>NC_139459.1:20425000-21070000 GCF_057233095.1 Heloderma suspectum
CCTTCAGGGAGTTCAGAGGGAAACTACGAAAGTTGATCTCCATTTGGGAAGAAGGCGGCAAGCTCTCTTACCTTAAGGGGTGGGAGGGGAAGATCTCCCCCTCTCCCGTGACACTTCCAGGCACAGCTGTTGACGCCGAGCCAATTGGGCAGAGTGATGGAGTTCAGACCCTATGACTTCCCACTTGTGCCTGCATCTTCCGTCTAAAAGTTCAGGTTGTTCTTCCCTTGCCTCCCCCTGTCCGCTATCACTCCCAGGAATGTGTGAAGGGGGGGAGGCTCTCCGTGCAGCTGTGCCTCTGAAGCCTGGGAAAGTTCCTCCCCCACATGTTGCAGCTGTTCCTCAGAATCTGAGCTACTCTGACACTCTATATGCTCAGAGGCAACCCTGACACTCAGGGGCCGCATTCCAGTGATGGGTTGGGCAAAAGAGGCAGGGCCAAAAATACCAGCTTATTTTATCTTAAAGCTGTTACTGCCAGTAACTAAGCCTTAGGAGATGCATGGTCCCAGGGCATAGCCTGAAGGTACATGAGGCTGAAGCTAAGCAGGTTTGGGTCTGGTCAGTGCTTGGAGGCGAGACCACCTTGAACCACATGTAGCCACCTTGAGTTCCATGATGGAAGAAAGGTGGGATATAAATGTAATAAATATTTCAACCTTTTGGGATGGGAGAAAGAACTGCTGAAAAGCCAGGAAACTACCAACCAATTGGTTGCCAGGGGAAAGGTACTGGTGCCAGGGGAAGGGGGGTGGCCCTCTTGGGAACCCCAGAGGGCCAGATTCGGCCCTCAGGCCTAAGGTTCTACGCCTCTGGACTAGTAAGATCAGAATGGGCATCTTAGCAGTTGCCATGCAAAATAGGTGATGGTTGTTCCAGAACCCAACAGAGATGATGGTGGGGCCAGAAGGTTTGGTTGCTCCAGTAACTTCAGTAGCAGCTGACATCTTGAAGCATCCTGTTGTTTTCCAATTGATTTTGGATGGTCTGTTTCTAGTATCCCCAGGTATGCATTTTCCATCTTGGCTTCCCATTGATTGTATTCCATTGTAGAGTTTTCTTTGAATGAAAAGTGCATGGTGTGCTAAGTGGGGATGGTTGGGCTGTTCTAATACAACTCATCCTAATGTTCTCCGTTCGCTTTGCAGCTGTCGATTTACATGATCCAGCACATAGACGATTAGCTGTGGGATCGCAGATTGCAGCAGAGATGAGAGAAGCCATGCGCAACAAGCTGGGCCTTACTGGCTGTGCAGGAGTCGCCTCTAATAAATTACTCTCCAAGCTGGTGTCTGGGATCTTTAAACCGAACCAGCAAACTGTTCTTTTGCCTGAGGGCCGGCAGGACCTGATGGCCAACCTTGACCATATAAGTAAAGTGCCTGGTAAGATGGGTGAAGGTTCCCCTGCCTACATTTGGTGTGCATTTATCTATACTGTTGTAAGAGAAAAGGGGCATTGGGAGAGGGGTGAAGGCAGAAATTCTAACTTCCTATGTTCTCTATACACACATCATTCCCTCTCATTGCAAACTTGAATGGCTGAATCTCATCAGTTTGGAAGTGATATGGGGCTATAGCAGTTAAGTGGGTGACCACACATGAGAGGGCCTTCTTTGCAGTGGCCTCACACCTCTGGAATAAGTTGCCATTGGGATTCGCCATGATCCATCATTGCAGGCTTTTAAGAAGGCCTTGAAAACATATTATTTTATTCTGGCCTTCTCCAAAGATGATTGCTTTTGTTGCTGTTTCTATTGCTGGTTTTGTTGTTGGTTTTTAATTGCTGTTTTTAGTGTGTTCTTACTGTTTTTATTGGGTTTTTATCACTCTTAATATCATACCAGCTTTATAAGTTTTATTGCTCTACGCTACTTTGGGAGGGCTTCTGCCCTGAAGGGCAGCCAAGAAATATTTTAAAAAATAAGTTTGGAAGTGATATGGGGCTATCCAAAATCAATGGGCTCGTTTCTACATAGTCAGGGGACTCTCTAGGTGTGCAGCAGTATATATGTTTGTAAATTAAATGGTAATACGAAAAACCCCAAACAGCCTGACATGACCCTATGAGCTTCCAGGATATACAGAATGTTGAGGTGTGTGTAGAGATAAAGAAAAGGGGAAATAGGGTGAGTGGGGAGGGAGAAGACGAATTTAGCCTGCTCAACCCTCTATAAGCTATTATAATAGCTTATCATGAGTGTCTGGACTGGGATGGGAGCATGTACCATGAAATTAAAAACAAAGCTCACCTCCCTGCACTGTACCGGTTTGTAGCTCAATGGTAGAGCCCCTGCTTTGCATGCAAAAGGTCCCAGGTTCAATCCTTGGCATGTCCAGGTTGCTCTGGGAAAAGCTCCTCTCTGAAACGCTGGAGAGCCATTGCCAGTTGGTGGGCCTGTTCAGATGTGCACAGGGTGAGGATGGTTAGAGTAACTACGGGGGGGAGGTAGCGTGGCCATGACGCGCATGCCTGTCACACGACTGAGAACCACATGGTGCCGCATGGTTCCCATAACCACCCTCCTCCATAGTTATCGTAACCACCCTCCCACCACCGCCCATGTTCCCAGTGGCCCTCACACCACAAAAACGCGCGCACTGGCTGCTCCATCTGTCGTGATGCACCAGTGACCATAGAGAAAGTCCGCGCCAGCTAGAGCATCACCAGAAGTGCAGGATGCTCTAGGCCATTGTCTCTATGGTTGCGGCCTCTACACCACCCAGATCCCGTTTTAACCACTGGGGAGCATGACACACGTAATGGTAATCCACCCTGGGATCCCTTAACCCTGCCTCAGGGGGGTGGTTAACCAGGGTGGTTTAGGAACCATAGTTAGCAGGGGTTTTGCCCCCCGCACGACACACTAAGCCACTGTGGTTTGCACAAATTCCCTAACCATCATGGCTTAGCATGATGTCTGAACAGGCCCAGTGTAGCATACTGAACTAGATGGACCAAATGGTCTGACTTGGTATAAGTTGGCTTCCTGTGTTTCAGGAGAAAGGAAAGGAAAAGCTGTAAAATGCTCAGGCTAGAGCTGGCATCCCCAAAGCAGAGCCCTCTATTGCTGTAAGAATCGGACTTCTACCAAGTCAGACTATTGGTCGATCTAGCCTAGTACGGAGGCTCGCCAGGATCTCAAAAAAGGAGAGAAACATCTCAGGATGCAAAGATTTTACTAATGGAAATCCCACTGGGCAATCCTTTTTTGGGCCTACTTTGGATGCTCACCAGCCTTTGCGTCTCCAAGATCTCAGGCACAGATCTTTCTCATCACCTGCTACCTTTCAGCACAGCAGAGAAAGTCTTCAGGGGGTACAAACAAAAAAATGTGTCCTTGCTCTCCCACCCCAAGGCAATTGAGCAGACCTGAATAGGGGCACTTCTCTTAGGGGCTGGGATGCACTTCAGCTTGTATTGTCTATGCCTACATCTGAGCTTTCCCAGTTCATCCAGCTCTCTCTCCACCAAGTATTAAAGTCTGTGGCTCAGTGGTAAAACACACGCCTTGCATGCAGAAGGTTCCAGGCTCAATCCCCAGCATCTCCAGGTAGGGCTGGAAAAATACCTGCCTGAAACCCTAGAGAGCCACTGCCAGTCCATAGTGACAGTACTAGACTAGATGGACCAAGGGTCTGAGCTCAGTATAAGGCAGCTTCCTATGTTCCATCATGCTACCTCACTAAAAGATTTGGGTTCCTCAGTTTTCCCTAGTAATAGTACAGTGCTGCTTGTAATAATTTTTCTTGCACAGGCATTGGCTTTAAGACTGCAAAGCGCCTTGTGATGCTGGGACTCAGCACTGTGTGTGATCTCCAGATGTGTCCAGCTGCAATACTAGCAAGAGAGCTGGGAGTTTTGCCTGCACAGCATATCCAGAAACTCAGCTGGGGGGAAGATGACTCCCCAGTCACCCCATCGGGGGCCCCTCAGGTATGTAAGAAAGAGACAGCTTCTCAAGAAAATAGATCATCTCTTTCTCCACCTTAGTTCTCAATATTCTCTGTCACACTCCAGTGTGACCAAGAAACAACACAGGTGGGGTTACGTTCAGAGGGGCTTCTTTGATTCTCAGTACCTAGGCTCACTGTGGTGCCGGAAGTGGGTTGAGATCCCACCCCAACAAAACAGCTTTTTCTTTACTTTCTCCCATACCACTGCGGCTATGGGAGTGGCTCCAATTTAACTAACAGGGATCCCATATAGGAGTGTGTTCCATGCACACTTGCATGCATATGGGCAAACCCAGTTTCTTGCAATAAACACAACTCTCCCCCCCACACACACACACACACACACACACGCATGCCCCATAATGATAGGCATTTTGATTGTGTTTGAATAAGGACAGATGATTCATCAGAAAATTGACCTTTGGTCAACCCAACACAGTATTTCAAAGATGATTTCATGGTGAACAAAACCGGAACTCTCCAAGAGGAAAGGTGGCTGGCTGGAAAAACCAGCCAATGGGGAATTTATGGATTCGTGGTTTCCTTCCTTTTTTATGAGTTCTGCATTTAGTTATCCCGCTTGTAATAATAGTTTTTGTTTTATTTTTTAAAATAATATTTTGCAGTCCCTTAGTGGTGAGGACTCCTTTAAAAAGTGCTCTTCTGAAGCAGAAGTGAGAAAGAAAGTGGAAAAACTGCTAGCTAATCTTTTGATCAGGTGACTATACATTTACTTATTAACCACATCGGGATTTGTTCAATGAGGAATATAAATATTCATCATCACAACAAAATTACTGAATAACAACAGCAGCAAAAGTACTGTTGCTGCTGACTTCAGTTGAGTATGTTATCGGAACAGATATGCCTGGGCATAAGCTGTCATCTCTCAGTTTGTAGAAACAATGAGTCTTATTTGCACTTTAAGGACTAGCACATTTATTATGGCATAAACTTTCATGGAATGCGCCCCATACTCTTGAAACAGGGCTGTAGTCCACAAAAGCTTATGCCATAATATATTTGTCAGTCTTGAAGGCAGGGGTGCAATCCCAGGCCAGCGGGCCAAAAGCAGCCTTCCTGGGGTCCCAATCTGGCCCTCTTGGGTTCTCTAGATGGCCACACACGCTTTGCCTGACCGCTAATTCTTTGGTGGTTTCCCGGGTTTTGTGCAGTTTTTTTTTTAACACTTCTGAAAGGTTGAAATGCTTCTCCTGTCTGCCTCCGTGTTTTCGTCAGGTTAGGCAAGGATGGTAGAAAGCCGCATACAATAAAATTAACCATTCGGCAGTTTCCTCCTATCAATAAATGGCCTAATCGGGAGAGCCGTCAATGCCCTATTCCATCCCATGTGGTCCAGAAGATTGGAACAGGTAATCACTCTTCATTGTGCTTTTGCTTTGAGTAGGTACAGCTGATAGTTTGCAGAATGGGCAACCTCATCCGTCCGCTTTTCCTCCATATGTCAGTGTGAAGGAGGCAGGAGGATAGAGCTACACGCTTGTTCAACAGGCAAACAGCTCCCCGTTGTGCTTGGCAGGGCAGCGCTCAGTTTGGATTTCTGTGAATCCGACTTGCGGATTCTGCAGCAGACTGACTTATTCTGAGTCGTACAGGTTCCGTGGACTTGGCAGACTGGTTTTTCACATTTGCACTAAGTTGCGCTTGTGCATTAACACCAATGCGCAGATGCACTAATCTGCATTATTTAATGTGCTAATTCTCATTACCTAATGCAGAGTTGCACAAGTCTGCATTAGCGCCAATGCAAATTAGCGCAAGTAGAAAGAAATTCTGGTTTTAAAAATCCAATTCCATCAATGAGTGGACAACAGAATGAAAGACGCCTGACAATCTGAAATACAGATGGAGTAGGTTTAATCAAATCTGTACATCCCTAGCACCCAGAATCCTCAGTTCTGCAGGTCCAGGCCCTCGTGCTCAAAAAGTAGAATGAAATTCTTGCCACAGTTCCCTCTTTTCCCCAAGCCTGGCTCCTCTTTCTCAGCCCATTACCTCCTTTGCATCCTTCCTTCAGCTTCGTTCACTCTAGGCTCCCTGTCCCTTGTCTACATCCTGGGACCTCTTCCCAGACATTATCACACCCCAGTGTCAGGTTTTAATCCCAGGCAAACTTGACAACCTTCCCTTCTCTCAAAGAAGCTGGATTGCCAACTGAGAAGTTCTCTGAAATTCTAAGCTATCCAAAACTTTCATCTGTTCCAGGCTCAGACTAGAAGAGGACTCTGTCTCAGGGAACAAGGATTTCTTATATCAGCCTCTTTGATAAGCAGGCCGTAATGGACTTCCAGATTAGACAAGTCATGTGTCAGTCAGTGCAAGGAGCTGGCCATTGCCCTTTCAATATTGTGATCTTCCCATTGTTGCAGCTGGATGTCCTGTCTTGTTCCTTGTATTTTCTTTTGCCCACCCTTTGCTCCAGGAAATACCTGATTCTTGTATCTCCGCATTCCTGGGTTAAGTCCGGCATTTCTGGATATTTAGCCTTCTCTGTACTTGAGCAATAAACCTGCCTGGCTGCTTCACTGCTCACTCCTGACTTGGCTCAGTTATCTTTCCCACTGGATCCCCCAGATCCAGTTGCAGCTTATCCTAAATCCAGATCTTTGGGTTTCAACTCAGACAGGTGGGGAAGGAGGTGAGGAATTATTTATAGCAATGGATGTTTATAAATTCCTACAAGCCGTCTGCAAGCATTAGATGGTGACCTTCTCCCAAGGCTTCCACTCTCTTGGAGTGCTCTTTTGAAGACCAAGCCATATGTTCCTCACGTTACTGTGATATTGGATTGGATTGCAAAAAAAGGGGCAACTAAAATTATCAAGGGGCTGAAGCAACTCCTCTACAAGGAAAGGTTACAATGTTTGGGTGTGTTCAACTTACAAAAAAATGTGAGTAAGGAGAGACACAACAGAGGTGTATAAAATTATGCATGGTGTGGAGGAAGTGGATAGGGGGAGTTTTTCTCCCTCATAATATTAGAGCCTGAGGTCATCCCATGAAGCTGAATGGTGGGAGATTCAGGACAGACAAAAGGAAGGACTTCTTCACACAGTGCATGGAATTTGCTAGCAGAAAATGTGGAGATGACCAGTAACTTAGAAGGCTTTAGAAGGCGATGAGACAAATTCATGGAGGATAATAAGGCTGTCGAAGGCTACTAGCAATGATGTGGGTTTTCTGGAAAAATTTGAATAGGAAAATTTTCAAATGCAAATTAGGGTCATTTGCATAGGAAAACATTCCATTTGCATCAAATATTTTCCCATGCAAATTAGATTAATTTACATTGGGTCATTTGCATCAGAAAATGTCCAGTTCACATTGAAAATGTTCTAATGCCCTAGAGAAATCCAATTTAGCAAGTTTATTTTACTTGTATTTACAAAACAACAAAGCTAAAGATGTATCCCATGTTAATTTTTTCCCCAGTACGCCACAAATATTTGACCTGAAATATTTGAGGGGAAAAAATGAAGCACACTTAGGGTGCAATCCTATGGCCGCTAGTCAGTAGCTAGACAGCCATAGGATAGGTCGGTTCCCTGAGCACTGCGTCGCAAGCAGCACGGAACGGCCCCACGCTCGGAAGAGGAGCGCGGAGCAGCAAACAGGGCATTCCTGGGGGTGTGCCGGGGCGGGGAACTCGGAAATGCTGGTACGACACATCAGTGTCGTCTGGCTGCCTGCAGCTAGACAGCCGCAATCAGCTGTCTAGCCACAAATGCAGGGGGGCTGAAGTGCAGAGGGGACGATCCCCTCTGTGCTTCTCCTGCCCTGCATCAGATAGGCAGTTGCCTCCGAGTTCAGTAGGATTGCTCCCTCCATGTGATTTAAATGTTATATTATGTAGACTTTTTTTTAGAAGTCTCGTAAAAATTTTAGAGACAATAGCATGTACTTCCCATAAATTATTTAAACTTAAGGGAAAAAAACACTGAAAATGTTGAGACACTAATTCATTTTAGGAACCTGAAGAACTGTGTATGATATGCTGAGAACCACTCATCTATTTCAACAGAGTTCAACTCTCCTCCACTACAGTTGTTGGGGCATCTTCAGTTTCGTTGTCACTACTTATTAATTCCATTTCGCTTTGAGTCATAGATATATTTCTATGGCATATATGTATTCTCTTACATGCTTGCTAGGGATAATTACCTGAAAAACATTGGGCAGTATCCAGCGGAGTGCTGCACCCCCAATAAGTGCAGCTGAGACCCACTGCTTGCGCAACAGACATTTAGCACTTCAGGACCAACCAGGAACAAGCAGAAATGTTCATTTCTGGAATGGGGCAGGTCAGCTGAGCTTGCATAAGGGAGCTCCACCAGCCTGTTGTGATCCAGAAACAAGTGTTTGCCCTCATTTCGGGGCTTCCTATGTTGTTGTTCAGTCGTGTCTGACTCTTCTTGACCCCATGGACCATAGCACGCCAGGCCTTCCTGTCCTCCGCTGTCTCCCGGAGTGTGCTCAAGTTCATATTCATTGCATTGGTGATGCTGTCTAGCCATCTCATCCTCTGCCGTCCCCTTCTCCTTTTGCCTTCAGTCTTTCCCAGCATCAGGGTCTTTTCCAGAGAGTTTTCTCTTCACATTAGGTGGCCAAAGTATTTGAGCTTCAGCTTCAGTATCTGCCCTTCCAATGAGCACTCAGGGTTGATTTCCTTTAGGATTGACTGATTTGACCTCCTTGCAGTCCAGGGGACTCGTAGTCTTCTCCAGCACCACAGTTTGAAAGCATCAATTCTTCGGTGCTCAGCCTTCCTTATAGTCCAGCTCTCACAGCCATACATTACTACTGGGAAAACCATAGCTTTGATTAGACGGGCCTTTGTCGGCAAGGTGATGTCTCTGCTTCTTACTATGCTGTCTAGGTTTGCCATAGCTTTCCTCCCAAGGAGCAAGCGTCTTTTAATTTCATGGCTACAATCTCCGTCTGCGGTGATCTTGGATCCCAAGAAAGTAAAATCTGTCACTGCTTCCATTTCTTCCCCTTCTGTATGCCAGGAAGTGATGGGGCCAGATGCCATGATCTTCGTTTTTTTAATGTTGAGTTTCAAACCAGCTTTTGCACTCTCCTCTTTCACTCCTTTCCCAATTTTGAATCACTCGGTTGTTCCATGTCTGGTTCTTACTGTTGCTTCTTGACCCTCGTACAGGTTTCTCAGGAGACAGGTAAGGTGGTCTGGTACTCCCATCACTTTAAGAATTTGCCACAGTTTGTTGTGATCCACACAAGCAAAGGCTTTAGCGTAGTCAATGAAGCAGATATAGACGTTTTTCTGGAATTCTCTTGCTTTCTCCGTGACCCAGCGAATGTTGGCGATTTGATCTCTAGTTCCTCTGCCTCTTCTAAACCCAGCTTGTGCTTCCGGTAGTTCTCGGTTCGCATGCTGCTGAAGCCTAGCTTGTAGGATTTTGAGCATCACCTTGCTGGCATGTGAAATGAGCGCAATTGTGCGGTAGTTTGAACACTCTTTGGCGTTGCCCTTCTTTGGAATTGGAATGTAAACTGACCTTTTCCAGTCTTGTGGCCACTGTTGAGTGTTCCAAATTTGTTGGCATATTGGGTGCAGCACTTTAACAGCATCATCTTTTAGGATTTTAAATAGCTCAGCTGGAATACTGTCATCTCCGCTAGCTTTGTTGTTACTAATGCTTCCTAAGGCCCACTTGACTTCACTCTCTAGGATGTCCGGCTCAAGTTCAGTGACCGCACTATCGTGGCTATCAGGGACATTCAGATCTTTCCTGTATAGTTCTTCTGTGTATTCTTGCCACGTCGTCTTAATCTCATCTGCTTCTGTTAGGTCCCTGCCTTCTTTGTCCTTTATCATGCCTGTCTTTGCACAAAACGTTCCCTTGAGATCTCCAATTTTCTTGAAGAGATCTCTAGTCTTTCCCATTCTGTTGTTTTCCTCGATTTCCTTGCATTGTTCATTTAAGAAGGCCTTCTTGTCTCTCCTTGCTATTCTCTGGAGCTCTGCATTCAGTTGGGTATATCTTCCCCTTTCTCCCTTGCTTTTCGCTTCCCTTCTTTCCTCAGCTACTTGTAAAGCCTCATCAGACAGCCACTTGGCTTTCTTGCATTTCTTTTTTTTTGGAATGGATTGAGTTGCTGCCTCCTGAACAATGTTACAGACCTCCATCCATAGTTCCTCAGGCACTCTGTCTATCAGGTCTAATCCCTGAAATCTATTCCTCACCTCCACTGTATATTCATAAGGGATATGATTTAGGTCATACCTGAATGGTTTAGTGGTTTTCCCTACATTCTTCAATTTAAGCTGAAATTTTGCAACAAGAAGCTCATGATCTGAGCCACAGTCAGCTCCAGGTCTTGTTTTGACTGACTGTATAGAGCTTCTCCATCTTTGGCTGCAAAGGACATAATCAATCTGATTTCGATATTGACCATCTGGTGACGTCCATGTGTAGAGTCGCCTCTTGTGCTGTTGGAAAAGAGTGTTTGTTATGAGCAGCGTGTTCTCTTGGCAAAACTCTATTAGCTTTTGTCCTGCTTCATTTTGTACACCAAGGCCATGCCTGCCTGTTATCCCAGTGATTTCTTGACTTCCTACTTTAGCATTCCAATCCCCTATGATGAAGAGGACATCTTTTTTTGGTGTTAGTTCTAGAAGGTGTTGTAGGTCTTCATAGAACCGATCAACCTCAGCTTCTTTGGCATCAGTGGCTGGGGCATAGACTTGAATTACTGTGATGTTGAATGATTTGCCTTGGATTCGTACTGAGATCATTCTGTCATTTTTAAGATTGTACCCCAGTACTGCTTTTCCCACCCTTTTGTTGACTATGAGTGCTACTCCATTTCTTCTAAGGGATTCTTGCCCACAGTAGTAGATATGATGGTCACCTGAATTAAATTCGCCCATGCCTGTCCATTTTAGTTCGCTGATTCCCAAGATGTCGATGTTCAATCTTGCCATCTCATGTTTGACCACCTCCAGCTTACCTTGATTCATTGATCTGACATTCCAGGTTCCTAAACAATATTGCTCTTTACAGCATCGGATTTTCTTTTCACCACCAGACACATCCACAGCTGAGTGTCCTTTCGGCTTTGGCCCAGCTGCTTCACTCTTTCTGGCGCTACTTGGAAATACCCTCTGCTCTTCCCCAGTAGTATATTGGACACCTTCCGACCTGAGGGGCTCATCTTCCGGCGTCATATCTTTTAGCCTTGTGATACATTCCATGGGGTTTTCTTGGCAAGAATACTGGAGTGGGTTGTCATTTCCTTCTCCAGTGGACCACATTTTGTCAGAACTCTCTGCCATGACCTGACCGTCTTGGGTGGCCCTGCACGGCATAGCTTATGACTTCACTGAGTTACGCAAGCCCCTTCGCCACAACAAGGCAGTGATCCATGAAGGGGTTATTAAATCTCTGTCGCACAAGGGCTGGGTCCCACATGCACGATGGAATCGCCGGGAGGGGCCACTTGCACAGCGTCCCCATTGCATACTGCCTGTTAATTACAACTTTGAAACTGCCAAGATTGCCTCATACTGTATTTACAATTGAAAAACAAAGCACTGGAAAAATGTCTGGGAAAAATCAGTTTTGGAAAAATGTCCACCCCAGATGCAAGGCTACTAGTCATGATGGCTGTATGCTACCGTCAGGATCAGAAGCAGCATGTCTGTCAATACCAGTTGCTGGGGGACAACAGCACTAGAAAGCTCTTGCTCTTGCATCTTGCTTTTGGGCTTCCCACAGGCATCTGTCTGGCCACTGTGCAAACAGAATCCTGGACTAGATAGGACTTTGGTCTGATCCAGGAGGGTCCTTAATATGTTCATACAATATCTTCAGCAGATTAGAAGCCTGCAGCCAAAGAACTGTCTGACTTAGTTCATATAAGTGTGACATTGAACCTTTCCTAACACACACACACACACACACACACACACTTTCTCTCTCCCCTTTGCTGATTCTTTTCGATTGCCAGGTCACAATGCTGCAGTGAAAGGAGAAGCCACACCAGGCCAAATTCCCCTGTCAGTGTCCAGCCAGCCTTCCCCAACCTGGTGTCCTCCAAATGTTTTAGACTACAGCTCCCAGGATTCCTGACCATTGGCTCTTCTGGTTGGAGCTGATGGGAGTTGAAGTCCGTAACATCTAGAGGACACCAGGTTGTGGAAGGCTGGTCGAGACATATAAACCGTTTTTCCTTATGTGCCTTGTCTCTTTACTGCCCAGCCCTCCTAGCACTCCTCTTTTCTTCTCCCACCCTCCATAACACACAGCCCCTACTGCCCATAGGCAGGAAATCTCGTCTCCTCTGGGCTCCTTCTTGCCTCTGTTCCAAGCCTCCTGCCCTTGCTCCAGGCTCCTCTTCCTCTACCCATTGTCTGCTTTGCAGTAGGGATTCTCAAGTATCCCTCTGCCTTTGTGAGACTTTGTGAGTGTTCCATGCAAATGTTTGCAAAGGCCAGAGGCCTTTGCGAATGTCCCAAGTGAACATTTCCCATGTGCCCGCTTCCCCCTGCCCCAAAGCACTCTGTACCCACCCTAAGAAACTTGTTTGGGGCAGGGAGAAGGCAGACAGCAGAGGTAGATGCGGGCACCCCAGTCTCTTTCCACCTGGACTGGGACTATACATTCTAGCATCCTCAGTGGGAAAATGACCTTCTGTGCATGATGCTTACTGAAGGGGCCTTCTCAGGACTGGGAGTGCCGAAAACCACCTCTGTCCTTCCCCTGTTCCAGGATAAGCTGGGGAGGGGTGGGGAGCAGCTTGGGGCAGTACAGGTGGTGGCAACACTGGTGGCTCACAGGATTGGATAAGCACAGATCTGTGTTTGCTCCAATCCTGCTCAAAAGCATTTGACTGAGGACACTCCTTGATCAAAAGCTTGCAGCATACCTACTCTGCACCCTTTCTTCAGCCTCCTTCCCTCTGGGCTCCCTGTCTTTTTGCTTCTCTGTGTCCCAGGATCTTTTCCTAGGCCTCGTCCTGCCCCTGTATGAGGCTTTAAATCCCAGCCAAACTGACAACTTTGCATTCCCTCCCAAAACTTGGACTGCCAAACGTTCTCTGAGCAACTGAACATGCCGTGCCAGCTCAGGGCCAAAACACACATTACTTTAAACCCATATCTAGCAGGTAAGTCTTTTCTTCATTTTTACCCTGGAGCTGGCATGGGGGACCTAATCTGGATCGGGACCCTACTGTACATGTGCTTTTAAGATCTGGATTGGGGACCCTGCACCTACTCCAAAGTTAAAATGGGGGGGAAACATGTAGCTGCTAGCTATGGCTTTAAAGTAATGTCTGTTTTCGCCCTTATCTAATCAGTATTGGAGGCTTCACCACCAAAAGCACAATACCGTTTCCATGATCTCTGTTGAAATTTTGGCCCAGAACTTGTTGGGTACTGTATAATGTGTAACTGCATTGTTTTTCCTTAATTTACACATTTGTGTCCAGATGACTCCAGTGTCAAGACTTACCTGGTTCCCATCCTTATGAAACTGTTTCGCAAGATGATCAATGTACAAGTTCAATTTCATGTGACCCTTTTGAACGTCTGTTTCTCCAACCTCAAGGACCCTCCTGCTTCTGCCAAGCAGTCTATTGGGTTTTATTTCACTCGACCATCAACTTCTTCAAACAGTGAGAAACTTGATCATGTAAGTTCAGAACTTCTTCTTTTACAGCCCCCCCTGTCTCAAAGGCTTGGGGCAAATTACAAAGGCCAAAGGAACCCAGCAGAACAGAATAATGTGTACTCAAATTCTCTGCAAAAGACAGAAGCTTGCTTTTAAAAAAAAGAAAAGGATAGCAGAGATTTTTTTGGAAATTGAATTTTCCTCTTCCTTGGAATTACAGCATTACATGTATCCCAGCTTTGCAAAGAGAAAGAACCCAGTACTTTGCCATACTTTTGTCCTATCCCTGCAATGCCAACTCCCTGCTCTGTTTTATACGCAGTCTCCCTTTTCCCCCCACATGCTGTAATTGGTGCAGGAACATAACTGGGATGGGTACATTAATTCTGTTAGGAATGTAGGAAGCTGTTTTCTATCAGTTGGTGTATTAGTTCATCTCTCCTGGCATTTCAATAGGAATGGACAGATTGGTCTTTTCCCATTCCATGCCAATTTCGCATGCGTTCATTCACAAGTATATTCTGTCCTTTTTCCACATTTATCTGTGATTTTTAAATATATACGCACAACATTTATACTTAAATACTTATTTTTGAATATACTTCTCAACATTTCAATTACATTGTATCCTAAAATATGCATTTTATATGCATTTTCGGTACGTTTGTTGAACCAATAAATTCAGAGAAGTGTGAAATACGTAGGATAAATACATTCTCATCCACATGTTGGTTCAGGAGGTGCAGATTAGGTCAATTTGCTTCAAAATGCTGACCAAACAAGCATCCCTAGAGTGGAAGCAGCTCTCCAAGGTCTTAGGCACAAGGTGCTGTTTCCCATCATCTGCTATCTGATTCTTTCAACTGAAGATGGCAGATGCTTTAGAAACATACAGTTCAGGAGCTAAATCCCAGGGGACAAAATCCTGTAGAAACTGACAGTTCTTGCAGCCCTGAAATATCAGAGATGCCTGAGTGGTTGCAGAAAACTGTAACCAGATATTTAGATGAAACCCAAGTTTGGAAAGAGGCTAAACATTCTAAGCCATAGCTCTACATTGACAAGGGCCTCAGTGCAGACTTAGCAGAAGACATTCATCTGCTACCTGATCCTTTTAACTGAAGATGCCATGGCTTTCATCTTCTGTGAGCAAAGCATGCACTATATCACTAAGCTGGGTTGTGGGATTTGGCTGTAGTGGAGCTGCTGGACAGTATAAAATGACTCAGACTGCAATCCTGAACGCATTAACTAGGCAGCAAGCCCTACTGAAGTCAGTGAATATACCTGTTTAGGATTGCACTGTGAGGGCGCAGTCGATAGGATGATGGATGATCGTAAGCCCCTGAATTCAGAGGCTTACAATCATCCTGTGCATGTTCTTTGCCTCGCCATCCTCCCGCCCTGCAGTTTTCGCTGGATGGGCTTTTTTGCCTGTCTAGCGAAGGCGTTTTGGATGGGGAAGGAAGCAGGCAGGCAGAGGCTTAGGGCAGTTCGTATCCTGGCCTCTCCAGTCTTTTCCCTTCCCTGCCTACTGAAATGCTTCCTTTTCCCCCTCTTTGAGGTTGAGTTCCCAACCTCAGAGGCCAGCTGACATGGTGGATTTCCAGTTCTCCCTCCGAGGTCAGAGCACGGTCTCAGACACTGTCTAAGGGCCATAGGATTGCTCCCTAATTTGCTTGAACAGAAGAAGAGCTCTGCTGGAATAGACCAAAGGTCCATCTATTCCAACATCTGGTTTCCCACAATGACCAGCCAGATGCTTCCAGGAAGCCCACAAAGAGGGCATGAAGGCACCAGGCCTTCCCTGCTGGTTGCCTCCCCAGCCATTTGTGTTCAGAGATATACTGCCTCTGAACCTGATGGTTCCATATCAGTTAAGAGACCTTTCCTCTATAGATTTGTCTAAGCCCCTTTCGAAGCCATATTAACCAGTGGCCCTCGCAACAATTGCTTTCGCTGTTTACTATTATTTGATCCAAGTGAAACGCATTAAACGGCATCCATTAAAAATATGATAGAGTCCCATTTTTACCCATTAGTATTAAAAAATACTAGTACTATAGGAGGATCAAGATGAGCCTCTTGCCTGATCACCGGTGGTGGACAAGAATCTAATCCAGGGAACCAGACAGGGGAGCTTTTGTAAATGAGGAACAGTGTTCATGGACTAGTAGTTTCTGTGGACTTATTTGAAGGTGGTATGAAAGTACTGCCAACATGGAGAAGCAGTAACTTCGGTGATTGGTCAGCAGTGTGCTACAGTTAGTTGATCGAAGGATGCCTGTTAAATCTTTTAAACTGTGTGCAAAATATTGTTTCAGGAAATGGAAAATATGAACGAACAACATACAGCTCCAGAAGGTCAGATGGACCCTTGTGAAGTCTTACCAGGGGCAAGAAACGCAGGAAGTATAAAAGCTTCAGTGGAGACCCCAGGCCTCCCAAAAGAAACTGGCATTCTTGAATTCCCAATTCACTTGCTTCCTGCTGGCATTGATTATGATGTGTTTAATCAGCTTCTGGAGGACATTAAGGAGGAAATCATATCTAGCCAAAAGGGGGAAAGAGCTACCGCAGCAACTCTTTTGAGCCAGACGTTACCTGCCTTGAGAGAAGAATTGCCAGACAAAGCACAAAGCAAAACAAGCCATGCTCCTTTGCATTCTGGAAGCACCCACCAAAACATTAGCTCTTTGGCTCTCTGTAATATTGTACCCCCCAATGAGGAGCTACCACTAGCTGTTCAGGCAGATATATACGGTTGTGCGCCCAGCCATCCTGTTTCTCAACACAATCCTCTTGAGGTTGCTGAAAAGGCATCGGTCACTGACTGTACAGGATCTGTGGATGTTAAAAATTCATCCCTAGCTCCATCTCAGCCTTCTGGTCTCTGGACCTGTATTCCGGAGGGGCAGAAACACCCAGAACAGCCTGCCCTGGATGGAGAAGCCACCCATGATGGAGGCTGGAAAGAAGGTCCCAAACTGGTCCTTCCTCCTACTGTTGATCCCAAAACATTTTCAGAGTTACCTACAGAGATACAGAAGGAACTATTGGTGGAATGGAAGGGTCAGGATCCTGTTTCTGAAATGCGGGCCAGTAAAACCCATGAGAGGCTTAAAAAGCGAAAGAAAGGGCCGCCTTCACCCTCCCAGGCAAACAGCTTATTGAGATACTTTAAACCACAATGATTGCTGCATACACTTGGTGTAGAGATTGTGGGTGTAGATACGTGTGTAAAACTACGCGGGCTGACTCTTATGGTTAAGTTCTAGCCTCTTTTTTCTGAATTCATCCTCTTGTTAAGAAGGAACAAAAACCCACTGTAGAGGTAAAGGTCACATCAGCAAGAGAGGTTCTAGCCTAGCTTTAGCACTGACGTGCGGTTCTCTACAACAGCAAGGTTTTGTTTCACACGAGGGAGCGTTCAAAAATGCAGCTTCCCCCCCCACCTGTTGGCTGAAGTGATACAATCCCCGGAGAACTCAACCACAAAATATTGCTAATTATGTAGGTGACCTTTAAAACCACCTTTGCCGTCTAAATTTTAGATATCGTCAACATTTTGAAAGGAGGCATAAGAAAGGGGAAGAGTGGTGAGATAAAACACCACCACCGCAAGCACTTTGTCCTCCACTGCTTTAGCCAGACAAGCAGGAACACAGGGATGGGGGGTGGGGAGGATGAGCACATGATGATAGCATAAACCAGAGGAAAGCAACCCACAGGCCACATACGGTGTGCTTGCGCTCTGTCTCTCTCTCTCTCGCGCACACACAAACACTCACTCATTCACCCAGCCATGACGCCCTCTGCTGCTACAACAGCGAAAAAGAACGACAGATAGCCATGCACATATACAACCAGCTAGAGTGGCCCTTCAGGACAACACTTTAAGGGCTGCGTTCCATGGTTTCGCCTCCCGGCCTGCACATGTATCCAGCTGCCTCCTGACTGCATTCTGACTCTTCTCTTTCTCTGGGAGTAGGAGCAGTGAGGGCAGGCCTTGAAGTGCGTGTGTATGTGTGTTTGTGCGCCCAGACAAGTGGATAGAGAACTTTCTGGACCCAGACACTCCCGTGGGAGAAAAAGCTTATGAAAACGAGACTTCAACTTCCATCTTAAAATGGGCATACAAATGAAAAATCCTGGTTGTGCTAAACAAAATGAAATGTGCTATGAACCATATAATAAGACAGTGAAATCTTATAACAAATAAAGCTCCTTCCAGTTCCACCTGTTCCCACTTGGGTGCTTTAGGGTGCAATCCTATACATGTAGGCAATCAAAAATCCTGGCTGGGGAATGCTGGGAGTTGTAGTACTTTTGTCTGCCTAACATGCATAGGATTGCACCCTTAAGTCGTGGAAAAAGTTATAGTTGCCAGCTATGTATGTGACTGCAATATGGCTATTAAAAAGACACGAGCTTTGCCCAGGATGGCACGTAGTAACCTCTTGTTTCTTCCCTTTTGTAGGTTTTGATCTTCGTTATTAGCTGTAATGGGAGCTTTCAGTATAAGTGATGCGGGGCTGTTATTTTCTTTACCCTTAAGTATATTCCATGGGAGTAGACCATTGGGTTTTCCACCTGATAAAACACTGCATATTATTCTTATAATTGCTAGTGTCATTATTCACTGGGGCAAATAATGAACATAAGGGGTTGTAATGCCCTGGAAAATGTAGTTAAAGTGCTATTGAACTAAATGAGGTTACATACACAGGTCCTCTCAAACTGGCCACAGTTTTGTCACAGTCTTTAGAAGTAGGTATAGGGGAGGGTTTTGTTCAGTTCACGCTTTGATAAGAACTTAAATTCACACTTCCCAAATCAGTATGTGGA
Organism: Heloderma suspectum; assembly: GCF_057233095.1. NCBI lineage: Eukaryota > Metazoa > Chordata > Lepidosauria > Squamata > Helodermatidae > Heloderma > Heloderma suspectum. The sequence continues at coordinate 20,443,464 of NC_139459.1, forward strand.
CTAGAATGGTGTTTGCACTTTTCAAAATTTTGCTGTTTTCTGAACAAAAAATGTGTGCACTTAGGGGAAAGTGCACACATAAATGTATATATTAAAAAGAAAAAAACATACAAAAAAGTGTTATATAAGGGGAAAATGTTTGCCAAAAAAGTGTATTTTAGGCAAAATTGTGTACAAAAATACATATATTGGGAGAAATGCACACAGAAATGCCTCCAAACGCTTGCGTGGATTTTCTTCAAGTCATGAACTGATGTGGACATGGAACAAAGTGAGGACGTGCAAAATGTGAAACAGAGAAACTGAAATTAACAGGTTTGTCCATCCAAATTCAGAAGTGAAGCACTAGAAGTATATGGTTGGTCTCTGTTCCTGCCTGCAGTATATATATTAAGTTTCCTGCATCCAAAAACCCCATGTATCCCAGGGACCCTCTTCTTCTGAAGGCCCTGCCTCACAAATAGAGGTTAAAATGTTGATTTCATAGTGATGTTTACCAGAATAGAAACACAATTTTATTCATTCTGCCTGCCTCTTCATGGCATTCCTTCTCACACATATATAACAGAGGGAGATGAGAAGGGGAGTCATTCCATCAGCAGTGCTGAAAGACTGCCTCCATGAAGGCTTGTCCCTCAACTATTTCCACCAGCATCCATTCCAGCAGGCTGTAACAGGTGAGATGGGATGGGGCCATTCCAGCAGCCCACCTTCATTTTCTCCTCTCCATTTTTCCTTGTGTGTAATGTCTTTTTAGATTGTTAAGTCAGGGACTATGTTGTTTATCTGATTGTCTGAAAGCCACTCCTGGGAGCATTTTGGGGCTGAACAGCAGAATCAAAATATTTACACGCACTCTCTCTGGACAAAATAAGAGTGTGCGAACTGTCGCTATTTTGACATTTCAAGCCCTAAGCCATGATAACTGCAGGAAAAAAGACTTGAAGTAGTACCTTTCCATTTTCGTGTTTTCTAGTGACCTGTCTATATATTCATTAGCCCACTATTAACAGGAAAGCCTTGAACAAATGTTTGTGACTGGCTGGGTCCCAGATTGGGTGCGGGGGGTGCGGTCTGATGTCACACTACTTCAAAGGTATTTTCTCTTAAGAGAGGAAGATCCTGAATTATGGAGTCGGGAGTTAACAAATCTTAGTTTCCCTTGGTACCAGCCAAACCATTTTCTCTCTATGGTCCTATCCCTCCTCTCCAGAGGGCACAGATCCTTCTGACATCACACTGAGCTCGAGGCTCTGCATAATTGTGGGGGCTGGGACTATGCCCTCCTGCACCACTGAGGAAAAGGCGGGAGGTTGTCCCCATTTCATTAAGCCTTGGCCATGCTGGTGGGGGATGATGGAGGTTGTAATCCAAATCTAGAGGGCACTAGGTTGGGGTAGGCTGCCTTACTTTGTCTTCAGTGAGGGTGGAGTAGCCAACGGTGGGGATACCCAAGTCTATCAGTACAATGTTAAGTACTCACTCAGATGTGAGGTGCTATTTCAGTGGTCCTGACCTCTGAGTGCATAGGATTTCAGCCTTTGTTCTATAGAAATGTTAGGTAAAAGTGTGTAACTGTAAATATATTGTCCTTGCCTTAGAGTCAAGGGAAGATAGTGTAGCTAATCAGAATCCCATGGGAGATTTCTGTTGCCTTTTTATATTAATGCTGTCTGTATTGCATGTCATCATTGGCGTGATGATCGCTGTATCATTCCACATTAATATGTGCTACCATAGCATACACTTTCATGTTCTTTTCATCAGCTTATTTGTTTTGCCCTCATTCTTCAGAAGCTCTGCCACTCACAGAAGCCCATTAGCTTGAATACACATCTCACTTGAGGGTAATATGTGGAAGTGGGGAAAAGGCGTTTGGAGAACTGCATAATAGAGAACTACCTCCATTTTATTCCTGAGGGTGGTGTAATTATGAGAACCCCTTTCTGCCTGGCTCTAAATCAGGGGTGGGCAACTTGTAGGCCAAAACATCTGGAGGGCCACAGCTTCCACCAGCCCTTACCACTGGTTATGCTGGTTAGGGCTAGTGGGAGTTGTTGACCAAAACATCTGGAGGGCCAGACGCTGCCAACCCCTGCTCTAGATACAGGCCTCGCAAAATGGCAGTTACCTAGAATTCTGTTACCCTGTAGGATTAAAAGTATCTCCTCAGCATTTCTATTAGTGACAAATGTGTGAATCTCCCAAATATGTACAGTCAGGGCCAGAAATATTGGAACAAGGTTAACTGTTTTGGCAGTTGGCCTCTATATACCACCACATTGAAGTTGAAAGGAAACACACCCAGATGGGAGCAAAGTCAGGACTTTCAGCTGTAATTCACGGGGTTTGACAAACGGGACAATAACCATTTGGAAAGGACACCCTGTGGCACACACACACACCCATCATTGGTGGCTCATAAGTAATGGAACAAACCAACATCATTTCAAACTTAAGGATCGCCTTTAATACCTGGATGAAAATCCTTTGCAGTCAATGACTGCCTGAAGTCTGGAACCCATGGACATGACCAAATGCTGAGTTTCCTCCCTCGAGATGCTTTGCCAGGCCTTTACTGCAGCTGCCTTCAGCTCCTGCTTGTTTGTGGGTCTTTCAGCCTTCAGTCGTCTTCAGTAAGTGAAAAGCTTGGTCTATTGGGTGGAGATCAGGTGACTGACTTGGCCATCGAAGAACATCCCACTTCTTTGCCTTCAGAAACTCTTGGGTAGCTTTGGCTGTATGTTTTGGGTCATTATCCATCTGCAATATGAAGCGGATGGACACATGGACACCTCTTTGGGCCTCATGTTGGGAGTTCCAGTGAACAGCTACCAAATGCAAATGTAACACTCAGAACAACCTCCAGGCTTTTTATCTGCTTGATTGGTGATGGGGTACCCAGGAAACAGGCCACACCTGGCCATGCAGCTGCTTGTCAGCCATTTGTTCCATTACTTATGAGCCACCAACGATGGGTGTGTGTGTGTATGCCATTGGCTGTACTTCCTGAATGGTTAGTGCCCCACTTTTGTCACACCCCTTGAATTACAGCTGAAAGTCCTGACTTTGCTCCCATCTGGATGTGTTTCCTTTCAACTTCAGTGTGGTGGTGTACAGAGGCCAACTGCCAAAACAGTTATCCTTGTTCCAATATTTCTGGCCCTGACTGTATATAAAAATTTGGATGGAGGAGGGATATGGGAACCTTTGTCAGTCAGAGTAACTGGATATCTGTGTTTTCCTGATGTCTAATGCAGAAGGTGGCCATCTCCATCATACACCCTCTGTGAGCTTCTTTGGAGCACTGTCAAGCCACTTGTGAAGAGAGAACAGTGTGGTGTAGTGGCGAGAGCGTTGGACTGGGAGCCCAGAGATCCGGGTTCTAGTCCCCACTCAGCCATGGAAGCTCACTGGGTGACTTTGGGCCAGTCGCACACTCTCAGCCCAACCTACCTCACAGGGTTGTTGTTGTGAGGATAAAATGGAGAGGAGGAGGATAATGTAAGCCGCCTTGGGTTCCTTGCAAGAGGAAAAAAGGCAGGATATAAATGCAATAAATAAATAAATAAATAAACAGTGAATGAGATGGTCCTTTGGTTTGACTAAGGATGTTATAGAAATCCACAACAGATTCAAATGAGATCAGATTTCTTTGAATTTGACCAGCTTTTTCAGAGTCATGTGGACTTGCGGACCATTATTTAAAAACTTTGGGGGAGGATTTGCATATTAGCACAAGTGGAACGAAATCTTCCTACATCCCTTAAAAAAAAAACGGATTCCATCAGTGAGCAAAACAAAACATGCCTGACAATCCATGAAACACAGACAAAATGGATCTAATGAAATCTGTATATCCCTAGGTTTGATCCAACATGGCAACGTGTATATTTCATGCTAATCCCACTGACTGTCAAAGTCTGACTTTGACCCTTTACATCAGGGGTGTTGAACCTCTCCCAGCTTGAGGGCCAAATTAAATTTTAGGGGGGACTGCACAACAGCCAGAAAACCACCCATCTGTTGGGGGGAAGGCCTTTGGGGGAACCAGAGAGGCCTGGATTTGGCCCCGTGAGCCTGAGGCTCTCCACCCATGCTCTACATTAAGCTAAACTTCAGTGACAACTGCATAGTGCAAGCAACCTTCCTTTCACTCTTTGGTAAGCTTTTATAGGGTATTTCTCTTTAGTGACTTATATCCAGCTTTGCAGTCGGTGACTAAGTTTATGAGGGTCATAGGCATAACTGAATCTATCAATGAAGGCATTAACATTCCTCCTAAGTCCACCTGGAGGATCGCCACAAGTATGGAGTGCTCTGGATTCCTGAAAGAGAGGAATTGTGTGTGGGGGAGTTAATCATTAAGGGTTCCAAGAGCGCACACAGTATTCCTTTCAATCAAATACGATACTGTCAAATTGTGTTTTTCAACATGGTGCCCATGAAATGGGGCTGACTGAAGAAAGGGAGAAAAAAGGTCCCATTCCTCTGGTGTTTGTTATGTACATAGTTCGAACAGAAGCCGTGCTGGAACATCCCATGCTGTGTTTTGTTCAGACTAGTGGTGACAAACAGTGCCAACTCCAGGTTTTCAATGAGTCTACCATCTCGCTGCCATTGTCACCAGGGGTTATTGCTCCTCATCCTCTTTCTCATCATTGCTACCACTTGCTTGCTTCACAAGCAGAGAGATCTGGTGAGAAACTAGGTAGTGGTATCTGCTGCTGCTCCTTCTCACCACCACCATTGCCTGGGCCAGAGCAAGAGTTAGGTAAACAAGCAGGTCGCAGTGGTGAAGAGGAGTAGCGAGTGGGCCCCTACTGAGGTGTGGGCCCTCAGCATGTGCCCAACCACACCTACCCTTGACACTGGCCCTGGTGTCAAAGCTCTTTCAGCCCAAGGGCTGGATGCAATTTTGGAGAAGCTCTCAGGAGATGCATTCCAGCAGTGGGCGGGGCTAAAGGCAAAAGGGGTGGGGCTGGAAATAACCAGCATATTTTAGCTTAACCCTTTTACTGCCAGTAACTAAGCCTTAGGAGAGGCATTTCAACCTTTTAGAATGGGAAAAAACTGCACAAAAGCCAGGAAACCACCAAATAATTGGCTGCCAGGGAAAAGGGACATGACCATCTAGGGAACCCCAGAAGGCTACAGTGGGATGCCAGGTGGGCAGGATTTAGCCCACAAGCCTGAAGTTCAACACTCCTAGTTTAAATGTGCCAACTTTCCCAGACTGAAGGGCCAAAATCCATATTAAAAGTGTGCATACAAGTGGGCACTCTTACTTCCTTAGCAAAAGCAGCTTCAAGCTGGGGCCCAATCCAGATTAAAACCATGGTGCATGGGGGGAGGATCATAGAATCACAGAATAGTAGGGTTGGAAGGGGCCTATAAGACCGTCGAGTCCAACCCCCTGCTCAGTGCAGGAATCCAAGTCAAAGCATCCCTGGCAGATGGCTGTCCAGCTTCATCCTGAATGCCTCCAGTGTGGGAGAGCCCACCACCTCCCTAGGTCGTTGCTTCCATTGTCGTATTGCTCCAACAGTCAGGATGTTTTTCCTGATGTTCAGCCGGAATCTGGCTTCCTGTCACTTGAGCCCATTCTTCCGTGTCCTGCAGGATTAAGCCTTTTCATCCATGCCATTTACTCACCAAAAATCCCCCCTCCAAAGTATGATTTGCATTATCTGAACAGTAAGCTATTTAGAGGACTGCTGACAATGGGAATGCTTCCACACTATGGGTTTAGTGTGAAATCACCATACTTCTTTCACTCCTTTTGGGGCATCCACACGATGCTGTCATCCAATTATTCTCATCCTGTATTCACCCCCATCCTTTTTTTCCCTCAGACCACAGTATGTCTGACTTTTTTCATACAAAGAGAAGAACACGATCTTCACAGGAGTAGATACTTTTAGTGCTATTCTATCTTTTTTTTTCCTTTTTTTAATGTCAGCTGTTTTGATGTGGGCTGTGATGTACTGGAAAAAATAAACCTATCACAACTCAGAACACCTTTATTATAACCTTTGCAGTGGGTGCCATTTGGGGATCCCATTTTGTGTGTGTATGTGTGTGTTTAATCAATCTTTCATTACGGTTCATAGATACTATAGTTTGCCGTTACATCCAAACTGGCAAACTTAAAGGGTGCTTCCAGATGAGGCTTTTGGCAGGCAAACGCCCTTCCTCCTGTACAGAGGGTCCAGATGTCGTCAGCTTCCACTTGTAGCCTTTCTTTCTTTTCCCACTACTTCTTTCATTTTCTTTCTTTCCTCAGAAAAAAACATTATGAAAAACAAAATGGAATAGCTACGCAATGGGCCAGTTTGCATGATCACCGCAGCCCAACATGGCTTATTTAAGCCACGGTGAGTTGTGGTGGATGTGAGTGAACATTTTGAATATTCAACCCCCAGTGGGAGGTTACCATAGTTTGTTGTGTCATCCAAACCCAGGTAGCAAGGGTTGTTTGAGGGTTAAGCAACCCTCAAATAACCCTACAACAGACCTCAGTCCTCAAACAACCCCTGCCACCCGGGTTCGGACAACACAACAAGCCGCGGCTGGGGCTTGAATAGGCAATTTGGCACCTGTGGGCACCACGGCTCATCGTGGCTTAAATAAGACATGATGGGCTGCGGTAATCATGGAAACCAGGTCAATGCCTTTTGACTGGTAGGGCCAGGAGCACTCCACCTGGAAGCACCCTAGGATTGCAAATCTCAGCTTAATCCTGGCTTGCAGAGTTCGCACAAACCATGGTTTTGCCAGTTTGGATGTAATGACAAACTACAATTTCCATGAAAGCAGAAGTAATTCATTAAAGCTGAGCATGAAAAGAAAGGGCGGCAGGAAGCGTGCGACCACAGGGCTCCTTCATGTAATACCAAACCATTGTTTGGCATTAACATGTGAAGTAACCTAACCAAGTTATAAAGAACTCATCTGGCTTCCAGGTTGGAAAAGACCGTGGGTATTAAATCATGTTCTGCAATACAAGCAATAGAAACACTTACTCTGGATGGGGAGAACAGGCGTAACCAGAAGGGAAGCTGCTACCACGTACATAAGCTGGAGATGGAGGACAGTTTGGGTGATCCACACTGATAGCTAAGGGGCAAAACAAAACAATGCAAAATCTATTCAAACAGGAAGACGCGTTGACCTGAACACAGTTCAAATAACAAAGCAATGATTTCTCAGAACAATATATAACCATGCTGCCTGGGGATGATAGCTGTTGTAGTCCAACATATACTGGGAGGGGGCCAGGTTGGGGGATGGCTGCTATAGTAGTGAACGTGGACCAGAAAGACCCGGGTTTAAATTCCTGCTCAGCCATGAAGTTCACTAGGTGACTTTGGGTGAGTCACTATCTTTCTGTCTAATTTACCTTGCAGGTTTGTTGCTAAGGTAAAAAGAGGAACATACACTGTCCTGACCGCCACAGGTAAATAAAAAGTGATCTTTGGGGGGCTGATGGAGGCTGAACTGCTTGTCTTCTGGACTATTCTTTCTTAGTGAGCAATCCCATGGCCCCTAGACATTGTCTGAGGAGCTACAGGATACTGGGGATTTCCCCCTCCGAAGTCAGAGTCAGTGCTGACCTTGGAAGGGGGCGGTAGAGATACAGCCCCACTGACCCACCCGCAGGTGATATGGAAAGAACCCTGCTGGCTGCCCTCCAAGCTCAGAAAAGTGACCTCGGAGGGGGGGGAAAGCAGGCATTTTGGTGGGTGGGAGCAGAGGAGGCCAGAGAGGCCAGGATACACCACTAGATGGGCAAAAAAGCCCATCTAACAAAAAATACAGGGTGGCGAAGATCACCTCTGCTGCTCCTCCCACCCTGCATTGGATGATCAGAAGCCTCAGAGTTTGGGGGCTTCAGATCATCGGGGGCTCAACAGAATTGCACCCTTACAGTTCTATCATACAATTCTTCCAGAGAGCTCAACACAGCTTACGTGGAGATTATCCCATTGGAGCATTCCATTGAGGGGAATTACCAGATATTTCATTCATAATGTATATCTCATGCACACACACACACACACACACACACACACACACACACCATTCATTAACCCCTTCCCAATGAATAATGATTACTTACAGTTTGTCATCATTAAATTTCCACCATATTTTTTAATGTGCACTACGTAGACAAAATCTCTTGGCGAAATCAGCCCAAAGCCATAACTGTGTGTAATACTGTGGAAAATGAAAGTGTCCTATAATTTAATAATAAAAAAAATATTAAACCATAAGTGAAAGTGCTCTACAACAAATCAAAAGAGTTAGGGTGTCAGACCTAAACATTCTGGCCTCCAGCAGTGGAACATGCTTAAAAGAAAAAACAGTTTAAGATTCTGATGTTAGACATCATCAGCAAAATGACCTTATCAGATATTGGATTGCAAAACAAGGCTAATTTTTTTTTTAATTGATGCATATGTTCCCAAGGATGGGGGCTTAAAGTTCAGTACAGAATTTCATTGATGTAGTGCAGGGAACGTGTGGTCCTCCAGATGTTAGACTGCAACTTCCATCATCCCTCCCCACTGGCAGACCGCAGAGTCTAGGGCTGATAGGAGTTATGGTCCAACAACCTCTGGAGGGCTACATGTCCCCCATTATTGCTGTCATGGAAGGGTGGAAATAAAAATGCCATTTTGCAGCAACTGAATAAAGAAATGGAATTGAGAGGGATGGAACCTGCCTCTACCTCTAATGGAATATGCTCTTCCACTAAGGTATGGGCCCCATTGGTGGTGGCAGAGGAGGAGTTTAGAAAGAATTGCCTATCTCCTGTCAGCTGCTTCTAATCACCCACTCTCCAATGCTGTTTGGCCAAGAGAAACACTGCTTGATGTTTCAAAACATTGTTTCATGAAACATGCCATTCTGGCCAGACATATACTGCCTCTGCACATGGAGTTTCCTTTAGCTGAGAGCTTCCAGTGTTATTCTCTAAAAGGGCTCTCTGTTGGAGCCTAATTAATTGTGATGTGTGTTACAGAGCTTTAGGATATGTCGCTGATTTTTGTTAAACAGCCAGCAGGGGTTGGGTGGGAGGTATGGATTATGGGAGCTGTAGTCCAACGCATCTTGAGGATGCCAGTTTGGAGAAGGCTAAGATGATATAGGAAACCATCCCTGTCAAAATCCTCACTTCTATACAGCAATCAAAAGCATCAAAACTTTGTCCCCCATTTCAGCTCCACTAGAAGCCCAAAGTCTAAGCTGAGAAAAACCAAAACTCCAGTGTTTGGAAGGAAGCTATACATTAACTTACTGAATCACCTGGTCAATTCTTTCTACAAGTTTGTATGACTGTACTGCCTTGTCCCACTTGCTGCGGTACTCGGGAAGGTAAATGAAAGGAAAGAGTTTATCAGCCGGTATTTCCATTAGCGCTTCAGCACGATACCTAGAAACAAATATTCCCACGTTATTTAGTTTATATCTTGAACTGAGGTCTGGTCTAGAAATGTAGGAGAATGAGGCGGAAGACCGAAGTGGCAAAATTCCAGATTGCAGAAAAAAAGAAAAGAAGGGACAGCATTAATGCAGAGAGAGAATATTAAGGACGCAAGCCTGTCCACCTCCAAACTCAGAGGCCTATCCCTCCGCACTTCAGCCGCCCTGCATTTGCAGCTAGACAGCCAATTTCGTGGGAAGCGGGGGGGGGGGGGAGGCGGAGGCTGGATGACACATAGGAAGCGTCGGAAAGGCACTTCCAGCCTCCCCGCCCCGCCCCCAGGAACGCCCCGTTTTCACTGCTTCGTGCTGCTCTTACGAGTGCGGGCCAATCTGCTCTGCCTTATAGGCAGCGGGGGGGGGGGGTCCCTGTGTAGCTGCTGACTAATGGCCATAGGATTATTTATTTATTTATTTATTTATTGCATTTATACCCCGCCTTTCTCCCTCTTGCAAGGAACTCAAGGCGGCTTACATTATCCTCCTCCTCACCATTGTATCCTCACAACAACAACCCTGTGAGGTAGGTTGGGCTGAGAGTCTGTGACTGGCCCAAAGTCACCCAGTAAGCTTCCATGGCCAAGTGGGGACTAGAACCCGGATCTCCCGGCTCCCAGTCCGTCACTCTCACCACTACACTACACTGGCACAGGATTGCACCCTGCATTTACTAACTTCTGGTTTATTAAACCCAACACGTTTACAGTCTTCACCTGGGCACTTAAAGCAATACTCAGCATTTTGTTCCTGCCCCATCCAAGAGCAGGGGCACAGTAGACATCCTAGGGCAGCCTTTCTCGAACTGGTGTCCTGTGGATGTTTTGGATTACACCTCCTATCCTCCCCAGCTGCCAATGGGATGATGGGAGTTGTCATCCAACACATCTGGAAGGCTGTGTCAAGGCCACACTACATGGGACCTTAACTTTGTAATTCTGGGTTTGTCTATTTTTCATAACTTATCTGGACCTTAGCACAGACAGTGGGGGGTCTTTAATCCATTGCCCCCTGCTGAAGTCCCAATACAAGATCAGTAGCCCATGCCTGCATTTACATGACAAAATAAGGTCCCATTCATGGCTATTGGCAACGCTTTTCTGTGTTATTAGGTTTGTTCTCACATGCTGCAGGGCTCAGCTGCAAGCAGCCCTTATTCCTGCCCTCACTAACAAAGGACACCATCAAGAAATTTTTAAAAAGGCAAACTTCCACCTACATTGCGTCATTCTTAGCTTCATGGAATGTTTGATGGGTCAATCGACTGTCATCGTGTTAGCTCTGGGCTTCCTGGGATGAGGGAGTGACTTTTAATCCCGTTTAGTCTGCAATAGGAATATGGCAGCTATGCTATGCTGCCTGTGGGATGATGGGAGGTGTAGTCCAACACATCCGGAGGGCACCAGGCTGAGGAAGGCTGGAATACAGCCATCATCATTAACAGGTCTCGGAATGGAGAAGACACTCCTCATGGGTTTTTGATGCTGCGTTTCAGCAAGAGGGCATAGAAGAAAGCAAAAATGTATGTACTTACAGGGTTCCAGGGAAGCATGTTGAAGGCTTTGATGACACTGAAATATATTTCTCAGGATGACAATAAAGGAAAGGAAACAAGAATGAAATGCCTCTGCTTCTAAAATATCAATACCTTTTTATTGTTAAAAAAACAACTTGTTACTTTACTTCTATCAGTGCAATCCTATACAAGTTACTCAGAAGTAAGCCCCATTGAGTTTAATGGGAGTTACTCTCAGGTAAGTGACACCTAAATCAGGCTCACTCTCCTCATTGCTAGTAAGAATAAGAATTCGGTCCTCCTACTTCTTTTAAGCCACAGTTAACCAATACAGACATACGTGGCCAGGAGGACTACCGAAACTTGGCACGGGCTAGTAAATTTTTTGGTCTTATTTCCAAGTGAAAAATAGTTTAGACAAGATGCAATGTTCTTACTGTATGTTTTAGCACTTTCCAATCTGTTTTATCTTCGACATATGCAAGAACTTTTGTGGAGACGTCTTCTGCGATTTTCTTATAGTCCATCTATCTGTAAAGACATCAGAGCGATGCGTAGATAACTATGGCACATCACAAACAGAAGGTGAGAAAACGCCATCTTTTCTTCATTGCACAAAGCATCTTGATTGCATGGAGTGTGTCAGTGTAAGAAATGCTAAAATCTAACTCCTAACATTGCATCCCACTCTCCTAACATTCTGTCACACTTTAGGGAGACTTAAGAAATAGAACCCAGGATGGGGCCTATGCAGACAAGATCACGCTTGATTTTCAAAAACTGGTGCCATCAGAGGCAGGGAGCAAGTTTTGCCTCCATCCAAATGTCGTCACTCTTTACTTTTTCAGTGTAAGTGAATGGTTTCCATTCACTCCTGTGGGGAAGCTCAGCACCACAAAACAGTTCTTGCTCCACTCCCAATTTGCCCTGCACCATTGATCCCTACTGAGGATCCCAGCCTTCTCAGCTGCCACTCCCAGGCTGTGGAACTCGCTCCCTAGAGAAGCTAAGTTGCCTCTTTCTCTGCTGCCCTTCAACCGGCAGGCAAACACCTTTTTATTCAAGCAGGCCTTTGGAATGCATGAGGGTCTGTTGAGTTGGGCACTGTTTTTATTGTGTTTTTAATTGTGGGTTGGGTGCTGTTTTTATTGTGTTTTTATTGTTTTTAATTGTGGGTTGGGTGCTGTTTTTATCCTGTTATTGTTGTGTGTTCAATGTATTTGTCTTATTGTTTTAATCACGTTTTATTTATCTATGATTGTAAGACACCTTGAGTGCCATTTTCTTGGCAGAAAGGCAAGATACAAATCAAATCAATCAATAACTCCTATGACCCACTTGTGTACAACATTTGCTGTCAAAAGGCTATTTGGGGTGCACAGCTATTCAAAAGCCACGCACTTGGAAATATTGCTGAATTGAGTGAAAGTAAAATCTGATTTCTGGCACAACCTTCTTCCCACACAGAACTTCCCAGCCACTAAGGTCCTTTTTGAGGCCATTCTTCAGGTTCCCCTTCCTTCAAATGGAACAGGGTCCTTTCAGTTGTGTCTCCCTGACTCTAGAACTCTCTGGAACACTCTCCCCACAGAAGCTTTCTTGGCACTAAGCCTGATGTCCTTTCTGCATTAGGCAGCCCTTTTTTTATTTTTCAAGGCCTTTTAGAGAAAAGAATTTGTTACACATAGTTTAACCTGGCCTCTGTGATATTTTCTGCTTCTGCTGCTTTATGCTGTTTTCCATGTATTTGTTGTTGTTTTACAGTACAATTCTATGTATGCTTACTCAGAAGAAAATCCGTTGAGGATCAGTGTAGTTTACTTCCAAGTAAGTGTGCATAGGATTGTAGCCTTACAGCACAATCCCACACAAACTGGAGAGGGTTCAGAGGAGGGCAACAAAGATGATCAGGGGACTGGAAACAAAGCCCTATGAGGAGATACTGAAAGAAGTGGGCATGTTTAGCCTTGAGAAGAGAAGACTGAGGGGAGATATGATAGCACTCTTCACGTACTTGCAAGGTTGTCACAAAGAGGAAGGCCAGGATCTCTTCTCGATCATCCCAGAGCGCAGGACACAGAATAATGGGCTGAAGTTACAGGAAGCCAGATTCCGGCTGAACATCAGGAAAAACTTCCTGACTGTTAGAGCAATATGACAATGGAACCAATGACCTAGGGAGGTGGTGGGCTCTCCCACACTGGAGGCCTTCAAGACAAGGCTGGACAGCCATCTGTCAGGGATGCTCTGACTTGGATTCCTGCACTGAGCAGGGGGTTGGACTCGATGGCCTTGTAGGCCCCTTCCAACCCTACTATTCTATGACATGTCTACTCCAAGGTACAGTCAGGGCCAGAAATATTGGAACAAGGATAACTGTTTTGGCATTTGGCCTCTGTACGCCACCACATTGAAGTTGAAAGGAAACACACCCAGATGGGAGTGAAGTCAGGACTTTCAACTGTAATTCAAGGGGTGTGACAAAAGGGGGGCACTAACCATTCGGGAAGTACAGCCAGTGGCATACACACACACCCATCGTTGGTGGCTCATAAGTAATGGAACAAACCAACATCATTTCAAACTTAAGGATCGCCTTTAATACCTGGATGAAAATCCTTTGCAGTCAATGACTGCCTGAAGTCTGGAACCCATGGACATGACCAAATGCTGAGTTTCCTCCCTCGAGATCCTTTGCCAGGTCTTTACTGCAGCTGCCTTCAGCTGCTGCTTGTTTGTGGGTCTTTCTGCCTTCAGTCTTGTTTTCAGTAAGTGAAAAGCATGCTCTCTTGGGTTGAGATCAGATGACTGACTTGGCTATTGAAGAACATCCCACTTCTTTGCCTTCAGAAACTCTTGGGTAGCTTTGGCTGTATGTTTTGGGTCATTATCCATCTGCAATATGAAGCAGCGTCTTATCAGTTTGGCAGCATTCAGCTGAATTTGAGCAGAAAGTATAGCCCTATACACTTCAGAATTCATCCTGCTGCTTTGATCAGCAATCAGGTCATCCATAAACACCAGTGACCCGTTTCCATTGGCAGCCATACATGCCCATGCCATAACACTGCCTCCACCATGTTTGACAGATGATGTGGTATGCTTTGGATCATGAGCTGTTCCTTTCCTTCTCTATACTTTTCTCTTCCCATCATTCTGGTACAAGTTAATCTTGGTTTCATCAGTCCAGATAATCTTATTCCAGAACTGGGCAGGCTTTTTTAGGTGTTTGAAGGCAAAGGCTAATCTGGCCTGTCTGTTCTTGAGCATTACCAGTGGTTTGCACCTTGTTGTGAAGCCACTGTATTTACATTCATAAAGCCATCTCTTGACTGTAGATGTTGACAATGACATGCCTACCTCCACAAGAGCATTCTTGACCTGGCTAGATGTTGTGGAAGGGTTCCTCTTCACCATGAGCAGAATTCTGCGATCATCTACTTTAGTTGTCTTCCGTGGTCTTCCAGGCCTTTTGCTGTTGCTGAGCGTGCCAGTTAATTCCTTCTTTTCCAGGATGTTCCAGACTGTTGTGTTGGCCACTTCCACTGTTTTTGCTATCTCTCTGATGTTTATTTTGTTTCCTCAGCCTAGTGATGGCCTCCTTCACTCACATGGACACCTCTTTGGGCCTCATGTTGGGAGTTCCAGTGAACAGCTTCCAAATGCAAATGTAACACTCAGAACCACCTCCAGGCCTTTCATCTGCTTGATTGGTCATGGGGCACCCAGGAAACAGGCCACACCTGGCCATGCAGCTGCTTGTCAGCCATTCGTTCCATTACTTATGAGCCACCAACGATGGGTGTGTGTGTGTATGCCATTGGCTGTACTTCCTGAATGGTTAGTGCCCCACTTTTGTCACACCCCTTGAATTACAGCTGAAAGTCCTGACTTTGCTCCCATCTGGGTGTGTTTCCTTTCAACTTCAGTGTGGTGGTGTACAGAGGCCAACTGCCAAAACAGTTATCCTCGTTCCAATATTTCTGGCCCTGACTGTATGTCCCACTCAATGAAATGGAACTTACTCTCAGGTAAGTGTATATAGGATTGCAGCCTTAATCTTTTAGCTATGGTAGCAGCTCCAAATGTGTTTTATCTGAAGAGTGGGATATAAATTCCATAAGCAAATTACAAAACCCTGAGCCCTGGGTGGCCCCACCAGAGTAAAAGGATCTCTCTGTGCACTCCATTTGGGGAGTGTGTAGCTGTTCCAATCTCAGGTTCCAGTGTGTGTTTCCAGCACGAGGGATGGCGACACCCTGCTGGAGAGAGTGTTGTGCAAGCATGATCTTTCAACTGTGCAACAATATACAGCAGCATAATATGAAATGGGGGTGCTCTGAAGGCTATTTTAGGGTGCAGAGGTGATCAGAGCTCTTATTTGTACATGTGTTTCCAGTGTGAGGGACATGGGCAGCCCACTTGAGGATGTGCAAACCATTTTATTTTATTTATTTCTGCACTGAGCAGCTGCAGACTGGAGCTCAGAGAAGACAGCGGCGCGTCTTTAAGTGTCAGAGACTGGAGAAAGGGTTTTCCAGGACAAAACACCATGGCCTCCAGGGAAGCTTGACCCCTGACATTCTCTGGTTGTAGGAATTCAGCTTTGCAGTTATCAAGATCCGTATTAATGTAATACCTTTATTGGGCGAACCAAAAGATGACAAAATGTACACGGTTTTGAGATCTCCAGATCTCTTCATTCATTCATTCATTCATTTATTTATTTATTGCATTTATATCCGGCCGTTTTTCCTCTTGCAAGGAACCCAAGGCGGCTTACATGATCCTCCTCCTCTCCCTTTTATCCTCACAACAACAACCCTGTGAGGTAGGTTGGGCTGAGAGTCTGTGACTGGCCCAAAGTCACCCAGTGAGCTTCCAGGGCCGAGTGGGGACTAGAACCCGGATCTCTGGGCTCCCAGTCCAGGCAAAAGCAGATCGGCGGGGGAAGGAGGCTGACTACATGATCACAGCCTTGAGATGGAATGGGGGGAAAGGGGTCTGTAGACATTCAACATCAAGTCAGCCTACACACACACACACACACACACCCCCCTCTCTGCTTTTTTTAAAGCTTGCCTGATGAAGAGACCTGGAGACCTGGAAAGCTTGCACATTTTTGTGATCTTTTGGTTGGCCTAATAGTGGCATTCTCCAGCAAAGGAGATCGTTACCTTGTCGTGGTGCTGGAGCACCTCAGTGACATCATGAGCTAAACCGTGAAGGGACACCCAAGACGGGAAGGTCATGGCAGAGAGGTCAGACTAAATACGATCCCTGGGGAAGGAAACGGCAACCCACCCCAGTATTCTTGCCATGAAAACTAAATGGATCAGTACAACCAGAGGTATGTCGGTATACTATTGGAAGATGGGACTCCCAGGTCGGAAGATGGTAAAAATGCTACTGGGGAGGAACAGAGGATAAGTTCAACTAGCCCCAGATGTGGTGACGCAGCTCAAAGCCGAAAGGACAGCTAGCAGCCGATGGTGCTGGTTGTGAACGACAAATCCGATGTTCTAAAGATCAACACACCATAGGAACCTGGAATGTAAGATCTATGAGCCAGGGCAAATTGGATGTGGTTATTGGGGAGATGTCAAGATTAAATATAGACATTTTGGGTGTCAGTGAACTGAAATGGACTGGAATGGGCCATTTCACATCAGATGACCACCAGATCTACTACTGTGGACAAGAGGAGCACAGAAGAAATGGAGTAGCCTTCATAATTAATGATAAAGTGGCTAAAGCAGTGCTTGGATACAATCCAAAAAATGACAGCATGATCTCTATTCGAATTCAGGGTAAGCCATTTAACATCGCAGTGATCCAAATATACGCCCCAACCATACATGCTGAAGAAGCAGAAGTAGATCAGTTCTATGAGGATCTGCAGCATCTACTGGATAGTACGCCAAAAAAAGATGTTATTTTCATTACAGGAGACTGGAATGCTAAGGTGGGTAGTCAAACGACACCTGGAATTACAGGCAAGCATGGTCTGGGAGAACAAAATGAAGCAGGACATAGGCTGATAGAATGTTGCCAAGACAACTCACTGTGCATAACAAACACTCTCTTCCAACAACCTAAGAGACGACTTTATACATGGACTTCACCAGACGGTCGACACCAAAATCAGACTGACTACATCCTTTGTAGCCAAAGGTGGCGGACATCTATGCAGTTGGTAAAAGCAAGACCTGGAGCTGATTGTAGTTCAGATCATGAACTTCTTATTGCACCATTTAGAATCAGACTAAAGAGAATAGGGAAGACCCACAGATCAGTTAGATATGAGCTCACTAATATTCCTCATGAATATGAAGTCGAGGTGAAGAATAGATTTAAGGGACTAGATTTAGTAGATAGGGTCCCGGAAGAACTATGGACAGAAGTTCGCAACATTGTTCAGGAGGCGGCAACAAAAACGTCCCAAAGAAAAAGAAAACCAAGAAGGCAAGATGGCTGTCTGCTGAGGCACTGGAAGCAACCCAAGAAAGAAGGAAAGCAAAAGGCAACAGTGATAGGGGGAGATATGCCCAATTAAATGCAAAATTCCAGAGGTTAGCCAGAAGAGATAAGGAATTATTTTTAAACAAGCAATGCGCGGAAGCGGAAGAAGATAACAGAATAGGAAGGACAAGAGACCTCTTCCAGAAAATTAGAAACATCGGAGGTAAATTCCAGGCAAAAATGGGTATGATCAAAAACAAAGATGGCAAGGACCTAACAGAAGCAGAAGAGATCAAGAAAAGGTGGCAAGAATATACGGAAGATCTGTAGAGGAAGGATAACAACATCGGGGATAGATTTGACGGTGTGGTCAGTGAACTAGAGCCAGACATCCTGAAGAGTGAGGTTGAATGGGCCTTAAGAAGCATTGCTAATAACAAGGCAGCAGGAGATGACAATATCCCAGGTGAACTGTTTAAAATCTTGCAAGATGATGCCGTCAAGGTGATGCATGCCATATGCCAGCAAATTTGGAAAACACAAGAATGGCCAACAGATTGGAAAAAATCAACTTATATCCCCATAACAAAAAAGGGAAGCACCAAAGAATATTCAAACTATCGAACAGTGGCACTTATTTCACATGCCAGTAAGGTAATGCTCAAGATCTTGCAAGGTAGACTCCAGCAATTCATGGAACGAGAATTGCCAGATGTACAAGCTGGGTTTAGAAAAGGCAGAGGAACTAGAGACCAAATTGCCAATATCCACTGGATAATGGAGAAAGCCAGGGAGTTTCAGAAAAACATCTATTTCTGTTTTATTGACTATTCTAAAGCCTTTGTGTGGATCATCACAAATTGTGGCAAGTTCTTGGTGGTATGGGGATACCAAGTCATCTTGTCTGCCTCCTGAGGAATCTGTATAACGACCAAGTAGCAACGGTAAGAACAGACCACGGAACAACGGACTGGTTTAAGATTGGGAAAGGAGTACGGCAGGGTTGTATACTCTCACCCTACCTATTCAACCTGTACGCAGAACACATCATGCGACGTGCTGGGCTTGATGAATCCAAGGCTGGAGTTAAAATCGCTGGAAGAAACATTAACCATCTCTGATATGCAGATGATACCACTTTGATGGCTGAAAGCGAGGAGGAGCTGAGGAACCTCATGACGAAGGTGAAAGAAGAAAGTGCAAAAGCTGGGTTGCAGTTAAACCTCAAGAAAACCAAGATTATGGCAACCAGCTTGATTGATAACTGGCAAATAGAGAAAATGTGGAGGCAGTGACAGACTTTGTCTTTCTAGGCGCAAAGATTACTGCAATGCTGACTGCAGCCAGGAAATCAGAAGACGTTTACTTCTTGGGAGGACAGAAATGACAAATCTTGATAAAATAGTGAAGAGCAGAGACATCACACTGACAACAAAGGTCCGCATAGTGAAAGCAATGGTATTCCCCGTAGTAACCTATGGCTGTGAGAGCTGGACCATAAGGAAGGCTGAGCGAAGGAAGATAGATGCTTTTGAACTGTGGTGCTGGAGGAAAGTTCTGAGAGTGCCTTGGACTGCAAGAAGATCAAACCAGTCCATACTCCAGGAAATAAAGCCAGACTGCTCACTTGAGGGAATGATATTAAAGGCAAAACTGAAGGACTTTGGCCACATAATGAGGACACCCTGGAGAAGATGCTGATGCTAGGGAAAGTGGAAGGCAAAAGGAAGAGGCGCCGACCAAGGGCAAGATGGATGGATGATATTCTGGAGGTGATGGACTCAACCTTGGGGGAACTGGGGGTGTTGACGGCCTACAGGAAGCTCTGGCGTGGGCTGGTCCATGAAGTCACGAAGGGTCGGAAGCGACTGACCGAATAAACAACAACAATAGTGGCATTACACTAATACGGGTTTTGGCATTCTTCTTATGGCCATCACTGCAATCTTTGCTTTTTGTGTGACTGAGATTATCAAAGAATCACAGGCCTGGGGACAAGAGTGGGCAGATTACAGATTGTTGACTGCAGCTCATTGGTCTAACACAGGTTCCTTCTCCTGCTAAACTCCATCTCTCCTTCCTTACAGATGGCTCTATCCACCCCAAAGGAGAATTGTGATGGAGTGGGATCAGTGGTGCAGCTGGGTCATTTTAGATGCTGGCCTTAATGGTCTTACTAGGACCCCCTTTCTATGGCCGTATGTATTCAGCTGCGAAGCACACAGCTCACATTTCTCTTCTCCTCTCCCCCAACTGCCATTCCATGCTTTACAACTGCTTCTACATTCCTTTTATGTCGGAATGTTTGCCAACCCTGATTTTGAAATAATAATAACAATAATAATACTCTGAGCACGTGCAGTTTTGCATTTTAGGCTCTCTCCAATCCTAACCCCATGATGAGTACAGGAATGCAACGGAGTTGGCTTCTGCGACCCTGACGCTTTCATCGCCTGCTGCTCTCTGGGTGGTCATTTGGGGGGGGGCTGAGCTGCGGGAGCCCCTGGACTTGGGCCCCAAGGCCTAGCCCTAGCTGCCCCACGGAGTAGGATGCCGCGACATGCAGCGGCATCTACCCTCACCTGAATGCTGGCTCGGAGCATCCCTTCCAGCCTCGTCGCGTTCGTCCTCCTCCTAGTTGTAACTCCCTGATCTCAACAGCGGGGGGCGATGTGGCTCAGGAGCTTTGTGATGCGTTCGGCCGCGGGGCGTGCCGGGAGTTGTGGTCCTAGCGGCGCTGCTCCGGAACGTTTACGTGGGCCTGGCGGGGGAGAATGAACAATGGCCGTGAAAGCTAGGGCAGCGGCCGAGCATGCGCAGTTGAGCCCGGCCGGCGCCATTTTGAAAGAGGTGGCGTTCCCCTTTCAAACCAGTGGGCGGGAGGAGGAGGAGGAGGAAGAAGAGAGACACAGTAAGGTGGAGACGGAGGTGGGCGGGCAGTGGGGCACGTGAGCTGCTCGATGTAGGGGGGAAGCCGAGGGGGGAAGGGGCCTTAGAGCCGCAAACACGCGTGTTGCCTAGCGGCGGATTCACACGTTCGCCTCCATAGCGTGCCCCTCTCAGCTGAATGTCGGGCAGCTTCCGTGCGAGGGTTAGATCTGAGAGAGATGTCAGAACAGGGAGGGGGAATGGGGAGTCTATAAATAAATAAATTGGGCTCCCTTTCTGTGGGATAAAATACAGCAAAGCAAAAAGCTTCTTGGACTAACGGATTGATTTATTTTTTTATTATTATTATTATTATTATTTACGAGTATTAGGGCACGATCCTTATGCATCTTTAGACAAACGAAGAAGCCCTACAACTCCCAGCTATGCTGGCTGGGAATTGCAGGAGATTTTTCTCTGTCCAGTCGCGCCCTTCTCGACATCTAAAAAACTTTCGGAGTGATAAACAATAATAAGAAGCATTGGAATAAAAGAGAATAAAAACATCCAAAGTGAGATGGCAACAAGAAAAACTGTGCCTGGTTTTTTTTAAAAAAAAACTCAGGAAAGGCTTTTTTAAAAATAAAAATGCCAGTAGCATATATTTACAGTGTCATTCCTCGGCATGTCAACAGGACAGGAAGTTCTGGCGTGGGCTGGTCCATGAAGTCACGAAGAGTCGGAAGCGACTGACCGAATAAACAACAACAAAATTCAAATTTATAAATAATGAGTAGGATTTGTTTACATTTCACAGAAGGCAAAGCCAGCCAATTAAATTTCCATCCAAATCAGCCAATTGAAATAAATTATTTCAGGCACAGTCTTCTCAATTGCGCCATGATCGGAAGCCCCTGAACTCCGATGCTTCCAGTCTTCCAATACAGGGCGGGAGGAGCAGTGGAGGCGATCTTCGCCTCTTCATCCTCCCACCCTACATATTTTGCTAGACGGACTTTTTAGTGATGGTGCTTCAGAAGGGAAGGGAAGGAGGCTGGAAGAGGCTCAGGATAGCTCATATTCCAGCCTCTCCAGTCTCCTCCCCACCAGAGCACCCCCTTTTCTCCCTGTCTGAGGTCAAATTTCTGACCTTGGAGGGCAGCCGGGTCAGTTCTTTCCATACTGGTTGTGTGTGTGGGGGGGTCAGATCTACTCTCCCTTCTGAGGTCGGAATGCTGTCTCCAGGCTGTGCGGGTGGGATCCGAATACACAGCTTATGGCACTTGTAGCTGTCTAATGTCTACATCCTGTGCATGCTTACTAGGGAGTGAGCCTCACTGAACCCAAGGAGGTTGCTTCTGTGTAGACATGCACAAGACTGTGCTGTTATTTTGGGAACACATTTCTGTGCTACAACCCACTTGAGATGCATGAATAATGACGATGGTGATGATGTATTTATTTGGAATTTTCAGCAGGCTTCACAGGAAGTATTTTGCTGTAATCCTCATAATAACCCTGTGAGGTAGAAACAGTCATGTGGCACCTTAAAGACTAACAAATTTATTTTCACTCACTGTCTATACTTTCAGCATAGACCTTTCCCGCTGACCTCACTGTTTACAGTCCCTCCCCTAACCGTGTGTGTGTGTGTGTACACATATCCATAACTCAGGATAACACCACGCGTCTAACAAAGTGGACTATAGTCCACAAAAACTTATGCCATGATAAATTTGTTAGTCTTTAAAGTGCCGCAGTACTTTTTGCTGGTATTATCCTAAATAACTGGTAGGTGTTGCAGATAGCACATTACAGCTAGCATGCTGGGAAAGAAGGAATGGCTGATCCTTATTTTCTAAATTATAAAGGCCAGCTGTAACCCAGATGTGTCCCTTGCCCTGGCTGGCTAAAGGTAATCTCTGGCTCTGCTACCATAAAAACTGTCATGTTCCTCTATTTCTGCTCATGCAGGATTCTGTCAGTTAAACCTAGCACCAGTGGTGCTCTAAAAATAAGGGTAAATGTTAACTTTTAAGCAAAATGAGCAAAAGAGTACAACTTTCCTTTTGCAAAGGCTGGAAAACATGGAAAATTGGGGAAAACTTGCATATATTGAATCTCAGACTCATCTTTGTTGTTTTCTCTCTTACTGACAGATTTCAAAAACATGTACAGCAGTTTTAGGAGGCCATTTGGTGAAAGGTAATGTCTTGCTTGATTAAAAAAGGCAATGTCTACTCTCCGGAATCAACAGTGTCTTCTCTTCTGGGAAGTTGCAGCCTTAACAGTAGCAGTGACTCCATGAGCTCCTATAGTTCAATCCACTACAAGGACAAGTTGTATAGGTCTGCATCGCAAGCTTTGGAGGCATATATTGAAGATTTCGATCTCAGTCTTGCATCGCCAGACGTAAGACCTGGAAAAATCAGTATTACCCAGAATACTCCTAGAGGCTTCAAGACCTCAAAGGACAGTTTCAGCCACAAGTATGGTATGTGTGTTTTTGACTTTGTGTAATGTGTGACAGGTGAAACCTTGGCCTGTATAAAGGGGTGTCACAGCTAATGCGCAGTTCTTTTTGCACTGCTTATATAATTTTGCATTCCTTTTTTATGTTGCTTATGAGGTTTTAAGTATGAGATAAGTGGTAAATTTGTGTATAGGATGTAAGTGAAAGCTAACCCATGATAAGTGATAGCCAATATAATAAACTTAATCACATCACAACATTGCTTGAGATGTGGGCCCGATAATTTGTGATAATCTTATAACACCTGCTGATAGCTTCTTCACACATTCATGTGAAATTATAGTTGCAGTGATGTGAATAACAGGAGTGGAAATAACTGGTTAACTAAGACCCCGTTTTGTATATTTTGGATCAAGCAATGGAAGTATTTGAGAACACATATACTAATAGTTTAGAGAGTGTGGCTTTTTGTTTCTAGGAACGAATCTCCATGTTGGAAGCAAGAGCTGGTGTAGATGTTCTCTTGGCTGGCTAATGTTTGTAAATAACTGTTCACGCAAGTGGTCGAGCCATATGAATAGTGTAAAAAAAAAGTGCATCTGAGGAAGTGGACAGTGTCCACAAAAGCTTATGCCAGAATAAATTTGTTAGCCTTTAACATGTCACATCACTGTTGTTTTTTGCTTCAACAGGCTAACACAGCTACTCCTCTGGAAAATGAGCAATGAAATGTCTGATAAGAATCATCACAGGACACAGAGTGGCTGCTTCTGTGAATGGAGATCTCTGCATCCCCCTACATGCATCCCTCATAGAAGCAGCTGTTCCAGCTTTTGTGGCTATTCTTATTGGACATTACGTTACTCACGCAAGTAGACAGCTCATGTGAATATGTATTTGCGACGTCTAGCCAGCTGACAGAACATCTGAGCTGGCTCACACAACATCTGAACCAGCTCTGAGAAGTTTCCTCCTTCTTACCACATTATGTAGTACTTATTATCTGAGAAGTTTCCTTCTGCTGGTCACATTAAGAGTCCTGGTACTTATAATTCTAAACATTCTATATAATGTGATTTGAAAGTCTAAGATCTACTGGGTCACTCCTATCCACAATCACACAGTGGATGTCGTTTGCCAGCTCTTAAAACAGTACCTGCAGATGTTAACTTGATTATATGAAATTATATTTGTATTTTTCAGTCAATTTCATTATATTTATCTCACTTATTTATGAAAGCTGAAATGCTCAGGAGTCCAGCAAGTCTTCAGTCCAACAGAAATATCTCATGAGCCCTATGTTGCCTGTGCATGCTCTGTAAAACTCTTCAAGTAGGATTGGAAAAATCCAGAGTGACTGTGGCTATGCACACTTACCTTGGAGTAAGCCCCATTGGACAAAGTCGCACTGACTTCAGAATAAGCATGCATAGAATTGTATTTTAAGAGACTTAACAGTGCAATTGTGTACATGTCTACTCAGAAATTAGCCAAACTGAATTTAATGGGACTTACTCCCAGGTTTAATGGGACTTACACTCAATTTGTATATAGGATTACAGCATTAACCTTGGCTGTTAGTGCCTGGGCATTTCAATTCTACCCTCATGTAGAGGTCATCTACCCAACTCTACCCTCAAAGTGCATGGAATGGTAATGGACTTTTGTGATCCCAGAAGAGAAGCATGTAATTTTTTGTTTATCTATGTATACACACTCACTATTAAAAACTGTTAAAATATTAAAAACAAACCAAAATACCTAGACATAAAATTATATTCAGGAGCACCCAAAACGGCAACAAAATATATGTAATCAATTGTCAGAAAATAGCATGATAATAGTATCTTATCAAATATCAGAAACAATACAGAAATATTACCTCAATCTTGATCGCTTTACAAGTCACAAGGAAACTCCTATTCTCCAATCACTAAACATCATGCATCATCCTCATATAACTTTCCATATTTCTCCATGAGATGACAAAGGTTTCTGTCCAAACCTGCTTTTGTTTAAAAAGAAAATAAAGCTTGGCAAATTGGTCCAGCTCAGTTTGTTCTCTAGACAATTGTACTTGGTGCATCAATTTCTCAGATAAAGCAGTGTTCCCTAACTTTTAATATCAACGGTCAGTTCACGGGAGGCTTTCAATTTCTTGGCTATTTCCAGCCAAGCAGCCACTAGCATGAAGTTGATTAAGTCTGCAATCCTATAGTAAACACTCTTACTTGGAAGTAAGGCCCATTGGACTCATTGAGTAGACATGCATAGGATTGCACTGTTATTCCTTAAACAATAAGTCCTCGGGAGTGCAGAGTGGGAGGAATGGGGGCATTCCCGGGGCCTGGGAGGGGAGGGGATGGTGGACACTTCCTATGCGTTGTCCAGCCTCCCCCCACTCTGAGCCGATCTGGCTAGACAGCCGAAAAAGGCCATCTAGCTGCAAATGCAGGGTGGCCGGAGCGTGGAGGAGAAGATCCCCTCCGCCCTTCACCCGCCCTGCATTGGATAGTTGGTCACCTCCGAGTTCAGAGGTGGCTGACTATCCCCAGAGGATTACTCCCTAATTTACAAAAAAAAAAAAATCCTGCACCCCAAACATGCCATTGGCTTCCTAAGCAAATAAATGGTTACATCATATCAGGTATATATTATTCAAGTTATGGAAAGCAATCCAATAACATAACAAAAATATCCTATATTGAATAAAATTATTCTTCTTTAGTCTATTTCATTTATTTATTTATGTACAATATATGTCACTGTTCTTTCTGATTTTACAGTAAACCAGTCTTAGCCACTCTGTTGTTGGAAACAGTCTTCCAAACTGAAGACAATTAAAATACTTACAGGCAGCAAAAATTACTAATTGATTGCAATTCTAATTCATTTATACCTTCTTTTGAGTTACCAAATAATACAGTTCTGTGTTTAAATATACTTCACATCCTGTAAATATACTTCACATCCTGTAATATCCCTTATATATCTAACTGCTTTGCTTGTGTCCAAAATATATTAATAAACAAGCAGTCCTACCAGATATGTCTAAAGTCCACTTAATCTATTACAGATTTACAACACCAAGTTATATATTCTCTGTAGCTTTTCTTGGGTACAATACCATTCATTAAAGTATTTTGAAATGGGTTCCTTTAATGTTTATACATAGCAAGGCAGCTGGACCAGAAATAGATAAAATTACCATTCCAAATGTTGTTTGATAAGTTCTTCCAAAAAGTTTTTCTCATTTTGTTTTCTGTTGATTTCCCACATGACTGTGTGTAAAACCTTTTAAAGTGTTTTTGTATGTTTTTTTTTAATTTTGGAAAGAAGATTATTCAAAATCACTTCTTATTTTCCAGCTGTGGAGAACCTTAAGCGGCCCGCAATACTAGGTTCAGTTGCTCCAGATTTGAGAAGAAAAATTGTCTACGAGCCAGATATGCTCAGTCTCACAACTGATGATCTTCTAGCATTCCCTGCTGATGGTTCTGTACCTTTTACTCACACTGCTGCCTTAAGGCCAGCAGCTCAGAGTAACAACACGACCAGGAAGTTACTGACAGCATCGGCTTCCTATGCTCATCACTGGACTTCATCCTTCAGCAATAAAGAAGAATTGAATTTTCCAGAAAATCCTGTTATTTCCTCCTCATCCAAAGATTCTAGCAGAAAGGTGCACACACAACATAAATTTCACAAATATGACTGTGGGCTTTCTGTGAAAGACAAGGTCACTGAACGAGAGAACTTGGAGTCTGTTTTTCATAAGAACTATCCAAGGTGGCTTACGAGCCAGAAATCTGACTTGAGCATTTCAGGAATAAGCAGCATTCCTGATTTCAAGTATCCAATCTGGCTGAGGAGCCACAATCTCTTGTCAGATTCAAGTAATGAAAGTTCTACCCAGGCACCAGCCAGGGAGAGTGATCCTACCTCTTTGCAAGAAAGCAGGATGCTGATAAGAGGTCAAAATGTGGACAGACATACTGGTGTGTTGGGCCTACCACATGAGCATAATAGTCAAGCAAAATGTCAATATGATATGCCGAGTGTTCATTTCACATCTCCGGGCCTAAGAGAGCACAGGCATCTATTCAGAGGTAACTCATAGTGACATTTCAATTGGTTGTCGACGAGTCTCTGAAATGTGAAGTGATAATGAATCCAAAATGTTTCTTATACAGAAGAAAACAGCTTTCTGGTACCATTATGCCTAGAACTCCCTTTACATGTGTATAAAGTTGCGTTCCTGTAGTACCATCCCACTCACCTGCAATGCATGCATGAATACTTTCACTGTGTGTGCATCTTTTCCACCAGATCGGCCCCCCATTGGAAGGGACAGTGCTGATTGGGGGTGGGGAAAGATCCACACAATCAACCCCAGGCCATGGTTGCAGTATTCACATGCCAACCCCAGCTAGGTAGGCTAACACCATGGAAAGTGGATGGCATGCAGCTCAGTGAGTGTGTTAAGGAAGCATAGCTGTCTTCCAGAAATAGCATGAGGCCTTATTTAGGTTGGCTTTTGGAGGTCTGGGATAGGGCAAGATGGGGCTTTAATCAATATAATTGGGAATTTTGTGATTAAGATATTGTTACCTTCCTCAAATCCTTCAGTTGCAGCAAACTGTATCTAGAATAAAGTAAATCTGCCTTCACCTGTCTGCTATGGGGCTATACTCGATGATTGACTTAAGACTAGAAGACAGATGCTCAGCGGTGCAGCTTCTCTCTACCATTGGTCTGTTAAATACAGACAGCTACAAATAGATTTTTAGCCTGCAGACCAGGCCCTTTCTTGATTTTTCAGTATTGTACCATGCTTTAAATATAAAGCATTTTAGGCTGCTGTTGTATACATCCTTACCTGGAAGTAAGCACCATTGAACTCTGTGGGGCGTTCTTCTGAGTAGACATGTACAGGATTTCACTGTAAGAAACCATTATTATTTCCAAGCTGAAGTTTTTCTAGTGGCCAGATAACCCCTTGGTTGAGACTGGTCATTAAATTTGTAGGATAAGCTTTTTAGACCTGGGCCATCTTCATCAGATGCATAAAGTGTTATCCTTAGTAGGCAAATGCACACAGGTACAAGGGAAAAAACACATAAACAGTAGGGTAAAAAGGCCATGAAATGCAAGCGGTCCAGAGGGTCTGTGACTTGTTAGTATTAGTATTAAATTTGAAAAATATAGACAGGGCTTTTCTACATGTGGCTGTTAATCGGCTGCATCTACTTTCAGTTTCGTCACAGAATTGGGATCTGAGCACTACACAAGGAGCATTTCCTTTTCTGCTTTTCCGCTACATAACCTCTCGGTGGCACTGTGGTATGGCGGTATAGTGCAACTACACAAGCAGAAGCAGCATTTTCTTTCACCATCAGAAATAACAGCCCATTTTCCCCGCTTTAAAATAACTTGCTGAAAGTGCTGTTTACAAACAGAAGCGAAACTGGAGGGTCATGATGTTGTCTAAAGAACCCGTAAACAACTGTGAGTAGGGAATGATGGGTGCACAATAAATGTCTTATGTAGAAAAGCTCACAGATCAAGAAGGGAAAGATACGGGGACGAATATGATCCTGGAATTTGTTGTTCCAGAATATTTCTAATAAAGTCCTTTTTTCCACAGTCTTGTTTGATAGCTGTTCATAATGACAAACATCAATTTTAATAGAACAGCAATGTTGCTGAGTTTTTTATTAATATTATTTTATTTTAGCGTTAAGATTGTTTTTAATTTTATTTGAACTTTATTTTTTGCTTATCTCTAAGCTGACTTGAATTTGAGTTGTCTTAGAAAGGCAGAATATAAATGTCCAAACAGATTAATAAAATGTTTCAAATTCTGGCATTTCTGAAATAGAAGCAGCAGCTAGTTTTTTCCTAATAGGCTATAATGTATGTTTTAGTGGCGGTAACTAAACTTCGCTTACTTCCAGGTCAGTCTTATTGACAAAGTGCTTTAACAGTGCAATCCTATACATTTCTACTCAGAAGTAATCCCCATTGAGTTGAATGGGGCTTATTTTCAGGTAAGTTGATATAGGATTGCAGCCTGAGTAACCTAATACCAACATTTTGGGGTCTTGATGTCTGTGACATTTCTGTGCAAAGGTCAAATGGGTAGAAGATAAGAACAGTGACCATTCACAACAGCAGTATCAATAATTACTGCTATTCTGAATGGCAACTGCTCTTATCTTGTTTGCTGTGTAAAGGTCAGGTGTAATGTTGCAGACCTACCAGTCCCCTCCTATTTCATGGGCTTTTGGTCCTACTGTTGTTGTTTTCTCTCTACATCCATCCACTTATCTGCCAACTAAGGATAATGTTTCATGCATTTCTTGAAGTGGGCTCTAGTCCACAAAAACCTATGCTACACTAGAAGCATTAGTTGTTAAAGTGCCACAATATTCTTTGTTTTTACTGCAGTATACTTTTTAGACTGCAGTATACTTTTAGACTAGACCAAGTTTAAATACAAGAAAAAAGTTGTATAAAAACTTCAGATATTCTTTCTTATTTCAAAGTATTTGCAGCATATGTCAGATATGAGTTGAAGGTGATTTGCATTTAATCATGACTAAAAATAAATTATTTTAGATGATGATAAGTTACTACTTCAGAAGGTGAGGAGAACTCTGGAATCTTCTGCTGAGGAATTAACCAATGTCCTGAAAGATGATGGCAGTCCTCGTACAATGGATGTCCTAGAAGCAGAAAGATCATGGGATAATGTTCCAATTGGTTTGTGAGTAAATATCCATATAGCTTTGTTATGAAATCAAGGGTAGGGATTTTTCCATTTGACATTTAATAACACCACGACGACACCAGTTTAGCTTTTGCCATAGATCTCCAACCCACCTGAACTTGAACAAACTGTAGTGACACTTTTCTCCAATTAGCTGTCTGTATTTTGGAGAGCATATAAGGAGAGTCCTGCTGGATCAGACCAAAGGCCTATCTTATTCCCCACAGTAGCCAACCTGATGCCTATAGGAAACCCACAAGCAAGATATGAGGGCAATAGCCCTCTCTCACTTTTGTTTCACAGAAACTAGTATCCAGAGGCATGACTAGTAGCCATTGATAGTGTTATCCTCCATGCATTTGTCTACCCTTTTAAAGCCATCTAAATTGGTGGCTGTGGCATTCCCACCCGAGGTTCCACCTTTCTTCAGCCTCCTCAGAAACTGAGAACCAAACCCCTCAGGAACCCCTGCTTTCAGTTTGGGACAGCTGTACCCGCTGTCCCACAAGCTTCACCCTTTTTACTCTCTCTGTGTTCCAGAGAAACACAGTATGCTCAATTGGTTCTCTCAACCCACTACAGGAAATAGATGTAATAAAGGTAGCGTAAAATCAAACAACACGTGGGAATTTGGATTTTTAAAAACAAACAAACATTTATTTGATACAAGAAGAGTTATGTTACTATTATTCAATAATTCTTGGTCCTAACTTCCCTATCTACTCTACCCCTCCTAAAATCCTATACACAAACCCCACTCACTAGATGTAGCTTCCTCAATCCCTAAGGCCCTATCTGACTTCTTTCAGTTCATTCCTTATATAACCTCAGGATCCTCCCACACATACAGGGCTCTCCCAACTTTCACTTACTCTGTGGCATACTATTAACCCTCTCTTACCTGGGTTAAGTTTAACAATATAAAACACATAACAAAACAGGCAGATGTTAACAGTGTCCCTCACCTCATCTTTTGGCAATGAATTCCATAGTTTAACTATGTGCTGTATAACGTACTTCCTTTTGTCCTGAATTTCCCACCATTCAGCTTCATTGGATGACCCCAGGTGTTCTGAGAGAGGGAAGTACAAATTTCATTTTGGCTTCTCTCTGGTTGCATGGGAACCTGGCTAATTGCTACAGCCATTTGTACCATCTCTCAGCTGGTATGATGGCTGTGATGTTCTGATGTAGACCCACCCACAACATGCCAGTATAGTGATGTCACGGCATGATATCAATGGATGTTGCTAGAAATTGTGGTTAGGGTTATAGCTGGTACAGGTTGCTTCCCAGAACACTCCAGGCCAACATTTGAAGGAGTGAGAAGGACACCAGTTATGTTTGTGGCTTCTACTGCTTGAAAGTTAATTGTGGTCATTTTCAAGGACTAGTTTGAGATAAGTGGAAAAAAGAAAGCTGTATATGCAGTATAGAAGTATACCAAGCATTTCCAGAGAGTAATGTATAAAGGTATGTTATGGAACAGCTGTTTGAGGTCCCACACAAAAGTCACTCTCCCATTTTTTTTATTTTAAAAATGTAACCACTTAACTATGCTGACAAAAACTGAACATCACCAGATCATCCATAACACTCATGGAATGTCATGCTCTGACCCTTCCTTAATACGAGGGATAGAGTTCGCATGTAGCTTTTAACCAAGTTTTTTTTTCATCCATGTTTATTTGAACAAGCTAGAAACAGTCTGTATTGGCCCCAGGAGCGTAGCCAAGTCATTTATAGTGTTAGAGGGGCCTAGAGATCCATAATGCTTGCTTAAGTTCATTATCGGTGCAATTCCCATGCTAGTAAGCCTCTGAGCATGTGCAGATGAGTCAAAAGGCCGATAACAGCCTTCTCAGTGCATTCCTTACCGATGAGTAGAAAGCCTTATCAAGCACTCTGCCTGGGAAGTGAAGTTTGTTTACAGGTGGCTGTGCTTGAGAACCAAACACTTCTAGCCTATGCTGGGAATGAACGCGAGGGGGGCTTGCTAGTGCTGTCCTGCCTCATGGCTAACGTGTTTTGTATAAAACCCATTTGACGCAATGGCTCGTGGTTCAGAGAAGCTGTCTGATCCAACCTTTGGGTACACCTGTGTGCTGTAAGTTACCCAATAAAGTACTCCTTGTAAGTAAACCTTTGAGTCTGATGTATCACTATCTTGGCACTTCTAAACTAAGAGTTCAATGCCCACTGCAGGGGCGATACACAGTCTTGAATTCAAGCAACAAAATTGTGGTTTATTTCACCAAGTCCTGGTTTGTCCGTCCCTCCCCCCGCCTCTTCTGCCAATTCCTGTCGTGTATCCCAAATGCATTTCTGGTGGGCAAGGACTGGCACAGTCTCACCATGTCACCTGCTCAGTTACCACTGGGTGGTTGTACCGATCTCAGAGGGAAATCTTCTCAGAGATCATCTGATGCTCTGCCTGCCAAGAGCCACCCAAGGTTCTCTCCCTTCCCTCTTCCTATACATGCCCAATGAGACTTGATTCCTAAGTTGGTTAACCCTTTTCTACCATCACAAAGGAAGAGGACGTTTTCTGTTCCGGAGTGTTCACTGCACCCCCGTGGGGTTTTCCTGATATTTATTAGTAGAGGCAAAGGGACATATGAATACTTACCCCATTGACACTGAAGCACCTCAGAGGGAAATGCACCCAACACCTCCCCCCTTGTTAGAGATCAGTAGTTCTAAGCCTCCAGCAAAGCATTGAAGGGGAGGATTTATTCAATGATTCCTCAAAGGCTTTCCAGATATCAAACATCGATATTTACCCTTTTCACCAAACCAACCCCAGTCATTTGCCTGCATGAAGTGCATGTTATCCTTCGAGATGTTTTAGCCCACCACAGGGGCAAAACCCTTTTCTATAAACCTGGAAACCACTGCCGTTGGTGCTTAACTTCCTGCTGAACAATTCTTGAAATCCACCCTTCCTGAACCCTTCTCACTAGACCCCACTCATCCAATGAACACACAAGTTCAGTCAGTGATGTGATGTCTACCTTGTAGTCATTTCCCCAATAATAGAGTTGAGAGGAAATTCACCTTGTGAAGAAAGGCCAGTAATCCTTTATTCGCTTTGATTATTTCTTATTTTCCTCTCTTTGGGTGTAACAGTATCCTGCTAAGACTCAAGTTGTGTTTTCAGCATACAGGCCTGCATAGATGGTAGTAAAGCAGGCAGAGGTCCCTTAAATTTTTATCTCCTTACAAAGCAGCAGCAAACCTGGGCAGGCTGACTTGAGAGGAAGGAGGGAGGGAAAATTGCCACTGAGAGTCACTTAGCCTGTGAAATGGTTTGATTTTCCAGCTGCTCTTTCCTCTGTTGCTTGGTGAGTAGCTGGGATGGGATGCTGAAACAAACAAGGAATAAGCCGGGATTTGGGGGTCAGACATAACAGGAAGCGGCAGCTAAAGCAGGGATTCATAAGCCAGCAAGAAACCACAGCTTCATATTGGGGTTTGTTGCCTGGAGCAGCTTTGGATGTTCCACAATTAGGCTAAACAACTCCTGGCTTATTTTTTGAGAATGAAAAACTATTTCTGACAAGTCACTAAGCTCCAGATGCCTGTCTATAGGAAATCTCCAGTGCCTGTATGTTGTGAGGAGGAGAACGCTCTACAGAGCCCCAAAGCAAGCATCGTTAATGGATTTTTGGAAGATTGTCTAAAGAATGGCAGACCGGTAAGTTAAAAGTAAAGCTTGGGTGAGAAGCCTGCATTTCTTAGAGAAGTGATTTTCCAACTGTGTTGTCAGGAACCCTGGAGTTCCACTGCCGATCAAGGCAGTCGAGTATTTCGAGGGTTACTCTTGGTTCACACAGGACAACAGTAAAGACCAATATTGCTGGCATCACTACATGTGTATGGATTTTGTGCCTTAACACATAGCCTAGATTTCTCTGTGTCAGGCAAAGGGTTCCCTGGAAGGCAATGCAATGTGCAAAGGGTTTGTGGAAGAAGAGAAGGAAGGAGGGACAGAAGGAAGATTAAAACTCACTGTCCAAGAGCATTGGGGAAATGTGGTTCCATTTCAAATGTCAGTATTACCAAAAGGTTCACAGTTTGAAGAGGAGAGTTTGGATGGAATTATTTCTAATGTCTAGGATAAACATAGTTAATTGTTATAGTATAACTGTCTATTAGATGTCTGTTTCCATGTTAGGACATAACACATAGTACTAACACTGGAAAACAGCCCCTTCCTTTCCCAAAGCATTACCCTAAAGGGGCTGTGGAATACTCTTTTATATATAGGTGGTGCTAAAGGTAGAAAATCCACTTCTAAATCACAGTTAGAGGCTTTCATTTGGGAGGAGTACTTTTTCAGCTGTTGCATTAAGACCAGTGTCCTTTGATTGCAATATCTTTCTTTGGTTCCAGGAGAGCACATTTTCTGGAGGGAATCATCACGGCCCTGTGGAAGCTTTGAAGCTAATGCTGTTTAATCTTCAAGCAGTTCAGCACAGCTTTAACCAGAACAAAACTGCTGGACAAAAGGAGTTTAAAAAAGTAAGCAATTCCATTTCGAAAGACACCCCTTGGTGTTCAATTATTTTGTATTCTTTTTTCCCACTGCTTGCTTGAAAAGGCTTATTGAAAAAGTAACCTCTGAAAATGTGGGCATAGTTACCTAAATTCAAAGCACTTCAAAATAACAAAGGTATTGCTTGCATAAATATTGAGGGTGCAAGGCTCTTTGAAGACTGGTGGTTCTGTTTCAATTGAGATGGAAAGCCGTAGGGGAAGACTTGATCTCCTTGCCAACTGACAAGATTATAAAGTACTCACTATGCTAAAAATGCAGTACAAAATAGCCTAGTAGATAAGTTTTTACAGACTGCACAAAAAATCCCACCAGTGTGTCTATAAACATGATCCTAGGCAGCTCAGGCAGTGAAGCTACTTTCCCGAAGGAATTAGTAACCCTCTCTGGTAAGTGTCTAATAACAGTTTAAGAACATAAGAAGAGCCATGCTGGATCAGACCAGGGGTAACATTTATGAAAGTGTTGGTTGCACTCATATTTCAGTTATCCATGCAACAACCCAGTATGTAGGTCAGTATTATCATCATCATCATCAAGCGCCATAAGAGGCCCTATATGAAGGGTCTCTGTCCTGAACAGCTTACCATCTAAAATTTGATAGAAGCAAAGGCAGGAATAAACAGTGAAAAAAGATGTTTCAGTTACATGTGCTTAGACTTTCAGTTACATGCGCTTGTTACATGTAGCAAACAGGGCACAGGGGCTGTGGCAAAGGCAGAAAAGATTACTTTTAAGAAGGGATTTGAAGGAAATAAGAGGCGGCATAAACACAGGTGTTCTGTGGCACAGTTCCAAGCACAGGGGGTAGCAGTGGAGAACAGGTGAAGTCAGTGAGCGGGAGATCTTCAGACAGCTATTACCCTGTTATTACAGATGTGGGGCTGAGGCCAAGAGAATAATGAATTGCCTAAAGCACCTGATGAGTTTGTGGCCAAGGTAAGATTTGAAAAAACAAAGGGGGAGGCAGGCTGCAAGCTTGAAAGTAGCAGATTATTATGTGAAGATGGCCCAAGATGTATTTCAGCAAATGGTCTTCTTTGGGGATGAAGGACTTCATGAGTCTTATTCTGGTGCACCAGATAATATAACTCACACATAATAAATGGCTGCTTTCAAACACTACCACTCTCTTACTTCTTTCAAATCCCTCCTCAAAATCCACCTTTTCTCCGAAGCCTTTGGGACAAACCTCCACCCTACCACTCCCATTTGTTTTGTTTGTTTGGTGGCGCCCCCATCAAGGTGAGGTTTGAACTTAGTGGCTCACAATATTAGCTACTGCATTTTATTTATTTATTTTTATTTACAACATTTGTATACCGCTCTCCATCTAAAACAGATTCTGGAGCAGTGAACATAAGAGGTACACTAGTCAAAGAGATTAAAGATTAAAAAAGCATATTAACATTATTGAAAACAGAATGCCAATAAAAACTGTGGGTGGTCATTTAAGGAAGACTTCCTGGAACAAAACTGTTTTTAGGAGGCACCAGAAGCAATACAGTGTTGGCACCTACCTGACCTCCAGGGGCAGGGAGTTCCAAAGAAAGGAGGTTGCCACTCTGAAGGCTCTTCTCCTGGTGGACTCCAGTCAAGCCATAGGTCCGTGTGGAGCCACCAGGAGCATGCCCTCCGATGACCTCAATGACAAGGCAGGTTGGTAATAGAGAAGGCGCTCTCTCAGGTATCCTGGTCCCAACTTGCTTAGGGCTTTGTATATTAGTACCAAAACCTTAAACCTGGCCTGGTAGCGAATGGGCAGTCAACTCTACTGCACCAGCTCTATGGTATGTTGATATTTTATATCTACTGCAAGACTGAATCTGTATTTTCTTTTAACATTTATGGCCAGATTTCCTATCTTGTATCAAATATAGCGTGTGTGTGTATATGTATGTGTGTATGTTTATGTGTGTGTGTGTGTGTGTGTGTGTATACACACACACACACACACACACATACACACACACACATATAGTATATTATGGATATATCCTTATCTTAATGCTATATTTGTTAGAAGGGGTTAGTCCTTTTTTAAAAAGAGGTTAATCCAC
The DNA here is from genome assembly GCF_057233095.1 of Heloderma suspectum. Lineage (NCBI taxonomy): Eukaryota > Metazoa > Chordata > Lepidosauria > Squamata > Helodermatidae > Heloderma > Heloderma suspectum. The sequence goes on from NC_139459.1 coordinate 20,479,659, forward strand.
ACCTGTTGACATGAGCAAAGACCATGGGAGGCTATAGTCTAATGCAACAGAACAGTGCTTACTGGTTAATACATAGGAAGTTTAAATGATCTTTGAAATGTTCTCTCTGTAGTTTCTGAGAGAGGGGAAGAATATTAAAAAAGAAAGAAAAAAGATATGTACCTTTGAGCTGTGCTGGTGAGCAAATTTTGCTTCTTTTTCAGACTTTAGATGAAGAACTGGAATTTAAGCTGTGTGATCATGATGTGATCCCTGTAAGAAAGTCCCTTCAGAGGTAAGCATACTATTGTTCTGAGGCTGAAATCCCCAAACCAGTTTACCTGGAGTAGTTCAGTGGGTCTAGGTCCCTGTTTGTATATTTGCCCCTTCGCCCTGGTGAATCAGTCCCGTTTGTCGCAGCCAAGTGGGAACAAATAACATATGCATCAGAGCATCTATGCCAGTGCCCAGGAGACCCTGTTCGCATGGTTTTCTTTTCCCACTCCCCACCCCCTTCATGAGGAAGATAGATCATGTGAGTGGGGCTTCTGAGGGTTGAGCTTTTGGCACAGATGCCCTGACTCGTATGTTATTTCCCTCACATGGCTGTAGCAACAGGGGTGATCTTCATGGAGGATTTTATACTTATGTTCTGGGACTGTATCTCCTTAAATCCATCCACTGGCTTCCCTATTCTCTAGACCATAATGTAAGCTGATACAACTAAATGTTTGTTTCTCAGTCTTACAGTCCTAATCAATCCAGATTTTTAAAGTAACGTAACAGTTGAGAGCAAGGCCAACATGGATTTGTCAAAAACAAGTCCTGCCAGACAAATCTGATCTCATTTTTTGATCAAGTAACCTCCCTTGTAGACCGTGGGAATGCTGTAGACATCATATACCTCGACTTCAGCAAAGCTTTCGACAAAGTGCCCCATGATATCCTGATGAGCAAACTAGCTCAAAGTGGGCTAGATGAAACAATGATCCGGTGGATCCACAGTTGGTTACAGAATTGGACTCAAAAGAGTGCTTATCAATGGGACCTTCTCAAACTGGGGAGAGGTAACAAGTGGGGTACCACAGGGCTCAGTCCTGGGCCCAGTGCTCTTCAACATTTGTATTAATGACTTGGAGGAGGAGGTGCAGGGAATGCTGGTCAGATTTGCAGATGACACCAAATTGGGCGGGATAGCTAATACTTTGGAAGACAGAAACAAAATTCAAAGTGATCTGGATAGACTGGAGCGCTTGTAGTGTGGTTGAGTCACATATCCCCCATCTTGTAACTGTGCATTTGGTTTCTTTTTCCTAGGTGCAGAACTTGGCATTTACCCCTATTAAATGTCATTCTGTTGTTTTCTGCCCAGCACTCCAGTCTATCCAGATCACTTTGAATTTTGTTTCTGTCTTCCAAAGTATTAGCTATCCCACCCAATTTTGTGTCATCTGCAAATTTGACCAGCATTCCCTGCACCTCCTCCTCCAAGTCATTAATACAAATGTTGAAGAGCACTGGGCCCAGGACTGAGCCCTGCTTATGGGTTTCCTGGAAGTATCCGGGTGGCCATGGTTGGAAGCAGGATGCTGGACTAGATGGATATTTGGGGTTGATCTAGCAGGGCTCCTTTTATGCTCTTAAGAAGGAGAATCGGTGAATTGCTCAAGCCTTTTTCCAACACAGGTGTAATGTGCAAATCTGCTGTACTCTGGCATGTTAGATAATAGAAACAACTCTGCATGCTTCCGGACACTAGGGGGCGATAGAGAATGTCCTGTAATTTGACCAGTTCCTTTTTCTTGCTCTCCCCACTTCCTCTTCCTTCTTCTTCCTCATGCCTCTGCCACAAGCACTGTGTGCTTTCCTCCAGAAGGAAGCAAGTAACCATATCTCATGCCTTCACTTACTTACACTCATGCACCCAGCATTAGGACATGCTTGTAGTTAAACAGTCTTAGATAGCCTTCTCTGACGATGTGTATAAAAGTACTAATAAAGTAAGTTGATTTGAACTTCTTTTAAACTGGCTCTAGCCTGTGTTTATTGCCTCCAATACTCAGTGCTGTGTTCCCACGCTTTCTCTATATAAAGCAACTCTGCTGTAAACCACACTAGACTTTCCAACATGACATACCCCAAGAATAGCATACATGTGCATGGAGATAGGAAAATGCCAGCATGTTCGTATTCCTTTTATTGCCATGAATAACTTCTCTGGTTAAAAATCTTCCTGAACTCTGCATTAAGAACTACATGTGCTAACCATGTAGTGTAGGAACACCCTGAAGCTGACCCACAAAATTCATTGTGGTATCACTGTCCTGCCAATAAACCTAATTTTGGCTATGTACTTGTATAATAAGTGTAATGAGTTTGATTTTGGAATAACTGACGGAGTCACGTTTGAACTGACACAGTGTCCTATATGCTCTTTAAATGTCTAGAGACCTGCATAGCCTAAGATAATGGGCAGCTTTAAGTAGGCCTCTCACATGCCTTATGTGATACCAAGCAAGTACAGCCACAGCTGTTTGGCCTATGTGAAGTGATCTCTTCCTTTGAGATAAGGATATTGTTCTTCTCTCCAGTGAGAAGCAAAAGGGCAGCCCCCATTCTCCTGAGAAGGGAGTGTGTTTCTCAGGACAGGCTGTGAAGCTTAGGAGAGGCCCTTATAAACCCCAGCCAGCTAGTTTTGCTCTTTGGTCTCGCTCCAAGGGGGGAAATGTGCACTACCAGCCTGGATAAACCTGTTGGTCCATGGGGTGACATCTCATAGAATGTGGGGACCCCACTGCACAATCAGCTGTGACAGAGGACTGCTCTGTTCTGCTGAAGGGTTGTGTGAGCTTTCTTCACATATTCTTTCTGCCTCCATTTATCATCTGTGTATACTCAGTAAACTGTTAAACTGATTCATTTGTGTTTTTCTCTCACTTTGGCACCCATGAATCTGGCTTGACTGGGATGTGACAGGATCAGAACCCCCAGACTAATACAATAAGCTATGCAGCCTTTTGTTTTTGTCTTGTTTATAGGGCTTTACATCATTTATCTCGACTTAAAGATCTGGTTGAAGATACAGGTGGCAAAGAAGAATCAAAAGGATTTATCAAGACATGAAGCATGAATTGTCATAATTTTGTGTAAATGCAGCATCTCAACTGTCATGGAGTGCGGTGGAAAAATTCCTTGTACAGCTGATCATGACTCAGGCACTCGTGAAAATCTTTTAAGGAGCCACAGTATTTCTATAACTCTTCAGTTCTGAGTCGAATTAAATAAATCTGGTGTGCATGCATAGGGCTCCAGCTCAATGGAGTCTAATTTGATGTTCCTCACTGAAAACATCTTAAGTTTTCATAAACTCTTGCCAGCACTCAAAGAGCTGTGCATGCTCATAGAAAAGGCTTGCACTAGTCCAGTGGCATTTTGGGTGGCTATTGCTCAATAAACATTGAGACTAAAGCCCCGCTTGGGCTGATGGAAGCAATTTCACAGTTCTTTCAAACCCTGGCAACAGGGGCCTGGATCGAGAGAATAAGTATTACACCAAAACTAATAAGACCATAAAAATACATTTTGTGGAGACAGATACTGGAAATCCAGATCATGAAATGAAGTGTCAGTCTGATATGGTTGTATGGGGGTGATCTAGAGTGAAATGCATGGCTGATTTGTCAGGGCTAGAAATACCAATTCAGTTCTCTCAGAATACAGGCTGTTCCTTTCACTTCTATCGCTCTCAGGATCATAAGATTAGATTTCAACATAGCAGAAATATGTTGGAGATGCGTAGGATGACACATCACAATTCTCTGGGAAACCATGAGTCAAGCTGTGGAGTCTAACACTTACTGCTTAGAAGAGCCATGCTGTGTATGGTTTGGAAGCTGTACATTGGAATCCACCAATTTTCATACAAACGCAGTTTCCAACAGGAGTTCTTATAAATGAGGGCAGTTAAAAAACACTAAGGCCAAATGCATTCAATATTAAGATCTCTAAAGATATCAATATGAAATGAGCTGAAAAATATGAAAGTGCTGTTCAGGCAGGCATTTGGGGTGGGTTAGGGGTTTTTTTAGAGCAGTGTTGTTTTGTTATTTTGTTGTTGTTCAGTTGATTATGTAAATTTTTGTTAGTATTGTATGCCGCCTTGAGTGGCCAGGTAACCAGCCAGATGGGTGGCCAATCAATCAAATAAATAAATAAAATGGAGCTCATTGCTCCAAGTTTCTTGGAATTTTTTTTAAAAATGGTGCTACTGATGCTGTGTATTTGGTTATATTTTCAATTAACATGCACAAGTTAAAGGTTCCTTTTTGCCTTGAATGAAAATGCTACGCTCCTTTCAGTGCAATCCTGTGTGTGTCTACTGAGATGTAACTCTCAGTTCTTAGGGATTTGCAGTGCAATCAGTCATAAGCACACTTACTAGGCTGAAAGCCTCATTGAACTCAGTGGGACTTACTTCAGAGTAAACATGTTTAGGATTGCACTGATTGTTGTTGTTGTTCAGTCGTTCAGTCGTGTCCGACTCTTCGTGACCCCATGGACCATAGCACGCCAGGCCTTCCTGTCCTGTGCTCTCTCCCGGAGCGTGCTCAAGTTCATATTCATTGCATCCGTGATGCTATCTAGCCATCTCATCCTCTGCCGTCCCCTTCTCCTTTTGCCTTCAGTCTTTCCCAGCATCAGGGTCTTTTCCAGGGAGTTTTCTCTTCGCATTAGGTGGCCAAAATATTGGAGCTTCAGCTTCAGTATCTGTCCTTCCAATGAGCACTCAGGGTTGATTTCCTTTAGGATGGACTGATTTGACCTCCTTGCAGTCCAGGGGACTCGTAAGAGTCTTCTCCAGCACCACAGTTCGAAAGCATCAATTCTTCGGCGCTCAGCCTTCCTTATAGTCCAGCTCTCACAGCCATACATTACTACTGGGAAAACCATAGCTTTGATTAGACGGACCTTTGTCGGCAAGGTGATGTCTCTGCTTCTTACTATGCTGTCTAGGTTTGCCATAGCTTTCCTCCCAAGGAGCAAGCGTCTTTTAATTTCATGGCTACAGTCACCGTCTGCGGTGATCTTGGAGCCCAAGAAAGTAAAATCTGTCACTGCTTCCATTTCTTCCCCTTCTATATGCCAGGAAGTGATGGGGCCAGATGCCATGATCTTCGTTTTTTTAATTTTGAGTTTCAAACCAGCTTTTGCACTCTCCTCTTTCACCCTCAACAAGAGGCTCTTTAGATCCTCTTCGCTTTCTGCCATTAGGGTGGTATCGTCTGCATATCGGAGGTTGTTGATAATTCTCCCAGCAATCTTAATTCCGACCTCTGATTCATCCAACCCGGCATTTCTCATGATGTACTCTGCATATAAGTTAAATAAGCAGGGTGACAGTATGCAGCCTTGTCGTACTCCTTTCCCAATTTTGAACCAATCGGTTGTTCCATGTCTGGTTCTTACTGTTGCTTCTTGACCCTCGTACAGGTTTCTCAGGAGACAGGTAAGGTGGTCTGGTACTCCCATCACTTTAAGAATTTGCCAGAGTTTGTTGTGATCCACACAATCAAAGGCTTTAGCGTAGTCAATGAAGCAGAAATAGACGTTTTTCTGGAATTCTCTTGCTTTCTCCATGATGCAGCGAATGTTGGCGATTTGATCTCTAGTTCCTCTGCCTCTTCGAAACCCAGCTTGTACTTCCGGTAGTTCTCGGTTCGCATACTGCTGAAGCCTAGCTTGTAGGATATTGAGCATCACCTTGCTGGCATGTGAAATGAGCGCAATTGTGCGGTAGTTTGAACACTCTTTGGCGTTGCCCTTCTTTGGAATTGGAATGTAAACTGACCTTTTCCAGTCTTGTGGCCACTGTTGAGTGTTCCAGATTTGTTGGCATATTGAATGCAGCACTTTAACAGCATCATCTTTTAGGATTTTAAATAGCTCAGCTGGAATACTGTCATCTCCGCTAGCTTTGTTGTTACTAATGCTTCCTAAGGCCCACTTGACTTCACTCTCTAGGATGTCCGGCTCAAGTTCAGTGACCGCACTATCATGGCTATCAGGGACATTCAGATCTTTCCTGTATAGTTCTTCTGTGTATTCTTGCCACCTCTTCTTAATCTCATCTGCTTGTGTTAGGTCCCTGCCTTCTTTGTCCTTGATCATGCCCGTCTTTGCACAAAACGTTCCCTTGAGATCTCCAATTTTCTTGAAGAGATCTCTAGTCTTTCCCATTCTGTTGTTTTCCTCGATTTCTTTGCATTGTTCATTTAAGAAGGCCTTCTTGTCTCTCCTTGCTATTCTCTGGAACTCTGCATGCACTGATAGTGCCTAGTAATTGTGCTTAGAATTACAGCCTTTGTGATCCTACTTTGTTTTTGAGTCTGCTCTTTTTGAATGGGAGTAGTTTTCTTCTTAGTTAAGCTTGATTTGTTGGATTGAACAAGGGAGTTTTTGCCATTGTATGCAAGAGGCTGGGCAAGCAACTTGAGTGAAAAGGAGATGGGTGCAGAATAGCATGATACAAGAGATGGATTGTTTTGGAATGGGGGTGGGTGGGGTGGATTAATTAATTGATTTGTACCCTACCTTTCTACCAAAAAATGGCACTCAAGGAGGCTTACACAGAAAATTTAAATTGGTTTAAACAATTAATATCATAAAATACAATAAGAATGTAACAAATACAGAATAAGAACAGCACCCAACCCAACAGACCAACTTAACAGGCCAAGGCCTACTTGAATAAAGTGGTCTTTGCCTGCTGGCAAAAGATTAACAGAAAGGGAGCAAATCTAGCCTCCCTTGGGAGGGGGTTCCACAGCCTGGGAGCAGTTACTGAAAAGGCCTCTCTCTCATCACCACCAAACACTCCTCTGATGGTGGCAGTTTCAAAAGAAGGGCCTCTCCAGAAGATCTTAAGAACCAGGCAGGCTGATATGGGAGAAGGTAGTAGTCTGGTCCCAAGCCATATAGGGCTTTATAGGTCATAACCAGCACTTTAAATTCTGCCTGGAAACAGACTACTAGCCAGTGAAGCTACTATAACAAGGGAGTCATGTACTCCTTGTATCCAGACCCTGTCAACAGTGTGGCTGCAGCATTCTGGACCAAGTGAAGTTTCTGAACAGTCTTTGAAGGCAGCCCCCGATAGAGCATGTTACAGTAGTCCAAATGGGATGTAACTAAAGCATGCATGACCATGGCCAGATCAGACATCTTTAGGAATGGTGCAGTCGGCACACTAGCCTCAGCCATGCAGACACACTCCTGGCCACCACTGAGACCTGGGCATCGAAGTTCAGGACCAAGTCCAAGAGTACACTCAAACTGCGGGCCTGAGTTTTCCATAGGGATGGCGGAGAATTCCACCGCGGACTCCAATGAGGCTGGATTCTAAGAATCCAGCCCCCTGGAGGCCATGGCAGAATGAAAATCTCACCTCCGCCACCCGGGGGAATCCGCACGGGGCCTGGCCGGCCACTGCCACCTGTCCCGTCTGCTCCTGTCTGTCTTCAGACGCAAATGGCGTCCGGCATAGCAGATGCCATTTGCGTCCCTGCTCTTTGCCATGATAGGCTACGTAAAGATTTACGTAGCCTATCACGGCAAATGGCAGGGACGCAAATGGCGTCCTCTACACCGGACGCCATTTGCGTCCAAAGACAGGCAGGGCGGCAGCAGACGGACCCAGCCGGTGGCTCTGCAGAGTTGCCACGGAGCGGAGCCGACCAAGGAGGATTCCGAGTGAGGAACGGATCCCCTCCCCCCGCCCCCGCGGACCCCCCCAGCAGACTTGGAGGTGAGTTCCGTACACCCCTAGTTTTCCAGGAGAGTGTAACCCCCACCCAGCACAGGTTGAATCCCTTTTCCCAGATCTGCCTTTCGATGTCTTGTTTCCTGCTTCTTCTGTTGATGCTCTTCTACAACCCTGTTTCTCCAGATTCCTGCATAATTAAGATCTTGTCATGTTGAGAATCCCAAAGAGGCAGCCTCTAAGTTCTTCCTTCACTCCCGCATCCCAGGGCTGGCCCAAGACATTTTGCTGCTTGAGATGATGGACAGGATGGTGCCCCTACCCGTTCCATGTAGAGAAGCCACTTGGATTGGCATTTGAATCTTACTTCAACACTGGTAACAAGATTGTGTCCTCCACTGCATCTTAGGCAGCAGGCTAGTTCAGGTGGCTCTTTATGGCAGTGTGGCATACATACCTCTGTCCTCCAACAGAGGGGAACCTCAGGAGAAACACATGGGAGGGGGTTTTGCTGCCTCTGCTCCCCTGCAAATGCTGCTTGAGGCAGTCACCTCACTGCCCAATAGCAGGGCTGGCCCTGCATCTCGTGTCACACATACCATGTTCTGAAATGGAAGTTTGCCGTCTTCTGACACATGGAAATCCAACTCAGTAAAACTAGGCCAGATATTTGAATATTTTCATTCTTCATGACATCCCTTAAATACATGTGAAAAGTGAAATCATTTTGGGGGATATATTTAAGTATGTTTCTGTTCTAAAGTGTTCATGAAAAGTTTTGCAAGAACTGTTAAGTCTCTGGAACCGTAGTTAAGTGTTACTTCTGCACCAGGTCAAAGGACTGTGGCAACTGTTGTGCCCTGCAGTTTACCAATGGTGAAAAAAAATGTGTGATAGTGTGGAAAAAAGTAGACTTTTATTAACTTGGGCTGTTGGGTATATGCAATTTAGTCTGTTGATACTTTGATGCCAAAATGTTTATCTAGCATCAGGTCCAATGAATAAAGGACAAATTGTTCTTCATTTTAACTTTTGAGTCTTTTGCGTGATGGAACGATAGTTCGCAGACAATGTTTGGGGATGTGACCAATAGGTTCTTCCCAAACAAAAGGTATTAGTGTTGAGTTTCCTAAAAAAAAAAAAAAATTGGAAGCCTGTTTAATCTGCTTGCTTTGCTCCTTGATGCACTGAAGTTATGTGTGTATTCTCCTTAAACCTCCAGTTGGAGTGGTCACCTGGGCACCAACTAGACAATCTTTCATGCATTGTTTCAAATGTAGCGCTGACTGCCTTTTGGAAAACAATGAGCCAAGGGCAAGGTGTCTGTTGGGACTTTGCTAGGAAAAAGCTCTGCTTGGCTTTGAAAACTTGCCATGAGAGGAACATTGTTCACAGGCAGCAGCCTAGTGAAGACTGGAAGCACTGCTGCTTTTTCATGCTCTGTTTTTGGGCTTCCCAGAAGTCTGACTGCATCCACCGATGCAAGCAGGATACTGAACTAGATGGAAGTACTAGTTCCCCTTTACTCAGCACTGGTTAGGCCTCATCTGGAGTACTGTATCCAGTTCTGGGCATCGCACTTTAAGAAGGATGCAGACAAGCTGGAGAGAGTTCAGAGGAGGGCAACAAAGATGATCAGGGGACTGGAAACAAAGCCCTATGAGGAGAAACTGAATGAACTGGGCATGTTTAGCCTTGAGAAGAGAAGACTGAGGTGAGATAGGATAGCGCTCTTCAAGTACTTGAAAGGTTGTCACAGAGAGGAAGCCCAGGATCTCTTCTCGATCATCCCAGAATGCAGGACACGGAATAATGAGCTCAAGTTACAGGAAGCCAGATTGCGACTGAACATCAGGAAAAACTTCCTGACTGTTAGAGCAACACGACAATGGAACCAATGACCTAGGGAGGTAGTGAGCTCTCCCACACTGGAGGCATTCAAGATGAGGCTGGACAGCCACCTGTCAGGGATGCTGTGACTTGGATTCCTGCACTGAGCAGTGGGTTGGACTTGATGGTCTTGTAGGCCCCTTCCAACCCTACTACTCTATGATTCTATGACCCTTGGTTTTACCCAGACAACCAGGTGAGGGGAGAAGAGGGTGTTCCCACAAAACCTACTGGAAAAATAATTACAAGCAGTAAGTTCCAGCATATATTATTAATTCATTTAAAGCATTTTTACCCCACTTTTCAGCCTAAAAGCCTGCCAGAGCAGTTTACATATTATCAATAAAAACCAGACAATCCCAGGTTGCAGACTTATAATTTAAAATACATAACACGGAAGGAAAGGAGGATATCGAAGCAAGAAGAAAACGAGCAAACTCAGTCAACAATTTTTAAAGTTACATAGTTTTATAATGGCCAGGTGGAAAGGAAATAGGTCAGGGAGAGGAGAAGCCAAATAGAGGTAGTCGTCAGCAGAGCTGATGGACTGACACTGCTTTCCATCTCCCTCTGCAAAGAGTGAAGAACATGTTCAAGGCGTTCAAGACGAGGCTGGACAGCCATCTGTCAGGGATGCTCTGACTTGGATTTCTGCATTGAGCAGGGGGTTGGACTCGATGGCCTTGTAGGCCCCTTCCAACCCTACTATTCTATGATTCTATGTACATTGTGGCTTCAATTTGACTAAGCAGAAATATTATTTTCAAATATTGAAGCAACGGGTTGATGGGTTGCAGTAAAAAGCAGTGGGCAGGTTTTATCTTTTTTAAAAACTTACAGAAACTATCCATATGTCATTTGCACCAAGCTAGCTTGTAAAGTAATAATCCAGTCCATGTAGAGGGTAATACGAGTTTTAATGTGTCTACAGCAAGGTGTGGGGGAAGTGTGGCTCTCCAGATGTTGCTGGACTGCACCTATCAGCCCTAGCCAGGGGTCAGGGATAATGGGAACTGCAATCTGGATGGCCACATGTTTATTTTATTTATTTATTTATTTATTTATTTATTTATTTCATTTCTATACCGCCCAAAGCCGAAGCTCTCTGGGCGGTTCACAAAAATGTTCACCATCTCTGGTCTACAGAAAGGCAGCATTCACCTGGGCTTCTGTACAACCTTGTGTATACATTCAAAAGTCATTCTTGTGCTAGGACAATTGTATACGGATCTTTCCCGTTGCAATGAAACTTCCCATTTCTTTCTTCGTTTTTGTATTAAATTAGGGCTGTCAACAAAGTACAGTATTTTCAGTTGATTAATTGGTTAAAAGTCAAGAGGGTTAATCAGTTCAGTGTAATTAGCATATTACTGAATCTTCAACATAGTTTTGAGATACTGTACCATTTCATAACCAAAAGCTATACTCCCAGTTAAAGTAACACCACATAAATATATAAGTTCAAAATAAACAAGCAGGCCCTTAACTTTCTCCCTTCTTGATTAAGATCTGCTGTCAACCACTAATGACCAAACCTTTAATAGATTAATTTACCAATGAAGATTTGCAGCTCTTCTCAAAATCATCACTCTTCAATGGCATATTTCAAAAAATAGTTTGGAGTACTGCTAATAAGCCAAAAAGTCTATGGGGCAGAAAATATCAGCAAGACCATAGAACCCTGGTTCTCTCCTGAGGTTTGCCTCCTTTAATTTCTGTTTTGCCTCCCCCAAACCAGAAATTAGCTTTTGGATAGAGATTCAGTTCACAAGAAAGGAATTAGGCAATGTATCTTGGACACATTGCTCTCCCTTCCCAAACTCAGAATAGGTTTGGTGGGAGGCAAGACGGCAGATAATGCAGGAAAGTCCATGATAGCACAAGGGTGTTCAACCTCTTTCAGCCTATGGGGTGAATTCCATTTTGGAGAAGCCTTCAGGGGTCCATTCCAGTGGTGGGTAGGGCTGAAGACAGAGATGTGGGAACAAAATTTTAAAAAACCCCACACCCAACTTCTTTTGACTTAAAGATCTTCCTGGCAGTAACAAAGCATTAGGAGAGGCATTTCAACCTTTTAGAATAGGGAAAACACCAAACAATTGGTGACTGGGAGGAAAGGGTGGACTCAGGGGAAGTGGACATGGCCACCTGGGGAACACCAGAGGGTCAGATTTGGGACCCCAGGAGGGCACGTTTGAGCCCTGGGCTTGGGGTTTGCATCTCTGCAACAGAAGGATGCTACCTTCTGTCCAGCAACATGATGGGGGAGCCGCTTCCCTCCCTCCCTCCCTACATGAACTCCCTTTTGAATTGTATGTAGAAGTCTGCACAGTTAGGAAAGGGAAGGTTCAATTTGCCTGGTCAGCTAACAAGACACACCCTCCCTCCATCCCTATCTATGCTCTGGCCAAACACCGGTGATAGATGGCTGTAACCTTTACTACTGGATGATCAAGGGGAAGGCAAGGCTGCTTCTGTAGGCCCAGCCCTGTGCCTCCTTTGGCCAGCAGTGGCAGCTGGAGAGAGCTTGACATTAGTCAACAAACGGCTCTTGAAACAGATTCTTGAATTGCCAAAAATGTACATTGTGTAGTGCCTCTGCTTTTTCCACACTCTAAACCAGGGCTGGGGAATGTGTGGCCCTCCAGATGTTGTTGGACTACAACTCCCATCATCCCTTACTGATGGCAAAGGCTGATAGGGATTGCAGTCCAGCAACATCTGGAGAGCTACACATTCCCTATCCCTGCCCTAAATTGTGGAGCCCTTTCCTCTATGCCCAAATACGAGATTATTGAGTAATGGTGTGACTACAGAGGCTATTTAGCTGTTGATACATTCATTCATTAAATTAGGCATACCTTACACAAATGCCTTCAGCATGCTGGTACCCGGATACTCAGAGTGCTGACTTCTCCCACAGATCACTAAGTGGGGCGGTCACAGCACAGCATCTTTGACTGTGGCTCAGTCTGTGCCAGAAACCATCCCTTTCTCATCGCCTTGTGGTGCCCTCTCTCAGTGGAAATGCTCTAGCCTGAAATTAGAAATGTGCCAGGTTGATCTGGTTGTGTAGGAGGTTATCGAGCTTAGGGAATAGAGCCTATGCTTTTTTTCCAGGAATGCTGTTTAAGTGCAATCACGCTGTGCAAATGTTAGTACTGAGTAAAGAAAAAAGTTTGAGTCACCTTGACATAGAATCTTTCACGCAAGGTTTAGCACAAAGGCTCAGTTTAAATAGTGACTGGGGCTGCAGTAACATCTGTGTGGGTGGTAGAGTGTGTGTGTGTGTGTGTGTGCGCGTGCGCGCGCGCTCCTCCCCGTCATTATGCATCTAGTCAATGTGCCCACTCATCATGACAGCTCAATTTTTTCCTCAAAACAATGGGAAGTTTGTTTGAAGCAGGAAAATATAGGTATAGACTCCACAGAGCATCTGGGTGTGTCATACAGAAGTGCCCATCTACGTTTCGGAGAGGATCAGTAGCCTGCTAAACATCTGAACCAGACTGACTTTTACAGCTAATTAAGGCTACAATAAGATATGAAATTCATTTAGTCCCACTAACTATACCCTTGAGAGGCTTGCAAGAACAAGGGATGAGAAACCATAGGGCAGACTTCCCTGACCTGGTGCCCTCCATGCAACTTCCATCATGCCCGGCCAGCAAGGCCAATGGGAGTTGCAATCCAACACATCTGGAGGGCGCCAGGTTGGAGAAGGCTGCCATAGGGTAGTTGTAACCCATATGTAAAAACAGGACCAATTAAGGCACAGAGAACTGCTTGATTTCCACCATTAAAACTATAGAAACAGAATATGTGGAATGTTATGAATACCTCTGAGAAGGGCAAATGAAGGCTACAGAAACTTTCAGAGTGAACCGGACTTTGTATTTGCAATTCTAGAATCACCTGAGATCACAGCCCCCTTCATACAGCAGGCAGCAGCCACTGAGTGGGGCCATACATCGGTGGTTCCACCTCTGGCATCAGGCATGTGCCCCATTCCTGGATGTCCACACATTAAGAACATCAGAAGAGCCCTGCTGGATCAGATCAAGGCTCCATCTTGTCCAGCATTCTGTTCACACAGTGGCCAACCAGCTGCCCACAGGAAGCCCACAAGCAGGACAAGAGTGCAACAGCACCCTCCCAACCATGTTCCCCAGCAATAGGTGTTCATAGGCATACTGCCTCTGATACCACATGAAGGGGACTTGTGAGAATTGGTCATTCAAGACATATTGGCTATGATGTAGGGAAGAAGGAAGAAATGGCTTTGAAGATGTGCACTTGGAGCAAACTGGTTCCTAAGCTGGATGTGTGTTAAGTTTTTGTCTTGTTTTTATTTTTAATTTATTAAACTATTTTAAAAAGCACCCGAACCCCAGACTACATCCTCTGTCTTGGCTCTTGTATATCTAGATGTTGGAGATGGAAGCAAATCAAAATGTTGTTAATTTAGGATAGAAGCGTTCACTAACACACCCTAAGAAGAGAATTCAGGTGACTGGGTGAGAACATTCATTGAACATCTTTACTGCTAGGAAGTCTGTAGTTCCTCTGCGTGCGTGCGTGCATGTGTGTTTAAATCTTGCTTGGATCAAGTGGATGATTCTTTGGCTGAATTTAGAAATAGATTTGTCACTGTGAGATCCTTCCTGATAAAGAAACAGTTTTGCTTAAGAAAGGGGATTTCCTGGATTGCAACCTGTTTTGACTCAAGCTTATTGTAGATATTTATTGCTTTGCATGTATTCTAAGATAACCAGAAGCCTCATTCAGCTTTGAAGTACCAGTCACAAATCCAAGACAATTTTGGATTTCGCTTTTAGTGCATGCAAATTCTACTTTGCTTTGCTAACTTGAAATGGATAATTCAGGATTTGAAATGAATGAAGAAACACCTCAGAGTTCCTCAACCAAAACAGAGAGGATAAAACAAGAACACCCCGTAAGTTACTATCTTGGCTCTATAAGCAACACTCAGGTCTAGAAACTTGAGTTAAAGAATGTCTAGAGAAATGAAAGAATCTTGAGAACGTGCAGCCAGACTTCATTGCTCAACCCAGTTCTAGCTAGCTCTGAGGAAATAGGTATTCACTGGATATCTAGAACTGGACCATAAGAAACAGCAGCCCAATTCACATCCTGAATTTAAAAAAAAATTAAATTCAATTTAAATTTAATTAAATTTAAATTAAATTTAAATTTAATTTTTTTTTTAAATTCCCTCTTCTAATTTTTATTTAAAATTCTGGGTTATCATGAACGAATCTTTAAAAGGTCTGGATTATCATGACATGCGAACCAGGCCGTTCTCTGCTAATGAAAAGCTGGTTTCTAAAGCAGTGAAGTTTAATACATAAAACTATTGAGAAAGTAAAAAAGAAATAATCAACGGTTGTCCTGGCAGCAATGATTGTGTACAGACTGATCTTCTGATTCTGTCTCATATACTTGGGAGGGCAGAATTTAGGGAGAGGGGAGGTAACATCCAGCACCTGAAGTTTGCACATTCATTTCTCCTGCCCAGGGCATGCAGCACCCAAAAGCAGGTTAATGCTGTATGTAAGCTTGGAGGGAAGCAGAGGAAAGAGAATCCAGGGGTTCCTTCCCTTCACCCACATCAACACTGTCAGAATCGATAGTATTACTCATGCTGTGGAGGGCTGAGATCCTTGGGTACAGAAATGGGTAGATGTGCATACTTACTGCAATTTGTTTGTTTATACTATTTTACGTACCACCTTTCCTCCAAGGTGGCATACATAATTCTCTCTCTCTCTCTCTCTCTCTCCCCGCCCCATTTTATCCACACAACAACCCTGTGAGACAGGCTAGTCTGAGAGATATTGACTGGCTCAAGGCCACCCAGTGAGGGTTGTGGCTGAGTGTGGATTAGAACCTAGGGCTCCCTGGTAGGTGCTCTAACCAGTACACTGCACTGACAGTAAGACGAAGTGCTGAAGCAAGAAAGCCTCAGCCAGCCAGGCCCATTTGAAAAACAGAATCTGTTATCAGGTACAAACTTGATACACATCAGCAACAGATGCAGGAAAGGAGAAAGTGCATACAACAGGAGGACAAGCCAAGGGTGGCTATGCAGAGAGAGCAAAGAAACACCATATTATTTAAGGAACTGGATTTCTGTCCCCAGTATTTATCATTCCGTCATTTATTGTAAGGATAAATATGGTAAGAATTGCAGGTACTTTATAGCAGTCTTCAGGGTTCCATGTATTTTACAAGTCTCGTCTCATCGTCCTTAGCTAGTGAAGTATTTGTCATTATGACAGGGATGGAACACAGGGGGGTCCTTACACTGCAGCACTTTAACTTTTCCCATTGTGTGAAGGGCTGCCACTTATTCCATGTGGGAGAAAGGATAGGACTTTAGGATGCTGTTACGGTGGGGAGCTTAGCATGTCCCTGGTTACTTCTGTGTCTAGGCTGGGTATCAGGTTGTGCCCTTTCTCACAGTAATGGGCTGGTTCGGACATAACACTAAACCATAGTTTAACATTATGGGAATGAGCCTAGCCTCCCCTCTGGGCCCACACACTCCTCCCTAGGGATATCAGAGAATTCTGCCATGGATCTCGGTGAGGCCGAATGCCAGTGCATTCGGCCCCCCGAAATCCATAGCGGGACGAAGCCGCCCCCCCTGCCCCCCCCCCGCGAAAGGCGCGGGAAACGGGATACCTACCTGCTGCCGTTCGCACTGCATTGCGAATGGTGGCCAAATCCGCAGCCGCCATTTGCTTCTTCACTATAGCTGCGATAGGCTACGTAAATACTTACATAGCCTATCACGGCTAACGCAGAGACACCATTTGCGTCCCTGTGGAAGCCGTGATAGGCTGCATAAGTATTTACGTAGCCTATCAGGGCAAAAAAAAAGGAAACGCAAATGGCGGTGGCTACAGCGGCCACCATTTGCGTTCCCTTTTTTTTTGTCCGTGATAGCCTACGTAAATATTTATGTAGGCTATTATGGCAAAAGAGGGGGGCGCAAATAGCGTAGTGGCCACCATTTGCGCCCATCTCTTTTGCCATAATAGGCTAGGTAAATATTTATGTAGCCTATCACGACCAAAAAAAAAAGGGAACGCAAATGGCAGCCGCCGTAGCCACCGCCATTTGCGTTCGCTGTTTTTTTTTTTGCCATGATAGGCTACGTAAATATTTATGTAGCCTATCATGGCAAAATACAGGGACACAAATGGCAGCGGCTACGGCAGCTGCCATTTGCATCCCTGCAGGCTGCCCAGCAGCCGGATGTCCAGCTGTGGGCAGCCCCGGCCAGCGGCTCTGCGGAATCACCGTGAAGTAGAGCAGGCCAGAGGTAATTTCGGGGGGAGGGATGGAGTGCCTCCCCCCCACCGCGAATGTCACCCTTCGAAAAGGTGACTTTCGTACATCCCTACTCCCCCCTCTTCCGATGCAGCCACAAGGAGGAGTTTGGAAGCTTTTGCTTCAATTTTTGATTAACCGCAGCTTGCCATGTCATTTGGACTGGGACAAACGGCAGTCAGTCTTAACTATGGCTTGTTGAAACAAGCCAACTGCAAACTAGGGATGTTGGAGAAATCCACAACAGAATCAAATGAGTTCAAATTTCTATGAATCTGACCTCTGGATTCTGCAGCAAACTGGCTTTTCCCAAGTCGCCTGGATCCTGCGGACTTGCAAACTGTTTTTTTTGTTTGTTTGTTTTTTACTTTCTGGAATTCTGTGCTAATTTAGGGCACAATCCTATGCAGATAGGCAGCCGCCTCTGAACTCAGAGGCGACTGCCTATCCAGTGCAGGGCTGGAGAAGCACAGAGAGAATCATTCCCTCTCCGCTCCTCCTGCCCTGCATTTTCGGCTTGACAGCTGACTGTGGCTGTCTAGCTGCGGAAGGGCTGACCAGGGGAGGAGGCTGCCGTATGACACATTGGATGTGTCGTACAGGCATTTCTGTCCTCCCTGCCCCGGAACGCCCCCCGGGAACTCCCCCTTTTGGCCACTCCGAGCTCCTCTTGCAAGGGCAGAGCATGGGGCTTTTCTGCGCTGCCTGTGAGGCAGTGCAGAAGTGGGGAAAGGTCAGTTCTCCGGGAACCAACCTCGAAGTGAGGGCTCCGAGGTTGGTTCCCAGAAAACCAGATACCCTATGGCCGTCTAGCCACTGACTAGCAGCCATAGGATTGCTCCCTTCATTGTGGAAAAATATGTAATATAAAAAAAAACACCAGCCAAAAATGCAAATTTCCCCAATAGGCTAAAGCATGAAGATGCGCATTTCAGAGTGGGGATTTAGGCATTTTGGGGGAGGTTTTTTCATTTCCACAAGTGCAAATTTGCGCAGATGCAGAAAATCAGGAAAAAATCTGATTCCGCCAATGAGCAGATGATGGAACAAAAGGCACCTGATAATCCACAAAATGCAGATGGAATGGATTTTACAAAATCTGTACATCCCTACTTCAAACTATGGGTTAGAAAGCTGTCGTGTGCTTCACTAACCATAGCTAAGATTAACCACAGTTTAAGATCCGTATGACACATTAAGGGCACAGTCCTATCAATTGCACCCTTGGTGATCGGAAGCCTCCAAACTCAGAGGTGTCCGATCATCCAATGCAGAGTGGGAGGAGTGGTGGAGGCTTTCCAGCCTGTCAAGCGAGGGCACTTCAGAGCAGGAGGGAAGGAGGCTAGAAGAGGCTCAGGATAACTTGAACCCTGGCCTCTCCGGTCTCCTCTCCTCTCCGCCCACTGGAACACCCCCTTTTCTCCTCCTCTGAGATCGCTTTTCCAACCTCGGAGGGCAGCCAGAGTAGTTCTTTCTGTGCCAGCTGCATGGGAGTGGGGGAGAAGAGTCAGATGTCCAGCTCCCCCTTCTGAGTTCGGACAGCTGTCTCCGATGGTCCCTATGCTCGCCCAGGGGTGTTCACCCAGGGACCATAGGATTGCTCCCTGCACTGTGGTTAATCTACAAAGGAAGCAGAAGGTTACGATCTCTTTGCAGCAGTACTGGAAGAGAGGAGAGTGCAGGAGCCTGGAGGAGGTCGGGTTCATTCTCATAACCCTAAAACATGTTTTAACATTATATGAGTACCCAGCCAGTGACTTGTCCAAGGCCTCCATGCAAGGCTACGCTACACTTTTGAGCTAACCAATATTCATTTGTGAACTTGCTCCAGTGGTTTCCTGTTTAGGTTAGGCAAGTTTGGTTAGGACAAATTAATGTAAGCAACAAAGCATAGTGTCAGGCTTGAAAGGCACAATGGAAAGAGGAACCTTCCTGTACCGAGCAGAACAAAACCAGCATGTTCTGCTCCCCTGTCTGCAGGATTGTTACAATGGGCTTGAGCAGGCCAGTTCCCACCCACCCCCTTCATTTCCTTTTACTTTTCTTGTTTCTTTTGCTTTCAACTGACATCCCAGGTTCCATGGCCAACTGTTCTCAATATTTAATAGGTCTTGAAGCTCATAGGTTCTTACCAGGCCATTCGATGGGGAGGCTTAACAATATTTTCCCTATTTAATTTACCCACTTATACTTCTGCACACCACGGAAGTCTCTCAAGTATGTAGAAACCATAACCTTATTTTTGGGAGGCCCCATTTAGCTCCCAAATTCATAAGTACTCCATCACCCAAGTTTACTGTTAGAAGAAAGGAGGACTGATGCTTTAATGGGCATAGTGTTTTATCCATAAGCTTGTTACCTGCTCTGAAAAGTCATGGGTAGGGCAGCTTAGACGTATATAGCAGGACTGTAGCAGTATCGTTCTGTTTGCAAATTCTGTACAGTTGGCTACTAATTCTTCCTTTTTGTTTGTTTGTTGATTGGTGGAGAAAAAGAGCCGCTGGTCCATGCTCAATGTCTTTCTGGTTTGCCTCTTGGCTTGCACAATAACTACAGTGGTGGGGGTGCTGATTGTGTCTCTGGTCTGCGTTAACAACACTGGCTTTAAAGCAGAACCAAAACATGAAGAAAAGCATGGTGTACCTTCCCAAGAAATTCCAGGAATGTCTCCACAGCAAACCCAGGTGGATCCCAAGTTCCAGTTTCTCCACCATCTCACCAAATCCAAGGTAGAAGTTTAACTATTTCCCCAAACTTGTTTCACACAGGACAATCTTTAGGGACCTTAATTTTTATTTTGCCTCCATTATATAAGAAAATAAGGAGCTGTACAGACTTATACAGACTTGGACAATTGATGGACAGCACATGAAGCCTCAGGCACTCGACATGTGCAGTGTTGCAGAGGCCTATTGCTAAATGGATGTTCTATGCTTGATGGCAATGTGTGTGAAATTCAGCACTACTCATGCTGAAATAAGTATAATAAAGAAAGAACCACTGGTGTTGCCTCTATAAACCATTTCCCACATCTCAAACCGCTGTGAGCTTCCCCATTTGGAGTCTCATGGTGAACGGTCATATCTTCCTGCACTGTATCCTGGACTGGGGACCTCA
Organism: Heloderma suspectum; assembly: GCF_057233095.1. Classification (NCBI taxonomy): domain Eukaryota; kingdom Metazoa; phylum Chordata; class Lepidosauria; order Squamata; family Helodermatidae; genus Heloderma; species Heloderma suspectum. The sequence goes on from NC_139459.1 coordinate 20,499,763, forward strand.
TTATGTTCTCTGGGCAACACTGCTTTTTAGCATAGCTATTTGTCAAGATTCACAAGCAATTCAGGTAGTAATTCTACTTCAGACATGTGGAAGAGGTAGAAACAGTTGTCCAAGTACTTGTGAATATGGTAGTTGGAAAATTAAACTAACAGATGTCAACTTATGAACTAGATTAGTCCTAAAACAAGTTGTTGATAAGTAGGAAATCTTGAGAGAATAAACAGCTGAAAAGTACTCTTTTCCTATATCTTCCTTTTTTCTTCCACCCTTAAAGTCCAAACTACAAATGACATTAAATGCATGGGAGCATTTAACACACATGCTTCAAAACAAAAACCAAAAACCCTTAAATATCATCTGTGGTGGGGCTTGGGCACATGGGAAGGGTGATTAACCTTTCCTTGTGCACTGTGATCCTGCTGAAAATCCTTCTCCCAGCTGATATAACCCCAGGAAAGACATTTTCCACTGATGTCTCCATCAATGCTGGTGAGACTGCAGCATGCAGGGAAAATGTTAACCCCTGTTGCTGCATACTGTGGTCCCAATCTAGTCCCTTCCCACCAGAAATAAAAATGTGCACATTAAGTGCTGACACACATACAATGTTGTGTAGTTTGGCCATAACTCACTCCTCTTCCTCAACTGACTCTCCCTTTTGCTTTGGAATAATCCTGTTCCATCAGACACAGCTCCTGTCCAGCGTTCTAAAAGGTTTGGACAGCAGTGAGCAAGCTTCACTCAGGGTCTGACAACGATGACAAAAAAAAATTGTTGTTGTTTTACTGTTGACTCCACCTCCATAGACCTGATGGTGATTTGGCTCTGGCTTCACCTTCTGACCAGAGCCTCGTGTGGCGCAGAGTGGTAGGCGGCAGTACTGCAACCGAAACTCTCCCCACGACCTGAGTTCGATCCCAGCGGAAGCTGAGTCCCAGGTAGCCAGCTCAGGTTGACTCAGCCTTCCATCCTTCTGAGGTCGGTAAAATGAGTACCCAGCTTGCTGGGGGAAAGGTAGTCACGACTGGGGAAGGCAATGGCAAACCACCCCGCTACAGTCTGCCATGAAAACGCCAGCGAAAGCGGCATCCCTCTAGGAGTCAGCAGTGACTCAGTGCTTGCACAGGAGGAACCTTTCCTTTCCTTTCACCTTCTGACCAGTGCCAGACACCAGTCAGTGTCCTTTGAAATCAAACTTTAGCAGCTGTTTTCAGGATGGGGATGGGTGGTTCATTGGAGTTTTAAAAACTTTTATGTAGGACTTATAATCACAAACATGACTGTGCTTATATGGCTTTTATGCAGAGACATGAATTCCCAGGTGGCACTATCCAGTGGTCCAGATTTCGGAAAAATGCCAACGAATACCAGAACAAGGAAGAGATGGAGTTTGGAAGAAGCATCAACACTCAACGCTCCAAGATGATGTTTGGAACTTTACTGATAAAGAGTAAAGGGCTCCGTGCTCCACACTGGCATTTCAATGCCAATGAGCATGGCTACCTCTTAAAGGTACTGTTTAGTTGGTTGTTTATATAAATCATTTGTATCCCACCTTTCTGATGGAAAGAACCTAAATCAGCTAACAACAGCAATAAGAACAATATAACAAAAGAGCATAACAAATACACACACCCCAATGTATAATAATAAAAGTGTGTGTGTGTGTGTGTGTGTGCATCCGTCCGTCCATCACCATCATAGCACCAACTCCATGATGAAACCTAGACACCTGAAACTTGGCATGCATTCTAAGGGGACCCTAGGGATGTGCACCTCAGGGTTATTTTATTTTAAAAAATAATTAATGTATTTTTAAAATGCATTAATTTTAATGTTTATTATTATTATTATTATTATTATTAATATTTCTCTATCACCCCATAGCCAAAGCTCTCTGGGCAATTTACAGAAGTTAAAACATTAAATACAATATAAAAAGTTTAAAAGCCATTTGCATAAAAGCACACAGACAATACACACATATAACTAAAAACTTTGAACTGTCAGTCATAACTAAAGACACATCTGTGTCCTTGAAGCCTGCAGTATTATCTTCAGTCACTAGGTGGCAAACTTCCCCATCCAGTACATAGCTTTGCAGTTGTTGTAGTTTGAAGCCAGAGGAGATTAGTAATCCAAGAGATACAGTCATATGGTTGCTTCCTCCCCTCTGCTGTGAAGCAGCCAACCCCCCAGGTGAATGGAGTGGGGGGACCAATCTCTGAGGGGGCTGTAGGGGTGCACCATGGGAGAGGCTATGTCTATTGGTGCCAGCAGGTATATTTTTACTCAGACAGGTCAGGCACAATGTGTCCAGCTCTGATAGCTGAGTATGTTGGCTTGCAGTCTTCCTTGTATCAACATAAGAGGTATTTCCTCCTGTGCGAAGCCAGGTCTGTTCACTAGTTAATAAACAGCAGGAGGGAGGAAACCCAATAGCGGCATGGGCAGCAGTAAATCAGCCAGCGTTTTCCCCAAACACCCTGTGAAATAGCCAAGTTTTCCCTAGCTGCCGGGAAAACAGTGATGGAGCCAGCTGGATCTCTCCACCCCACTGGGAGGGAAGTCCACAGCTGGGGTGCCATGACCAAAAGGGCCCTCCTTCATGTGCTCAACCACTGCTCAGCAACAGGGGGTCACAGAGCAAGGCACTGTATGTTGATCTATCAATAGACCCACCCTACCAGTGTTAAAACCATGTTGAGCCATTTGCCAGTCTTTGAGCATTCATGCAGAGATACAGGATGTGCAAGCATTTAAAGGTAAAGGGAGGAATTGTGGCAGGTCAGAGCTGTGGAGAAGGAGGTTTAGAGAACTCAAGAAGAAAAGCTATATTTTAGGTCACTGCAAATGACAAATCTGCAGGCATCATTTGTGGAAGTTGCAATCTTGAGTGTCTAATGTGGATTTCTAACAATTGCTTAAATGGAAGTAAATACAGGAGATGAAGGTGTGATGAGATAGAGAGAGGAGGAAAGAAGGACGAATGAGTGTTTTAGGAGGAGGAAGGAAAGAATTAAAGTGCAAGATGAAGCTCTAGGTCAACCTTCTCCAACCTGGTGTCTTCCAGATGGTTTGGGCTTCAACTCCCATCAGCCCTAGGCAGTTTGGCCAATGCTCAAGAATTCTGGGAGTTGTAGTCCAAAACATCTGGAGGTAACATGTTGAGGAAGCTGCTCTCAGTCCTAAACACTTAGACTCACATTATGATTTTTTTAACTGTTTTGTTAAAATATATATTCAACACACTGCACTAGATCAAGAGCATTGGTGCAGAATATTGCCCAATACATTTCAATATTCCATAAATTTCAAAATCATTTCTTTAATACACTTCTGAGGGCTCCACTTTCTGCACCATAGTAGTGCTGCAGGAAGGACCCTCACTTGCATTTCCAGGTTGATACACAAATCCTTGTTCTCCCTCTGCCTGTGTTTTTCAGGGCACTGCCTGGATTGGGGTAGTTGATGCTGGTGGAAATACCGTAACTACATACAATGTCTCAGCGGGCCAGATCATTTTCTTCCCTCGAAACACGTTGCATTGGCTCAAGAACGTTGGTGCAGAAGATTGTTTGTTCTTGCTGTTTTTTACAACCCATGAAGAGCTTCAGACTCTGGATGTGGATGATACATTTTTCTTAACACCTGAAGACATAGCAGCAAGGTCGTTAAAGGTCTGTGCAGCAAGCATACCACATTATTATTTTTTAAAACATCAACAAATGCTGTGATTTTCATTATAAATATATGCTCATCAGGGAGTCAAGATGGGCTATAAATCCTTGTTGGCCAGCAAATTATCAAATTTGCAGATGACACAAAATTGGGCAGGATAGCTAATACCTTGGAAGACAGAAACAAAATTCAAAGTGATCTTGATAGGCTGGAGCACTGGGCAGAAAACAACAGAATGACATTTACTAGGGATAAATGCCAAGTTCTGCACCTAGGAAAAAGAAACCAAATGCACAGTTACAAGATGGGGGACACTTTGCTCAACAATACTACAAGCGAGAAGGATCTCGGAATTGTTGTAGATCACAAGCTGAATATGAGCCAACAATGTGTTGTGGCTGCAAAAAAGGCAAATGCTATTTTGGGCTGCATTCATAGAAGCATAGCTTCCAAATCCTGGGAAGTACTAGTTCCCCTCTACTCAGCACTGGTTAGGCCTCAACTGGAGTACTGTGTCCAGTTCTGGGCATCACACTTTAAGAAGGATGCAGACAAGTTGGAGAGAGTTCAGAGGAGGGCAACAAGGATTATCAGGGGACTGGAAACAAAGCCCTATGAAGAGGGACTGAACGAACTGGGCATGTTTAGCCTTGAGAAGAGAAGACTGAGGGGAGATAGGATAGCGCTCTTCAAGTACTTGAAAAGTTGTCAAAGAGAGGAAGTCAGGATCTCTTTTCCATTATCCCAGAGTGCAGGACACGGAATAATGGGCTCAAGTTACAGAACGCCAGATTCTGGCTGCACATCAGGAAAAAATTCCTGACTTTTAGAGCAATATGACAATGGAAGCAATTACCTAGGGAGGTGGTGGGCTCTCCCACACTGGAGGCATTCAAGATGAAGCTGGACAGCCATCTCTCAGGGATGGTCTGACTCGGATTCCTGCACTGAACAGGGGGTTGGTCTCGATGGTCTTGTAGGCCCCTTCCAACCCTACTATTCTATGATTCTGTGTTTCCTTCTGTGTAATACACAAAATAATCCTAAGCAGTCTTTAGAAGAACTGATGACAGGTTTTCTCCATGTCCATCCATAGAACCCTTTTCTTTTAAAGAAGTCTTTAATATCGTTTAACTAGGTATTATGCATTTGGTTCTTCCCATCCCTGTCTCTTTTAAAGCTAAACTGCTGAAGCCATTTTCATTCAGAATTTTATTTGCTATGTGCAATATTCACGGTGTGTGTTTTTAGCCTCAAGGCGGAGTGAGCTTCATCAGGACGTTCCAGAAACAAGCAGAAGACCAGGCTATCAACCTTCCGCCCAACCTAGCAGAGCTTGTTCAGAACGCCACATATGAGCAGTCTGCAGATGCTCTTGTGTGGCGGTACTTCTTTAACCTCAAAGGTACTACACACCAAACTCTGATGGCATGACCTTTGTACCAGGACAGCTAGCAAGGCAGGTCACTTCTTCAGCACAGGGACCAGACATAGCAGCGAGCAACACTCATCCTGGGGATGTCCTCCCAGACTTCTAATGCAGCAAGGCGGCAGGGACATTACCATTCCCCTTGCTGCACAAGATGCTTCCAGCCAGGAAAGGATTGCCTAGAATGAATTGTGTAGTCCATTCTTGATTCTAGAATCTATTCTGGAGTTTTGGCAGAGCGGAATACAATAATTCCGCTTTCTGCAACTGTTCAGAACAAACTTTTCAGAGCAAAACCCAACTGGCTTTGCTTATTCCTAATTAGTGAATAAGTAAGTATTCTTTTTAAAAAAGAAGAAAAGAAAATGATTTGAATGCACTGAAAGCTCTGCTGTTCAACATCGGCCATTCAGTCCTTTCCAGAGCAGCCTCTGTTCTATGAAGATGCCTTATACTGCATAGTCAAACCACTGGTCCGTCTAGTTCAGTATGGAATACACCAGCCTTCCCCAAACTGGTGCCCTCCAGATGTGGCTGGCTGCAGAATTCTGGGAGTTGTAGCCCAACACATCTGGAGGGCATCAAGCTGGGGAAGGTTGGTCTACAATGACAGGCAGCAACTGTCCACAGTTTCAGGAAGGGTGTTTCCCAGCCTTGTGCTGGGATCCCAAGTAACTTCAACTATGGCATTTCCCCAGTCAACAAGGGTAGCCCAGCAAATAATGTAAGCTAATAAATACTCTATGACAACCACAAAGAAGTTCTACAAACCTTTCCTGATCACTGAGCCTGCAATGTTATTCTTCCATTCAGAGTCAACTGAGTTCCGTTTTCCAGGGGGAATAATCCAGTGGGCTCGGTATGTAAAAGATGGAAAAGGTCTGAAACCCAATGAAAAAATTTACAGTGAGTTTCTCCATTCTGTAAGTATACAGATATAAGGTGCCGTCTTATATTCAGGGCTAAACTAAATCAGAGATCTGATTGAGATATTGCTTTGTGCATTAAAAACTAGAGCTGTGCGCAAATGGCCTCTTGAAATTCTCCACCTTACTTGTGGGCAGAGAAATTTGGGAGACAATTTCATCAAATTTCTCCAGGGGGAGGAGAAATTCTCAGCCGTTTCTCCCAGGTAGGGCTACCTATTGGCAGGGCTTGTAGCACAGCTGCTTTCTTTTTTGGTAGGAGCTTTGGGAGATTTCATGCAACAACAGCAGCAACTGTTTTGCTTTGGCTATTTGGGTGGTATAGAAACTAACTAACTAACTAACTAACTAACTAACTAACTAACTGTCTTGGCAGGCTGGCCCCCAATTTTCATCCACCACATTCAGGTCGGGGCAGTGTTGTGTCTGGCTCCAGGGATGAGGTGGAATTAGTGCTCTGCCAAAATCTGCCCTCCAATGTCCTGAATTTTTTCTCCCCCGTGAAAGAGGCTTCCATTGCTCTGCCTCATTCAGGATGTTTCATAATGTATTTCTGTGGTGTTTTTGAGCTTTAATCACAGCTAGCCTCCCAGGCTGCCTGCAGGTCCTGATCTGAAAAAGCCCTATGGGAGGAATTACCTCATGGTGCCTTAAATGGGGCTTTAATAGAAGTGTAGGAAGCTGAGGAGGCTACAGGCTGCCAGAGAGAGGATTGTGCAATGAAAAACAGGACACTTGTGCTCACTCCTTAGCCACCTCCTAAGTAAGGTAAGCCCACGAAACCCAAAGCTAACCCATGGGAATTTCTCCTAAATTTCTTCACCATTACATTTCTTTTCAGAAGCAATTTCTCTTCTATCAACTTGATTGAGAATGGTAGAAAAAGATGTGGGAGAAATCTTTGGCACAGCACTATTAAAAAGTCCTGCAAAATATGAAAATTGTATCTTTTAATACTTGGTAACAATAATATAAAAAGGATGATATAGCGGGCTTTTCTACACAAGGCATTTATCATGCGCTCATCGTTTCCTACTCACGGTTATTCATGGGTTCTTTAGCCCTCCAGTTTCACTTCTGTGTCTAACCAGCACACTTTCAGCAAGTTTTTTTTTGAGAGCAGCATTTAATTGAGAACGCAAAAGAAAGCATGATTGCCTCTTGTGTATTTGTGCTATTCTGCTATAGCACAGCTCCACCTAGAGGTTATGTAGCTGAAAAGCGGGAAAGGAAATGCTCCTTCTGTAGTGCTTGGATCTCAATTCTGCAATGAAACCAAAAGTAGATACAGCTGATTAACAGCCTCATGTAGAAAAGCTCATAAACTCTCCCTGCCCCTTGGTTGCTATCACACAAACCCCATAGTTCACATGTTCTTTTCTTTTTTTCTTGCTCTCAGAAAGAAGATACCCTGACCTTGGGAACACTCAGGATTTATAGCACTGGTCTCCGGCAGCCCCACTTCCACTTCAATGCCAATGAGATGGGATACGTCATCAGTGGGTGTGGGAAGGTAGCAATTTAATTTAAACCTCTATGATGGAAACCACTGTGAATCTTTCTAATGTCAGGGCCCTGGAAATCCCCACCTCTTGGGCTGGTGGCAGTGAGGCCAGGAAAGTCAAACTGGTCCCAGCTATGCTTCATTGGGGTTTCCCACAAGCTGCTGTGTATTGAAGCCACTGATTTGGCACTTGCCGACATGATAAAGAGCTGGGTTTGTGATGGGATCAATTTTTGCTGAATTTCCTTGAGAATTACAAGCTCACATTGTCTGGCTATATGACTGTGTTTCCTGTTGGTGCATCTTTTCTCCAGGTGGGTGTGATAGTTTCACCTGCGCTCACCACCGACTTCACCATTGGTGTTGGAGATGTTGTGTTTTTCCCAGTTGGAACGCAACACTATATTAAGAGCACATGTGATGAGGACTTGCTTTTCATTTTGGCATTCAGCACTGGAGACCAGGTGAGAAATTGACTTCCAGATGTGCCCTCCAGATGCATTCGACTGTGACTCCCATAATTCCCAACCAGCATGGGCATTGGCACTATGGGAGTTGCAGTCCAACACATCTGGAGGGCAGCAGGTTGGGAAAGGCTATCCTGGGAGTTGTGCTTTGCTTGCCTATAGGGATGTACGAATCCCTTACCTTGCTCCGCTGATGGGCATCTGCGGTGGGGGGGAGGCGATCCGTCCCTACCCCCAGAATCCTGCCCGACCGCAGCCAGACTCCGGCCGCTGCTGGGCTGCGGCCACAAATGGCGGCCGCTATGCTGGCCACTATTTGCGTCCCTGCCAAGCCGTGATAGGTGTCAGGCTGGAAACTGAGCCCAGAGAGCCCCAGAGCAGTTCTGATTCTGAGGAGGAACAGCAATCAGTGGGAGTGGAGCCAGTTCATCCCTCACAGGCTCAGCACCTGGCAGAGATTCCTCCTCCCGGCATTCCAGAGATACTTAGTGACCCGGGTAGTGAGGGAGTGCGGGAGGGGGGCTTCTTAGATGCTCGATGCAGATGTAAAGAGTGACGAGCGATGGAGGGCGCGGAAAGGAGGCGTAGCGCCCGTTTGGCGCACAAGCAACGGCTGCCTCCCATGGACCCAAGGGAAAGAGGGAGGATCTCTCCCTAGCCCATAAGTTCTGGGTCTTCAAGTGACTCCCTTTCAAACGGGGATCAACTGCTTGCCTGAAGCTTAGGCCACACTCCTGTCCCTTGCTCTAGCCGCTGGTGATTAGCATTTGAAAGAGTCATTAAGCTGTAATGGGATTAAAGCTTTGAAAAGAATTCCATTTCGTCTGTGTCTTGAATTGGCTATTGGGATCTACTGGGGGAGGCCACCAAGGCATTCCTGACAATAGGCTACGTAAGTATCTACATAGCCTATCACGGCAAAAGGCAGGGATGCAATTGGTGGCTGCTACGCCATTTGCATCCTTGCCTTTTGCTGTGATAGGCTACATAGCTACTTACGTAGCCTATCACGGCTTGGCAGGGACGCAAATGGCAGCCAGCGTAGCAGCCACCATTTGCGGCCGCAGCCTGGCAGCAGCCAGAAGACAACCCGGAGCCGCCGCCACCGCCAGAGCAGCTGCCAGAGCCAGGTAGGCTCCGTCCTGGGGGGATTCCGCAGGGTGGTGGTCGGGATTGCCCCGTTCTGCCACGGACTCCGGGAGGCTGGATTCTAAAGAATCTGGCCTCAATGGAGTCTGTGGCAGAATTCTCCAACATCCCTACCTACAATTCCCAGCAACAACCTGCAATCAAGTCAGTGGGTTGAGTTATTGACCTGGTTCGCACGTCACACTAAGCCCCCATGAGTAAATTCACCCATGGGGCTCTGAGACATGCACCGGCCACCACTTTGAATATGGAAGCCATGGTGGGGACACGTCGTGGCTCATGTTGTTCGAACCTGTCCATCATGGGTTATTTGAGGGTTAACCTTCAAATAACCTATGACACCCAGGTTTGCAGGATATGGCAAGCTGTGGCACACCCCTGCTGGGGCTTTCATATTCAGAATGGTGGCCAGCATGCATGGGTGAATCAACCACACTTGCTTGTTGCTTCTTGCACCATGGAAACCTGCCCATTGTGAACCAAATCCAAGTTTTAAATGTTTTCAGAGATTAAAAAAGGCGTACTATTCTCGAAGATAGTCATTTGCATATGAAGGCAATTTTAAATGTTTTTATCGCTCATTAACACCCCCACTGCAAATTTGTATATTTTAATATAACACCAATAGTAAGTTAAGGATGACACAATAACTCCTCCTCCACAATTCAAATGTTGTTTGTGTTTTGGCAGTTGAAAACTCTTGATATGGATGACTATTTCCATGCTACAGCAGACCATATCCTGGCTCAGCTTTTCTTCAAAAAACAAGAGGAGTTTAAGAAGATTCCAAGGTTTAAAGAGGATCAGGCAATTAATCTACCATAGCGGCTTGGAATAATGGCAACAACAACAAAAGTCTCCATGGATTCACTTATTAAAATGTTTAATGCTGCCCTTAATTTTGTAGTCCCTGTGGAGGAGTTTTATTTTTTTAAAAAAGAAGAAGTAAAAAAGTAAAATGATTACAGTAATCAGCATTCTGATCATATTATCTCTATCATGCCAGGAAAAGCTTCAGCTGCACCAGCTGAATGTCTACATTTCAGGCTAAAATTAAAGGCACAGGAGCAGGACTGGTTAAAAAAAAAAGGTGGCAACCTTAGAAGGAGATACGTATGCATTAGCTTTTACTGATGGACAGCTTAGCCCTGTTTCATAGCTTACAATGTTTACATTCCAAATGTGATGTATAAGAACATCAGATTTCTGGAACTTAACAAAAAATTCCCTTGGAGAATAGGGAGAGAATTAAATGGAAATATTGTGGAGACGGGGCAACTGCCTTATTTACTTGACTACCAGTTCTAAATTTGGTTATAGTCTTTGGGCATAGAAACCCTATATAATCACTGTTCATGTTTGTAGAAAGCAGGAATTTGTGATGAGAGAGCAGCAGGCTGGATCCTGAGTTGCTCTTCCATTTGTGGAAGGTCTCCTTCTATTCACAGAAAGGAATGCAATCCCGCCGAGGCTCCAACTGGTGAGAGAAACCGAAAGCCTTTCTACACGAAGTTTTTACTGTGCACTTGTGATTGCTCAGTCATGGTAGTTTGTGGGTCCTTTACACTATGTTGTCGTCCTCCAGGGCTTCTCCTGTGCTTTGCAAACATGGTATTATTTAGAAATGGCAGAATGAGTGTCTCATGTAATTGCACAATTCCTCTATGCCACAGTGCCATCTAGTGGGAAACATATTATGAAACATATGGAAAGGCAGAGAAAGAAAAACCCTGGAAAAAAAGCACGTGTAAAGGAGCCAATCTTAATCCCGCAAAGAATCTGGAAGCAGAAGCCTCCATAAGGGTGTGGGATAAAATCTTCATGTAGAAATGCCCTGAAAGACAATTTTGTCTGATTATGTTGCATGACCTTCCACAGGAGGATCCCCAACCGTCCAGAGCAGATTTCAGGGGACTGCATGGGGAAGGAAGAATGGTTGAAAGTCTGCCTCCCCCCACTCCATCACCAGGAGCATCCCATAAGCAGGGTTCCACTCACAGGTACTCTGGCTCCAAGGCAGTGTCTTCTTTTTCTTTTCTTTTTTCTGACTGAATTTCTAGTTCTTCCTTAATATTGTGATAACAATCTCCTCTGCCCCACTGAAAGTTTACTTTCCCTCTTTAAGACCCACACAATTATGAGTGTTGTAAGCAAACTTTGGAAACAATCCTGTAATTAGTGTAATGCGAACAACACTGTAACTTTCTATTACATTGTAATTAGGTGGTGATTGGTTTTCATTTAGGGAGAAGTGGGATTAACAGACTGTGAAATGCATTTTCTGGGAGTGATCATGGATTTCATCCATTCAGTGGTTTCCCATGATTTAAGGCCACAATCCTGTGCACAATTACTTAAGTATAAGTCCCACTGGATTCAGAACTGTTCTACACATGCAGGAGGCCTAGGTGGATTCACTTACAGGCAAAATTATAGGCCAAGTTTCTTAGCAGGTAAGCAAATTCTCATGTTTCAGGGTAATTTTATAAGGGTTTCACCAGCAGGTGGCATCCTACATCAGTAAAGATCTGCGTCTGGCTGTAAAATATTTAATGAAATAATTCGAAGGAAATAGCTGAAGGAAACATGTCAGGCCCTTGAGACCTATAATTAAAAGGGAGAAGGGAAAGTTGTGGGTAGACATATGAAATGTGTTTGTGTTTATATCTGTATCCAAGTAGCTATCTGAAGAAGCAAAGGGCCGGATGTGCCTGATCTAGTCTCGGAAGCTAAGCAGGGTCAGCCCTGGTTAGTACTTAGATGGGAAACTGCCTGGAGGGTCTTGCAGGCCCCTTCCAACCCTATGATACTATGAAATCTTTTGCAATGGCTGCCTCCAAGCATGTCACAATGATAAAAGCTGGCTGGAAGATTTTACGCTATAAAGCCTTTGAAGAAAAGGCAGAAGTTGTGAAAACAGCATTGTGCAACACAACATTGTGCAAAAAATTCAGGGACCCAAGGCCACAGTTTCTGACCGGAAAGCTATTTCCCAGGGACCTAGTTGTGTCTTCAAATAGCAATAGTTTAACAGCACATTTCTTCACTTCTGAAGAATTTCAATGGAAATTTCCAAATTAAGTCCTGGAAACACGTCGCTATTATTCCCATTTTACAGCCGCAAACCTGAAGCTGACAGAAGAATGACTTGACATTCCAGATGGTATGGAAGTGAGGAACTTTTTAAATCTACAGTGGCCTCTGTGTGTGAATATATTTATTTAAGATATTTATATCCCACCTTTCCATCCCTCCGGATCCACGAAGGAATTAGAAGCAATATAACTGGCTTAAAAGAAATATAATTGGCTTAAAAGAAATATAAAACCAGCTAAAAGACAAGGAAACTCAAAAAGCAAAGCTCAGTCCACAGCACAAGCAGAAATAAAACAACAGAAATACCAAGGGCAATTAATTAATCAGTTGTCCCAAACAACCTCTGGAAACAGCAACATTTTGACAAATCATCTGAACCCTAGTAATGAAGGGGCCATGTGAGCTCCTCTAAGGACAGAGCATCTGTAGCCGCTACGGAAACCTTAAAGAAGATTCAGGACCCGTGTGTGCATTGGGGGGGGGGGGGCAGGCCCTCTCAGAGGCCAAGACAAGCCCGGGCCACTTCCATTTTTTGATGCTCCTCGTATATTAAAAAATGAAGAAATGCCTAAACTGGGTTACAAAAATTGTGGTATATTTGAAATGTTTACATTTAACAAATTAATGCTTTTCTTTCTTTCTCTCTCTCTCTCTCTCTCTCTCACACTCACACACACACACACACACACAAATACAATGCAATAATTTGTAAAAAAAAGTTCCTTCTTTATTTAACAAGTGCTTTCCTAGCTTCTTTCTGTGAAACTTCACCAATTATTCTGGAAAAAATTAGATTTCCTGCAATGTCACAGTATATGTTAAGCATAGCAAGGCCATTCAGATGATCTTGTCCCATAGCTGAATGGTAGTAATCCTTGACCTGCTTCAGCACATTGAAACACTGTTCACTTGAAGCTGCTGATGGAGGTAGACTGAGAAAAATCCTCAATGCAGCGGTGACATTAGGTTAGGTAACATACCAGCAAGTCCAAGCTGGAATTTTTCTTGAAGCAATTCCTTTGGCTTACAACCCAGTTTAAAGTTGTATGTTGAACGTCTTCTTCTTTCAATCCTGTCAGTTTCTCTCTATGTCTGTGTGTAGGACCTCATTTGGAGATAATGTCAAGTCTAAATTCAAGGCCCTCCATGAATGTGAGGCCCACGCCAAATGCCCCCCTCCCCCGCTGTGATAGGCTCTGGTGGGGGGGTGCAGCCTTGGGGGGGGATGGCCCACGGACCCCCCAGATTGACCTTCCCCATCCTAGGTGAATGGGGAATACACCATCCTTGAGAGTTGGTCCCCTCAGTGGCACTTGAGGGGGCAGAGAGCACTGACTTGGCAAAAAAGCTTCTTCCTGGGCTAAGCCCTGGCTCAAATGAAGCCCTGAAAATAGATTAAAGTGTTATTCCAAATTTACAGATGCATCCTAACTCCAACTACACCTACAATGTATCATGCAGTTCCAACAAGTATAGTAGCGGTTGCTGTTTTCTCTATATTTGCAGGCTTTCTGATGAAGATTGAGCCTCTGAGCACATATAGAGTGTTTTCCCTAACCACTGAAAGCTCTCATGCATGTGGGGTTAGGAGGCAGAGCTTTTATATCATGGTTTCCAGTAACCTTGAACTCCCAACACAAATCATACAACATGCCCCAAATAGTTATGTCTGTTTGGCCTGCTTCACATATATCACTAAACCACAGTTTGGCATTACGAGGATGAGTGTGTGAGCCTGCAGCAAGCCTCAGGCTCACATTCTCCCCCACCTCCCATTCCTCCAGCACGGCTGCAAGGAGGAGATCAGAAGCTTCCATTTCAGATTAACCACAGTTTAGTGTTCTATAAGAACCCTAAACTATGCTTCAACTTAACTATGGCTTGTTGAAACAAGCCAACTTCTTAAACGATGGTTTGAAGCTCGCTTGTTTCATTAAGTCGTAGTTAAGATTAACCATAACTTGTCCAGGTTCAGACAATTTGGCAAACTGCAGCTAATCTAGGAAGCGAGAACTTCCAGATTCCTCATGTCTACTCCAGAGGAGGAAAGGGGAGCATGCAAACCCACTTGGGTGCCATTTTTGGTAGAAAAGCAGAGTACAAATCAAATAAATAAATAAATCAGCCCAAGGCTCACCTTGGCTCATTCTCAGAACACTGATCTAGATTAGTCTGAGCCAGCCTTCTGTGTGCTCTGTCAGGAACTCAAGTTAAACCACAGGGGTGGGAAACTAGTGGTCCTCCAGATGTTTTGGCCTACAACTTCCCATCAGCACTAGCCAGCATAGCTAATGGTGAGGATCATGGGAGTTGTAGGCCAAAACATCAGGACGGTCACGGCACTAGAGGGTGAATTCATACCCCTATTTACCAAGTAGCAACTGCCACAGTGCATGAATATCCACTTTATAGCTGCTCATGTATAAAGATGAATATAAAATATTGTCCTCTGGAGAGTCAGCAGGAGAATTTCCCCACTCATCACTTGCCTGGATTTATCTGTGATAAAATTCTTATCAATTGGAATGATGACGCGACTGGGAAAGTGCAGAGCAGTTCTTTCCAGCAGATGTCTCTCTCGAGCTTCTTTATTGTTATGGCTGGTTTTTTAGAGCAGTGTTGCAAAGCTACCATTTTTCTAAAGGAAATCTCCCCCCGCCCCAACTTGAGCTAAATAAACGGCATTGTCCCAGTAGAGCAGCCCTTCCAGATTACTCTGCCACCGCCTGAGCGCAGGAGTAAATGCTGAGCACTGGGCTCAAGTTGCTCAGAGTAGCCGATCCTTTAAGAAAATTCAGAAGATGAATATTCAGGCCCTTTGAACACTTGAGCTGAAACATCCTTCATAAGTAATTATAATTGTTGTCAGTATTTTAACACTTCTGCACTGCACCATCTTCTGCAGTTATCAAATTGCAGTCTTTGTATGAGAGCTAGTAGCTGTTTAAGCAACATGCCTGACTGTACGGGAATGTAACCTTATTCAGACATGATTTGGCAGGGCATGTCCCTAAATCCGATTGCTTGGCATTTAGCTGATTCACCACCAGACCTAAATATCCTGCCCCACCCTTCCCACAAACATTCTCATATTCTTTTATTAAGGAAATTTATTTAATATTGGTTTTTAGTTTATCTAATCCTATGTAATGAACCTTCTTTTTTTAAATACAGAAGCGGCTGTAACTACAAAATGGAAAATGCATTCGCAATACTGAAACACATTTATATAACGAATATCATTGTGGTTTTCCCTCCAATAATTAAAGAAAAGATACGCTATGCTGTGCAGGGCCACCCAAGACGGACAGGTCATGGCGGAGAGTTCTGACAAAATGTGGTCCACTGGAGAAGGAAATAGCAACCCACTCCAGTATTCTTGCCAAGAAACCCCCATGGAACGTATCACAAGGCTAAAAGATATGACGCCGGAAAATGAGCCCTCAGGTTGGAAGGTGTCCAATATACTACTGGGGAAGAGCAGAGGGAATTTCTAAGTAGTGCCAGAAAGAGTGAAGCGGCTGGGCCAAAGCCGAAAGGACACTCAGCTGTGGATGAAAAGAAAATCCGATGCTGTAAAGAACAATATTGTTTAGGAACCTGGAATGTCAGATCAATGAATCAAGGTAAGCTAGAGGTGGTCAAACATGAGATGGCAAGATTGAACATCGACATCTTGGGAATCAGCGAACTAAAATGGACAGGCATGGGCGAATGTAATTCAGGTGACCATCATATCTACTACTGTGGGCAAGAATCCCTTAGAAGAAATGGAGTAGCACTCATAGTCAACAAAAGGGTGGGAAAAGCAGTACTGGGGTACAATCTCAAAAATGATAGAATGATCTCAGTACGAATCCAAGGCAAACCATTCCACATCACAGTAATTCAAGTCTATGCCCCAACCACTGATGCCGAAGAAGCTGAGGTTGATCGGTTCTATGAAGACCTACAACACCTTCTAGAACGAACACCAAAAAAAGATGTCCTCTTCATCATAGGGGATTGGAATGCTAAAGTAGGAAGTCAAGAAATCACTGGGATAACAGGCAGGCATGGCCTTGGTGTACAAAATGAAGCAGGACAAAAGCTAATCGAGTTTTGCCAAGAGAACACGCTGATCATAGCAAACACTCTTTTCCAACAGCACAAGAGGCGACTCTACACATGGACATCACCAGATGGTCAATATCGAAATCAGATTGATTCTGTCCTTTGCAGTCAAAGATGGAGAAGCTCTATACAGTCAGTAAAGACAAGACCTGGAGCTGACTGTGGCTCAGATCATGAGCTTCTTGTTGCAAAATTTCAGCTTAAATTGAAGAATGTTGGGAAAACCACTAAACCATTCAGGTATGACCTCAATCATATCCCTTATGAATATACAGTGGAGGTGAGGAATAGATTTAAGGGATTAAACCTGATAGACAGAGTGCCTGAGGAACTATGGACGGAGGTCCGTAACGTTGTTCAGGAGGCAGCAACTCAATGCATCTGAAAGAAAAAGAAATGCAAGAAAGCCAAGTGGCTGTCTGAGGAGGCTTTACAAGTAGCTGAGGAAAGAAGGGAAGCGAAAAGCAAGGGAGAAAGGGGAAGATATATCCAACTGAATGCAGAGTTCCAGAGAATAGCAAGGAGAGACAAGAAGGCCTTCTTAAATGAACAATGCAAAGAAATCGAGGAAAACAACAGAATGGGAAAGACTAGAGATCTCTTCAAGAAAATTGGAGATCTCAAGGGAACGTTTTGTGCAAAGACGGGCATGATAAAGGACAAAGAAGGCAGGGACCTAACAGAAGCAGATGAGATTAAGACGACGTGGCAAGAATACACAGAAGAACTATACAGGAAAGATCTGAATGTCTCTGATAGCCATGATAGTGCGGTCACTGAACTTGAGCCGGACATCCTCGAGAGTGAAGTCAAGTGGGCCTTAGGAAGCATTATTAACAACAAAGCTAGCGGAGATGACAGTATTCCAGCTGAGCTATTTAAAATCCTTAAAGATGATGCTGTTAAAGTGCTGCACTCAATATGCCAACAAATTTGGAACACTCAACAATGGCCGCAAGACTGGAAAAGGTCAGTTTACATTCCAATTCCAAAGAAGGGCAACGCCAAAGAGTGTTCAAACTACCGTACAATTGCGCTCATTTCACATGCCAGCAAGGTGATTCTTAAAATCCTACAAGCTAGGCTTCAGCAGTATGCGAACCGAGAACTACCGGAAGTACAAGCTGGGTTTCGAAGAGGCAGAGGAACTAGAGATCAAATCGCCAACAATCGCTGGATCCTGGAGAAAGCAAGAGAATTCCAGAAAAACGTCTATTTCTGCTTCACTGACTACGCTAAAGCCTTTGATTGTGTGAATCACAACAAAATGTGGCAAATTCTTAAAGTGATAGGAGTACCAGACCACCTTACCCGTCTCCTGAGAAACCTGTACGAGGGTCAAGAAGCAACAGTAAGAACCAGACATGGAACAACCGAGTGGTTCCAAATTGGGAAAGGAGTACGACAAGGCTGCATATTGTCACCCTGCTTATTTAACTTATATGCAGAGTACATCATGAGAAACGCCGGGTTGGATGAATCACAGGTCGGAATTAAGATTGCCGGGAGAATTATCAACAACCTCCGATATGCAGATGATACCACCCTAATGGCAGAAAGCGAAGAGAATCTAAAGAGCCTCTTGTTGAGGGTGAAAGAGGAGAGTGCAAAAGCTGGTTTGAAACTCAACATTAAAAAAACGAAGATCATGGCATCTGGCCCCATCACTTCCTGGCATATAGAAGGGGAAGAAATGGAAGCAGTGACAGATTTTACTTTCTTGGGCTCCAAGATCACTGCAGACGGTGACTGTAGCCATGAAATTAAAAGACGCTTGCTCCTTGGGAGGAAAGCTATGGCAAACCTAGACAGCATAGTAAGAAGCAGAGACATCACCTTGCCGACAAAGGTCCGTCTAATCAAAGCTATGGTTTTCCTAGTAGTAATGTATGGCTGTGAGAGCTGGACTATAAGGAAGGCTGAGCACCGAAGAATTGATGCTTTCGAACTGTGGTGCTGGAGAAGACCCTTACGAGTCCCCTGGACTGCATGGAGGTCAAATCAGTCAATCCTAAAGGAAATCAACCCTGAGTGCTCATTGGAAGAACAGATACTGAAGTTGAAGCTGAAATATTTTGGCCACCTAATGCGAAGAGAAAACTCTCTGGAAAAGACCCTGATGCTGGGAAAGACTGAAGGCAAAAGGAGAAGGGGACGGCAGAGGATGAGATGGCTAGATAGCATCACCGATGCAATGAATATGAACTTGAGCACACTCCGGGAGAGAGCGCAGAACAGGAAGGCCTAGCGTGCTATGGTCCATGGGGTCACGAAGAGTCGGACACGACTGAATGACTGAACAACAACAAAGCCTTTGATTGTGTGGATCACAACAAACTCTGATAAATTCTTAAAGAGATGGGAGTACCAGACCACCTTACCTGTCTCCTGAGAAACCTGTACAAGGGTCAAGAAGCAACAGTAAGTACCAGACATGGAACAACCGATTGGTTCAAAATTGGGAAAGGAGTATGACAAGGCTGTATATTGTCGCCCTGCTTATTTAATTTATATGCAGAGTACATAATGAGAAACGCCAGGTTGGATGAATCACAGGTCGGAATTAAGATTGCTGGGAGAATTATCAACAACCTCAGATACGCAGATGATACCACCCTAATGGCAGAAAGCAAAGAGGATCTCAAGAGCCTCTTGTTGAGGGTGAAGGTGGAGAGTGCAAAAGCTGGTTTGAAACTCCACATTAAAAAAACGAAGATCATGGCATCTGGCCCCATCACTTCCTGGCATTATAGAAGGGGAAGAAATGGAAGCAGTGACAGATTTTATTTTCTTGGGCTCCAAGTTCACTGCAGACGGTGACTGTAGCCATGAAATTAAAAGACGCTTGCTCCTTGGGAGGAAAGCTATGGCAAACCTAGACAGCATAGTAAGAAGCAGAGACATCACCTTGCCGACAAAGGTCCGTCTAATCCAAGCTATAGTTTTCCCAGTAGTAACGTATGGCTGTGAGAGCTGGACTATAAGGAAGGCTGAGTGCTGAAGAATTTATGCTTTCAAACTGTGGTGCTGGAGAAGACTCTTACAAGTCCCCTGGACTGCAAGGAGTTCAAATCAGTCAATCCTAAAGGAAATCAACCTTGACTGCTCGTTGGAAGGACAGATACTGAAGTTGAAGCTCAAATATTTTGGCCACCTAATGTGAAGAGAAAACGTGCTGGAAAAGACCCTGATGCTGGGAAAGACTGAAGGCAAAAGGAGAAGGGGACGGCAGAGGATGAGATGGCTAGATAGCATCACCGATGCAATGAATATGAACTTGAGCACACTCTGGGAGACAGCGGAGGACAGGAAGGCCTGGCGTGCTATGCTCCATGGGGTCAGGAAGAGTCGGACACGACTTAATGACTGAACAACAACAACCATCCTATAATAATTTTTTAAACATTATCTTCACCTAACACAAAACAAGAATCCCGTATTTTATTCAGTCAAAGGGTGGAGGGAATTTAAGCCTCGCATTCCTTCTCTCAACCAGGAAGTGACTGAGAGGATTGGAATAAAATGTTTGGCCATTGTCTGTCTAACTGAGGGCACTTAACTCTTGCTATAGATAACTAACTAACTCACTGCTATGAGATAGATTGGAGTCGGCAACAGAGAGCTGGTCGTGATTGCTTTTGGTAGCCCTGCATGGCCTTCAGGGTCCTGTCTGTTTGGAATTACATGGAATTATCCCTCAACATCAGGTAAGATTCTTGGTAGGCTGCCAAAAGCTGCTGAAGGCAGAACCTAAAGAAAGACAATGTGGCATTATTATACCATGGAGGTGCAATAATGGGACAAACGGTACCCTTTGTATTTTTTTGCTTGTTTGTTAATTTCAAACACTTTTCATCCCACCTTTCCTCTGAGAGTGCCCAGGGCTGCTAACAGCAAATGAAGACAGCAAAAATACATAATGAGGAAACAAAGACAATACAAATATATAAACAGCAAACAAAGACAATAAAAATATATAAACAAACAACCAGGAAAACATGCAAAAAAGAAAAGAAAAAAGAGCAGCGATAAAAATGAAACCTAGAAATAATTGTGGGGAGAGAACTAAAACGACTTATCAATAAAACTATAAGGAGAAGCATTTAAACACTTCAAAAACACACAGAAAGAGAAAAAAAAAACCACTAGCACCCTACAGAATTTCACTTTGCCATCTAAATATTAAAAGCATGAGAGACTCTGTTAGGAGAGACATTGGCAATCCAGTGAAACCTCAGCATGGCTTTGAATCAAGGGAGGAAATCTAATGGATTCTTCCCTGCAGCAGATGGTCCAGAGGGTGGTTTGCTTGTGTATGGTTGACAGTGGCCAGATCTACATGGCAGTGGAATGTGAAGCGCTTTCATGTTTAACATGGATTTTCATGAAACCGGCTTTGCTCCGTCAGCAACACATGTAGCCAGAAAAGCGGAGTATACGCTACCTTCAAACACGCTTTCACAGGGCACCCTGCATGCCAATCCTCCTTACTTTGGGGTCATGTGGGTGGAGTCCTGCTGCTTACACTGAACATCATCAAACACACAGGTGCTGCTAAGCAAATGAGAGGCTTGTTCCCAACCCCCATCTGTGTTCTCCTGCTCAGGGAAGTTTGGAAGTGTTGAATTAAGCACCCGTAGTTTAACCCCATGCCTCTCCCCTTTCATCCACCATTGAGATACTGTGAAAGATTTAAGATTAAAACTGCGCTTTTATGAATGGAGAAAACAGGCTGGATTCTATGAATGAGTCAAGCCGCTGCCCTGACACATCAGAATTGCGAGACTGTGCCTTGAAAAAGAGAGAAAAGGGGCTGTGTTCTAGGAATGGGTCAAGCTGCTGCCCTGACACATTGGAATTGCGAGACTGCGTTTTTAAGAAGGGAGAAGAGGGGCTGCGTTCTAGGAATGGGTCAAGCCACTGCCCTGACACATTGGAATTGCGAGACTGCGCCTTTAAGCAGGGAGGAAACGGGCTGCATTCTAGGAATGGGTCAAGCCGCTGCCCTGACACATCAGAATTGCAAGACTGTGCCTTTAAAAAGAGAGAAAAGGGGCTGCGTTCTAGGAATGGGTCAAGCCACTGCCCTGACACATCAGAATTGCAAGACTGCACCTTTAAGAAGGGAGAAAACAGGCTGCTTTCTATAAATGGATCAGGCCTCTAATGGGAAAGCAGCCCTATGGGCTCAATGGGCGAAAGATGCTACACATCTCTCTCTCCCCCGATCAGGCACAGACACACCTCTAGGCATGCCCAGCATGCAGGATTTAATTCAGGTGAATGAGGCACACTGCAGCTGAAGCGCGCAGGAGCCACATTTAAGGTAAAATACCTACAAACACAACTTTCAGAAAATGCACATTTTAGAGGGGGAAGCAGTGGGGTGGCTACTGCATCGTGTGTCCTGAACATCCTTGAAGTGCTTTCCCTCCGCAGTAAATCACACATGTAGATAAGCTCAGTCTTTCTTCAGCAAACCTGTACTCAAGGTAATGTACAGCACATTACAAAAACAAAACATGGTCTTAAATAAACATTAAAAACAAAGTTGAAAGCAGAAACTCAGCAGCAACTGAAATCAAATTGCTGTATTACATTGCCATGCAAGGAGTTTGGGTTTGTTTGTGTTTTAAATATTGGGAAGCATTCAAAAATACAACACAGAGCAGTGGTGTGAAGCAGCACAGACCAGAATTCAGCTGCCTCGTTTTGCATGATATGTAGATCAGCTGGTAACATCTGAACTAACTACTGATGTGAGGCGATAGGAAAGTTCTAGGCATGGTAGCTGACGGGCGAGTGCTCGTTCATTTACATAGGTGCGTCACCACCTGATCCTGCTCTCATGAATTGGCAAGAATTGAGGGAATTAGTTGGCTCATGCCCAGGAGGTTGGTGTTAGCTGAGATGAGGCATGCCTATAACTTATCAGCCCAGGGTAGGGGAATGGGATAAGTTGCCAAGGCCCCCGCTTCTGTCCTGACAAGATGTGAAGGTTTGAGGCCTACAAAGGCAAAGGGGGAAAAGGTCAGGCTTAGAGGCCTGGAGTTTTCTGTTGGGAGGGTTATCCCCGAGAAGAGTAGTGTCATTTCTCCGGGTGAGTGTCAGTTTCATTTCTCCACATAAGTTTCAGTTCTTCAGGTTTGAAGCAGTACTTTCAGTTTTAAGGAAGGGGGGTATATAAGAAAGGGAGAGAGCCAGCAAGAGTAAGAAAAAGACCAGGCTGCAATCAGAGCAAGAGCGATAGCCAGAGCCTGAAGAGAGAGCAGAGCCTGAAGAGTGAGCAGGAAGAAGCAGCCTAGAAAAGTCTAGGGACAGCCATGGTAAAGGAACTTGCGTTTTGAAACTTTTATTTTCTCTTAATGCCTTTTGTATCCCTCAGCTCTATTGTGTAAATATCTTTAGTTGTGATTTGCTTTAAATTTGCCAGTAGACTGTTGTGGTTAATTCCTTTGTCTAGAGTGTCAGTCACCCCATGTCTACAGCCTAAGCCCCATGTTACTGGGAAAGGGAAGGTAAAATAAGGTAGGTGGGACTCTTAAAGAGGCAAGAGATCCTTAAGGAGTTGCTTAGGGGGTCCAGGTCATAAGGGGAACCTTGACACAAGGGTACCTTGGAACCGCCTTGGAGGGTCTGTGCTGCTGTATTTTCTACATAGTTCATTGGAGCTTTCACCCCTTAGTGGTGGAAATTGAGGCGATGTGTGTCTGTGTGTGCAATGAAAAGAATGTGGAAAACAGAATAGTGGGGTTTCTGCCTTAGTGGACTTCATTGTGATTTTCACAGTAATATATATTAAAAAAAGAAACTTTCTTCAGACTGACTAGAACTTCAACCCGCTTACGTCAGTAACAAGAGTTATTATCCTAATATTGCCATACCCTCCAAGCAATGTTTGGGATTATATTATTTTTTCACTGAGAGAGAAAATGGTGATATTTTCTGGATATCTTCTTCTGGTGTATATTAATGGCTGACTGATTCACAGAAATAATGTTACTTTAAGCTGAGATGGATTGCCAGCCAAGTCCTAGGAAAAAGTCTACATTTCACAAGTTGGAGGCTTAGTTTTATTTTTGTGAGAAATAAAACAGGTGGGAACCCAAGAAGTAGTCTCTTAAAAATTTAAATTTTCCTGTGCTGCCTTTTATTCCATCAGTGGGTGAAGTTTCACAAAAACAAAAATCCACAAAGAGAACAATTTTATGCTCCCTTGGGGAGCATCCCAGGGACCATAGGATTTTTCATATTCTACCTCCCAAGGCCGTAGACACTCCTACAACCTCGGGATGGGAACTCTGAGTTCCAGTCCCTCTCCCTGCCCCCTCGCAGCCACCACTGAAAGAACCATGGAGGCCGCTTCCTGAGGTCACAAAAACTACTTTGGGGAGGTGAAAAAGGGGGCTTTTCAGTGGGTGGGGTGGGGTGGGGTGGGGTGGGGAGGGGAAAGGAGCAGCTGGGATCCACAGTATCCTGTAGCCTCTCCAGCCCTGGACCCACCCCCGGCAGCTCAACATCTGTAGATGGGCTCAAATGCTCGTCTACAGGAAAAAACAACAACAAGGAGGACAGAGGGGCAAAATCACCTCTGTCACTTCTGCTCTGCCAGGTGTCTTCCAGCAGAGCACTGGAAGTTTGGAGCGTTCCGACATCAGAGCACTCCTCCTTCAATGGGCATAGGATTGTGCTTTAATTTAGGTCTGTGCCAAAACCAGTGGGGAGAGAATTGTTTCAAGATAAACTTTGCTTCATAAAATGCACTGCCCCAATTCATAATGTGAGGGGTGGCTGAAATGTGGCAAAAATGTTCGTCAATTCAGAGTGAGGGCAAGAAGCATTCCACTCACTCTGATTTGGGTTTGTGACAGCACCATAGAACCAAATCTGATTGGCTACATGGTAAAGTCAAGACCACTGTTTAAAGGGAAGACTATGCTTTCTGCTGTTGCTAGTTTGTATTCACACTGTGGCTCTCAGGCAAATATAATGGGCTACATGGTGACCTTATTGTCTGAGTGATCACTGATTGGCTAGGATCACCTTACTAAGAAGCCCCTTTTAAAAAATAAAGGGAAATAGCACAAAAACTGCAGACTGAGGAAAGAGGCAGCTGTGAACAGGCAGTGGAGAACAGAGGGCAACAAAGGAAACCATCATGGTGTCCATTAAACTTTTCTTCCCTCTGAGTCCCCTCCTTTCACCCCCAAAATTTGCATTGCCAAATTTTGCTGCAGCCCTTAACACTATAGACTATGTGCACACATTTATGTCCATTGCCTGGTGACTGCAGCATCAAGTAGTGACTTTCAGCAATGAATCAGTGAGTGAAGAGAGAACTTGAATATTACCTCAGATACAATGCTGTTCATTGGGGTCAATTTACACATTCAGCTATGAGCCTTCAAGTAATTCAGGCGCTGAATAATCAAGTGATGTTCACACATCAGAACTTGTTTGAAATCCCAACTACCATTCAGATATATTGTTTGAGACGGTCTCTTTGCTGAGCAGTGAGATATTCAGTTCAGCCTTTACATTAGATAAGCTTCCTTTACAGGACAGAGGCCTGGAGATTTCTGTGTCTTTTTGATACTCTTATCACTGAAGCAGGGAGTGCAGTTTGACTGTCTCTACCTTGAGGGCTCTGAATTATTTCCGAGAGTGTTCAAATGGCTTTCACCCACCAAAGTTTCATTTGAAAAGTCCACAATATGTAGGCAATGCTTTTGCCATAGAATTTTATATAACTTTGCCCATCGGCCTTAGAATTCATAAACAACTTTCCCTTTTGAGTCAACTGCAAGATATAGATCAGCCTTCCCTAACCTGGTGTCCTACCAATGTCCTGGACTGCAACCTCTATCATCCCCAGCCAGCATGAGCATGCTGGTTGGGGGTGCTGGTTGGGGATTGTAGCCAAACATATCAGGAGGCCACTACATGGGGAGGTTGATATAGACCCTGTAAGGCCCTAGAGTGGCCATGTCTGCATCACCAAAAATGAGGAGAAAAGAGGATAAATCTGTATAAAAATTGCATCTGCTAATTTATAGCTATCGATGCAAAATTAAGTTAAATAACATTTCAGTTCATCTCAGCATAGTGGGAAAGCCTGTGACCAGGTAACCTCTGTGCCTGCTGAGCCTGCTAACTACTGATGGGCATCTTTAAGGGCCCTACTCTCCTTTCTTATGGTTCTTTATCTTTAAGGTGGACTTGGTCAGGACAGCCCTTCAGAGAGAGGACTGACCTCTGTAAAGTAGGACATATGGCCACCTTAGGCCTTGCTGACATGTGAACAACTGAGTCAATGGAAGGCAGCTAAATGTAATTGTGAAAGTAACAAAGGTCAACTGCAGCTTCTCTTTGTGTCATTTCTGCTGCGGAGATGACCCTCCAAAGGTCTCAGGTGAATAGCATATTGCCCACAGAGGATTCTGGGACTAGAAGTCACACCTAATCCCAGTCCCAGCTGAGAAAGTTGCCTTACTGGGGTCTGGGGAGCATCCACCACTTCTGCTGCCCTGACCCAAAGGGACACTGCTTCAACAGAGATGATTTGTGAACACCCTCGGCACTTTTTGTGAGGGTTTGATACCCAGTTCACACAATCAAAACAAGCCACAGCCACAGTGGCTTGATCAAGTCAGCAGCGTATGTAGGGCACCATTAGTCTAATTACCTGCTCGGGCACAGCTTGTCACATCATCTGAACCCGTGCAGCATGGCTTGTTTGAAGGGGAAACAACCCTCAAATAACCCATGGCCTGTTGTTGGGTTATTTGAGGGTTGTTTCCTCCATGCCAGACAGGCACATGTCACCAGTTCTAAAATGTCACTGTGGCTAGTTTGATCCTGCAAACTGGCCCAAAGACTTGCCAAAAGCTTGCACTTTTGCAAACGTTCAGTCTGAGTGCTCACGAACTCTCAGTCCCTTTCAGGGACAGCAGTGACATACTTGCACATCTGTCATTCTCTGGGCAGGTTTGCACGATCACGAAGGGAAAATAAGCCACACTGACTTATCCCCCCCCCCCCCGCATGTGCTGGTCACGAGCTGCCAAATTAGCATAATTACCCTCCCAGGGCGCAGGTTGTCATGACATCTGAATCCGGTGACAGTGGATAGCTGGGATGGTTTACAAACCAGCCTGAAACCCGATGGCTGGAAGGAGGAGATTGGAAGCTTCCATTTGAGATTAACCATAGAATACTAAACTGTGGTTTACAGAGTGTAAGGAAGTGATGAAAGGATGGTGGTACAACTTCGCCTCAGTCCTGATTGGATCAGCTACCTGTTGCTATTAGTTAGATGCTTGTACCCTTTTTCCATAATAAAGCAAACAAAAGTGGACTTTTGTTCTGTCCTGAAGAGCTTGCTCAGGTTGCTTGATGGAACGCTGAGTCAGTGGTTATGATGCTAGTGTAGTGAACACATTAACAGGAAGGCAACACCGCTCACATGGGATAAAGCCAAGAGGGATTTTTTATTTTTAAAGATCTCAATAAGGTGTATTTCTAAAAGGAAATTGGGTCTCCTGTTTTTGAAACCCAGCAATAGAAAGAACACACTTGTAGAATATAAACACATACATATAGTGGGGGAGGGGGGATAAAATAAAATCAGGCAGATCGAACGTACAAGTGTTGCTCAGAAATGGTTGCATGGCAACAGGAGTGGGGGGAGCATCGCCATGACAACAGTGGGAAGTGACTGCAGTAGTGGTAACGGAGAGGCAATTTAAATGTTCATAAGAGCACATGGTATAGTCCTCTCATGGCCTAGCTTAGCCTTCTCCCTAGCATCTTGGCTTTCTGTCTGTAGGGAGATCTTGAAGTGGGAACTCTTTCAGACAAGTAATCCTCTTTCTGTATTCTGAGATGGTACAGGCAAGCATGGTATGGGGGACCCTGCAGTATGCATGCTTGAAAGTTTGAATCAGCTGCAGTTATGAAGCAGGTAAAGTTTTAAAGGGAGGCAATTGATTGAATCACCCTCTGTGCTAAATGTGTCCTCATACCTCAAAATTACAATAATTGTGGTAGTGAAAACAATGCAGAGCGGGGCATGATATCTATTGTTGTTGTTCAGTCGTGTCCAACTCTTCGTGACCCCATGGACCATAGCACGCCAGGCCTTCCTGTCCTGCGCTCTCTCCCGGAGCGTGCTCAAGTCCATATTCATTGCATCAGTGATGCTATCTAGCCATCTCATCCTCTGCCGTCCCCTTCTCCTTTTGCCTTCAGTCTTTCCCAGCATCAGGGTCTTTTCCAGAGAGTTCTGCATTCTGACTGAAAACTATACGTTTCACTAAATTACGCATAGAAAAACAATTACGATTAAGCCAACACTGAGCCCTTAAAAAAATGCCACTGGTTTCAGTGGCAGGGATGGTCCCACTGTGCCAGGCAGCCATTACACCAGGCTGAATGCTTGTGTCACAGGGTTCCACACCTATGCACAAAGTTAACAGCACAATACAGGGGGAAACAAAGCTAGCACAGCAATGCCAACAGTTTGCTAGTCCTAATGCATCCTTGGTAGAGATGTTTATAGCTCAGTGCTAGAGCACCTGCTTTGTGTGCAAAAAGTCCCAGGTTCAATTCTCCGCACCCCTAGTTAAAAAAAGGATCAGGTAGTAGTTGATGGGAAACACCTCTGCCTGACAACCTGGAGAACCACTGTCAGTCAGAGTAGCATTAATAAGTGTACTCTCGACACATGTAAAGGTGTGCATATGTTCTGAGACACATGCATAGGAGGGGTATTTAAACCTTGGCAGTAGTGTGACTTGGCAGATTTGTCCCAATGACACCCCCCTCCCTTCACACACACATACACCTATTGTAAAGGGGGTTGGTTTATTTGTTACAAGCAAATTGAAATGTACAAGTAATCAGTCATGGGGAATTAGCTATTTACAACCAGAAGGCATTATATGAATTCTAATAAGGATTCAGTCAACTCATACAAGATCAACAGTCCTAAGCATTTTAGGTATATGATGCAGAAACCCAAATGGATACTGTAGATATCCATACACCGGTCTCAAAACTGGGGAAATTCATTCGAAGGCCTGCTCAGTGCCTATGTCAAGGGCTGTGGTGCATGGGAGGCTAGGCCATATACATCTGCATTAAGTCTAGGCTGGGCTATGGGTCCGGAGAAGCTGAAACTAAGCAAATCAGGGTCCTAAAGCTTTCTGGGAGAGAGAAAAGGAAGGAGGTAGGGTAGAGTGGGTTTGCACACTGGGGAGAGAAAAAGAGCTCACTGCTGTTTGCTCATAGCCATAGGGAGTACTCTTTGGCTAGTTCTTGCACAAAATCATTGTAGCACAAAGGGAGAATCTAGCATTTGGCAGGGCAGTTATCTTCAGAGCACTCACACCAATTTCCAGCGCCTTGTGTGCCAATCGCTTCTCCTTGTTTCCAATTCCAGCTCTTTGTTGTGAACAATTGGAACCGTTAAGACTCCAGATTACATTGTGTGTAATCTCATAGGAGATCTTGGCAAGTGCAATGGGCATGAAGAGGAGTCTGGCCACCATCTTTCCCAGTGGTAAGCCAGGGCAAGGCTGTACTAAAGTGGCCAGGCTTCCAACCAAAACCAATGGCAGAATCCTGGGTTCCATGTCTTGAGTAATTTCAGCAAGGGAGTAAGAGCCAATGGTTGCAGCCAGGTGCTGGGCTTGTCATGCACCAGAAAGAGATTGGTACTGAAGCTTTGGGAGTCCAGGAACCAACATAGCTTCCAACAAACCAGGAGCATATGGTACCAGGGCCAGATCTACATGGAAACTAGGGATGGCGGAGAAATCTGCCATGGACTCCAATGAGGCCGGATTCTTTAGAATCCAGCCCCCCGGTGTCCGTGACGGAACGGACTACTCTCCCCCCGCAACCCCCCCAAATTCTCCCTGGATGGACCCTACCTGCTGCTGGCTGGTCTGGGTCCGTCTGCTGCCATCCATCCACTGCCCCGGACTGCGGACACAAATGGCATCCGCTATGCCATTTGCATCCCTGCTCTTTGCTGTGATAGGCTATGTAAATATTTATGTAGCCTATCACCGAAAAGAGCAGGGATGCAAATGGCATTGGCTATGCCAGATGCCATTTGCGTCTGCAGCCTGGCAGCTGACAGAAGTCCAACTGCGGACGGGCCCGGCTGGTGGCTCTGCGGACTTGCTGCGGAGCGGAGCCGGCCAGGGAGGATTCCAGCGGGAGGGACAGATTGCCTCCCCCCACCCTGTGGACGCCCAAACCGGAACGGGGTGAGTATTTCGTACACCCCTAATGGAAATGTACGCAGGAGCATTTTCAGCTTTTATCTGGATTATTACGAAATCAGCTTTGGTCCGTCAGCAGCACACAAAGCAAGAAAAGCAGCATACATACCACCTAGGGATGTTGGAGAATTCTGCCACGGGCTCCAGTGAGGCCGGATTCTTTAGAATCTGGCCCCCCGGAGTCCATGGCGGAATGGGGCAATCCCCCCCGCCACCCCGCGGAATCCCCCCGGGACAGAGCCTACCTGGCAGCGGCGGCTCCAGGTGGTTCTCCGACTGCTATGCCGGCCGCCATTTGCGTCCCTGCCAAGCCATGATAGGCTACGTAAGTATCTACGTAGTCTATCACAGCTATGGCAGGGATGCAAATGGCGGCCGCAGCCCAGCAGCGGATGGAGGTCCGGCTGCGGGCGGCCCCAGCTGGCGGCTCTGCAGAGTCGCCGTGGAGCGGAGCCATCCATGGAGGATTCCGGGGGGGGGGAGGAGTGCCTCACCCCCACCACGGATGGCCCCAGCGGAACAAGGTAAGTGTTTCGTACACCCCTAATACCACCTAAAAACCCACTTTCACAAGTCACACAAGAGCACTTTAAACTTCCTTACTTTGGGGTTGGGTGGAGTCCACCAGTTGAAGTGAACATCACCAAACGCAGAGATCCTGCTCAGCGAATGAGGGAGGCTTGTTCCCTGCCCTGTCCATGGCCCCACTACTGGCTGCCCCCTCTCCTTCCCCTCTGTGCATTCTTTAGTCTTCAGTGCATTGCAGTAATGATACTGCGAAATGCTGCTGCTGCAGGCTCCCGCTACAGGCCGCACCCTCTCCTTCCCCTCTGTGAATGAAACTGCCCTATTGTGAATAGGAAAATGAGGCTCGATAGTTAGTGCGCTGCTGTGAAGGCTTGAAACAGTGTGGCTCCGATTTTCTCAACAGGAAAAAGAGGAAGTAAAGCTATTCTGAAGGCCTGAAACAGCGCAGCTCCAATTTTCTCAATGGGAAAAAGACACTACAGATTCTCAATTTATGGTTGTGAATGGGAAATAGTGCCTGTGTCCAAAAAGAGGGAATGGGGGGGGAAGCTCCCACCTTGACCAGCTCACTGCCAGGTCACAGAAATAGGCATGCCCAGGATTTAATGTGGGGGATGGGGTACACTGCAGTGGAACCACTCTGGAGCCGCGTTTAAGAAAAGCAACACACTCAAACAACTTTCCGAAAAAGCTGCGGGGTGGCTGTTGATTGGCAACAATGTCATCTGTCATGAATGACCCTGATGTGTTCTCCCTCCACATTAAATCAGCTGTGTAGATTGGCTCCAGGACCGTGGGAGAGCCAGGAATGTGATTTCAGCAAATGTGAGGGTTCGAGAGTCGATGAGACTGGTGGGGATTACTGGAACACTGAGGAGTTGAGTCCAGAGTTCTCATAGTGTTTCTAAACAAAACCAAACAAAAGGGACAAATACTCTGGACCAACCTTAGACAAAACAGAGAAAAGAGGGGAAGATGATTTTGGTCAAAGCGGACAGTTGTCTCAATAGGGCAGAGTCCTTTTCCCAAACCTTACTCTCAATGGACTAAATCTAATCCAGGCAGAATCTTCCTGTAGTGCTTCTCCCAGTAGTGGGGACCTCTGCCCAGTAATCACACTTATCCATAATTATGCAGCACCTTAGAGGTATGTGACTCTTTACCTTGGGTGGATTCTTGCCTAGTTCCTGATGCATGTGCCTTAATCTAACCACAAGGCACTTAATTTTGGTGTGGCTTGATTAAGTCATATTGCTGATTTTTTTTTTTGTCCTGAGTATATTTGTTGTTGTTGTTCAGTCGTTAAGTCATGTCTGACTCTTCGTGACCCCATGGACCATAGCACGCCAGGCCTTCCTATCCTCCGCTCTCTCCCGGAGTGTGTTCAAGTTCATACTCTATTAGTCTTTGTCCTGCTTCATTTTGTACACCAAGGCCATGCCTGCCTGTTATCCCAGTGATTTCTTGACTTCCTACTTTAGCATTCCAATCCCCTATGATGAAAAGGACATCTTTTTTTGGTGTTCATTCTAGAAGGTGTTGTAGGTCTTCATAGAACCGATCAACCTCAGCTTCTTCGGCCTCAGTGGTTGGGGCATAGACTTGAATTACTGTGATGTTGAATGGTTTGCCTTGGATTCGTACTGAGATCATTCTGTTGTTTTTAAGATTGTACCCCAGTACTGCTTTTCCCACCCTTTTGTTGACTATGAGTGCTACTCCATTTCTTCTAAGGGATTCTTGCCCACAGTAGTAGATATAATGGTCACCTGAATTAAATTCACCCATACTTGTCCATTTTAGTTCGCTGATTCCCAAGATGTCGATGTTCAATCTTGCCATCTCATGTTTGACCACCTCCAGCTTACCTTGATTCATTGACCTTACATTCCAGGTTCCTAAACAATATTGTTCTTTACAGCATCGGATTTTCTTTTCACCACCAGACACATCCACAGCTGAGTGTCCTTTCGGCTTTGGCCCAGCCGCTTCACTCTTTCTGGTGCTACTTGGAAATACCCTCTGCTCTTCCCAGTAGTATATTGGACACCTTCTGACCTGAGGGGCTCATTTTCCGGCATCATATCTTTTAGCCTTGTGATACGTTCCATGGGGTTTTCTTGGCAAGGATACTGGAGTGGGTTGCCATTTCCTTCTCCAGTGGACCACATTTTGTCAGAACTCTCCGCCATGACCTGTCCGTCTTGGGTGGCCCTGCACGGCATAGCTGATAGCTTCACTGAGTTACGCAAGCCCCTTCGCCACAACAAGGCAGTGATCCATGAAGGGGCCTGAGTACATGCCCAGATGCTAATGACCTAATGACAAGATTGCTTGCTTTGACCACCTCACCTGCTCCAGCTTGGAGATGCAACCCCTCGAGGCTTGTCTTTACACAGGGTATTAGGCTGTGCTTCTTACAGCAGCAGCACACAATTTCACAGAGTACTAAGGCAAAATGTGTCTTAGATCCTGTTGGTGCACATTCTGCCAACAGTAGACAACACTGAGTTAATGACCTACCCCCTTATATTAGCCATACAGGGAAGGGCCAATTCGTATGTGACAATGACAGCAACCCCATGATGATATGATGCATATCCCTCCCTCCCAACGAGCGGCAATAACATCCTCAGACACAAGAAAACATTACCCACACACGCCTTCATAATCTCCTGTTACCAGTAGTGTGAACATTTTCATGTAACAGCTAGATAGATGTTTTCTGAGAAGATGGTATGAATTCTACTGGGTTGTCAATAATTCCACACAGACAATGCTACTGATGCTGAGTGTAACGCAATGCATTGGTGTTTGTGTGTGGGATATTAAAAGCTTTTTGCAAGGAAGAAGGAAGGAAGTCCTATGGAGAAGGAAGAATGGAACCTACAACAGCAAACCCCCAGGATTTAGCACTGTCACCTGGCTAAGAGTTCAGCTAGAAAGCACAAACTTACCATATATGAGGTCCTGGGTTTGATCCCTGGTCATGGCTTCTTAGGAGAAATGACTGGGAAGAAATACACAAGCACCTCTCTGGGAATGCAGCGTGACAGCCAGTCAAAGTAAAGGGCACATGGACCAATAACATTTTAGGTAACCTGACCTATCCATACTGCAGGATGGCACCTTTTAGCTAGACTCTTTTATCCCTTTCCACCATGTCTCCCCATGTTGCAAGAGCTTGGTCATTATTTTCCCAGGACAATGGTCAGGGTGGGGGGACGACAACAATGAGACAGGCTGGGAGACAACTAGAATGCAAGTGGCTCAAGTCTTCCTTTAGTGAATATGACTGAACACGAGTATGAGCTCATTATTTGGCCTACCTTGTGGCAGTGATAGCAGTGAAAAGACAACACTCTTTGCAAACCATAGCATCCTTGGAAAGTCATCTAGCAGAGGTTTTCTTGAGTGGTTAGGGGCCTGCTCCAGCTAGATCCAGCCGTTGATTATACCTTTTTGATTAAGGCAAACAGCCACCCCCCAAAAAAAGTCTGTCATTATACGGTTCAAAATATTGCTTATCAAAATGATACCTGTTGAGTAATACCTTGAAACATGGCATCCATGACCTATGGCCTATTGTTGTACCAAATTTCAAACCAATCAAATAAGAATTGCCACAGGTAAAAGTTAAAAAGTGCTGAAAATTGACACATCCAACTTTTAAACAGGCATATCATATATTTCTTTCAGATTTTAGTAAAAATTACTAATGCCCTTTATTAAGGCTTGTTGAAGAAGGCATTCCTACATTGGCTTAGAAAAGTTCTCAGTAGCAGTTCAAAATTTACACAGGTAGTAGAATCCTAGTTTAACCAGGGGTGCAGGTCACGTGAACAGATGAACCTGGGTTGAATGATCACACATATAGTTGTGTAAATTGATGAATGTATGTTCACTTCAGGAGTGTTACATTCAACACATTTCTCATCTGTGTACATGCACAGCTATTCACACGTAGCATTCAACATGTGCACAATGTACACTCTATACAGATTCCTGATCTGTACACATGTACAGTTATTCACATATAATGGAGTGTACATGTGTTCATACAGGGTTTTTTTTTCAGTGATAGCCCTGTGTCCTTTTGCCCATCGAAGATGTGACAGAATATTGAAACCCTAACATTGCTGCTGTAGTATTAAAGCATCTTGATTAACAAGCAGTAGAAAGAAGGATTTGTGGGTCTTTAGTTAATAGATTTTTTTTTTAAATCAAGCAATCAAGCAGAATAGTACTGCTGCTATTCTACACAGAAATAAGTGCCAGTACGTTCAGTGGAACTTGCCTAGGATTGTGCTTTCTGGAAAATGTACTAGTTCTACCTAAAAGATTATAAATATAAGCACTCCAGTTGTGTATAGTTTTTTTAAAAATTGTATCTACTTACTAAAAACATGACTATTAAACTTTTGAATACAAAGTCTAGTGAAAATCAAAGTATCTGCTATGAGACTTTATTTTTTATAAATTCTTATAAAATGATTATATTATTTTATAATATTTTATTCTTTCTTTCTTTCTTTCTTTCTTTCTTTATTGCCTATTTTATTTTATACTTTTGTATTTTTTTTAATCCTGTATGCTGTCTTGAGAGGGTTCTACTTTTAAAAATGGGCGAAAAATAATTTAAATGAATAATATTGAATAAAGGGGGGGAAAGAAACAGTAGGAACCATTCACATAACTATTCAGTGTAAGGTAATTCTCTAAGGGGGCAATCCTATGCAAATTTAGACAGCAAAAGGTCTGCAATTCCCAGCATGCCCCAGCTATTCTGGGAGTTGTAGGCCTTTTTTCTGTTTAAACTTGCATAGGATTGTGCCTTAAACAAAGCAGAACAAAAAACAGGAGGGGGTGGAGTCCAATACATCAGTCATCTATCACTAGTGCACGATGAAGGTCTCTCCTCTCCGGTCTGTCTGCTGCTAACACTGCCCTGGGATGGAAGGCAGCTGTAGGCTTCAGCCTGCCCCTCTCTGGCCTACTATTTCAGCATGAACCAGGCCTGAGTGTGCACCCTAAGATGTGTGTCTGAATTCTGCTCAGTGAGCAAGGCCGGCCATGCCATTCAACAGGGTGAAGTGACTCACTTCAAGCAGCAAGTGTAGGGGTGGGGAGAAAGATGAAAGCAGGAACTGATGACTGAATGGTGTAGCAAAATTGTGTTGGTCTCAGCAGGGGCACCATTTGGGCTTCGCTATAGACTGTCACTAATGAGGACGCATTCCTCAGTGGCGCAATATCCAATGTTAGTGCTATGTAGAGTAGACCTACTGAAATGAATGAGACATAACTTAGTCACAACAAACTGAAGTCCCATTCATTTCCATGGGTCTACTCTATGTAGGACTAGCATTGGATATTACCTGACATGTTCAGGGTTGCCGGAAGGTTGTGTTTAAAACAGAGGTGGGCAACTTACGGCCCTCCAGCTGTTTTGGCCTACAACTTCCATGGTCCCTCACCATTGGCTATGCTGTCTTGGGCTGATGGGAGTTGTAGGCCAAAATATCTGGATGGCCACAAGTTGCCCACCCCTATGCCGTGGCCTTAGACTATTCATCCAGAGCAAAGAGGGAAGCGGTGAATGTTTGGTGGGACACGCACACACTGTATTTTCCTTTCCATTTGCACAAATACGAGGGTGAATGATTTAAGCCTAGTCAGTGGAGGGTTCATTTGAATAAATTCTAT
The DNA here is from genome assembly GCF_057233095.1 of Heloderma suspectum. Lineage (NCBI taxonomy): Eukaryota > Metazoa > Chordata > Lepidosauria > Squamata > Helodermatidae > Heloderma > Heloderma suspectum. Next base: position 20,535,654 of record NC_139459.1, read on the forward strand.
TGTAGAGCGTTGGGGCAGTTGGCTTTTTGAATGGCTTCGTGGGTTTAAGGCCGTTGACCAGTCTGCGGGGCAAGGAGTCGACTGGATGGATCTACTGAGAAGGAGAGGTGATTTGGAGGTGAATTCTCTGTGACTGGAGGAGCAAACACTAGATTTGTGTAGGCACTGGCTGATATGGGAGAACGGGCCCAAGCGCGGTAGGGGAGGCAGTTAGGTACACTCTTCCGGGATCCATGAGAGCCCAGACCGGGTTGCAAGCTTGTTACCATAAAAGGGGGGGGGGGCGCGGGCAGGGAGGCTACATAGTAGAATATCACTGAGCACATTTTATATAAGATGGTGGGAGATTTTCCGGAGCTCATCAGAAGCAGGGTTAGAGGAAGAGAATATGCAGTGTTCTTAAAAGTGAGCAGCTGAGTCATATATATACATAGGTAGACAGACTGTGATTTCATTATCGGGAGATTACACTTCCTTTGACTCCTTCCTTTCTCTCTCTCTCTCTTAAAAAAAAAAAAACCTCCTGTGGAGCATAAGTGTCAGGAAAACAATGGAAAAATCCAGAATTTAAGTGTAGTTGTAATTTGAAAGCACAGCATTGTGCCCTGTCCCGTCCATCTGTTGCCCCGCCACTCCAAACAAAAGGTGGAAACTGAGATAGGAGTTCATCTCTAACATACCCACTCATTCAGTGGGCATTAAGTTTTGCCCCCAAGTGAGTAGGCGTGTGCCACATTCAGGTGAGCAGCACTGTATGTGATGTGGGTGGTACCAGAGCTAGCATCCACATTACCCCATCTCATGCTTAGCACACACACGCACACTCACATTCATTCACACTCAGATAACCATTCATGGAGGATAAGGCTATCAATGGCTACTAGTCACGATGTCTCTATAGTACTTCCTGTATCAGAGGCAGTATATCTCTGAATATCGGTTGCTGAGGAACATAAGCAGTAGGTTGCTTTTGATTGATTGATTGATTTATTAAATTTATTAATCGCCCATCTGGCTGGTCACCCACACTCTGGGTGATATACAACAATAAAAACAGTTCAAAACAATAAAATTCTACATTAAAAACTTCAGATTTCTAAAATTACCCTAACCCACCCCAAATGCCTACTTTTGTGATCATATCCTACTTGTGGGCTTCCCATGAGCATCTTATAGGCCTTCGGTCTGATTCAGCACAGCTCTTCTTATGTTCATTATATTCATTCCCACCATACATCGTCCCCACCCCCAACACACACACACACACACACACACACACACACACGGGCTCACATCTATCCTCATTTTTGTGGAAATAGAGAAGAAAATGTAGCGCCTCCCCTATTTGCTCTTAGGGTCTTGCTTTTAAACTCAACCTTCTGGAAACCCTTAACATATAAACTTAGCTGCTGCGGAATGCCTGCACACTAGCAATAGCCTAAATGTTATTTAAAAAATTAATTGCCCTGCCAACGAAAATGAAAATAATCCATCGTTATTATCCCCACATCACAGGGGTGTGTGTGTGTGTGTGTGCGTGTTTGTGTGTCTGAGAGAGAGCACAGTTTACAATAGCCTTGCAATAGTCCAGTGTTATTATACCCATATGGCCGGTGATGGTGGTGGGGAGTTTATCATGATAACCTTCCCCCACACCAGCCCAGCGCCTGCCAGAAGGGAGGGGCTGTAGCTCAGTGGTAAAGCACCTGGTTTGAATGCAGAAGATCTCAAGTTCAGTCCCTGGCATCTCCAGGTAGGGCTGGAAAAATACTTGCCTGAAACCCTGGAAAGCCACTGCCAGCTGGTGTCAACAATACCAATTAATCTTTGTAAACTGCCCAGAGAGCTCCAGCTATTGGGCGGTATAGAGATGTATACTACTACTACTACTACTACTACTACTACTACTACTACCAGGTCTGACTTGGTAACAGGCAGCTTCCTATGTTCCTATGACTACAGCTGGAGATGATGGGAGTTGTAATGCGACATCTGGAAGGCACCAGGCTGGGGAAGGCTGTCAGAAGACAACCCTGTAGCACAATCCACTGTTGTTAACTGGTTTTCTGGCTTCTTCTCTTTTTTAAGGAAACACAGGCAGAGGAAAGGTGTGCTATGAATTTGACTGCAACAGCTATGCTAGGGCAGTTGGCATGTGTGATTTTGATAGCAAAAATGACCCACTGGGAAAGTGTTAAGCACCTGATCCCTTTTGTCACTGCTACAGTTAACTTTGCCGCCCCCTCCACTGCCTCCCTAATATTTCATTTCCCTAAAGAAAACAACAGTAGCTATCTGTAGTTTGAGCCTCAGGCCTACTATTAAGTAGTGGTTTGAAATACTGCAGTGAAAGTTATTACGCCTTCATCCTGCACCTTATCATTCTCTGTCGGGAATTGATTGGTTTGGATTTGCAGGAGAGAGAAAAAACAAAGTCATGAAAAAGACAGGTTGCAGTGGAGGTCAGTTTAGTGAAATTGCACCCACAGACCCTCTCTCAGCCAAATCCAGCGGTTGCATGCAGAAGCCTTGTCCTCCATTCGCTGGCATGCAAGCATGTTCCTGGGATATGCTAATACAGAGAGGTCTGTGGACAGTGCGGTTTATTGCACCTGGAGACAGCTGAGCTTGGAACTCTGGAAACATCTTTAGGGTGCAAGAACCCCCCCATGGAACCTAATGGGAGGAACAGTATCTGCTGGACTGTTAATGCTGTGGATCTCCTATGCTCAACCTGTATATATGTGGAAATAAACCACATATCACAAAACCACCATAAGCTTCCCTTACCTCATTCCAAAGAAACTTAAGTGTTGGATAAACCCTTGCTCCTGTGGCGTTCTCACCACTCAGAGAATTGGGGTTTGCCTAACAAGAATTTAGTTGGCTATATTTTCCTTTTAATATAAATTAATTCAAATGAAAACCCTTGTGAATGGAACAGGTAGTTTAGGCTGTGTGTGTGTGTGTGTGTGTGTGTGTGGCATATATATGCCTAAAAATCATTCTCTCACATTCAGTCACGGTCTGAACATGACCCTTATTGCTGCGTTGCATTGCATTCATTTTAATGGGTCTACTCTAAGTAAGGTATAGATAAACTCCCATCTATTTAGAGGAATGCCGGTATCCAGCTTCTGCTCCTACTCTTACCTCCTGAGCAGATGATTGGCATGCACCCCTGATTCCTGAATTGTCCTTTTCCCTGGTCATCTCTAGAGAGCATGTGTTTCCTTCTTTTGGATCATACCCCTCTTCAGCATTCAAAAGAACTTTTTTATATAAAGGAAATTTCCTCTATGTAGCCCTTTTCCTCTATGCAGTTAGAGATGATGACACAAGGCTCACTATGCTCCCCACTGCAAGACCCCATCATTTCAAGAACATTTACAGCACAATGTTAGCATGCTTTCTTACTCCATGGCAAGTTTTCATAGGATTCAAATGCTGCTGTTGTTTGTTTTTAAAAGGACCAAATAGGCTTTTCCTGCTGCAGCAAGGCAGGTTTTGAGCCAAATCTTCCTTGTTCTGATTTAAGCACTTGATCCCCTTTTCTCCCCTCAGGGGCAACTTGGAACAGTCTGAAAAAGGTGACAAGAGTGCCACTGCTACACAAAGAAACCACACACTCTGGCACTAGGACCACACAGACACTTTTTTGAAACGCTGGCTGGTAGCATGTCAGTGGTACAGAGACAGATCAGCTCTTGCTGTTACACAAGACAAGGGGTAGCAGCGGCTGCAGCAGGAGCATCATTTACCTCTTGAAAGGTATTTCTTTATCTGCTTGTTATCTTCAGCATCCTTAACCTTCCAGGTGCTGTATCAGTGCCTAGCAGAGTCAGCTGCATTGCCAGATCGCCAGTGGCTGCGTTCCCCACACCCACCCCCCTCATATCTGTGTTTTCTTATGTCCATAGAGCAGACACGAGCAACAGTGCCATAAAGAAATGGGCTAGTTATTTTCTTGCTGACAAGATCCAGAGGGATTATTTCACACCAAAAAGTGTAAGTAGATTTTGTATGATTGTCCTTGCAATGCTTATTGCTGATTTCACCTTTGTCTTTTGCAAAACATTCCTTCTAGAACCCTGCCAACCCTCTTGGGGGGAGGGGGTTGCAATTTATTAAATAATTTAAAAATATTTCCTGAGGAGAAACATACAAAAGTGCCCTTAAAAAGTCCTGAGAGAGGCATCTTCGTTTGTTTATGCATGATCAGAGATGTTTTTCTACTGGGCATTGTTTTTTCCCCAAGTGTCCTCCATGGCCACTGAGGGTAGGGCAAGAGGTAAGTCACTTGCACTGGAGCAAGAATGACTTGGGTTAAAAACAGGAAGAAGCTAGTAAGTGTTGGAAACCAACGTACTTGAATGTAATCCAGTTTAATCCCATTGTCTTCAGTGAAATTAAATACTTCTCCATCTACTTTGGTGTATTTATGTTATCGACTGGATTCCAAAGGAGTAAAGGGTCTGCATTTTAAACACCACCACCAAAAAACACCAAGTGATTTTCCTCCATGCTACCACAAACCTTTAAAAACAATTCTGTGGTGCTCTAGAGACAAGTCCCCAGTCCGCACGTCAGGCTAGGAACAGCTACCATGGGGAGTAATGCTTCCATGAAGTGGCTGTGTAGTATGTTTGGGCCCAAATTTTGAGTGATAAGGAGCATCACTCAAAATATCACTCTTTTGCAGAAAGAGGTGCACTACAATCCTAAACATGTTTAGTCAGAATGAAGTCTTATTGATTTAGGATTGCCAACATTATGTTCTATGCATCATACCTTGCAGGCGTGGTTCACTTATAAATGGCTACTTTTTCAGCAAGATAAGAGGGCCGAACTAGATGTTCAGCATCAGAATGGGGGCTGTGCACCTGGGTCATCACCAGACAGCTACAAAGCAATACGGGAGGGTGTAATTTGCAGCAGAAAAGTGGCAGAAGGGAAGAGGAGTGTAATCTTTCTCCTGCCCAATGCTTTCCCTCCCCCACTTTCTCCTGTGATGCAGCAAGAACCCTGGTTGTGGGGAGACAATTGAAGGGGAAAGGATGGTGGAGAAAAGTTATGCCTATCCTCCCATCCACCACTTCTCCACTGTAAATTGCACCCTCTTTCTTCTGCTTTGTAGCTGTTTAGTGATTGGGGTTACTAACCCAGGTTCTGTTGCCAGTGTCTGGTTCAGCACAGAGTAGGAGGCCCATTAAGGTCCCCTCTATTTACTTCTGTTGTTTCATTTCATTTATTACATTTCTATACTACCCCATAGCCAAAGCTCTCTGGGCAGTTTACAAAGATTAAATGGAAACTGGATTTTCTGGAATATTTTGGCAAACCTTAAACCTGTTGCTTGGCCAAGGCTGAAGGAATCTGTTTTCTTTTCAATCACAGATGAGTTCTAGTTGGGGTACTTTCTTTTATTTTTCCATCCTTAACATTCCCACAAGATACATCATTTTGCTCACAGCAAGGTTGATTTGATTTAAATCAAATTGATTTAAATCATGATTTAAATTGCTTCTCCGAAGGACTCAGTTTTAATGATTTAAATCACAGTTTAAATCACTAGTGAGGAAGATTCTATTTAACCATCTTTTATTAGTAGAAGTACAGTATTGTTTAATATAACCTTAATACATATACAGAGATGTAGGTTTCACTAAAAGGTAGGTACACAGTGGAGGATACATGCCGCAGATGTTTCCTCAGAAGTCAGAACTGCATGAATATGTTCTGTTCACTTTTGGTTCCACTTTCTATTTCCCTCCCCTATCCCTTGCGTTTATATCTAGATTCCTCCTCCTTGTTCAGATCTACTCCATCTCCTCAAAGTCTCCTATCATTGACCTCCTGTATCTTTGCACTTAGAGATAGGGAAGGCAGAGAGAGAGAGAGAGAGAGAGAGAGAGAGAGAGAGAGAGAGAGCGAGAGAGAGAGAGTGAACATACACTTCTGTACACCACCTGCAGTGCAGAATAGGACTGATCAAGTTATCTCCCATCTCCATTAACGGCTGTTAACATATTCATAGAATATAATTAGAAGCTGTATAATTAGTATTCATGACGATATCTTTGACCTAGGCTCTTTTTTTACTATTGCTATAACTTCTGGGAGATTTTATGATATTCAGTGGTATATAAATGCCACAGATAAATAAAGAAATACTATTTGTTTTAAGAAAATTTCAAAATCTGATTTAAATGTTTAAAAATCCAATTTAAATTTTTAAAAATCCATTAAAAATCTTCTTCTTTTTTATCAACCCTGAGTCACTGTCAGAAACACAGAGGAGAAACTTCAGATCTCCAGAATCCTGTTTTCTCACTCCACTGATGTGGGGAAAAAAAAAAAAATCAAATTTTGGAAACAGCTGTGTGAATTTCCTCTCGACTAAAAAGTAAATAATCTGGTGTTTCCATATTACATGCAATTTAGTTGTCTAAAGCTGATGACAACTATGTATGGTTGGGTCCCATGTCTCCTTAATTCTGCTTAAATAGACATAGTTAATGAAAAGGGGTGCAATCCCGAACAAAAACAAAAAGGGAGTTGTACCACTGATTTAAATAGGATAAATATTGCACCTCAAATCATCCTTTAATTGCTAAAAGGAATGCAGACTTTGGGTGTTGTTTGATATAAACCTTCTATCATACAAGTATGCAGAAGTGAGATGACTGTTTACTAGTGACAGTAAATGGAAGTTTGAATTCAGGAATACCCCATCCTGTAACTGTTTGCATAGCATTTTTGGTTTCTATGTTTGTCTTTATATAATGTTAGTATTGTTTCTACTTCATTTTAATAGTATGCATTGCTTCATATTGTTTTGGTGGTGCTTTTATTGTGATTTGGATTTCCAAATTGTTTGATGAAATTCATGAGTAAAGGTTGATTTGACTTGGAGGAACATCTCAGTCTTTCTGGACTCTCCATCTCACAGCTTTGGGTTGCTCTGTGAACAGAGCCATCCAATGGCCCTGCTATGCCAGCAGCTGCTACACCATTTCTAATGCCAACTTTACATAGTCGCAGTCCTTTGTTTGACCAGAAGCAAGCTCAATAGCACAAATATATCTTTAGAAAGAAAAGCTAGCAATACTACAACAGTTGGCAGCTACAACAGCAAGCTTCTGTCCTAACAGGAGTTAAAACTAGGAACTCTTAACTCTAGGTGTGCAGTTGGCCTGTCTGGTGAGCCATCAGGACTCTTGCTTGAAGCATCTTCCTGGGCAATAAATTGTTCTAGATTGACCCCACCCATCCATCTAGGTGGCTGCTTCCAGGCTCTGGAACTTACTGCTAAGGGAAGCCAGACTAGCTCCTTTTCTGTTGACTTTATGCCGACTGGCAAAGACATTTTACATTTTATTTAGACAGGCTTTTGGCTTTTAAGCTGACATGTTTGCTGAAGTTGGTTTTAACTGGTGGGTGCTGAGTTTTTTTTTAATTGGTGTGTTTTTCGTTGTGGTTTGAATTGATTCTGTATTTGATCTGTATTTTATTATTGTTAGCTGCTGGGAACGCTATTTTTAGTGAAAAGAAATATATAAATGATTTCCTACTTGGATTTTGACTTTGTCTGACCAACAGTAGTCTTTCTGGCTCTGGTTTGCTTTTGGGGGTTGACTCCTGGCTTGTTCCTTGGCATTAGCTTCTTTCCTGACCCCCTTGCTTAATCCCCTAGCAGAACCCCTGAGTTCCAGCCCCTGGATCCACTGTGGCAGCTATTTATGGCCCAGCCCTGACAAAACCCCACAGAGGAATGTCTGGCTTCCCACCATGGCTATTGCTACTGTAGGCCGCACTTTGATTTGCATGACGCTGAATGCTGTGTTGAATGGTTGTCTCTGATGTGTTGAATGGCTGCCTGGTTGCCTGTAGTGAGACACTACAGATATAGGGATAGTAAAGAGGAATGGACAGCAGTGGGACCAGGTAATCCCAGTGACTCAGTGCTCATGAGAGTTGTTCAATGGGTAAATGACAGCGAGTGGGTAAATGACAACATCTAGATCATGTTTCCTAAAGATGGTGCCTTCCAGGTGTTTCAGACTGCAACTCCCACCATCCCTGACCATTGGCCATGCTGGCTGGTGCTGATGGAATCTGTAGTCTAAAACATCTGGAGGGCCCCATGTTGGGGAAGACTGATCTAACCGTGTTCTTCAACTTGGTGCCTTGGCTTAATTCTCCGCTATCTCACCACCGGCAATCCCTCTGATGTTTATGTTTTGATCCATCAGTTCCTGGGAGATAATGCACTCATTCAGACAATACTCATGCATCCGATATAGGTGGTTGCAGTGGAACTGTATAGTATGTTTGGTTACAGTAGAACTGTCCATGTTCCCTGGCTCTTATTCTTTAAGGAAAAAATAAGACATGAGTATTTGAGTATCTGATTTTGGGGGATTTGCTGGCAGCAGCAGCTTCTTTACTATTCTCCATACAGGAGATGCTGCCACCAACTATTGTTGCAGAGAAGGTTGTTTAGCCAGTTCACAGGTACCCTTAACTGTGGGGATGGGCTGGGGAGACCCTCTAGCCATGGGCACAGCTGACTCACTATTTCACCATCTAGGTTCTACCTTTAAAGGTGGCTTAAAGTTTATTTTAAATAAAGAAAAAAAATCACAGCCCTTCACAATCGCCCGGGGGGGGGGGGCACCTGAGAATGGGGAGAGCAATCATGAAAAAATGGCTTGCATGCAATTGGATGTTGGTGGGGAGGTCCTGGCTCATACGTTCTTTGAAGGAAATGATAGAGGGCATAGCCTTCCCTAATATGTAAAAATGTCTGTGATCTTTTCTACATAAGGCATTTGTTTTGCTCTCGTCATTCCCTACTCACAGTTTATGGGTTTTTTAGATGATGTTGTGACCCTCCAGTTTCTCACTTTCCATTAGATTTTTAGAGCAGGAAAAATGGGATATTATTTCTGATGCCAAAAGAAAATGTGATTTCCTCTCATGTATTTGTGCTGTTCCACTATACCACAGTGCCCCTGGCAGGTTATGTCGCAGAAAAACAGGAAAGGAAACACTCCTCATGTAGTGCTCGGGTCTCAGTTCCACAACAAAACTGACAGTAAATGCAGCAGATTAAGAACATAAGAAGAGCCATGCTGGATCAGACCAAGGGTCCATCTAGTCCAGCTTTCTATTCACACGGTGGCCAACCAGCTGTTGACTGGGAATCCACAAGCAGAGAGCTTCGGCTATTGGGCAGTATAGAAAATAAATAAATAAATAAATAAATAAATAAATAAATAGGGCATGAGCACACCAGCATCCTCCCACCCATGTTCCCCAGCAACTAGTGTACATAGGCTCACTGCCTCTGGTACTAGAGGTAGAACATAGCCATCAGGATTTTTGTTGTTGTTCAGTCGTTCAGTCGTGTTCGACTCTTCGTGACCCCATGGACCATAGCACGCCAGGCCTTCCTATCCTCCGCTCTCTCCCGGAGTGTGCTCAAGTTCATATTTATTGCATCGGTGATGCTATCTAGCCATCTCATCCTCTGCCGTCCCCTTCTCCTTTTGCCTTCAGTCTTTCCCAGCCAGCATCAGAGTCTTTTCCAGGGAGTTTTCTCTTCGCATTAGGTGGCCAAAATATTTGAGCTTCAACTTCAGTATCTGTCCTTCCAATGAGCACTCAGGGTTGATTTCCTTTAGGATGGACTGATTTGACCTCCTTGCAGTCCAGGGGACTCGTAAGAGTCTTCTCCAGCACCACAGTTCGAAAGCATCAATTCTTCGGTGCTCAGCCTTCCTTACAGTCCAGCTCTCACAGCCATACATTACTACTGGGAAAACCATAGCTTTGATTAGACAGACCTTTGTCGGCAAGGTGATGTCTCTGCTTCTTACTATGCTGTCTAGGTTTGCCATAGCTTTCCTCCCAAGGAGCAAGCGTCTTTTAATTTCATGGCTACAGTCACCGTCTGCAGTGATCTTGGAGCCCAAGAAAGTAAAATCTGTCACTGCTTCCATTTCTTCCCCTTCTATATGCCAGGAAGTGATGGGGCCAGATGCCATGATCTTAGTTTTCTTAATGTTGAGTTTCAAACCAGCTTTTGCACTCTCCTCTTTCACACTCAACAAGAGGCTCTTTAGATCCTCTTCGCTTTCTGCCATTAGGGTAGTATCGTCTGCATATCGGAGGTTGTTGATAATTCTCCCAGCAATCTTAATTCCGACCTGTGATTCATCCAACCCGGCATTTCTCATGATGTACTCTGCATATAAGTTAAATAAGCAGGGTGACAATATGCAGCCTTGTCGTACTCCTTTCCCAATTTTGAACCACTCAGTTGTTCCATGTCTGGTTCTTACTGTTGCTTCTTGACCCTCGTACAGGTTTCTCAGGAGACAGGTAAAGTGGTCTGGTACTCCCATCACTTTAAGAATTTGCCAGAGTTTGTTGTGATCCACACAATCAAAGGCTTTAGCGTAGTCAATGAAGCAGAAATAGACGTTTTTCTGGAATTCTCTTGCTTTCTCCATGATCCAGCGAATGTTGGCGATTTGATCTCTAGTTCCTCTGCCTCTTCGAAACCCAGCTTGTACTTCCGGTAGTTCTCGGTTTGCATACTGCTGAAGCCTAGCATGTAGGATTTTGAGCATCACCTTGCTGGCATGTGAAATGAGCGCAATTGTGCGGTAGTTTGAACACTCTTTGGCGTTGCCCTTCTTTGGAATTGGAATGTAAACTGACCTTTTCCAGTCTTGTGGCCATTGTTGAGTGTTCCAAATTTGTTGGCATATTGAATGCAGCACTTTAACAGCATCATCTTTTAGGATTTTAAATAGCTCAGCTGGAATACTCTCATCTCCGCTAGCTTTGTTGTTACTAATGCTTCCTAAGGCCCACTTGACTTCACTCTCGAGGATGTCCGGCTCAAGTTCAGTGAGTGCACTATCATGGCTATCAGGGACATTCAGATCTTTCCTGTATAGTTCTTCTGTGTATTCTTGCCACCTCTTCTTAATCTCATCTGCTTGTGTTAGGTCCCTGCCTTCTTTGTCCTTTATCATGCCCGTCTTTGCACAAAACGTTCCCTTGAGATCTCCACTTTTCTTGAAGAGATCTCTAGTCTTTCCCATTCTGTTGTTTTCCTCGATTTCTTTGCATTGTTCATTTAAGAAGGCCTTCTTGTCTCTCCTTGCTATTCTCTGGAACTCTGCATTCAGTTGGCTATATCTTCCCCTTTCTCCCTTGCTTTTCGCTTCCCTTCTTTCGTGAGCTACTTGTAAAGCCTCATCAGACAGCCACTTGGCTTTCTTGCATTTCTTTTTCTTTGGGATGGATTGAGTTGCTGCCTCCTGAACAATGTTACGGACCTCCGTCCATAGTTCCTCAGGCACTCTGTCTATCAGGTCTAATCCCTGAAATCTATTCCTCACCTCCACTGTATATTCATCAGGGATATGATTTAGGTCATACCTGAACGGTTTAGTGGTTTTCCCGATGTTCTTCAATTTAAGCCGAAATTTTGCAAGAAGCAGCTCATGATCTGAGCCACAGTCAGCTCCAGGTCTTGTTTTTACTGACTGTATGGAGCTTCTCCATCTTTGGCTGCAAAGGACATAATTAATCTGATTTCGATATTGACCATCTGGTGACGTCCATGTGTAGAGTCGCCTCTTGTGCTGTTGGAAAAGAGTGTTTGCTATGATCAGCATGTTCTCTTGGCAAAACTCTATTAGCTTTTGTCCTGCTTCATTTTGTACACCAAGGCCATGCCTGCCTGTTATCCCGGTGATTTCTTGACTTCCTACTTTAGCATTCCAATCCCCTATGATGAAGAGGACATCTTTTTTTGGTGTTCGTTGCTCCAGGAATTTGTCCAACCCCCTTTTAAAGCCATCCAAATTGGTGGCCATCGGCCCATCGCAAAAGCCCTATGTGACTATTGTCATAAATAATTCAATGGACATGAATAGTCATAACTAAAGGCATAAATCTGTTTGCTTCAAAAAGGGTAAGTTAAGTTTGCTAATAACATTGGTGTAGCTATAGAAGGTGTAAAAAAGTAAACACCGACAAATGTTCTTAAAATACATTGCCTTTTTTTGCAATGTAATCGTGACTATATCCAAACTTCTCTAAGAAGTTTCACTTCTCCACTAAAATCACATTGCCATGCCACTTAATGAAATCTAAAATTTCATTAAGATTCATTAAATGGTGACATCTGAGCTCCTCTGCGAGTTATGATTTAGTATTCAAGCACTGATTCAGGAGCGCATAAAGTTGCTATGCAGACTAATTTTTGTAGTCCAAATACTGAAAAGTTTAGCTCCTTATGGCCATCAACCAGGGCAGCCTCTCCCAACTGGGCACCCTCCAGGTGTGATGGACTACAGCTCTCATCATCCTCAGCCAGCATGGCCAATGGCTGGGGGTAATGGAAGTTCATTCATTCATTCATTTTATTTATTATATTTCTATCCCGCCCCATAGCCGAAGCTCTCTGGCTGTTCACAAAAATTATAAAGCATAAAAATGCATTATATAAAATATAAAAACCAAGTTGTCTTCCAACACATCTGGTTGGCACCAGGTTGGGGAAGGCTGATTTAGGACAAATGTATGCTTCATCCAGCATACATGGCTTTGTTTTGGGGATGTAATGACCTGATAACCTGAAGTGAAGAGCTGACTAAAACTAGGAAAGCGTGACCCTTAAAGTAACCGGGATTGGGAGCTTTTCTACACGCGGCCTTTGGTTTCATCAGCCTTGAGATCCGAGCTGTACACAAAGCTTTTCCTTTCCTGCTTTTCCACTCCATAACCTCTGTGTGGACCTGTGCTATAGCGGAATAGTGCAAATACACAAGTACAAATAGTGCTTTCAGAAATAATACCCCATTTTCCCTGTTCTAAAACAAACTGTTAAGTGCAGAAGTGAAACTGGAGGATCACGATGTTGTCTAAAGAACCCTTAAACAACTGTGAGTAAGGAATCACGGGTGCACAATAAATGCCTAGCGTAGAAAAGCTCTCAGTTCAGTTTAGTTGTTTATTTGCATCAACCATAAGTCATCACAAAATCCTTAGAAGAAAAGGACAACAATGTAAATTCAATATATAAAAGCAGTGGTAGAAGTACGTCCAGTGGTGGTTCCAGCAGTAAGCTGTGAAGGCATCGCATGAATGAAGATAATAGCCTTTCCTTAGATTCCTGGATGAATGCACAAAAGATTCTGAACTGCTGAGATTTTGCTCTGATGGGGGATATACAACTTCAATAGCTCTAGGATTTTTTTTAAAAAGCTGTATCACACTAGGTAGATAGCATACATAATAGAGCTGAAATCCCTTTGACAGTCTTATTAACTTGGGATCGCTAATTCAACAGGGCAGATTCCTCCCTATTAAATTTAATAAGGTTACTGTCAGTGGAATGGGATGTTCAATGCTCCCGAACGTGCTTTGTGAAGATGGCAGTTTGTGGTATTAATTGTCTTGCCAATCAGAACTAGAGGTGCTGCTGCCAGGACTGGCCTTATACAATAGCCTTCAGAAAGTAGTATTTCCCTCTCTGAGACAGAAATGCTTAGAAATAATTGCTGTTCTCTTCCCATTGACAGACTTTAGATTGCAAGCTTCTTGGGGCAGGATCTTGTTTTCTTCTTTTCTTGGGCAACTTCCCCACCCCACCCCCACCCAAAGCACAGTTTTATGTTGCTGGGACTGACATAGTTAATAAATTGCTTATATGTTAATGACTAGAAATGTCCTTTCAAAAATGAATGTCGGAGTTCCTCTGGATGCCCAGTTTTTCACAGATATATTTCTGGGACATTTCTGTAGTACCACCATTTTTTGAAATAATTTCATGCTCATGATTACCAACATCTACTCTTCCTCCTCATTACTTGCTTGTTATTGTCATTGTCATGGGTGGTGTGTGCCTGTGCGCGTGCCCTGAGTCCTCTTTGCACATTGCAACTCTTGCAGGTTCTCCGTCAGTAACAGCTGGGCCCCTCAGGGCTTCAGGAAATATAAGGGGGGCTCTTGGTCGCTGCTGACCCATGTCCCCCTCCCAATCTTCATGGTAATGTCTAGTAAAGGAAACATGTGACATGACATCATCATGCTCAGATGAATTCCAAGCATGATGATGTCATGTCTTGTGTTTCTTTCACCAGATGTTAACTGGGGAGATGCCTCTTGGCAGCAGCCATCCCGCCCCCATAATATCTAGTTAGGCCCTCCATATCGGAGATAGAGGGCTTCACACTACAGCATTGTTCCCAAGTCCAGTGCTTTCCTTTCCCCCATAAAACCCATTGGAAACCACTCACTTTTTTAGGAGAAAGCAAAGGTATGGACTCTAGGACACTATCGGGGTGGGGACAGTAACAGTTCAAATTAAGTTTGAATCATGGGGGCTCAAAATAAACCTCTCCACAACTCAGAAGAGTCTGTCCCATTTTGAGTTGGGCCCAAACCCTTTCAGACTTTTGTCCAATTAAAAATGGGCTTTTGAACAGCTCCCCTCTTTCCTTTGGGAAGTGGGAGGGATAACTGGCAGTGGGGAGAGGTCATGGCAAAGGCTAACCTGCTGGACAGGAATACTAAAGAAAAAACACCAAATGGTGTTTGAGATGAGTTGGGGTCAGGGTTCACACATAACTATTTGGGGAATAAGCTTCTCCCTGTGTCTTGTGATCCCAGGCATTGAGGATCAAGCCTCCTCGTCTCCTGTCTGTATAGCCCCATCCTGGGCTTTTATCTATTGGTCACACTTAGGGTTGAGCACTTGACAGGTAAAAAAATATTTAGCCGATTGACATGAAGCTAGGAAGGATAGCTAACCCCATTCAGTTTTGGCAGGCTGTAATGCTGGTTCAAAACCAACAAGATGAAATTTAACAGAGATCTATGTAAAATCCCGCATTTAGCTACAAAAAAATCAAAGGCATAAGTATAGGATGAGAGAGACCTGGCTTGACAGCAGTACGTTTGAAAAAGATCTAGTTGCCTTAGTTGATCACAAGCAGAACATGAGCCAACAGTGTGATGCAGCGGCTAAAAAACAAAGTTAATACAATCTTAGGCTGCATTGACAGAAGCACAATGTCCAGATCACACCAAGTAATAATTCCACTTATTCTGTGCTGATCAGGCCACATCTGGAGTTGTTGTTGTTGTTGTTCAGTCGTTCAGTCGTGTCCGACTCTTCGTGACCCCATGGACCATAGCACGCCAGGCCTTCCTGTCCTGCGCTCTCTCCCGGAGCGTGCTCAAGTTCATATTCATTGCATCCGTGATGCTATCTA
The DNA here is from genome assembly GCF_057233095.1 of Heloderma suspectum. Lineage (NCBI taxonomy): Eukaryota > Metazoa > Chordata > Lepidosauria > Squamata > Helodermatidae > Heloderma > Heloderma suspectum. Next base: position 20,550,959 of record NC_139459.1, read on the forward strand.
GCCATCTCATCCTCTGCTGTCCCCTTCTCCTTTTGCCTTCAGTCTTTCCCAGCATCAGGGTCTTTTCCAGGGAGTTTTCTCTTCGCATTAGGTGGCCAAAATATTGGAGCTTCAGCTTCATTATCTGTCCTTCCAATGAGCACTCAGGGTTGATTTCCTTTAGGATGGACTGATTTGACCTCCTTGCAGTCCAGGGGACTCGTAAGAGTCTTCTCCAGCACCACAGTTGGAAAGCATCAATTCTTCGGCGCTCAGCCTTCCTTATAGTCCAGCTCTCACAGCCATACATTACTACTGGGAAAACCATAGCTTTGATTAGACGGACCTTTGTCGGCAAGGTGATGTCTCTGCTTCTTACTATGCTGTCTAGGTTTGCCATAGCTTTCCTCCCAAGGAGCAAGCGTCTTTTAATTTCATGGCTACAGTCACCGTCTGCAGTGATCTTGGAGCCCAAGAAAGTAAAATCTGTCACTGCTTCCATTTCTTCCCCTTCTATATGCCAGGAAGTGATAGGGCCAGATGCCATGATCTTAGTTTTTTTAATGTTGAGTTTCAAACCAGCTTTTGCACTCTCCTCTTTCACCCTCAACAAGAGGCTCTTGAGATCCTCTTCGCTTTCTGCCATTAGGGTGGTATCGTCTGCATATCGGAGGTTGTTGATAATTCTCCCGGCAATCTTAATTCCGACCTGTGATTCATCCAACCCGGCATTTCTCATGATGTACTCTGCATATAAGTTAAATAAGCAGGGTGACAATATGCAGCCTTGTCGTACTCCTTTCCCAATTTTGAACCAATCGGTTGTTCCATGTCTGGTTCTTACTGTTGCTTCTTGACCCTCGTACAGGTTTCTCAGGAGACGGGTAAGGTGGTCTGGTATTCCCATCACTTTCAGAATTTGCCACAGTTTGTTGTGATCCACACAATCAAAGGCTTTAGCGTAGTCAATGAAGCAGAAATAGACGTTTTTCTGGAATTCTCTTGCTTTCTCCATGATCCAGCGAATGTTGGCGATTTGATCTCTAGTTCCTCTGCCTCTTCTAAACCCAGCTTGTACTTCCGGTAGTTCTCGGTTCGCATACTGCTGAAGCCTAGCTTGTAGGATTTTGAGCATCACCTTGCTGGCATGTGAAATGAGCGCAATTGTGCGGTAGTTTGAACACTCTTTGGCGTTGCCCTTCTTTGGAATTGGAATGTAAACTGACCTTTTCCAGTCTTGTGGCCACTGTTGAGTGTTCCAGATTTGTTGGCATATTGAATGCAGCACTTTAACAGCAACATCTTTTAGGATTTTAAATAGCTCGGCTGGAATACTGTCATCTCCGCTAGCTTTGTTGTTACTAATGCTTCCTAAGGCCCACTTGACTTCACTCTCTAGGATGTCCGGCTCAAGTTCAGTGACCGCACCATCATGGCTATCAGGGACATTCAGATCTTTCCTGTATAGTTCTTCTGTGTATTCTTGCCACCTCTTCTTAATCTCATCTGCTTCTGTTAGGTCCCTGCCTTCTTTGTCCTTTATCATGCCCGTCTTTGCACAAAACGTTCCCTTGAGATCTCCAGTTTTCTTGAAGAGATCTCTAGTCTTCCCCATTCTGTTGTTTTCCTCGATTTCTTTGCATTGTTCATTTAAGAAGGCCTTCTTGTCTCTCCTTGCTATTCTCTGGAACTCTGCATTCAGTTGGCTATATCTTCCCCTTTCTCCCTTGCTTTTCGCTTCCCTTCTTTTGTGAGCTACTTGTAAAGCCTCATCAGACAGCCACTTGGCTTTCTTGCATTTCTTTTTCTTTGGGACGGATTTCGTTGCTGCCTCCTGAACAATGTTACGGACCTCCGTCCATAGTTCCTCAGGCACTCTGTCTATCAGGTCTAATCCCTGAAATCTATTCCTCACCTCCACTGTATATTCAGAAGGGATATGACTGAGGTCATACCTGAACGGTTTAGTGGTTTTCCCGACGTTCTTCAATTTAAGCCGAAATTTTGCAAGAAGCAGCTCATGATCTGAGCCACAGTCAGCTCCAGGTCTTGTTTTTACTGACTGTATGGAGCTTCTCCATCTTTGGCTGCAAAGGACATAATCAATCTGATTTCGATATTGACCATCTGGTGACGTCCATGTGTAGAGTCGCCTCTTGTGCTGTTGGAAAAGAGTGTTTGCTATGATCAGCATGTTCTCTTGGCAAAACTCTATTAGCTTTTGTCCTGCTTCATTTTGTACACCAAGGCCATGCCTGCCTGTTATCCCGGTGATTTCTTGACTTCCTACTTTAGCATTCCAATCCCCTATGATGAAGAGGACATCTTTTTTTGGTGTTAGTTCTAGAAGGTGTTGTAGGTCTTCATAGAACCGATCAACCTCAGCTTCTTCGGCCTCAGTGGTTGGGGCATAGACTTGAATTACTGTGATGTGGAATGGTTTGCCTTGGATTCGTACTGAGATCATTCTATCATTTTTGAGATTGTACCCCAGTACTGCTTTTCCCACCCTTTTGTTGACTATGAGTGCTACTCCATTTCTTCTAAGGGATTCTTGCCCACAGTAGTAGATATGATGGTCACCTGAATTAAATTCGCCCATGCCTGTCCATTTTAGTTCACTGATTCCCAAGATGTCGATGTTCAATCTTGCCATCTCATGTTTGACCACCTCCAGCTTACCTTGATTCATTGATCTGACATTCCAGGTTCCTAAACAATATTGTTCTTTACAGCATCGGATTTTCTTTTCACCGCCAGACACATCCACAGCTGAGTGTCCTTTCGGCTTTGGCCCAGCCGCTTCACTCTTTCTGGCGCTACTTGGAAATACCCTCTGCTCTTCCCCAGTAGCATATTGGACACCTTCCGACCTGAGGGGCTCATCTTCCGGCGTCATATCTTTTAGCCTTGTGATACGTTCCATGGGGTTTTCTTGGCAAGAATACTGGAGTGGGTTGCCATTTTCTTCTCCAGTGGACCACATTTTGTCAGAACCCTCTGCCATGACCTGTCCGTCTTGGGTGACCCTGCACGGCATAGCTTATGGCTTCACTGAGTTACGCAAGCCCCTTCGCCACAACAAGGCAGTGATCCATGAAGGGGCCAATTCTGGACACCACATTTTATAAAGGACATTGCCAGACATTCAGAAGAGGGCAGCTAGGATGATGAAGTATTTTGGAAACCAAGTGCTATAAGGACCAGTTGAAAGAGATGATTATGTTTATCCTGGAGAAGAGATAGCAGTCTTCAAATTCAGGCAGAAGATGGAACAGACTTGTTGTCTTCTGCTCCATAGGGCATGAGTAGAACCAATGGGTGGAAACTGCAGGGGAGTCATTTTTGGCTAAACATTAGAGGAAACGTCCTAGTAGTACAAGCTGTTCAGCGGTGGAACAGACTTCCTCGGAAGGTGGTGAGCACTCCTTCACAACTACATTGTGAAGTTGTATGGCCTTCCCCCAAGGAGCTCAGGGCAATGTACATAGTCCCCCCCCCCTTTTAATCCCTGCAACAACCCTGTGGGGTACAGAATGTGTATCTGGCTCAATATTACCTAATGAGCCTCATGACTGTGTGAGGATTCAAATCTGGGTCTCTGTCAGGCCTAGGACCTAGCTTGTGGCAGGCTAAAGGTAGGGTCTGATTCTGGCAAGGATTCTAGGCCAGAGGCAGAAAACATGGTCATGAATGGACTAAAAGTATCGGATCAGGCCAACAAGAATGATGGGGCCAGAGGTACAGCTGTAGTTACAGCATCGTGGAGCTTGGGCTGGTAGTGCCTCTGTGTAAGAGCTCTTCCCGGTGGTGACCGGAATTGAACACAGTGTTCCAAGTGTGGTTGCACCATAGATTTCTATAACGATATTTGGTACTGGCACGATTGTGATGGAGCCATGCTTGCCCTCACATGGAAACTTTTGATGGCTTTGTATCTGTTTTCATTGGGGCTTGTGCAGATTGCACCTTACATGTTTGACATAGGTCTGGACATATGCACAAATGAGCATTTTCATTTGGCACATTCCACTAACATGGAAGAGATAATCCAACTACTCACTACAGGAATTTGGGTCACCAGGGATTTAAAAGGAAAGTTATGCCAATTGCTATGAGCATGATTAATAAGAATCACAAGGTAGGCAGCCAAATTACCGAGGGAGAAAAACAGGAAGTTAACTAAGAAAAATGCATTGGACTACTTTGGGACAATGTTCACAAATTTCTGTTCAAGGCATTCCGTAATCTACAAAATAAAACTCTGGAAGACTGCAATATATATGGCACTGAGCACCAGGATTTGTCTTGCACTTCAGGATAAAGTATTAAGACTGTAAATGCGCGAGGTTTGCTTGGCTTTATATGCTGCCCAAAGAATTCCTAGTTGGTAGCAGAATATGGCAGGCCCCTGTTTCATGCTCTGCTCACCCACTTCTTTCTGAATGGCTGCAGACTGTCACTGTAGATGTTGTATCTTTCCTTCATGCAGAGAATGCACATCATTGCTGTTAGAACAGCTGTCAAGCTTGTCTTTGACTGCAAAAAAGTTAACTGAAAATAAATACATACATACATACATACATGCCAGTTTGTAGCATAGGCAGTGGAGGCTGGTGGCTCCGATGTCAGTGGGGTGGTGAATCCGCTCTGGGTTTCAGTCAGAACCACCTTGGATAGCTCCTTTAGAGTTCTGACTGAAACCCAGAGCGGATGCACTACCCCACTGACCTTGGAGCACCCAGCCTCCACTGAGCACAGGGAACAGATTTTAAAAAATGCTGCTGCTTCCTATATACCCATTAGCTGAGCAAAAAGCCCAAACTAGCTCTTGGAATGTTAAGACTGATCTGGGTTTTGTCTGAAGTGGCATGCTAAGCTTCAATAAACCCACTGCTAATGTGCCTGCCACACATAAAAGGAAGTGCCTTATGAAAAACAGGCGTAGCCTTGATCGCCAGTCTCATAGCAGGAATTGTGCATCTTTTGCTGTTTCTAATTTGACCTCATATTGCTTACAGCTGAAGTGGGGCAACTGTGGTTAAGAGACCTTGAGCTTTTGTTCATACTTGGATTCAATTATTGCATTGATTTATGTGAACAAAACTTAATATCAGCATGTAATAATTTATGCTTTTCAAAAGCAGCCTGAATACTCACTAAAGATTGTGCTTTGTGGGAGAAAAAGCAGGCAGAAACTTCCAGAACCAGAATCCTGAGGGATCCTGTAAGTTACAGTAGGCTGAATTTAATGCAAGTACATGGGATTAAGCCTATTGTTTCCTTAGGGACAATTATCCTCAGAAAACGGAAACATTAGCAGTTTAACATCATCCCCTACACAACACTGTTGGGGTGGTTGGAGTCACTACATGGAGGTCACCTTAAGTTGATCCAAATGATGGCTATTACCACATGGCCAGCCATTGGTATGCAATGGCTCACCACACAGATGAGGTTTCAATATCATGGTGAAATATGTCATTCTTCATGGATCCTTCTGGTGGCATGTTGAAAATTACATGGATCTTTCTGGCTTACAAGGAGCTCTCTGTATCCAAAACCAACACAACTGGAGATTTTAGAGCCTTTTCCTAAATAAAATCCCTGCAAGACTTTAGAAATATAACTCCCACTTTAAAGTGCTTTTGCTAAACGCTTAAGCCTGGGATGTCCAGTGTGGTCTCTTGACACCCACCAGGCTCCCTCACCCTCTTGCATTTTATTTTATTTTATTTCTTAAGATGTACATCCCACCTTTCAATTGAATGATTATCATGCTGGCTGGGAATGATGAGAGTTGTAGTCCAACAGGACAATGGGCAGTTGGACCCTAATGGGGGGAACTAGGCCCCTATAGTTGCTCATTCTTTGTCCAGTGGTTCGGGCCCACCTGATCTTCCCCTGACCATGGTGTTCCTGATAGGCAGGGAGGGTGCAAGTGCAACCTCCCGCTTGTCCTTGGTCCCCTGGTTGTTGGTTGTTGCCAGAGGCCAGAATGTGTTTCCCTTCAGCTCAGTCCACATTGGCTGATATTCTTATTGTCTGTTTGTATGAATTTTTATACACACATGTAACACGAATTAAGTCTATTTACGTTGTTCTTAGGGCATTTCTTTATTATTTACATTTTCCCTTCTTTTCTGGACTTAATGTGAACTGAGATGACTTTCCTCCCTGCTTTGTGTGGCCAACTATTTATCAGAGTACTTTCTTTCCCAAATAAAAAAGTAGATGATCAGTGGAAGCACAGTGAAATCAGTTTACATATAGAAGAAATACTGTATGAAAATGTTCCTGGCACTTTTAAGTGCCAGTTATTAGCATTTTTGTTCTGTGTTGTAATAATCTCATTACATTTGCTTAACTGCCTTGCACATTAAGGGTTCATTTCACTAAATGAAACATCAGAAATATACAGCAGGGTGCATACAGTCAAAGAGAATTTTAGTGGTGAATCCACTGGAAGCACACTTGTTTTGGGCACATGTACAAATTTTCCCCTGTCCTTGGATCAAGTTCAAGAGAAACCTGTTCTCCCAGTTTTCAGTCGAAGCTGGATTTGCCGAGAAGCTGGATTGCCTGCACTACATGTTTTGCAAATAGAAGGTTGCAGGCTGACCCCTGTCACTTGCATCTAAATGGGATTTTAGGTAATAGGGCTGGGAAGGATTCTTTCTGCCAGAGATCATATTGAACTGCTGCCATTCAGAATAGACCCTACTGGCTTGGCCAGATGGACAAATACCCTGACCCAGTATAAGGCAGCTTCATTTTTCCAACCTTACTTTATTTTTACAAGGTTGCTTATCAATATTGATCTGCTATGGTAACAAGAGATGTCAAGGAACTTTTGTTAAAGAAGTTGCAGTGTCAAAAAAGTGCTGGTTTTGATCTTTAAAGCTTTACGACTTCGGACCCAGGGTACTTGAAAGACCACCTATCTGAAATAGGCTGGTTTGCACATGGCATGCCCCCTCTGGAGGAATCCCCTTCAGATAATGAACTGGAGCCTTCTGAGCCAAATGTCCCTGAGGAACAAGATGCTTCAGGGGATACTGGGGGTGACCAAGAAGGTCCTGGTCCCTTAGGAGAGAGGACTTCAGACATTTCCCCTCGAAAGGTGAGAAGTTCTGCTTGTCAGTCAGAGGGGGGTGCTGAGCCCCTGGCCAGCCCCCCCCCCCAAATACCAGTGCCTGAAGGTACAGGCTCAGACCATGACCAGGTGAAGGAGTGCCCACTTGCAAAAAAGGACCCCTCAGGCGAAAGTGACTCCTCATGAGTAGGACTCTGGCCAGAGCGCTCTAATGTACTGCAGCTGAGCCCTGGGTGAGGCTCAGCAGGCTCTGGTGATAAAAGCCTTCAGTGTCTGCCTAGCTAGTGCTGGAAACAGAGCTGTTCTTCCTGCTCCATTGTCTTCTACCTTGCCTCTTGGGCCTTGCCCTGTGATTGATGCTCTGTGCTCCTGGCCCTTGCACTCCTTGACCCAGCTTCTGGACTATGTAATGTATCTGACTGCCTAACTGTGCTTTGACCTTTGCTTGTTAACATGACCACTTCTGCCTTAGTCTGAACCCCATTGGACTAAATCTGTGTGCTTGAACAAGTGCTTGTATCATTACCTTGCTTTTTGGTTAGCTCCTTCATTCTGAGTCTGCTGTAACCAATGCAGGGCAGTGCTTCATGCTAAGCCACTGCGGGTTAATTAACCTGTGGGGCTTAGCAGTGTGTGCAGGAGGCTGTTTTGATTATTCAAGCTGTGACTACAGGCCTACAGCTTGTTGTGTCATGTGAACCTGGCAAATGTGGATTGTTGGTTTGGTTAACAAACCATCCAGAGTCTGTGAGTTGTTTTAGGGTTGAGAGTGGTATGTTTGCGCATACTCATACATTTAGATTTTCAGGAGTCTCTTGCTGGTGCCCCCACCATCTGAGGTGAGGTGGGTGGCTATGAGAGAAGAGATCTTTCCGGTGGTGATGCCCCAGTTGTAGAAAGCTGTCCCCAGATAAGTTTGCCCTTTCAGTGCTAGGAAAAGACTTTTCTTATTTCTCTTGAGCTTTTTAGATGCCATTTTAATCCTGTTGACTATTTTATGCTGCTGTTGTTTTTAGATTGTGTTTATTATTTTATTTATATTATTGTGCTGCTTGTGGTTTTTATCAATTTTGTTTTCTCTGTTATGCTCATTATGGAGTTCTGTCTCTGTGTCTTTGAGACTGCTTTTTGCAGTGGGAAGCGGCACATGAATGTAATAAATATAATAATATGGTTTTGTGTATTTTTATGCTCTTTGTATTTACATTTTAATTTTTTTTTTTTGTAAGCTGCCTGGAAATGTAAGTGAAGAGTGGAATCAAAATACTTCTAATAAATAGCATAAAATAAAAACATCAGGGGTTAAGATAAGAATCAATGCGCCCTACCCATTTATTTAAAGTGTTCCATTCAAAATTTTAGGAAGAATTATAGTAATAAAACACTTACAAATGGTTAACAATAGCAATAACTAAAAGCAATCATGGCAGGAATAAAAACACACCGGAGGCTAATAGCCTGAGAAAATAAAAAGCATTTGACTGGTACCTAAAAAGACACTAATGTAGACCAGCCTTCCCCAACCTGGTGCCCTCCAGATATTTTAGACTTCAACTCCCATCAGACCCGGCCAGAATGTCCTAAGGATGGACGAAAGTCCCTTACCTGGTCCCGCAGCTTGCTTCGCGGTGGAGGGGAGGCGCTTTGGTTCTCCCCCCAAAGTTCTTGGTGTGGGGGGAGGCACCCTGCCCCTCCCGGCCGAAATTCAGGCCGGGGGGGAGGCGCCCCATCCCTCGCCGCCGAAATTCAGGCCAGGGGGGAGCGCCCCGTCTCCCCGGCCACGAAATAAAAAAAGTAAAGTAAAAAAAACACATGTGATAGGCTACGTAACGATTTACGTAGCCTATCACGGCTAGATTTTCAAAGTCAGCCGTGATAGGCTACGTAAATCTTTATGTAGCCTATCATGGGTGACTTTGGGGGGGGGGAAGCGCGTACGCAAATGGCAGTGCCCTTGGGCGCCGCCATTTGCGTTCCTTGTTTGGGCAGGGGTAGTCCACGTAAAGATTTACGTAGACTACGGCGAAAATAAGGGCAACGCAAATAGACTTTGGAAATCTAGCCGTGATAAGCTACGTAAATCGTTACGTAGCCTATCACGTGTGTGTGTTTGTTTGTTTTTTACTTTACTTTGTAATGGCGGTGGCGGCAGCCAGTCGGAAGACCGGCTGCCGCCCCCACCGAAACGCCTCCGGGACCCGCCGCCGAGAGCGACATTCGAAGGAGGTAAGTTCCATCCTGGGGGGGGGGGCGGGGGGGCGGAGAATTTCATCACCGATTTCGGGGGGCCGAATGCATTGACACTGTTTCTCCCGGAGATTCGTGGAGAAATTCTCCACCATCCCTACAACGGACAGGAATTCTGGAAGTTGTAATCTAAAACCTCTGGAGGGTACCAGGTTGGGGAAGGCTGACGTAGACAGCAGGTGAGCCTCCCTGCAGAGAGTTCCTCAAGCGGAGTGCCACACCTCAAAAGGTTCTGTCCCCCACTGCCACCTACCTCACTTCAAATGACACTGTTTGAATGTGTACAGGGAACTGCCTTCATGCCATATCTTTAGGGATGTACGAAAGTCACTTACCTTTCCGTGGATTATGTTGATGGTGGGGGGGGAGGTGTTCCGTCCCTCCCCCTGGAATCCTCGACGCGGGGGGGAGGCGATCCGTTCCTCCCCCCCGGAATCCTCGATGGCTGGCTGTGCTCCGTGGCAGCTCCGCGGAGCAGCTGGCCAGGCCCAGCCCAGCCCAGAGCCGTCCGCAGCCAGATTTCCGGCCGCGGAGGGCTCTGGGGAAAAAAACACAAAAAAACCACGTACGCAAATGGCGGCAGCTATGGCCGCCGCCATTTGCGTTCCTTATTTTTGGCCGTCTTAGTCTACGTAAATATTTACGTAGACTAAGACGGTCAAAAATAAAGGGGAACGCACATGGCGGCCGTAGCCGCCGCCATTTGCGTACGCGTTTTTTTTCTTTTTTTTTAACCCAGCCATGATAGGCTACGTAAAGATTTACGTAGCCTATCACGTCGTTGTCTGTTTGGGTTTTTTTACAAGACAAATGGCGGCGGTGGCAGCCGGTCGGAAGACCAGCCGCCGGAGCTGCCGCCACCTGGAAGATCCGCCCCAGGTAAGTCTCGTCCCGGGGGGATCCGCGGGGGGGCAGGCCGTTCCGCCACAGATTTCGGGGGACCGAATGCACTGGCATTTGGCCTCATCGAGATCCATGGCGGAATTCTCTGACATCCCTACATACCTTGCAAAAAGTGAAAGAGAAAAGGTAAGAGCGCCTGACACCCACTCTCCTGCTCAAGAAAACTGCATAGTCTCATCAGAACTCTTTTAGCTTGCTTCAAAATTCATCAGTCGCTTCATCCGAAGAGGAAATTCCAAATTCATGGTCAGCCTTGCTTTTGTGAAATTAAGTGGCAACTCCTTGCAAAATATTCATGTGACTATCTTCTATTGAATCATATTCTGAATGAGTGTGTGCAAGTTTTCAGGTTACACAAACCTTTTCATGAAGGTGAAAGGGAATGGCAACATTCCCTAGTGAAGAGTTGTGTGGAATTCAAATGCTTGTAAACACACTCCAATGGGAGTTAGTTAAAAAAAATTGTTATTACCCCTTCTGTCTGGAGTTCTGGCAAGTCAAATGTAGGATGTGTCTATATCACCTAGAAATACTTTTCTTTGTGTACCAAGAGCCAGCGTTTTCATATATTGTTATCCTTCCACTTTGGTAATGCAGTGCCTAACAAGCAGCACTACAGTTTTTATCACCTGAAATCTGAGGTTTAATGGTTTTACAATAAAAAATTCAGTTAAGCTTTGAACGGGAAAGGCAGCAGTTCAGTTTCAATGAGTTGGGTTGTGACAAGAGGCTCTGATAGTACAACAGCCAAGGGATTCCCCCATGCCCTCCTGAGGGGGCTTTGCATTTATAACCAGAGTTATAATCAGTGTTTATAATCAGTGTTGAGAGCCAGTGTGGTGTAGTAGCAAGAGTGTTGGACTGGGAGCCGGGAGAACCAGGTTCTAGTCCCCACTTGGCCATGGAAACTCACTGGGTGATTTTGGGCCAGTCACAGACCCTCAGCCCAACCTCCCTCACGCGGCTGTTGTTGTGAGGATACAATGGAGGAGGAGGAGGAGGAGAATGTAAGCTGCCTTGGGTTCCTTGCAAGAGGGAAAAAGGCAGGATAGAAATGCAATAAATAAATAACAGTTCAGTTGAGTGACAGGAAATTTCCTTTCACATTCTTGCAGTTTTTCATTGTGTCAAAGCCATGAATTGGCTTTGTGCTAGCTATTCCAGCGCTTTAAGGAACTTCTTAGCAGCATTTTGAAACGTCTTGGACAGCAAGGATACTATGAGCCATGCTGTCCTGTTACTGGTTTGTTGGGGCTTGGCCGCTGACAGCACATGCTTAAAAGGATTGACGATCATTACAGCAGATTTCTTTGTGATGCCCAGGGGTCGAACCCAGAGCAAGTCTCAAAGTTGGCACCAAAGGGATATCAGACAAGGATTTTAACCAGTGCACCTAACTACTAGGCAGTTAAGGGTAAACTTGCCAGACAAGCAAGAAAGCAGTAGCAGTAGGCCAGAGCTGTTCACTGTGCTCGCCCTGGACCCCTAGAACTGATTCCAGGCCTTGTCTAGGAATAGGACTGGCTCCATATCTGGGGGGCCCTTAGCATGGGTCCTCTCCCCTGCTGATGCCACCTATTGTGGCAGGTGGTCTGGTCCAGCTCCTCCACCCACATACATTGCTTCCAAGTGTAGGGGTGGATGGGTGGGCAGGCAAGTAGAAGTGGGTGGCGGAGGATGCAAGAGATAGCAGTGTTGCTTCTCTGAGGAGCGCTAAGCCATCGCCACTGAACTTGCCTACAATGCTCCAAGCAGTGTAGCATCACTCTTCCCGGACATTGCGGGTAACTATAATGGCAGCCCCTTGATGCTTGTGGGACTGCCAAGAGAAGGGACCTAGGGCAGTAGCAGCAGCAGTGGTGGGCCTTTGGCAGCTGCCTGAGAATGCTGCCTGCTGACTCTGGGCTGGGCTAGGATTGTGGATATGCAGCCAAGCATATTTACTTGTGACATAATTCTGCATCACTCTCATTTTAAAGCAGTCTGGAAGGGTGGCAATCCTTCAGATGTGCCTCTAAATCCCTCCATTCTCACACCCAGTGGTGCATAAAATTTCAAAGCATGGACAGGACAATAAGACCATTTTGTAATCCCCAGTCTGGCCCTGAGATTTCAGGTCAGATACTGATGATCTGCAGAAGTCGAGCATTTACTGCCAATGAGATAGAGTTTTCCTCCTTTGATGTATTTTCCAGTGCTCTGTCTAATCTAGTTTTAAATGGTTTTTTATGTTGCTTTCTAAGTAAATGTTCTCATTATCCCCGTACCCAGCCAATAATATTGTATAAATATATATAAGATTCTGCAGGAGCAGAGTAACTTGTGGTTTCCAATCTGTGGAGCCTTAAAGTAATTGTCTCCATTAATCTCCTCACATCCCAGCCCTTGCCAAAGAATCCACAATGTTCTAGTGCCCCACTCAGACCATTGTCACAGTGTGATCACTGGAATAGATTGATCACCATTTGTGCAAGTTTGCCTAATTTCCATAATTCAGCCCTGCAACATTGATTTTTCAGATTTGGAATGTGGAGATGCTAGTTCAAAGAACTGGAATTAATTGAAATAGTAGAATTAATTTTTCAGCCTCTAAGAGAGCAATTCTATGGTCCCTTGGACAGCATATCAGGGACCATAGGAATTCTTGGAAGAACCCTTCCAAGGTCAGAGAGAGCAGTCTGACCTCAGAAGGGGGAATTGAAGATCTGACCCCCCCTCCCCTCGCATCCAGGACAGGAAGAACTGTGCTGGCTGCCCTCTGAGGTTGGTAAATTAATCTCAGAGGGGAGGAAAGAGGGCATTCCAGGGGGGAGGAGAGGAGACCGGAGCGGCTCGGATATGAGATATCCTGAGTCTCCTCCAGCCTCCTTCCCTCCCCCCCTTAAAGCACCCTTGCTAGATGGGCTGAAAAGCCCATCTAGAGAAACTTGCCAAAGATGGAGGACAGGGAGGCGAAGATTGCCTCCACTGCTCCTCCCTCTCTGCTGAGATCAGCCCGGCAGGGCATAAGAAACTTGGAAGTCTCGGAATAGCAAGGGCACAATCAATAGGATTGTGCCCTAATTCAGCTGTCCCATTCCAGCCACTGTCTTCTTCAGATTCTAGGACTTAGCATGGATGCAATGGGGCATAAGCAAGCCATGTTCCACACACATGGTCTGCAGCATTCCAGTTAGGGAATGTTGAGTCTACTCCAAAGCTACTGAAGATATGAAGCTGCATTACTTGGAGTCAGACCACGGGTCCGTATAGAACATGATTGTCTACTTTAACTGGCAGTGACTCTTCAACATCTCTGGCAGGGATCTTTCCCTGATAAGATACTCAAGATACTCTTTAGCTGGGGACTTACCTGGTACCTTCTGCATGCAAAGCATTTGGTCTACAACCAAGCTACAGCTCCTCCTTGCAATAGTCTGCTCTGACCATCTTGTTTGGTAGACTAGTTTCTCTTTCTTGAGTGTTGCTGATTTGAACTTTGATATTTGGGCTTCATCCAAAATCCATACACTCTGCAAGTATATTTGTGTCTATTTTTGCACTACAGAGAGTTCCCTTTTCCTCTTCCCACCTCCTCGTATGGGGAACAACATCTTTTCTCAACTTACTTGTTTTTGTCACCCTCCCTTCAGCATCTGGTTTGGAAAGGGTAGATATGGAACTGGAGTAACCTTGAGAAATCCATTTCCGCATTAACAATCTAAAAGAAAATAAGACATGGGAACTGCTTGACATTGGTGAGGGCTTTGTTGAAGTAGTGTATATATTTCTGATTGTTCCATGCCAGGCAACACATAGAGAAGCTGGGAAGAATCTAAAAGGCGAGAAACAAATAAGGAAAGGTATGGAAAATAATGTATAGGAAGTAATGGGTTTGTTTACTTTGGAGAAGAGATGAGACTTGGTAATAGCCTTAAAATATGTGCTTGTTGTTGTTCAGTCGTTCAGTCGTGTCCGACTCTTCGTGACCCCATGGACCATAGCACGCCAGGCCTTCCTGTCCTGCGCTCTCTCCCGGAGTGTGCTCAGCTGCCTTAAAGGAGATAGGTGTCCATTGTTCCTTTCTATCAAGAACAAGTCAAGATATACTGAGCACAAACCTGGAATTAGGATGAACTTTCTGTGAAGGAGGTGGACCACCAGAACAGACTGGCCAAGGGTTTGATGGCATCTTCATTGGCTGTCTTTAAGGACAGGCTAGAGAACTTGTTTGAGTGAATTTAAGTCATGAGGCAGAAGAACTGAGGTACTTGCAGACATATATCCAGCTTATATTTGGGCTTGACCTAAATGCTATGATTCTATGAAAAGTACAATGTACAAAACCTGATAATGTGACCATGAGCTTTCCAGCAGTGCCTTAGGGATTGTATATGAATAGCTTTTGATGCCACCCAAAGTACTACTGATTGAATTGGATGCATTTTGTTGTATGGCTATGCTATCTTTTGTTCAGTGTAGAATTTTATCCATTATAAGGGGAGATGGGCTAGAGAAGGATTAAAAGGGTTTTTCTTCCATTCAATGGTTTAGCCAACCACAGTGGCTTTAAATGTTCTGCTCAGCATTCCTGCATTTTTTTTGACTCAAAATTGACTCAAAAGGTGGTAGGACACAAATGGAACAGCGGTCTTTAAATAATTAAAAGCATGCTAATCTTCCAGAAATGCCAGGAGGTGCCCCAGCAATATCACATGATGTGTTCTTTCCCATATCTTGTTAATCGAAGGGATCATTTTGTTTGAATATAAATGCCTATGTGAATTCATTGTTTTATAGCAGAAGCCCTCAAAGATGAAAGAGTGGGTAGTATTGTTTACTGGGCAAATTCTTTTCTTTTTTTTTAAGTGAGTGGGAATTTTCATAGCCAGATGTTGTTAAATTAGGGTTGTAAGCTTTAATCAGTATTATCAGTAGATGACCTTAAGCAGGGGTGGGGAACCTTTTGCAGTCCAGAGGGTATATTCCAATCTGGGAAAGGTCTTGGGGGGTGCATTCCATCTGTGGGCAGGGCCAAAGGCAAAGGATATGTGGCGGAAGGCATGATGTGCAGGGCCAAAATGGGATTCTTATACATTTTAAGCCAACTCACAATCAGGACAAGCCTCTGCATGTCACCTCAGAATTAAGCAGCCCTGAATCACTCAGCATCACGTTCAAATAACATAAATAACCAGGGCAAACCTCTGGTGTCTACTCAGAAGTAAGCATGACCAGCATGTCTACTCATAAGCAAGCAGGACAAACCTCAAAAGTATGCAGGACTGAATGACTCAGCACCTCCTTCCCCAGGCCCCACTCCCTCTCCATGGCAGGGAAAAGCTCTTATCTCTGATCAGAGGTAAGTAGTTTTCTCTGCTGAGGAGAGAGGGGGTAAGGCCTGGGGAAGAAGCTGGTGGGCTTGATGGGGAACCCTGTTGGGCTGTATCTTTCCCATAGGCTGGAGGTTTCCTATGCCTGAACTAAAGCTTCAGTGCCCCCACCATCCACCCCCATGGTCAGGCAAGTGACCAACTGCAGCAACAGTGGTGGTGATGGCGATGGCGGCAGGCCCGAGGGCAGTGGGCATGGCAACAGCGGTGCTAAGCCCCACCAGGGCTGCTGGGCCTCAACACTTGACACAGTATGACATCTGCTGGTGCTGGGCCTGGGGGGACATTGCCAGGATGGAGTCCACACTTTCCTGCCTGAGCTCCAACAAACCTTTTAGTGGGGGGAAGCATCCCTCAGGGGCTGGGCACCATTTTGTGCAAACTGCTTAGGTACCATTGGCAGGGCTTTTTAAGAGCCATGTTGGATCAGACCAAGGGTCCATCTAGTCCAGCATTCTGTTCACACAGTGGCCAACCAGCTGTCAACCAGGAAACCACAAGCAGGACATGAGTGCAACAGAACCCTCCTGCCCATGTTCCCCAGCAGCTGGTGTACCTGGCCCCTCCATCTCATGCTGGGACTTTGGCTGGTTCACATGTTCTAAGATGCTTATGCCTGACCCCTAAGATTATGTTTGGCTTTTGTTGTCTGTTTTTGTGTGTTTATTTTGCTGTTCACTGCTTGGGAATCTTTTTTAGCTATAGGTTAGTTTCTAAATTGTCTAAATAAATAAATTATGAACATGTATGCATTGGGTGTTTTCTTTTCCTCCCTTGCCACTTGCATCTTTAAAAGTGGGTTCTTACATTATTCCAGCAGTATGGAAGCCACAGAAATGCTTCTTCCTGCGCTGCTGGGGTTATATGAGAAATCTTGGACTACAGTGAAGGAGCCCATCTTATGGCTATTCTTCCCAGCGTCCAGGAAATTGGGATATGCCGGTACCAGAGGAGCCATAATGTTCAGGGTTTTTCCTGTTACTCTAGTGGTACAAGAAGGAGCAGTATTACAATGGCTCCCACATTACTGGAGTAATGTAAGAAGTACAGTTGAGGCATGAACAGGGGAAAGTGACGTCTGACTTCAGAGGAGGTTCAAACTATGGCTGCACCAAATGCTCTCCGACAGAATTTTTTGGTTTGAACATTTCCTTTGAGGGAAGACAAAGTGTTCTTCCAAGTCCCCCTTGCTCATATTTTTTCCTGTAAGTCTGTCCACAGCCTTACTGGCAACAGCTTTGGCTGTATGTTTTTTTCTTTAAAAATGGGGCTTTTCCTTACTTGGAACAGCAACAGCAGCGGATTCAGGGATCGTGCAGTGAGTCTAATGAAGTCATAGAGCCACATAGTTGAGCAGATATGGCTGTATGATGATGCCACTAAGCCAATTCAGAGTGAGAGCAATGCTTCCTGGATCTGCATTGCTTTTACTGACCTTGTTTGCGCAATCATGTGCAAACCTAGCCACTGTGTCGGCACAAACACCTTTGCCCTCTTTTGTGGTGCAGACCTCCCCCCACAAAAAAACAGAAAAGGGGATTGTTTTGTAGTTGATGAAACTACTTCAGAAAGCCCCCCACCCCCTTCAGCACAGACCTAGTTTAAACATTGGAGCTGGGTTTGCACACCACTGTGGGTCATTCACCTTCTAAACATAAGCATTTGAATAGGCAATATCCACTATATTGAAGAAAATACCATTGGCTACCGCTTGCTCTTATATTCACTGTATTTATTTATTCATTTACAACATTTGTATACTGCTCCACATCTAAACAGATTCATGAGCGGTGAACAACAAGAGATAAAATGAATGAAGAATAATAAGAAGAAACATTATTCTTTAAAAACAGAGTGCCAATAAAACCAAGGCTGGTTAACCAAATAAGACTTCCTGGGAAAGAGCTGTTTTCAGGAAGCGCAGAAGTCAACCCAATGTTGGCGCCTGCCTGGCCTCCAGCGGCAGGGAGTTCCATAGGAAGGGAGACACCACACTGAAGGCCCTTCTCCAGGTGAACTCCAGTCGCCCATAGGTATGCTGCATAGAGAACTTTCTGGTATGGGGAAGCATACAAATGTCACTACTAAATTAATAAGGGCACAATCCTATTGAGATAGGCAGCTGCCTCTGAACTTGGAGGCGACTGCCTATCCAATGCAGAGCAGGAAAAGCATGGAGAGGATCATTCCCTCTGTGCTTCTCCTGCCCTGCATTTTTGACTAGACAGCCGATTGCGGCTGTCTAGCCGTGGGAGGGCTGAGCCGGGAGGAGGCTGCTATACGACACATTGGATGTGTCGTACAGGCATTTCCGCCCTCCCCGCCCTGGAATGCCCTCTGGGAATGCCCTATTCCAGCCGCTCCGCGCTCCTCTTGCAAGCATGGAGTGCAGGGCTGTTCCACGCTGCCTCTGAGGCAGCGTGGAAGTTGGGGGGAAATTGGTTCCCAGAAAAACAGATATCCTATGGCCGTCTAGCTGGTGTCTAGCGGCTATAAAATTGCTCTCTCCATGAATTTGGAAATGTATGTGGAATCCATGTGGTCACAAGTATCTACTCCACCTTTAGTTGTATTCTTGGATTAGTTGTCTGAGATTGCTACATCTTTATGCACTGAAGAAAGCATAATCATTGCCTCTTTGGTTGATACCTAACAAGGGTCAAAATGTTTTGAAAACCAAAAGTCCTCCTTTTCACTTAACTTAGTAATGACGAACTTATGCCTGATTCATTTCAATGGGTCTACTCTAAGTAGAACTAACATTGAATACTACCCATAATGTTCTGGAATCCCAGTACAGCCAGAATTGTATGCCATCCTTTGCAGTTTTGGATGGCACGTACAACCTTATTGGACACCTTCTACGGAATAGCACTGATATTATTATTATTATTATTAATGCAAAGCTTCTTTGGTTGAGGTTAAAGTTACACCATAAAGGGTTAGGCTGATAGTCTCTTGAAACTGAGCTTGTTTTATGTAAGTTGGGTTTCCTCAGTGATAAGAAAAATCACAGTACCTGAATTATAGGTTAACAACTAGGGGGGTTCCTTAATGAAATTCAAAAAACCCACAAATGACTCCACCCCCATTTTTACCCAAATTGTGCCACCCATAGCTTTCCAAAAACAGTAGCTAAGGGACCATCATGAAAGTAAAGAAATTGGGCCCTCTCTGTCCCACAAAATTTAATCACTGAAAAAATGCACTCTGCAGAGGCTTAGATAAATTCCATTATTTCACGCATTGGCGGACTGAGCTGTGTATCGAATTGTCCCACCTGATTGTTTACATGACGTGTTCCAGCATTTGTTTTCATAAGTTTAAAAATAGTCCTAATAGTCTGTTGCGGGGTAAAACTCGTATCTGTCAAACTCTTTGCAGTGCACCACAATATTTGAGAGTAGGTCTTCTTGATAGCTATGTGTCAAGCTTGGGAATCAGCTTTGCCCCTTTGCCATCAGCACAGCAGAGCAGACAGGGAGATGACTTGCTTAATTATACACCATGATAGAAATGTGCCTACAGAAATTGTCACTGCCTGGGAGTGAGCCTAATAGCACTGTAGAAGGAGCAGAGAAAGAATCTACAGATAAATAGGACACAGCAGAATGTGCTGCCTTTAATATTTAATATTCGTTTAATAATGAATTATTGCTTAGAAGTTGGAAAGTAGCAGGAGGAAAGAGTAGGTCAGAAATTTTCAGAAATGGCACGGGATGCTTTGTAGCAACTTGATTCCTGGCTGACGATTTTTGATTAATGCCAGTATCCATATCTGAGAAGAATGGAGGAAGAGTGCCAAAATGACTAAGAGGCTCTTCATGCAATAGATTTCCCCTGCAACTGGGTCTGTATTCCAGCAACTGGCAGCTGTTTATCCATATAAAGTGGCATTAGGGAAAGGAGTGAAGTCCCTTGTCCTCATGGATATGAAGATTTGATATTGATGTCTACTTGTGGTTGTTTATCAGTATGCTTATATCCACTATTTGGTGCCTTAAGCATCTGGTTAAGTGGCATTATATATATATATATATATATATACACACACACACACACACACACACACACATACTGCATATACACATGAAATTTAATTAAACAAAAATGAAAAAGATATGCTCAAATGTGAATGGTAAATGCCTGCTGAAACTTGTGGCTAATTAAAATTTCCAGTGGTCAGGGATGAGGCTAGAGCACCTATGAATCTCATTCCTCTCCGTATTAAGGAAAAGCCAAATAAATTATGCAAAATAAGCAACAGTGTATATTTTTGCTTAATTGGCATAATTGATGTAGGTTGCAAAATTCCACTTTTCTTTTTGCGGAATTTGGATTGTTACATTTCTTTCTTTTAGTGCAGAGTATACACCATCCCAGACAGATATTGGAAATTCATGTGGAAGAGGCCTGAGTAGCACAGGGAGAAGAGGAACACGTTAGGCTATTGGAAGCACCAGGAACATTTATGGGACATAAGGGTGGCAGTGGTGGCAGATAAATGTAATTTGCATAGGGCAGCAAATAACTTTGTGCTCCCCTTACGTTTACTAGAGGCAGAAGTACACTGAGTATACATACTACTAGCAGCAATCACTCTTTTTAGTCTACTCCAATTCCCTGAAAAGACTGTTTATCTTCAGCTTTGGAAATCTGGCAAATGGGAAGGAGAGGATGAAAAGGGGACAGATAGAGCATGGACTGTGTCACTTGTTAAGAATAAGGAGCCTCTTCCTGTTTCCTCTATTTCAGCTGTTACAGGAAAATGGAGATACAGGTGTAAAGCTCATGGGATCCAGAAGTAACCTTTGTAATGTTTGGAATGGCCCAGAGATACAGTGAAGAAGCCAAAAATCGTGTCTAATTATTGGGAAGGTGGGGGAGTGGTTGGTCCTTCAACTAATGATGGAGAACCTTTTTCATTCTGAGTGGCATATTTCCTTGTGGCTATCCTTTTGGGGGTGGGGGGATATGCCTGCAGCAGGTGGGGCCAAAGCAAAACATGGGCAAAGCTCTTGCTGTCTCCTACACACTCTGCTACACCCCTCCACACACCCACACCCATTCACACACATCTACACCCGTCTTATTTATTTATGTATTTATTTATTCCATTTCTATACCGCCTAATAGCCAAAGCTCTCTGGACAGTTCAAAAAAGCAAAACCACAAGGTACAGCATAAAACAGTATGACATATGAAAGCTCAAAACTACCATATAAAAGTACAACCAGAATAAAACCTAGCAGCAATGCAGAGATTTAAAAAACAGATTTAAAACAGCAGAGCTAAAATGCTGGGAAAATCAAAAGGTCTTCACCTGGTGGTACCAAGTAGGCAACAGGTGAACTTCTCTAGGGAGCTCATTCCACAGCCAGGTATCACAGCAGAAAAGGCCCTGTTTCTGGTAGCCACCTGCCTCACTTCCTTTGGCAGGGGCTCCTGGAGAAGGACCCCTGATGATGATCTTAGGGTCTGGGCGGGCACATATGGGAGGAGGTGATCCTTCAGATGACCTGGCCCCAAGCCGTTTAGGGCTTTGAATGTTAATACCTA
Source organism: Heloderma suspectum (assembly GCF_057233095.1). NCBI lineage: Eukaryota > Metazoa > Chordata > Lepidosauria > Squamata > Helodermatidae > Heloderma > Heloderma suspectum. Next base: position 20,572,115 of record NC_139459.1, read on the forward strand.
CAGTTTGAATCGGGCCCAGTCATTGACTAGCAGCTGGAAAAGTACTGGCATAATGTGATCTCATTGGCCAGTCCGTGTTAACAATCTTGCTGCCCTGTTTTGGACCAGCTGAAGTTTCTGGACCATTTTCAAAGGCAGCTAAATGTATAATGCATTGCAGTAATCCAGATGAGAAGTTATCAGGGCATGGATAACTGTAGCTAGGCTATCTCTGTCTAGATAAGGAGCATATACATATACACGTATTCATACACATCCACACATGACATAACGCATCCACACATAACACAATATACCCATTCTCACATGTAACACAACACACCCATTCTCACATATCACACTAACACTAATGTGTGTATGCAAGGATGCCCCCCCTCCCAACCACGGGAATAAGTTTTCCAAAAAACCTCCTATTGGAGCCAGTTGGAAGCTTTTTATTAAAGTCTAATTACAGGGGGAGGGGGGATTTCAGGGAAGGGTTAACCATTCTCTCTCCAGGTGCACCGAGCCAGTTTTCAGGGGGGTCATAGCTGGGGAGGGAAGGGTGAACCTTCCCAATGAACTATGACCCCCCCCCCCATCATCTCACAGCACTGAGGCTTAAAATAAAGCCTCCCCGTTGGAGCCAGTGGGAAGCTGAGGAGGGGAGGTCTTCTGTGCTGGTCAGAGAAGCTCTGCAGGTCACTAATTCTACACCAACACTTTGTAAAGAGACCAGTGCAGGCACAAGATGTTTTGCTGCCTGAAGTGGAGAGCAAATGGACCCACCCCACCCCACCCCACCCCCATGCTGGGGCCAACACCGTGCTGCACAATTCAGACACCAATTCCTGCCTTTATCTATCCCCTCCTTGTGGTGCTGCCTGGATTCCATTGCTTCTCCCTGATATATGGCAGGGCTGTCCCTGAGAGGGACATTTCAGTGGTGGGATTTCATCTAGGGCTGCACCAAGTGTTCTCTGGGGTCGCTTTTGGGGTTGAAAGAAATTGCTTTCAGGTGGGAAGCAAAAATATTTCCTTGATTTCTTTATTGTGAAAACATACTTTTTTCTTGGTCCCATTCCTCACCATTACTTCCTTCAGGAGCTGGATCTTGTTGTGAACCATCACAGGTTTCCTCTTGTTTAAATTTTCTTTTTTGTTTGCGAATAGACTAGAGAGAACTGCCTAATGCGAAAGGTCTCCCTGCTACTTTCTAACGGTTGGTGTTTCTTACTGTTAGGAATGTAGACCTCTCTCTGGTGAATTCCATAAAGTGTAGCTGCCTGTAAAGGTGAACAATGTTTTCATTATGGACTGAAACATGCCATTCAGTACATTCTGTTCTCTTGTGCCAGTATATTATGTATTTTACCTACAGTTATACAAAGTATCTAACAAAATGGTTAAAATCTGATCAGGATGAGATGCTTGCATCTGTTCAACCCACCACATGCTCTCTTGACCCTTGCCCATCATGGCTTATTTGAGCAAGCTGTGAGGGGCTGACTGGATGGATCAGGGGAGTGGTGAATGCATCATTGCATGATGGTGTGGTCCCTACTGTCTTGAAGGAGGCAGTGGTACAACCACTCCTGAAAAAATTATCCCTCGATCCAGAGATGCTAACTATCATCCGGTCGCAAATACCTCGTTTCTGCTTGAGAGAGTGGTGGCTTCGCAGTTGCCTGTGCTCTTGAATGAAAATGATTATATGGATCCATTCCACTCTGGGTTCAGGCCAAGTTTTGGGATGGAATCAGCCTTGGTTGCTCTAATGGATGACCTCCTTTGGGAGAGGGACAAGGGGAGTGTGACCCTGTTACTTCTCAATCTCTCAGCAGCTTTTGATACCGTTGACCACAGTATCCTCTTGGACCGCCTCTGTGAGTTGGGAGTTGGAGGCAACTGTTCTACAGTGATTTGACTTGTACTTGTGGGGTCGGTTCTAGAGAATAGCATAGGGTGACCGTACCTCAGGCCCATGACAGTTGAACTGTGGGGTGCCACACGGTACCATTCTGTCCCCAATGTTATTTAATATCTATATGAAGCCATTGAGAGCAGTCATCAGGAGATTTGGAGCAAGGTGTCACCAGTATGCTGATGACACCCAGCTCTATTTCTCTGTGACATCTGAATTGGGAGAGGCCGTGCATGTTCTGAACTGGTGCCTGGATGCAGTTATGGTTTGGTTGAGAGCAAACAAATTGAAGCAGAATCCCAATAAGAACAGACCCTATAGGTTGGCAGTTCCCTGGTCTCGGAATTGGGGTATTTGCCTGTTCTGGATGGGGTTGCACTCCCACTGAAGGAGCAGGTCCATAGTTTGGGGGTGCTCCTGGATCCATCTTTGTTACTGGAGACTCAGGTGGCCTCAGTGGCCTGGAGTGTTAATTACCAACTCCAGTTGGTATGCCAGATATGGCTGCTCCTGGATAGGGATAGCCTAACCACAGTGATCCATGCACTGGTAGCCTCACAATTAGACTACTGCAATGCGCTGTATGTGGGGCTGCCCTTGTGCGTGGTTCAGAAGCTGCTGCAAGTGCAGAATGAGGCAGATAGGGTGCTTACTGGGACACTTAGCTGTGCTCATATATTACCTTTGCTAAAAGAACTGCACTGGCTGCCTATGAGCTACCGAGCCACATACAGGTTTATGTTATTGTCATATAAAGCCCCAAACAATCTGGGACCAGGATACCTAGCAGACTGTCTTCCCTTATACATACTCAGGCAAACTTTAAGATCATCAGAGGAAGCCTTGCTGGTCATTCCAAAATGAACGGAATGTCGCCTTGAAGAACCCAGACAGCGGGCCTTCTCTGTAGCAGCATCCACCATCTGGAAAACCCTCCCTCATGTAGTTCGGGAGGCAGAAAATGTGACATCTTTTAAACATCTCCTGGAAATACACTTGTTCACCCAGGCTTTCCCTGGGCTGTAAATTAATTTTGCCACTCCATTTTACTGCTCCGTGATTTTTTTTACTGTAGTTGGTAGTGTTTTTACTGCTGTGTTTTAATGTTGTGTTTTTAATATTGCATTTTAATGTTTTCAACCACTGAGAGGTTTTATTATTTTCAGTGGTATACAAATACCACAAATAAATAATTAATCTCTCCTCAGTCCTTAACTCTATATCAATAACAACATTTCCAGACTGTGTGTAGAATGACGTTATGGAACATGAGTTGCACGGATTTGGTTCAGAGCTTAAATGAAACTTCACGCCGGCCAATGGTCTTGAAAAAGGGCATATTGGGCCGTAAGAGAACTGGGATTATGGGATGCCAATGTGATCTAGGATTTGGAGCCAAGAATAGTAGGTGACAGCCACCCTCAAGCCCAAATGGGTCCTTAATCTAAATTCTGCCTCCCACCCCACATGATTTTACATTTTCCTCACCAAAATCAGTAGTGATGGAACTGAATGCAATAAAAGACTTGCAGAACCATCTATAACCAGATGTATGGCTCAGTGTGACCAACACTGAAAAAAGAGTACCCTTTGAACATTCATGTCTTGCAATTATTATTTTTTGAGGGCAGGCTTTCCTTACTTTTTTTTTTTTAAACCCTTCTCATTTTCTTTTTATAGATTAAGTTGATATAAACCAGTTTTGCTGGTTTAAAAACAGAGTTTGCTTTCACACTGGCTGCTGATGTAGCTTGATCTGAGAGATAGGAGAGATGCCTTTAAACAAATGTTTTTGGTGTGCCTCCTGGTGTGTCTCCTGTGAGAATGGGCAAAGGCAAGTTTCTTTGCTCAGCTGATGTTATGGAAAACACACACACACACCGGTGTTTCGAAACTCTAAAGCCTGTTTTTCCAGAATGGAGCCCGACGTTCTTTTTGATAGACATCATCCATTCCATCTGCTCAGCTTCAAAGAAGACAACATGTGGTTGCAGTTAGGGATGTACGAAAGTCACTTACCTTTTTGAAGGGTAACATTCGCGGTGGGGGGGAGGTGCTCTGTCCCTCCCCCCGAAATTCTCTCCGGCTGGCTCCACTTCACGGAGATTCCGCAGAGCCACCGGCTGGGGCCACCCGCAGCCGGACATCCGGCCGCTGGGCAGCCTGCAGGGACGCAAATGGCGGCTGCTGTAGCCACCGCCATTTGCGTCCCTGTATTTTGCCGTGATAGGCTACGTAAATATTTACGTAGGCTAAAATGGCAAAAAAAAGGGAATGCGAATGGTGGCTGCCGTAGCCGCCGCCATTTGCGTTCCCTTAGTTTTGCCGTGATAGGCTACGTAAATACTTAACGTAGCCTATCACGGCTATATGGAAGAAGCGAATCGCAGACGCCATTCACAAGTCAGCGTGGACAGCAGCAGGTAGGTGCTCCATTCTGGGCCCATTTCGCGGGGCGGGGGGGCGGGGGGGCTTTGTGCCGCAACAGATTTCAGGGGGCCGAATGCACTGGCATTTGGCCTCACCGAGATCCGTGGCGGAATTCTCTGACATCCCTAGTTGCAGTATGTTGCAGGCAATGGAGCTCCTTCAAATAAATCATGAGAATGTTTGGGAGATCATATGCAGGTGATGCAGAAGGCTTCTCTAGAATCTCTAGCATTGGTGGCTTCAGTGGCTAATATGGCCTGAATGCTGGACTGGAGCATTGTCACAGTCCTTATTAAGAGTGTGAGAACAGAACTAGTCTTGTTGTGACGGTGTGGATTTACCACATTTAGGTCCCTGTCCCAGAAACCTTCCCTCCTTCCCACCTCCAAATACACAACGCTTACCTTATCAAAGGCCCATTATTTTAAAACAAATAATCAAATGATGCCAAAACACATTTTAGTCTTCTCTGATGAACAGCCTTTCCAAACAATTTATCTTATTTGTATCCCACCCTTTCTCCAAGGAGCTTAGGAGTTCTCATCACAAAAATGGTGTAAGATTTTTCTAGATTTTAACTGGTATTTCTTTACTTCTTTTTAACTGAGGTGTTTTTAACTGATGTGTTCCAATTGGCACGGGTATGTTTTAATTATGTCACATATTATTTGCATTGTATTATTGTTAGCTGTCATGAACACTATATTTAGTGGAAAGGTGGGATATAAATTAAATGAAACGGATTCCAGAGGCCTCAGGAGCCAAGCCTAGGAGAGTTCCAAGCAAGGCCCCTATTGGTTCCCCAGATCACCTGATTCCTTCTGGGCCGACTGGCAGCACTTTTCATTCCCACCATTATCAGGAAGGATTAGTGGATTTTTTCATTAGCCTTTTCTAACCTGGTCACCTCCAGACTGCAATTCCCATCATTCCCAGCCAATATCTGAAGCACCAGGTTGGAGCAAGCTGAATTAACATCACTGAATTCTCCTTGAGCTAACAACTAGCAAGCCAGGGACAAAGCTAGACTAGAACCCCCTTCTTCCTGATACTTACTTTTCTCATTGGAATCCATCCCCCCTGCCCATATGGAAGACTATTAGTTCATATGGGTCCCAACCTGCAATCTAAAATGGTGCAGCCCAAACACAGGTTTACTGCCTCAGTGAGAAGCAGGCCATAGACTACTGGGAAATCAGAATTTTGATTCTGGCAGCGTGTTGGAATAATTTATAGTGTTTCATTTCCTGTGCTGCTCATCGCCTAAGGTTATAAGGAAACCCGTGCAAAGAGAGGATTCAGTGACACTTTGCGGCTTTCTTAACTGTGTTAGACCCTCATTACCACTTAGCTTGGCATTCCTAAGACATTTAAGATGTATCTATGTTTGTCCTGCTATTATGGCAAGAGCTACATATTTATCTCTGAGGGGAAATAAAATTCCCTTTTGGAAGACAAACATGCCAGTCTAGCTTCATATTCATTCTAGCATGGAAACTTGTTTTGCCATCCACAAATAAGGGATTGCCTTTCTAAAGTAAGTTTTAACTCCTAGCGTGATAGAGAAAAGAAGCATCTTTCCTCGACATATTTTCAAGTTGGCTTGATAATGAGTCTAGAAACAGTGTTGTTTTTTTCCTGAGTCCCTTTGATCCACATTCCCTTCTGCAATTGTGGATTGTGGAACTGTACATTTTGTAAGCTTTTGCTTGATTTTATTCTATAGCGTTATATATATTTTGAATGAGAAAACATGTTGTCCCCCCCCCCCAATAGAAGTCACAGCCAGTTTTTAATCTGCAATGTGAGTAACCCTTCCAGGTTTTCAGTTCACTTTAAAACATTTTAAAACTATCCATATGTGTTCTGTTCATCCTTCACATTAGGGTCTTCCTCCCCCTGCATTTTTACATAGATATTTCTGCAATGAATCCCAAGGAATCCATACAATTACTGTGATTATGTATTATTGGAAGTACAGAAATACATACAATCATTTTCTCTACCTCAGTTTCATAACTTAGAAGTTTAACACCACAAAAACTATTTTGATAGAACTGCACATGCCCCCAAAATCATGAATATGTTCCAATTTGTATAGTATCTCCTTAAATCTGGGGTCTCCAATGTCGTTGCCTGTGGACACCTCTCTTGGGGCCCACCAAGGTCCCTTCCCCTACTGTGGTTTTTTTTTCCCCCTCAAAAAAATAATAATTGGGTGGCTGGCATGCTGAAAAATGAAGTTCTTCCCTCTAGCACCATCTTTATTTGGGTTCAAAAGAGTGATTTTGTGTTTTGGAGCTTAGATCCCACCTCTACCTTGTACGTAGGCACGTACAAGGGCAAGTTACTTTTCTTTTAGGCTCATCAGTTTGCTTTCTGGGAAATAAGTGTTTTGTGACCAGCCATGCCCACCACCATGGCAGCCATTTTATGAATGGGCAAGCCATTTTGTGAAAGCACCCATGATATTCTATCAAAATTCCAGATGTGCCAACTGACCCAAAAGGGTTGGGGGCCCCCACCTGATTCTATTTGGCCTTTCCCATCTTCTCAAGATCTCACCAATGTGTCACCTTCATCATAAACAGAGCATTCCATCAACTATTTAGCCAATCTGTTATACTTGATCCTTCCATTACCTTCCATTTATTGGCCAATTCTTCCAGCTACTAAGAAGTTAAATACAATTTTATGGTATTCTTTATTGATGGGAGTATGACAAAATTAAATTTTATTGGAAAGAATTCATAGTAATAAGATAACCTTGAAAACAGCCCTGCTAAATCCAATTATTTTTCTCTTAGGATCACATGTGTATATATATATATATATATATATATACACATACATATATATATATATATATATATATACACACACATACACACACACACACATATATAACAACTTGCAAACACTTTTAAGAGTTGCAAAATTGCTCAAGCAATTGGGGAAGGAGAAATGGGTTCATGACATTAAAGTGGCAGACAATAGGTGTCCCACCCCACAGTCATATCTTCCTCATTGAAGAGCCAACGTGCTGAATACCTGTACCACCAGACCAATTAGAGCTCTTCCCAGAACAGAAGTTGGATATCTGTTAACAAAGCAGTAAAACTGCCTCCATCTCTCCCATTTAATTGGCCTGATGTGATTCTCCCACCCAACTAGCCTCTTTTTGTGAGGCAGGTGCATCCACATGGCGAAGCAACACCATAGAACCCGCAGGAGATTCATGCGCTGCAGGCATGATGAGAATCCTGCTTGAGAAGTGGTTGTGGTGGGGAGTATAGCCCCAGGGAAGGCTTGTTAAAACTGGCGAGATTGAATTCATTGATGTATCCATTTATTACATTTTTAAACCTCCCAAAAACTGAAATTCAGTGTACAAATTAAAAACATAAAATACAAAGTAGCAATAAAACAATTACAATAAAACACATCACATAAAAATCCATAAAACCACCAGCAGCACATAATGAAAGCAAAAGTGGCAGGGATAACATAGTACAAAGCATTTTCCTGAAATGCTTGGGAAAATAAAAAGTTCCCCCAAAGTTCTGTGTTATGAACCCCTGCCCCCCCCCAATCTCAGCTATTAGTCAGTATAGAAATATAATAATTAAAATAATGTAGTGCCATGCGAGACTCTCTGAGGAGGACAGGACACACACAGGCTGCCCCTACTGAAAAGACCCACTGTCTTGTAGCTACCTGCCTTGCCCCATTTGACAGGGGCATCTGATGAGCTTAGGGTTTCATAGAATAGTTATAGAATAGTAGGGTTGGAAGGGGCCTATAAGACCATTGAATCCAACCTCCTGGTTTGGTTTCAGGTACATACATATGGGAGGAGATGTTTCTTCAGGAAACTTGATTCCACATTGTTTAGGATTTTAAAGGTTAAGAACATAAGAAGAGCCATGCTGGATCGGACCAAGGGTCCATCTAATCCAGCATTCTGTTCACACAGTGGTCGGCAAGCTGCCAACGGGAAGCCCACAAGCAGGACATGAGTGCAGCAGCACCCTCCCGCCCATGCTCCTCAGCAACAGGTGTTCATACACTGAACATTGTAGAAGAGATTAGATGAAACCAACTGAAGAGATGTAGCACAGGCTACTCTAGAACAATCAGAAAGCTAGACACAAAAAGGGCAAAGAGGCTATGGAAGGACAAGACTCTCCAGTGGTGGTGACCTGTAAGATGTGTGCTATGTTTGTTTTCTTGCCTGAGAACAACATGGCCTAGATGTGCAAGAAGTGCAAGTTGATCATGCTGCTGGAAGAAAAAGTAAGTACACAAGGCGGCTTACAAAAATTAAAATATATACAATTAAAACATATGAAAATATACAAAAGTCAAAATATAAATTAAACAACAATATAATTAAAATTATATTAAAACATCAAAACAGCATTTCAAAACAGCATTTTAGCAGCTTACCCCCAGGTTCCAACTATGTCTCAAAGGCCTGCTGGAACAAGAATGTTTTAGTCTGCCTCCAGAAATACATCAAGGAGGGAACCATCCTAGCCTCCCTGGGAAGGGTGTTCCACAGCTGTGGGGCAGCCACCAAGAAGGCCCTCTTCCGGGTTCCCACCAAATGCAAGGGAGATTTCTTGCCTTTCAGGAGGTCTGTAGAGGAGTTGTCAGCTTTGCATAGCTGGGCAAGAATTTTCTGTAAAAATTGGCAAAGTCCAGGAAACGTTGTAAGTCCTTTTTGGTGGATGGAGCCTGCCAGGTAAGGAATGCTTGGACCTTTGCAGGATCAATTTTGATTCCTTCAGCTGAAACAATATAACCCAGGTAGTCCAAGAATGTCAAATCAAAAGCACATTTATCCAGCTTAACAAAGAGACAGTGCTCCTGGAGGCACTCTAGGACAGCTTTCACATGATGTTGATGTGAATGGGGTCCGAAGAAAATATAAGTAAATCATCAAAATAAATGATAAGAAAAGTGTCCAAATAATCCCGGAAGATGTCATTCATAAAATGCAAAAACGTAGAGGGAGCTGATGCTAGGCCGAACGGCATGACTAAGTATTCATACGATCCATAACGACACGAGAAACTGGTCTTCCACTCATCCCCCTCCCGGATGCAAATCAGATCCATGCTGGTCCAACTTAGTGAAAATCTTGGTTTGCCCCAAGCACTCCAGTATCTCAGGGATAAAGGGGAGGGGTATTTGTCAGGGATAGTAATGGCATTGAGGTTTCTGTAGTCATGGACGGGATGGAGCTCCCCCAATTTCTTCTTCACGAACATAGTTGGAGCACTGGCAGTGTAGATGGAGGGGCGAATGAAACTGCGCTGCAGGTTAGTGTCCAAAAACTCCCTGAGAGCTCAGAGTTCCGGCTCGGACATGGAGTATAGTCGGCCGGCCGGGGTGGTAGCTCCTGGGATCAGGTCAATGGCGCAATCATAGGGGCGGTGGGGGGGTAGTCAGTTGGCTTCCTTCTTGTCGAAAACATCCTGGAAGGCTGCATATTTTTCTGTAGGTTCACCGGAGCAGAAAAATTGCTTGGGGAAGATGAGGAGGGAGAGGAAAGGGTTAATGCTTGAGCTGGGGTCATCTTAGCTCCCGGGAAACAATGCTGTTGACAGTAGGGGGATGAAAACTGCACTCGATGAAGCTTCCAAAAAATCTGAGGATTGTGTTTAGAGAGCCAGGATATGCCCAGCACAATTGCGTATTGGGGCACCTTGGCCAGGTGAAGTTGAATTTGCTTGACATGCCCCTGGGAATGCAGGGTGACTGGAGTTGTAATCCAAGTGACTGCTCCAGAAGAGAGAGGACGCCCGTTGATAGTCTCCACTTTCAATGGGGCGGGCAGGAGAAAAGTAGAAGTGTTGCGCTGCTGAGCAAATGTTTCATCCATAAAACTGGTAGTAGCCCCAGAGTCCACCAGTGCCATGACATATCCCCCCCCACGGGAAGAATGGAGGTGCACAGGAAGCAGCAGATGGGATGGGGGAGAGATGTGTGGGAGGTGTTCCACGGTTGCAGATGGTCCCTACTCCCTGGAGACCCCCAACAGACTTGGGGGGTGGCCTAGTCAGACTTGGGGGGGTAGGAGGTGGAGAGGGAGGCGGGGCTGTCTAGCTGCAAATATTGGGTGGCCGGAACACGGAGGAGAGGATCCCTTCCGTGCTCCACCCGCCCTGTATTGGATAGTTGGCCGCCTCCAAATTCAGAGGCGGCTGACTATCTCCACAGGGTTGTGCCCTTATTTGCTAAACAGTCTATAGTAGATAGTCTTAAAGAGAGATTACAAATGAACGTGCAAGATGCAAGGATCACCCAAGATGTTCCAAGATGACAAAGGCCCTCCTGGCTCGTGTGGTGTGTCTGAGACATCCAGATACCATAGGGGTTGTAGCTGTATGCAGTGGTAGCACTGGATCCAGGTTTGAGGTAGCCCTTCAAGTGCTCACTGGAGGACCACGTTAGGGTTAGATGGGAGCAGTAGGCAGCAGTTGCAGCCATTTTCATTTTCCATAATACCCTGAGATAACTTCACTCCAAGGCATTGTGGGATATTAAAATGGTGGCTCCTCAGCTCAGCCATTGGGCAGGTGTGAGTGGTGGACCCTGCTGGGGCCCTGACATGTGCCTGTGAATGCAACATGGAGATGCTGGCCCTTCTCAGTGAAACCACCCACATGTTGAACTTCAGCAGCAATGCTGGGGATGGTAATTGTGGATGGTTCTTGTGCTTCTCCTCTTCCACATACAAGAACTGCACAGGGCTGCTGATAAAACTTTCCAGAGCTCAAGCTGTAGGGCAGCCTTCCCCAGCCTGGTGCCTTCCAGCTGTTTTGGACTTCAACTCCCATCGACCCCAGCTAGCATGGCCAAGGGCCAGGAATGCTGGGAGATGCATCCAAAATATCTGAAAGGCACCAAGTTAGGAAATGCAGTCTTCCTCCCCCTCCCTCTCCCTGTCCCTTCAGCATTTACAGGAGCCTTAATATCACAAACATGAATGGCCAGTTCTGTGTGAATTAAAGAGGAAGAGATGCGAGCGAAGCAGGTTGTAGGGCAATGACATGCAGAGAACAATACATAGTGCAGAGGCACTCTGTTTTATTGTTGTTGCTATTGCTGTCAAATTGCCATTTTCAATGAATGTGGCATTTTTCTCTGAGAATGCTGCTAAGTTTGCTGAGACAGACAATAGTTGTTTTTTAAGAGTAGAAGCTGACTTGAAAGATGGATCACTGCTTGTGATCTGTTCACTGATCCCATATTTGCCTATGATAAAACAAAATCTGCAAAGGCATAAATGGGGACAAAAGGAATATTGTGTATGCATGGGAAGCAAACTCTTTTAAAACTATTGCCTTTCTGCAGCCTTTATCAGTATTGTCAAAAAAGCAAAGGACTGGGTCTCTGGATCCAACATATCATGCTGGATCTAATATTATAAAATGAATGTAGGGGTTAAGCCAGCTGAATTGAATACCCTCCTCTCCTGTACTGATGGATGCATAGGAGATCCTTCAGTGAAATATGCCTGAGACTCATGCAAAATTTCCAAATCACATTATTGATTTGCATGCCTGTTGTGGCATCATCAGCTTTAGCTCACGCTTTAATGAAAAGGCCCATCTGATTCTTTTCCTCCATTCCTCTTCACTCTCTCCAGAATATAACTGGAAGTTGGGAAGTAATATCCATAGCAGGTAGTTGGATGATCAGGCCTGAGTCTTCCCCTTCCCCTTGTAAGTCAAAACACTCACTTTATTTTTTAAAAAAAATAGAACATGTACATTTCTTTGTTTATATGTTCAGCCTTTACCTTACTATAGTAAAAACCCACAAACATTTACAAAAACAATACAAAACTAATAGCATCCTTTGCAGTAGCCAGTAAGTGCCTTCCACACCCAGTTTCCTCCATTCAAGCTGAATTTCACTGAAAATCTGCAAGACCATTATTTTCGCGCTTTCCACATAATCTTTCTTTTTTTTAGCATGTTTGCTCTGTTGACAACTTTGTGGTGTGGCCAGGTGTCCTAGAGGACAGTCCTCTTTTTGAGGAGCGGTGAGAGGACAGTCCTGTATTTAAGGGTTTCCCCTGTTTGGTGGGGTTTTCAGAGTGTGGGGCTCAAACCAGTCCAATTCTGGTTTAAAGTCAAAGAACCATAAGGAAGAGGAGCAGGGATCTTGACTTTGCCCATTGTTAGGTCCTGGACAGCCGAGTGAGCAAAGCACACAGGTCACCTGGTTACAGCCTTCCCCACTATGGTGAGGTGTATTGTATTTCTATTTAAATATAATAATGATTTCTAAATTTGCATCTATACATATACATTCTATTTCTATTTAAATCATTTCTATTTTCTATTTTCTATAATTCTATTAATTTCTATTTAAATTATTGTAATTATTTCTAAATTTGCATCTATACATATAAATTAGCATGTGCAATTCTTATGCAGATTTGTGTTCTCTTTTGGCATGAAGCATTTCCTATTTTTTGGCAATGTGTAAGTGGCCACCGTAGAACTTGAGATGAGCATGTGGAGGTCAGTGCGAACCCATGCCCTCCTCCATGCGTTCATATCCACGGTTATATAGCATGAATACGGTTACAGAATCCCTCTTATACACAACTGCCCTATCCTTCCCTGTCCATGCATCCATCATCTGCAGTATACAGCTTTATTATTATGAAAGCTTATTGTTGTCATCGTTGTTGTTGTTATTACTTCTCTCCAGTTCCTGGGGTAACTCTGCAGTTTTTAAATGCAACTCCAGTAACCAGGGGCTTGAGCGGACTTGCTATGTTTTTCTCTCGCATGGATCAAGCTCAGCTTCCCCGCTGCCTTCACCATGCTTTTGATGGATATACTTACCAGAGAATTAAGCACTGATTGAGTAATCTGTCTTGCATCTCCCCTCATGCTTCAGGTGAACTGTCTGCCTTTTTTTTTTTTTTTAAGGAAACCCCATGCACGTTTATCTGACTTAATGTTCATCACCTTTTAAACACAAACCACTAGCAACATTTTAAAGAGTTGAAAAACTGCTCCAGGTTCATGATGTCACAAACCTTTAGCCAATTAGTGCATTAATCAGTCGGTTTCAAGAACTGGTTTTCCCTGAGCTCAATCCCGAGGAGAAAATGGTATATATATGAACAATGCATGGTAGTGCATCTCCACCACTCAAGGCATCTATGGTACGTTGGATGCACCCTAGGTTAATGTACAAGCTTTTAACTTGATTTGTGCTGGAACCTGTGGGTGATGCTGTTCTTTCTGAACAGGATTGTAAGAAGTGATATTTTCAGACATCTTTGGCTTTAACTGCATTCTTCTTATATTCCTTCTGTCCCTTCCTTTTAAAGCCTTTCTCAGGTGTCTTTGACGCACGGGAGCGTGGCCTGACTTGTGCATAGAAGATTCCATTTATGTCCATAGCTGTCAGGTAGTTCCTTCAAGGAACATTGCAAAATATTATGCATCCCAGAAGCTTAGTAATGCTTGGTTAAAGAATTTCCAGGGAAATATTTGAGAAAGAATTCTTTATTATGTTTCAGAGAGCTCCAAGCTGTTGAAATTGATTCATCTGCAAAATTATTAAAGATAACAGGAACCAGGGGCATTGCTAGGTTCTTAAAAGATCCGGGGCACAGGCCCATAACACAAATTTGCATCTATCATCTATCGATCGATCGATCGATCTGTCTATCTATCTTTATAATATATCCAAGTCTAAGTGCACCTCTAAGATGTGTGTGTGTGTGTGTGTGTGTGTGTGTGTATGTATGTATGTGGTGTGTGCATGTGGTGTGCTTGCGTGTGTGTATAGATTACATACATACATAAGAAGTGTGCACTGACACCCGCCCCCCACTTCAACTCAGACCCCGATTCAGCATTTTGGAAAACATCCCACTACTGCTCAGGCCAATTTGTAGTCAGACCATTTTAGCTCAGCACCAAACCTGAGTCAAGGTTTGGAAAAATGAGTCACTCTTTATGCTTCCTGTTGACTACCATTGGATTTTTTTTTTAAGTAACTTTTTTCTCTTGGTCAGAACTGGGTGATAATTTCAGGCATAGTAGCCTCCTAGAAGGGGAATACACTTGCCCAATGTCAGAAAAATAGCTGCAGGTTTTATATTTTGATTTTCTTTTAAAGGGAACTGCCAATAAAATTTTTATTACTTGGAAGAATTGGATACACATTTCAGGATTCATTGCCCCATCAGAGAAGATCATGTCCCCAAATTTCAGAATGATAGCCACAAGGATTTTTGTGCAAGGCTGGCCTTGACATTTTGAGGTCTCCAAAAGAGGACATACTTCTGTCCTTATTTTCCTTGTGGACCATTATTCTGAAAATTACAGACAGCCTAGAGTTGTCCCTAAGTAAGAAACGAGCAAAGTTTCAGAAGGATATACATACATGCAAATTTAGAATGACTAGAATTAATTTACATTTCACCAATATTAGCAGCAGGGGAACATGGGTGGGAAGGTGCTATTGCACTCATGTCCTGCTTGTGAGTTTCCTATGGGCATCTGGTTATCCACTGTGTGAACAGAATGCTGGACTAGATAGACCTTGGTCTGATGCAGCACGGCTCTTTCTATGTTCTTAAATATAGAGTGCCTCTGAGCATGTACAGAATGTTTTTCTTTCACCACTGAGCATTTACATTCTCCCCCTACCAATTCCATAACCCTCCATGCAACCATCCCTCCTCATCCTACCATCCTCCAGCAACTCTTCATAAAAACCGATGTCTTGTTTTGTGCAACTCCTCTCTACCTCCTCCTTGTTATGCACAAGCTCTCATTGTAACTTCCTCCCCATAACTTCATTTGTGCCAAGACTTCATCAGGATTCAGCCCATAAGTCTGTTTTCAAAACTAGGGCATATTATGGAGAAACTCTGAGCATGTACTAAGTGCCTTTACCTCACCACTGAAGCTAGAGTTCATGCAAAAAAACCCACACACACACCACCAAACCCACAAATGACAAAGCATGCATAGGACTGAGTTGAAAGGGTAGTCAATTCATTAGGTGGAATTGGGTAGGCACTGTATTAAGCCTGCAGTACCATGCTCACAGCTCGGGACTTATTTCTGAGTAAACATCCAGAACATCAAAATGCAAACATCCCTGCAAAAGTAACTCATGCTGGAATCCTATGCACACTTTCCTGAAGGTAAGCCTCAGTAAACATAATGGGGCTTCTGAGTAGGTATACATAGGATTGTATAAATGAGCAGTATTTATCTCCCCTCCACTTAAAAAACAAACCCAAAACTCCTATTTTTATTAAAGCATTCTGTTCATAGGAACATAGGAAACTGCCTTATACTGAGTCAGGCCCTTGGTCCATCTAGCTTAGTATTGTTGACGCTGACTGGTAGCAGCTGCTCTCCAGGGTTTCCGGCAGGATCCTTTCCTCGCCCTACCTGGAGATGGTGGGGATTGAACCTGGGACCTTCTGCATGCCAAGCACGTGCTCTACCACTGAGCTACAGCCCTCCCTATTGCTGGATAATGGCAACTGACAAACAAAACAGCCCCAGATTTGTTTCTCTACAACCATGTGAACCCACTCTTCTCAAAAACTTGAGTGAGAAGGAGAAAACCCAACCCTCTTGTCTGTTTGTATAAAGTCAAATAGAGTTCAGAACTTCTCTTGCCCACCGAAGAGAATTCTCTTTAAGAATTCCCCAATATATGCTCTGGGTAGAATAAAGAGGAGAAAGAAAGAACAGGATAGGGGAGGGAAGAAGAAAAGAAGAACGGTGATTGGAAATGCGGGGTGGGTGGGTGAGAGAATTCCCTAAGTCAAGCAGCTCCTTTCAGAGAGGTAGTACTTCAGAGGAATTTAGGAAGCTGTGGAGGGTTTGTAAGGATTGTACGTACTTACATTAACTTTATGAGGTGAGGTGGCTCAGGGCTTTTTCTAGCTTTTGTTAAACTGTAGAACCTGTTCAAAAGCCTTAGCAGTTCCTTGATCATGATGCCACATAGTCCTAACCCTCCTTTTGAAATAATTTGAGTCCTACAGCTATTTAGAGAAATTTAGGAGAAAGTGGAGGGGGAGAAAGAAGTTTGTGGAGGCTGATTGGATTCTTTGCTGTACTGAAGCTACTAAACTTCTGCAGAATCCAAGGGTCCTACTTTGGGGCAGTAAAATCAGGTGTTGTGTGGAATACCTGTATTTCACATGGATCTCTTTCTTCCCTTCCTTCTCCCTCTTCAAAATTTCATTGCAGGCAAGCTCCTAACAGTGGGCATGTAAGAGCAGAAAAGTAGGGGGAGAGAGGTTTTTTGCACCTCAAAAAAACCTACACCAGAGATTAGGGATAGTGACCTCCTAATGGTCACCTTAAAAACCTTCTGATTAGGATTTCTACTCCCTTGTGTAGCTTGGCAGTTTTTACTTTTTGTTTTAGTCTTTGAGAAAAGGAAATTTTACGCATGGCTAGCACAAAAGCCACTTGACCTAACTGTCTGAAATTTGGTAAGTTCAGTCAGCTCCATAGGGGCTGCCAGGTCCCCAAATTCCATGTATGTATGTGGAAGCACAAAAAAATATATAGCTCTTTACTTTGACAGATTTTCTTGAAAATAGCAAACCTGTGACTAGCATAAAAGCCACTGCACCTAACTGCCTGAAAATGGGCAGGCTCAATCATCTCCATGGGAGCTGCCAGTTCCCCAAATTCCATGTGCTTATGTGGAAGAACAAAACAATTATAGCTCTTTGCTTTGACACATTTTCTGGAAAAAATCAAATTTTTCCTGTGGCTAGAACAAAAGCCACCAGGCCTAACTATCTGAAATTTGGCAGATTCAGTCATCTATATAGGGGCTTCCAGGTCCCCAAACTCTATGTACTTATGTGGAAGCACACAAAAAATATAGCTCTTTGCTTTGACAGATTTTCTTGAAAATAGCTAATTTTACCTGTGACTAGCACAAAAGCCACTGGACCTAACTGCCAGAAAATGGGCAAATTCAATCAGCTACCAGCTCTCCAAATGTCATGTATTTATCATATAAAAGAAAAAAGTTATGGTCGTTTCTGTTTTCCAATGCAAGTCAATGGGAAAATGTAAAAAAAATGGCAATTAGTACAGCTCAACACCCCTTCATGGATCACTGCCTTGTTGTGGCGAAGGGGCTTGCGTAACTCAGTGAAGCCATAAGCTATGCCGTGCAGGGCCACCCAAGACGGACAGGTCATGGCAGAGAGTTCTGACAAAATGTGGTCCACTGGAGAAGGAAATGGCAACCCACTCCAGTATTCTTGCCAAGAAAACCCCATGGAACGTATCACAAGGCTAAAAGAGATGATGCCGGAAGATGAGCCCCTCAGGTCGGAAGGTGTCCAATATGCTACTGGGGAAGAGCAGAGGGTATTTCCAAGTAGCGCCAGAAAGAGTGAAGCGGCTGGGCCAAACCCGAAAGGACACTCAGCTGTGGATGTGTCTGGTGGTGAAAAGAAAATCCGATGCTGTAAAGAACAATATTGTTTAGGAACCTGGAATGTCAGATCAATGAATCAAGGTAAGCTGGAGGTGGTCAAACAGGAGATGGCAAGATTGAACATCGACATCTTGGGAATCAGCGAACTCAAATGGACAGGCATGGGCGAATTTAATTCAGGTGACCATCATATCTACTATTGTGGGCAAGAATCCCTTAGAAGAAATGGAGTAGCACTCATAGTCAACAAAAGGGTGGGAAAAGCAGTACTGGGGTACAATCTTAAAAATGATAGAATGATCTCAGTACGAATCCAAGGCAAACCATTCAACATCACAGTAATTCAAGTCTATGCCCCAACCACTGAGGCCGAAGAAGCTGAGGTTGATCGGTTCTATGAAGACCTACAACACCTTCTAGAACTAACACCAAAAAAAGACGTCCTCTTCATCATAGGGGATTGGAATGCTAAAGTAAGAAGTCAAGAAATCACCGGGATAACAGGCAGGCATGGCCTTGGTGTACAAAATGAAGCAGGACAAAAGCTAATAGAGTTTTGCCAAGAGAACATGCTGATCATAGCAAACACTCTTTTCCAACAGCACAAGAGGCGACTCTACACATGGACATCACCAGATGGTCAATATCGAAATCAGATTGATTATGTCCTTTGCAGCCAAAGATGGAGAAGCTCTATACAGTCAGTAAAAACAAGACCTGGAGCTGACTGTGGCTCAGATCATGAGCTGCTTCTTGCAAAATTTCGGCTTAAATTGAAGAACGTCGGGAAAACCACTAAACCGTTCAGGTATGACCTAAATCATATCCCTGATGAATATACAGTGGAGGTGAGGAATAGTTTTCAGGGATTAGACCTGATAGACAGAGTGCCTGAGGAACTATGGACGGAGGTCCGTAACATTGTTCAGGAGGCAGCAACGAAATCCATCCCAAAGAAAAAGAAATGCAAGAAAGCCAAGTGGCTGTCTGATGAGGCTTTACAAGTAGCTCATGAAAGAAGGGAAGCGAAAAGCAAGGGAGAAAGGGGAAGATATACCCAACTGAATGCAGAGTTCCAGAGAATAGCAAGGAGAGACAAGAAGGCCTTCTTAAGTGAACAATGCAAAGAAATAGAGGAAAACAACAGAATGGGAAAGACTAGAGATCTCTTCAAGAAAATCGGAGATCTCAAGGGAACGTTTTGTGCAAAGATGGACATGATAAAGGACAAAGAAGGCAGGGACCTCACAGAAGCAGATGAGATTAAGAAGAGGTGGCAAGAATACACAGAAGAACTATACAGGAAAGATCTGAATGTCCCTGATAGCCATGATAGTGCGGTCACTGAACTTGAGCCGGACATCCTAGAGAGTGAAGTCAAGTGGGCCTTAGGAAGCATTAGTAACAATAAAGCTAGCGGAGATGACAGTATTCCAGCCGAGCTATTTAAAATCCTAAAAGATGATGCTGTTAAAGTGCTGCATTCAATATGCCAACAAATCTGGAACACTCAACAGTGGCCACAAGACTGGAAAAGGTCAGTTTACATTCCAATTCCAAAGAAGGGCAACGCCAAAGAGTGTTCAAACTACCGCACCATTGCGCTCATTTCACCTGCCAGCAAGGTGATGCTCAAAATCCTACAAGCTAGGCTTCAGCAGTATGCGAACCGAGAACTACCGGAAGTACAAGCTGGGTTTCGAAGAGGCAGAAGAAATAGAGATCAAATCGCCAACATTCGCTGCATCATGGAGAAAGCAAGAGAATTCCAGAAAAACGTCTATTTCTGCTTCATTGACTACGCTAAAGCCTTTGATTGTGTGGATCACAACAAACTGTGGCAAATTCTGAAAGTGATGGGAGTTCCAGACCACCTTACCTGTCTCCTGAGAAACCTGTACGAGGGTCAAGAAGCAACAGTAAGAACCAGAGATGGAACAACCGATTGGTTCAAAATTGGGAAAGGAGTACGACAAGGCTGCATATTGTCACCCTGCTTATTTAACTTATATGCAGAGTACATCATGAGAAATGCCGGGTTGGATGAATCAGAGGTCGGAATTAAGATTGCTGGGAGAATTATCAACAACCTCCGATATGCAGACGATACCACCCTAATGGCAGAAAGCGAAGAGGATCTCAAGAGCCTCTTGTTGAGGGTGAAAGAGGAGAGTGCAAAAGCTGGTTTGAAACTCAACATTAAAAAAACTAAGATCATGGCATCTGGCCCCATCACTTCCTGGCATATAGAAGGGGAAGAAATGGAAGCAGTGACAGATTTTACTTTCTTGGGCTCCAAGATCACTGCAGACGGTGACTGTAGCCATGAAATTAAAAGACGCTTGCTCCTTGGGAGGAAAGCTATGGCAAACCTAGACAGCATAGTAAGAAGCAGAGACATCACCTTGCCGACAAAGGTCCGTCTAATCAAAGCTATGGTTTTCCCAGTAGTAATGTATGGCTGTGAGAGCTGGACTATAAGGAAGGCTGAGCGCCGAAGAATTGATGCTTTCGAACTGTGGTGCTGGAGAAGACTCTTACGAGTGCCCTGGACTGCAAGGAGGTCAAATCAGTCCATCCTAAAGGAAATCAACCCTGAGTGCTCATTGGAAGGACAGATACTGAAGCTGAAGCTCCAATATTTTGGCCACCTAATG
This sequence comes from Heloderma suspectum, assembly GCF_057233095.1. NCBI lineage: Eukaryota > Metazoa > Chordata > Lepidosauria > Squamata > Helodermatidae > Heloderma > Heloderma suspectum. Next base: position 20,592,587 of record NC_139459.1, read on the forward strand.
CGAAGAGAAAACTCCCTAGAAAAGACCCTGATGCTGGGAAAGACTGAAGGCAAAAGGAGAAGGGGACGGCAGAGGATGAGATGGCTAGATAGCATCACGGATGCAATGAATATGAACTTGAGCACGCTCCGGGAGAGAGCGCAGGACAGGAAGGCCTGGCGTGCTATGGTCCATGGGGTCACGAAGAGTCGGACACGACTGAACGACTGAACAACAACAACAGCTCAACAAAGATCCGGGGCCCATGCCTAGTTGGGCCCGCCTCTAACGACACTCCTGACAAGACCCCTTCTTCTATTGTAACTCATCACCTTACTGAAACTTGGCTTCATACAGTCTGCCTTTTAAGCCCCTCGCTCTGAAACCCTTTGTCTGAGAATGTTCACAAATACTTTCCTGCTAGGAAAGGGTATTCACAAATACTGACGTTGGTGTAACTGCTATGAAGGAAGTGGGGTTTGAGTAAAAACCTAGGAACAGAAGGGGTGATAATGCTGTTTTTGGAAGAGGAGGCCCAAGAATCAGGGAGTTGAGAGGTCTGGGATGCCAAGGATACAATGTTGAATGTCACAGTAATTCAAATTAACAAGTTTAATCTTTGGCTGCAGATCCATGGAATTGTACGATGTTGGGATGTAAAATCTAAGGTGTGGCAGATATTGTTTTTTCATTTATTTAGCTAGCTAGCATAATCCACGTGCAATGCAGTTTATAGAATAACCTAAGCAAAATATCAAGTCTCTGTCCCTAGGAGCTTACAATCTGGTTTTTACACATGAAGGAGACAATAGGGGAAGTAGAGGAAAGGCAGAGGGAAACACAGCCTCCTTTGGGCAATGCCTATTCATTCTTTAAAAGCAACAAAGTTGGTTTAACAACCTTACAACATCCAATTCTACAAACAGGTTGGTGGAGGTTTTTTTAACCAGATCCTTCCAAGAATCTAGCACTCAACATTCATCAGATGTCTTATACTGTAACATGTCATGAAACACACCTGTACTATATTTGAAAGTGTTCATAGGGATCACACTGCTAAGCGTGAGATGACCGTCACAGCGGTCTGTCACAGCGTGCTTGCAAATATCTATACTTGAATGATCCTCCAGCTGCCTGTTCAAGCTGGATTTATCTTACAACTTAAGGAGACTCATGGGAAGGATTCTAGAATTTTCTTCTTTGTTACTATTTCATTCTCCCAGGTAAACATACCTTCATTTAATCTCATTGTACCTCATTCTTAGGGGTGGACAAAAGTCACTTACCTGTCCTTGAAGCTTGTTCGCGGTGGGGGAGAGGGGCTTCGCTGCTCCCCCCGCGAAGTTCAGGCCGGGGGGGAGGCTTCCCGCCTCGCCCGGCCGAAATTCAGGCCAGGGGGGAGGCTTCCCGCCTCGCCCGGCCGAAATTCAGGCCGGGGAGGAGGCGCCTCGCCTCGCCCGGCCGCGAACTCAAAAGGTAAAACAAAAACAAAAACGCCCCCGTGATAGGCTATGTGACGATTAACGTAGCCTATCACGGCTAGATCTGCAAAGTCAGCCGTGATAGGCTACGTTAATCGTCATGTAGCCTATCACGGGTGACTTTAAAAAAAAAAAAAGCGCGTACGCAAATGGCGGCCCCCATAGGGAGCCGCCATTCGCGTTCCTTATTTGGTCGCTGTAGTCTACGTAAAGATTTACGTAGACTACGGCGAAAATAAGGGCAACGCAAATAGACGTAGACTACGTAGATTTTACGTAGACTACAGCGACCAAATAAGGAACGGGAATGGCGGCTCCCTATGGGGGCCGCCATTATCCGTACGTGCTTTTTTTTTTTTAAGTCACCCGTGATAGGCTACGTGACGATTTACGTAGCCTATCACGGCTAGATCTGCAAAGTCAGCCGTGATAGGCTACGTTAATCGTCACGTAGCCTATCACGGGGGCGTTTTTTTTTTTTTCTTTTATTGCAATGGCGGCGGCGGCGGCAGCCGGTCGAAAGACCGGCTGCCACTCCCGCCCCGGACGAACACCCGTCAAACCACCGGCCGGACCCGCCGCCGGGAGGGACATTCGGCAACGGTAAGTCCTGTTCTGGGGGGGGGGGCGGGGGGGAGAATTTCTCCCCAAAACTTGTTCGGGGGGCCGAACACGTTGGCGCTCGGCCCCCCAAAGTTTTGGGGAGAAATTCTCCGCCATCCCTACTCATTCTAGAATTATGTCTACGACTGTGGCTTAGTCAAAGGACCTGAGCATGTTAACAGAGCTCAATACAGAAATTACTACTTTTTCTCCTCCTGTTGTGCCCCCATAGTTGCTGTACAACTGATTTAATTAATACAACGAGTTTTCAGATAGCGTCTTCCCTTTTCTCTGGGTTAGTATCTCAAACAACGTTGTTCGAATCTCAGAATTAGATTTGCATAACCCCGTGGGATTTGAATCTGGATAACATGCTCCGTATATCAAAAACCAAAAAAGAAACCAAGCTTATCAGCCATTCTGACTCATGGGAAAATGCCTTCCCATTCAGATGTTGCTGCCACCATCACTTTGCTGCTGCCGGAAAACGTTTTTTTTAAGTAGTTTTTCCTGCTGCAGCAAAGTGACTCTCCTACAGCTGAGTCTGGTGTCTTCTCAGATCTTACTCCAATGACTCTTTCTGGGGAATGGCATGTAGGCATCCTTCCTCAGGGAGCAAGACCTTGGAGTGCAATCTGAGAGGCAGAAACGGGCAACTAAAATGATCAAGGGGCTGGAGCCTGGGGTAAAAATGATCAAAGGGCTGGAGTAACCTTTCCCTGTGAGGGAAGGTTACAACAGCTGATGTTGTTTAGCGTAGAGAAAAAGAGGGTAAGGGGAGACATGATAAAGTTGTACAAAATTATGCATGACATGGAGAAAGTGGATAGGGAGACATTTTTTCTCCTTCTCTCATAATACTAGAACCTGGGGTCATCCTATGAAGCTGATTGGTGGGAGATTCAGGACAGATAAAAGGAAGTACTTCTTCACACAGCGCATAGTTAAACTATGGCATTCGCTACCATAAGATGTACTGACGGCCACCAATTTGGATGGCTTTAAAAGGGGATTGGACAAATTCCTGGAGGAGAAGGCTATCAGTGGCTACTAGTCCTGAGGGCTCGATGCTACCTCCAGTACAAGAGGCAGTATGCATATGTATACCAGTTGCTAATAATTCTGAGGTCAGAGTAGTTGGTGAAGCATCTAGACAGAACATGGGTGGGAGGGTGCTGTTGCACTTGTGGGCTTCCATAGGCATCTGGTTGGCCACTGTGTGAACAGAATGCTGGACTAGATGGACCTTGGTTTGATGCAGCATGGCTCTTCTTATGTTCTTATAGCCACAGTTGAGACCTGTCTCTACTATTTTTAAAGAACAAAATGAAACTTTTATTGTTTAAAACAACATGGCTAAAGCTCACAATATGGTGCAAGGGAATGTTGTGTCACTTGTCATAATGTTTAATTCAACAGGGTACCCACAACTATTCCACACAACAATCTGATCACTAATGTCAGTGGTAGCTGGGAAACATTTTCCCAGTAATAACATACTACAATTTGAGTGTTGTCAGCCTTTTTTTTTTTTAAACGACACACAGATTAAGACAGCAAGCCTTATGTGCACTTATTTGGGAATAATCCCCATTGAACTGAATGGGATATACTTTACAGTAAACATTCATAGGATTGTGCTGTGTGCCCTGTTCAGGGATGCCATGGAAATGTAAAGAGCTCTCTTCAAGGCCCCACACATTCATGCTTCCATTAATTCCAGTAACCAGGTCAGAAGGCCTGATATATCACTCTAATATATGCCAATAAGGCATGTATCTTAACTAGTTTAACTTCTGATGAGTAGAGGAGGAGGAGGAGGAGAGAGACTCTGTGTTGATGGATCTTTATACTCCTTTGTGGATTCTTCAAGTGGAGAAACTGTGCCATACAGGACTTCCAAATATCAATTTAAAAATTGCAGCAGGTGGAAAGGTTGATGCTAATAATTCTGAGGTCAGAGTAGTTGGTGAAGCATCTAGACAGGAGAAGGATGACTTTTCCCCTCAACTGGATGTCCCTTTCTCCATCTAGTTCCTTTCCTCCCCCTATTTTGTTACATTGTGAAGCTAATTTTGAAATTTTTCCATTTAGATCACTCAGAGTTCACCACAGGGATTGTGGGCTTCTCCACATAGGGCCTTTATCCTGTAACTGAGATTGGTTACTCACAGAAGTTTGTGAGTCCTATTGTCAATCTCCAGCGGTTTCCGACCATTTTCACTGCTTAATTTGAAATGGAAATAATGAGCTAATAAAAATAACCGGGTTGAATCAGTTTGAATTTGTCTGTGTAAAGAGGAAGTGGCACTATAACAACAGCTCCATCTAGTGCCTTATAATGAAATATATAGAACTCACAGATAAAGGGATAAAAGTGGGGGAAGGGAAGCGCATGTAAAGGGCCAAACTTAATCCTGCAGAGAATCAGGAAGCAGAAGTTCCAGTAAAATCACGGGATAAAAAGCATCTGTGTAGAGAAGCCCTGTGCCTAACAGGTTCACATCTTGTAAATTCAGCTCTTAACCGTGTCCTTTCATTTACTGATCTGGTGACTAGCAAAATGTGCTTTGATGAACATACCATCATATTTGACAATATATGATCTAAACAGGATCCTTCAAGGTTATATTGAGCTTCTCCTTTAAGTTGTGCTTATTGAAAACGTCCCATTATTCTCTGTTTACACAGAACTCATTACAGAATGCTCAAACTAGTGGGTGTTTTAACAGCAAGACCTGAACGTTCATTGGAAGCACAATTGGGTTAAAACTGACAATTTTCATTGGCTGCCCTGCTAGCTTTTGGCTTTGAGTTTTGGCTTTCATAAACGTGCCCATATATAAGGTTTACAATGACTGGGCAATAAACAGTGAATGATAGATTTCTGTGTACTAAACTGAAATTTCCCACATTTATTTGTTTATTTGATTTCTCTCCTGCCTTTCTACCAAAAATGGCACTCAAGGCGGCTTCCTTCAGGATCTCAAAGAAACCGCAAACACTTTTATTCATAACATGAAAATAAATTTAAATAGATTTTAATTAAGCAATGAATTAATTAAGCAATGAATTAAAAGCAAATGATTAATCAGCTAAAAATTATTTTATTGGTGGACAGCTGTAAAAAATGTTAACACATACTCTTTTATGTCTAAAGTGTGTGTGGGTGTATTTATGTGTGCTGGAAAGAAAATTATTAAATCAAGCCATTTTTATGAACAAATCTCAATGGAGAGACTCCCATGAGCATATCTGCACATTTCAATTACAGCTTAAACTCTTCACATACCACAGATTTTATCTGACCTTGTTACTTCCAATTATAAACAGCACAGCTTGTTCTAGACCCCTTGATTTTACTCATGAGCCTGTGCCAGCTTGCTTGTGAATTTGCTTTCCCTCCTAATCATGTGAGCACGGAGGAAGGGGCCTTCACAGTAATGTATGATCTTGTGATAGTTTGGCACACAAGACTTTTGTCTGCAACAACACACACTATCAGGAGGTTGCAGGGGCTTCCTGAACATCCTTTTTACTGGGGCAGAAAATGCAATAGAATTCCCATTATTTTTATCCCTCGGTCAGTATTCAGATCTTACTGTGTTCCCCTGGTGTATTTAACCATTCAGGCAGAATGATAATACTTGAGGCTTTATCAGAAATAACTGTGCTTTATTATTCAAACAATATAACTTATTTTTCTTCTGCTGTTTCTGAATTTCTGTCTCCCCTGTGTTACCTCAGCCCTTCAGGCATCACTGGATAAGAACTTAGCTTCATGTTCTCAGTTCCACTGTTGTTAGACCCTTTAGTCATCCCAGCATTTGTAAATAGCACTCATTTATTATTCCACTTGCTAATTTAGCAAATGTCTGGGCCCTCCAGGACATTAAGATAAATGTCTGTGTTGGGCTGGAAAAGTATTGTTTCCCTATAGTTTTTAGTTTGCCTTGCCTTTCCCTAAGCCAATGATTTTCAAATAATATTCTGAGTTTCCTTGAACATAATCAGAAGTTCTTCTTTGTGGTCTCTGTGTATCACATACACGGGCTCAGCACCTGCACTGAGCCTCATTCGGGAACCTTCTATAGCTGAGGAACGTTTTTGGCAGGAACCCTCCCCCACTGTCCACTCCGCATGTCCCAGCAGGTTCCAGCCCGTTCCCTCAGTTCTCTTTCAACCGCCTAGTGGATAGTCTTGTTCGGAGCTTCCTCTGTGCAGAAAGAGAATTGCCAGCATTTTTTTGCTGCTGCTGAGGACTTGTTTGTTATTCTTATTTGTTCTCCCCTGGCTTTGTCATCTTCCACCAAAAATAAAAAATAAAAATTCCTTTGTTGTTCGTCCATTTTTTCACTTACCACGGCTGCAGTGTCACTAATGCCTCAAAGGCAGCTTTTCAAAAGTGTGTCAAGTGTGGGAGTAAGTTGCCTCCCACTGACCCTCATTCCCTCTGCCTTTTTTGTTTGGGTGAAGGCCATTTACCCAACACTTGTTCCTTGTGCCGGTCGTTTACTAAACAGGCACAGAAAAACAGATTGGACAGGTTCAAGGCAGAACTGTGGAGAAGAGTGTTACTGGCTATGGATCCAAAGAATGCTGCAGCGTCTTCTGCAAAGGACAAAGCAGGGGCGACTATGTCTTCCTCCAAGCCGATGTCCCCTCGCCCAGCAACTTCTGTCGAACGGGCTGATCCTCTGACTCTGGGATTCTCCTTAGCACTCCCAGTCACGAGAAAGATCACTAAAAAGGCAAAGATTCCAAAATCAGGATCGAATGGCCTTAAAAAGCAGAAGAAAAAGAAGGTTGCTGGAAAAAAGCTTCCAGCTGAAAAAAGCTGAAGATTCTGGCATCTCCTCCCTTGCTGGATTCACCAATTTGTGTACTGTCGCTGGTATGGACCACTCCCATCACTGAGTCAGCGTCTACGGTGTCTGAATGTGAAATCTTGGATTTTCCCCTCCACCACCAGTCTCTTGGGACTAGGGATGTACGAAAGGCACTTACCTTTCGCGGATTATACTGATGGTGGGGGGGGAGGCGCTCCGTCCCTCCCCCTGGAATCCTGGACGGGGGGGCGCTCCGTTCCTCCCCCCCGGAATCCTGGCCGGCCGGCTGTGCTCCACAGGGATTCTGCAGAGCCACTGGCCGGCTCCGCCAGCAGCCGGACATCCGGCCGCTGGCTAGCAGAGACGCAAATGGCAGCGGCTGTAGCTGCGGCCGTTTGCGTCCCTGCAGTCAGCCGTGATAGGCTATGTAAATGTTTACGTAGCCTATCACGGCTGACTTAAAAAAACAACAACAACAACGCACGTACGCAAATGGCGGCGGCCATGGCCGCCGCCATTTGCATTTCTTATTTTAGCACGTCTTAGTCTACGTCAAGATTTACGTAGACTAAGACGGCGAAAATAAGGGGAACGCAAATAGCGTAGCGTCCTATCACTTTTTTTTTTTTAACTGGAAAGGGCAGCGGTGGCAGCCGGTCAGAAGACCGGCCGCCGCCGCACCGCCGCCGGAGCCGCTGCTGCCAGGAAGATCCGCCCCAGGTAAGTCTCTTCCAGGGGGGGGCGGGGGGGCAGACCATTCCGCCACCAATTTCGGGGGGCCGAATGCGCTGCCATTCGGCCTCCCTGAGATCCGTGGCGGAATTCTCTGACATCCCTACTTGGGACCGAGACTTTTCTCCATCTGGAGATCGTCAGTCACCAATAAGGCAGGAAGCCTCAAGTCGTCGTCTCTCATCTCCTCCTCAGGACCGAGAGTAGAAATTTCATCCTGGGCTGCTTCGTTTTCCCTGTGGTGATCGCTGTTTCGAGTCCCACTATAGGGAGAGGTCAAGATCTCCTCATTATGACTGGGAGAGGAGTTCAGAATGGTCTTGCCCTCCACAGAGGCCTTACAATTTTGAGGACTACCGTACTTTTCAGGACCGAGAGTGCTTTGATCACTCCAGATATCTGGGGGCAGCCTCACCTCGGTATCAGCCACAGGTATCAGCAACTGTTTTTCATCCTCTTGCTAGAGATATGTTTCTTGTGCCTCCACCCGTGCCACCTCGTTCCTCTTCCCTGCTGCAGAGCCAGTTAGAGGCCCCTAAACGGGTTCACTCGACTCCGATGTCAGTGCAATAGCCGATCCCACCTGTGGCTGCCATGCTGCAAACAGACTTGCACCATGACTCAGCTGATGACTGCCAGTCAGACTCTTCCTCATACTCATCCGTCCCACCTTCCATCCCATCTCCAGATGACATAGTGGGGTTCCAGGAGGGAGTGTCCCCTTTGGAGGACATGTTCGACTTCGCTGAGTAAGTCAGCAGGATGGCCCATTCTTTGGGCATTGAAGTACAGCAGCCAAAGGAGCATATACAGGATACTGTCTTTGATGCAGTCTATACTGAGTCGTCAAAGCTGGTGTTGGTTCCCTTCCTCCCAACCCTCCTTCAGACCATTCAACAGTCCTGGAAGGCTCTATCCTCCATGGCCCCATTGTCTAAATGCCTTGAGTCCCTTTATCGGGTTCAGGAAAAAGACACAACATTCCTGTATTTACACCCGCGTCTCAACTCCATCATTGTAGAGTCGGCACAGGGAAGGTCGCAAAAGCTTCATGTGTTGCTGGTTGACAAGGAGGGGAGAAGATTGGATCTTTTAGGTTGGAGGATGTATTCCTCGGCTGCCCTCAGACACCGTAAGGCCAATTACCAGGCCTTGATGACCAGATACCAGCTATTCCTGTGGGAGAAGATGGATTCCCTTTGTGCCTATCTCCCAGAAGACCAAAAGGATCTCATCAGGGTCTTCCATGTGGAGGCTGTCAAGCTGTCGAGACAACAAATAAATAGTTCTCGGCACAAGGCGGACTGTAGCACCAAGTTGATGGTTGGCGCCGTCACTCTCAGGTGCGCCTAGCTGAGGTCTGTGGGCTTGACTCCGGAAGCCCGGTCCCAAATGGAAGATCTGCCCTCTGACGATGAAGCACTCTTTGATGCCAAGACGGACAAGCAAATGGACTCTGTTCAGAAAGCAAAGACTACCTCCTGTAACATGGGCTTGGGCCCTCAACCCATGCAGCATCAGTACAAGGGTTGCAAGTGGTTGCAGCCTCAACCATATGGGCCCAAATAACAATTTCATTGGTACCAATGCTACCAGCTTTCCCAACACCAGCAAAAGCTGACAGTTCCATCTTCAAAGTTCTGTCAGGGTTGTGGCAGGCCTGAGCCATCCTCAAAGCGTCAACTTTGACTTCCCAGCATTTGTCATCCCCAACCTCCCTAGTCAACCTGTCTTTGGGTTCATCCTGGCACGTTTCCTGCCAACTTGGAAGGCAATAACATCAGACACTTGGGTGTTAGATGTAATTGGTAGGGGTTACATGATAGAATCTCACACCCTCCCCACCCCTAGGGACTGTCTGCATTACTCTATCTTCGCAAGCCCTCCTTCTGGAGACATCCACCAGCGAAATGGGGGTGGGGTGGGATGCTCTTAGGGAGATCCTTCAGACGCTTCACTCGAGAACCGGGGATTTTGGCTCCTCAAGGCAAAAGTGTGCACATGGGGAAAAATGGGGTGGGAGCAGTAACTCCATGGCAGATTGCTGGAATGTGGCAAAATGGGGGGGGTGCTCAAAGAAGGAGCCTTCAGATGCTGCACTCAAGAACTGGGGATTTTGGCTTCTTCATGGAAATCTGCACACATGGGGAAAAATTAACTGCTGTCCATTCATAATAATGTAGTAGCTGGAGGTAGCCTGGACATGGGCTGGGAAACAAGCCTCTCTCATTGTTTGAGCAGCCCCTGCCATTTCGATGACATTCAGTTCTACTCCCCCCACCTCACCTGGAAGTACGTTCCTTTCAAGTGCTGTGTGACTCCTGAAAGTTGGATTTTAAAGGTGCAGTACACTCGGCTTATCTTGCTTCGTGTATCCCTGACGGACTAAAGTCAATAATACTCCATCATGCTTCTCATTCCATTGTCAAGAAGATCCCTCCATGTTGTGACAGGGAAGATCACTGGCATGTGAAGCATCTATAGGTTGTTGTGATGGTTTTGCTCCTTTTATTATTATTATTATTATTATTATTATTATTATTTTTGGTAAAGTCGCTCTGATCTGGTCTGACTTGCTAATGATTGCTAGCCTCTGGGCTAGGCATGTCAGAAGAAATTTCTTGTCACCATTGTTTGGATTACTTCATACTTGTTTCCCCATGGAAGGCATGTTGTTTAGATTCATGCCCATTTTGGCTGTTTAAGGCCTGGGTTTCCTAGGAAGCTTATCAGGACTTCCTCAGCAAGAATATTAGTCATGGTGGACAGCTTCCTTGAAAGAAAGCCAGCTTGCTCACCAGTACTGATATCCCTTTGTAATGTGCAGCTATTGAATACTGATGGTTGTCTTTTTAGGCCACCCTGTTCAGTTCAAGAGGGGCAAACCACTGAATTATGGGATAACATTGTGGCACATATTGAGCAATTGATAAGTCCTTAATGTATCGATGATAGGGAGCAGAGAATTGGGAGGCAAGGATGAGCTTGTAAGCCACAATGTTGTATACATATTGCTTTAGTCCAGCATAGAGGCTTTCCTGGATGCCAACCTAAAAAAATCAATTCCTGGACCATCCAAGCTAATCCTTGACTTTTTGATAACAACAGATTCTACCATATATCATTTGTAACATGTATATGTTTTATGCCACCATATTTTTTTACATGCAGTGTTCAGACAGATATGTAGACAGGTCATTGATGTTTTCTCAGATAAATGTTTGTCTTTAATTAAGCCGTAGAGTGTACACAGGTCTTCTGGTTTTATATCCATCTGAAGCTTTTGGCATTCAGGAGGGGAGCAGTGTTTTATTCAGCCTGCTCTGCCACTTACTTGTTTGACCTGCTGTTATATTTAGTGACAGACCTCTCATGATGATTGATATCAACTCTCTGGTTGTAGGCTGGGCTGTTGACAGCTATTTCAGTTTTACTGAGGCCATGTGGAACCCGAAGTAGCTTAATTGGTTTCTAGAGAAAGAGCAGATATCTCTGAAGGTTAGAAAATCAGGAATGCTGCAGAAAGTGGAGAGTGTATAGATGGAAATTATTAAGCTTTCTCGAGACACTTTCACTTTGAGTTGTCCACTCCAAGTAGTTCAGGGCAGACAAACCAAGTGCTTCTTTACATGACTCATATGGAATCCATTCCCCCAGCATCTTGTAAATAGCAATGGCCATGAACTTGTAATCCATGGAGGTCCGCCAGTGACTATTAGGTACAAAAGCTCTGTGTTCAGAGGAAGCAGAGTTCTTACCTCCAGATGCTGACCCATCTCCTGTCATTTGTCCCATCATGGTCGTACCTTGTGCTGGGGACTGCCTGGTTGCGGGACCTCTGAGTGACTAACCTGGTTAAATAGAAACAGATCTAGGTTGGAAGAGCCACAGATCCATCAATATTGGGGATACAGACCAATGCAGCCCTTGGGGCTCAAGAAACCAGGGGACAGAAGAGAGAGAAGAACCAGAGAGGAGGAACGATAGATAACCTCTTCGAGACACACCACCTGTGGTGGAAAGAGATTGGGGACCCACCAGGGCCAGGCTGAGCCCAATCAAAAGCACGGCTGCAGAGACAAGTTGCAGGAGCCAGGGGGAAGGACATATCTTCTTCTAGTGGAGGCTGGTGGCTCCGAAGGCAGTGGGGTGGTGAGTCTGCTCCCGGTTTTCAGTCAGAACGAGTCAGAACTCTAAAGGAACTCTCCAAGGTGCTTCGCAATTCCCAGCATTCTCCACTGCTCTTCTGAAAGGACTCAGTCAATGCCCAGCAATGATGTACAGTTGCCCTTGCTACTACACAGCTGTTGTAAGAGAGTTGCTTCAGAGTCCCCGTGAGAGGATCTAGGTCCCAGACCAAAACACCTGACAGCATGCATCATTCGTTGGAAAATCTGGGTGGCCACTGTCACAGATGTTGTACTGGACCAGATGAAGCTTTGGCCTGGCCCAGCTAGGCTTGCATGGTGAAACCTAGCAGGAGAGGGGTGGAACATATGGAACCTAATGGGTCAGGAGTGTAATTTGGTGAAACTGGTAGAACTGACAAACTGAGTCAGAGACTGGCTGATACAGACGAGGGTCTCCCCACCACCATCGCCCTCCACTGCCATTCCTCCCCTTCCCTGGCACTGGCTTTCAACTTGCATTTGGCAGACCATCAGCATAGACAGAATTCTAGCGTTCTTATGAAACAGATACCACTTTGCTTATTGGACTGCCCAAAAGTGAAGTGTGAACTGATGCTATGGGCTGAAGTAGGACATAACTGAACTGGACATAAGTAGCTTGTCCCCTCTTGCCCCCTTTTCTTGGGGCATTTGTTTGTTACCTACTTTTCTACCACTAGTGATGGATGTAACAATGCAAACTTCATCTGAAGCCGTGATGTTAAGTTTTCATCAGGCCAGAACAGGAGGCCATGGCAATATGTGTTCTTGTTTTTATATTCTGAGCCCAATTCCATGTGTTGGTCTTACCTTTAGGATTCTGATTTTAAATGGTCCTGGTCTTGCATAACTGTGGGAGTGCCTTCACCTGTATGTTATCTCCCTGGGTATTAAGATCAGCTGGTGAGGGGCCTTGCTCCATGCCCCCTCTTTTTCTATTGCTGAGGCATAGGGCAGGGCCTTTTCTGTAGCTGCCCCCTCTTTGTGGATCTCCTTTCCAAAAATATTTATTTCTCCCACCACCACCACATTGTACATCTTGCTTCATCAATTGAAAACATGTTTGTTTATACTATTTTTGAACTGTATTTTTTAAAGCTTGGTGCTGCAGTTTTGTGTCTGCGCTTATTATATATTTTTGTCATCTGGATTGTTTATTATATGCTTAGGCTGTCATTTAACTATAGGTCAGTGCAAACAATGATCCATCTATCTCTATCATATTCTTATCTGCTCTACTGTCCAGAAACACTGAAGAAATAAAATATTACCCCTTTATTTACAAAACCCTGTCAAGGTGTGAATATACTTTAAAGCCCTGCCTTCTGAAAAACGTTTCAGTCTTGTTTTCACTAGAGAAGCGGGAGCAGGGAAATTTCAACTCAGTTCTACCAGAGACATTTTGCATGTCTAGAGGCAATATCCCCCTTCCTGAACACATTTCTGTATGAAATGAGTAGAGAGATTTTCCTGCACTTACAGGAGCACTGCATCATCCCAATCATTTTCATACCTTGAGTTGGACAGTTCTGTAGAATAGCAAGGAATTGCTGTTGTATAACGCAAAGCAGAGATGGCTGTTATATTTCAGGATATTTTAATAAAACATTTGTCAGAAATATTTCTATAATTGCCAATACCATTTCCAAAAAGGGAAATGTGAAAGACACAGCAAATCATTCTGACTCCCTAGATTGAAAGGATTGTTATTTCTTCCAGTTAATTTTATCTTGTCTGATGCCAAATGTCAGAAATTTATCTCACCTTTAATATACTCTCCAACTGGACCTACTAAAGGAGCAATTCACATTTATGTAGTGGAAAGATACCTACATGTACACTGGTGATGTTTGCTATGGTGGGATAGTGTGTTCGAGTCATGTCTGCGTGTCCGTGCATGCAGCCCCTCTACCTTCCACCTGCAGCTTCAGGGCCAAAAAAATGTGCCCGCTCCTGGTGTAAAGTGTGAAGAGAAGATAAGTGTCTGTAATGTGATGAATATATGCCTGGGAGTAGGGGCCAATCACAGATCTTCAGCACTAGTCCACCTCATGTCTCCATGTCTTCAGAGACATCTGTTTTCACATCGCACTTTACAGTTTTCTCTGCAAAAGCCTAGTGTACATATGGCAGATATGTCCACCAAATAACGTACCAATATTGCCACTGATGGTACTGGTTGCCAGTGTAAACATAATGTGCACCTCCTTTGTTAAAGCTTACCACTTTGGCTGCCATTACTCAACATTACTTAAAGATGCCATGTTCACACATTTCTGTTGGACACTCACCCAATTCACACAGCAGGACTTAAAATTTACCAAAGTTTTGATTGTTCTCTAAAATGTTTACCATATCTGAGAAAAATGTGGGAATCTGACAGTAACTGGACTACAACTGCACATAAAAGAAATGAGAACATTGTATCCAGACTCCCTTATAAAGTAAGTCATCAAAACTAGTACATTTTATTGAGGCCTGGTGTATACAAACAACCGATTAAATTGTTCCTGGACTGTAGTCCCTGGATTGCAGGTGCATGCTTGAATGCTCCCTAAGAAAAAGAAAACAGCCCTGCATATCGGCGAGGCTACAGTCCTTTTCCCTGACATTTTTGTGTTGTTGTTTATATGCAATTCTCCCCATTGCTTGCAGTCTTAAGCGGTACAGTCCAGTTTTATCATATGATCTGCTGTTGTGTAAGATATCTTATTTGTTCATTTGGTACAATGAAAGCTAAGAAAATTTCAGAAAGTACAGATTCTTGTGAGAAGGCATTCAACATGTTTCTGGAAATATTGGCAAGAGTAGTCATAAGCTTTAAACTGAAGCTCCAAACTCTAAATCTATTGGAAGAAAACATGGTTGGCCAAATTATATCATTAAACAAACAGCAAGATGAGAAGGCATTTATATGGCCCCAAATAGAGGAGAAAATATTCTCAGGTGCCTGAAAAAACATTTATTGTGCCCAACAGAAAGGATTTTCCTTTCTTGGGGGCTGCTTATCTTTCTCCAAATGTGTCACAAATAATCCTTTGTGATTATATACTTCTTCTGTCTTAAAGTGCTCAAAACACATTTTTGTTTGGTACAAACAATATTATTACCCATGCAGAGGTAATTAGCTGCCAGCAATAGGCACACAAACCCAACCCTGCAAAATCTAACATGCATTCTTTAATGCCATGCCCTTTTCTGTTTGACAGTGTCTGAGGTTCTGTTCAGCTCCCTAATCAACAGAGTCGGGACATGCATGAGTTTTACCCCCTCCAAGACATGCTGCAGTTTGTCTACATCTTGTTCTAAAAGTATTAACATCATTCGCAGTTGGAAGCAGTGTATCATAGATATTGCATAGTTTTTTTAATGCTTTCTCCTGCATATAAATTATGTTGCTGAATCACTGATCGTTTTTGTAAGATAACAAGGTGGAATTAGTTCCTTGCCCCTTTGAAGAAGCTCAGAACTCCAGACGGCTGTCAGCAGCCAAACCCGCTCCAGCGTGAGCTCCCCAGGAAAGGGTGCTGGCAGGGGACAGGCAATTGTGGGTGCAGGACATGTGAGGACAACAAAACTATCATGGCAGCTGAAACTTTGACATAGTACTCTATACTCAACTTTTTATTAAGTCATTGGTCAGTCTAGTTCAGTATTTTCTGTTCTGGCAGGAGGGTTCCAAGGTTGCAGGCAGATGTCTTCCCGGCCCTGCTGTTTAAGAACCTTTCACTGGAAATGGAAAGAGCAGGTGCTTTTACTCCGCCTATAGAAAAGATCTCAAAGCCTAGAACTGTAGAGGTGTACCTGCAGTTTCAGATAAGCCCCAAACCAGGCTTTTGATGAAGACTTAGCAAGAAGCAAGTAGTAGGATTTCTGGGCTTTTTTATATGTTCTGCTTTCCCAACTTAAAATATGAGTGTAGCACTTTGATATCAACACATGTACCACTAAAGCTTTCTCTGTATGGCCACAGTTTTATAAGGCTCACTCAAGATGGGTAACTTGGTCCCTGAAGATGAATGAAAGAAACAGTTCAGCCAGTCAACTCCAATGACGGACCGCTGGCTTTTCTCTTGACCTATAAAGGTTTCATCTCCTCTTATTTATTCATCACATTTGCATCCTACCCTCCTTCCAAGGAACTCCAGGGAGTTTATTCCTGTAACAGCGTTTACTTTAACCT
Organism: Heloderma suspectum; assembly: GCF_057233095.1. Classification (NCBI taxonomy): domain Eukaryota; kingdom Metazoa; phylum Chordata; class Lepidosauria; order Squamata; family Helodermatidae; genus Heloderma; species Heloderma suspectum. Next base: position 20,608,563 of record NC_139459.1, read on the forward strand.
TTTACCATGTGGAACTCCCAGGTTTGTATGCACTGAAATAAAGCACTCAGTCTAAGCTGGAGATCGTTGCAGTCTTCTGCCAGGGACTATTTATTTCTTTTTAAATAACAATTTTTTCGCAGCCCACAGTAACAGGTTTTTAAGGCTCCTCATATGTCTCAAAATAAAAATAAGCCATAGGGAAGAGCTGTTTAATAACTATTTATGGCCTAGGACAGGGGTCTCCAACTTTTTGGGGTCACTGGGAATATTTGGAATTTTGGGAGAGTGTTGTGGGTGCTCTCACAAAATGGCTGCTACAGGGCAGATTATGTGAGAAACAGGGGATCTGTGACTGAATCTCTCCCCTACTTTTTTTTAACCTTAGAGAAGCCTCTGGGGGCTCAGATTTTAATTGGGCCAGTAACACTGGTGAAAGAGGGGTTTAATCTGCCCCCCCTGCTGTGGGGGCTAATAGAGGGGGGATTCAGATACTCTCCCACATCCCATATGGTTTGGCCAAAAGTGGAGATATCCCCAGATCAAACTGGTCTATCTGCCTGTTGTTTCCCACACTAACCCCAGACAGAATAAACCTGAATCAAGCATCTCTGTCAGGGATACTTTGACTTCGATTCCTGCACTGAGCACGGGGTTGGACTCAACGGTCTTGTAGGCCCTTTCCAACCCTACTGTTCTATGATTCTATAAACTGTTGTTTAAGTTAAGATACCAAGTTCCGTACCCTGCAAGGTAGATGATAATAAGCACATGCAGTTTGAGTGGGAAAAAAACTCAAGTGCTCAGATAGCAATTAAAATTGACACCAACGTTTTATAAAAATGGCCTGAGAAACGGCAATGAACATTTCCTGCCCTTTCTCTTAAGTATTTTATAACAAGTTAGATGACTGTATCTACTTTCATGTGCAACACATACTAAACGTCTAATTACAGGCCATGAGTGAACTTTTAGCATTATTGGGTATGTCTTTTCACACAAATGATTGCTAAACAATTTCTCTATTCATATGATCTGCACAGGGCTTTATATTAACATCTATCAACATACTGTATGATGTGCTGTCCTTGGAAGACAAAGCTGACTTGGTTGTTAATGTTGCCCTTTTTTCCATCCAACATCCACAGAGTCTTATGAAAAAGCTGTGATGGGAAAAAGGATTTCATTTTTCCTTGCTTTCCTGCTTTGAAGGATTCCCAGTAACGAAGCAGGTAAGAGTGATTCCATTTTTATTAAGGCTCATGTTCAGGGCTATGTCTATATTAATGATAAAGTTCTTTAACAACGTAAAGAACTTTTAGGAAGAGCTCATAACTCAGTGGTGGAACATGTGCTTTGCATGCAGAATATCCTAGTTTCAATCCCTGGCATCGATCAGTAGCATTAGACTACACTGAGTTAGATGGACAAATAATCTGGGTATAAGGCAGTTTCTTATGTAAAATCGTCCAAATTCTGCACCAAGAAAAGCTAAATTCAACACCCTGTGCAAATTAAGCCAATATACATGATTTTGCTGATTTTGTATGATTCTGCTTTGCTAGTTATACTCAGGGCTCTGGAACCTCACTTCCCAACCCCCAGATATCTATTGAGATACCTTTTTGGTTTCTAAGATTTTACTATACTTAAAAAAAACACAATACATGACTTTTAGTAAAAGTTAAAGCATACAAAATAATACTAAATATATCAATCTGAGTAGAAGCAAACAAAAGAACTAAAGGAAAGCAAAAAAAAAAAAAAACCCTGACAGATACTTTAATGATCATTGAACTCACCAGAAAGGGTTTTCTACATACAAAAACAAAACCCCATATTAAGCAAAATGAGGAAGCAGAAAGGGTGTTTCAACATGTAATTAGAGGGGAATCTCCACGGCGATGGGTTTAGTTCGCTGTCCACTTTGTTGTGGTTTTTACTGGAGTTGAATCTGCTCCATCTGGGTGGGTACACACGGGGATCGAAAACCTGGATTATCCCAAAGCCAACTTGTGGCTCTCAGCAGATCACACACAGTTTACTGGGAATTGTTTGGGTGGCTACTGGGTGGAGTCTCATCCATGTCATCTTTTAGGGAGCCTGTTCTCACCCTCCCACTCCCACCTTGTTCCGCTCCTTCCGCTTTCTCTCACCAATGTGCCCCCACCCCCCCAGCCTACATCTGACCCTCCCCACCCAATTTTTTAAATTTCATTTTCCCTCTAAAACCAGAATAGTGACAGGACTAAATTCACAGCAGTGATCCCTCATATTATTGCATTAGTGGGAACACTCAATCACTTTAGGTAGCCTGCTTTCAATTTTTAACATTTTCCCCCTTCTGTGCATGTTCACTCAGAAGTAAGAAATAAATCTTGCTCCCCTGCAGTGAAAGGGTTAAAGGTTAACTCTAGTAACTCACTCTATAACGCTTTTTTGCGTCTTTGTTGCTCTCTTACATCGCTATTGCCACGTTGTGCGTCTTTGATGTTCTGTAGTTTCTCTGTTATGTAAAATCACTTCCCCCATTTTTGGAAGTGGGCTCACCACCACATCCCAATTTTGCTGCATCCTAGCAATCTGCTGCAGAGTTACTGTTCCCCACCCCATTTTGCCCCATGTGTGTAGTTTTGCCTCCTGCTTCCACACATACACACCCTCTTTCTCCCTTTCTCCTTCCCCCTGCTTGCAATGAGAAGGCAAGATCTTTACTGCAATCACGAGATGGAGAAGGGACTTTAAATAACAAACCACAGAACATCAAAGCACAACATCATAGCAAGGTAAGAGAAGGCAAGATCATTACTGCCATAAAGCAATAAAGTGGAGTAGTGTCCCCACTACTGCAGTAATATGAGGGGTTCTTCGATGTTCTCTGGTTTCTCAGTTATCATGTAAAATCCCATCTCCACTTTATTGCTTTATCACAGTAACGTTCTTTCCAGTTTATGGGAGCATTCATAATGTAGTAGCTGAAGGGAGCCTGGACAGGGGCGGGAAACAAGCCTCACTCACTGGTCTCCTCACCTTTTTTTACTCTATGTCCACCTACCCCATATCCCACTTGTAAATAACTCCACTCCCCACTCCCCAGGAGGCTGTGCTTGGTGAAACTTCCTGACTGTTAGAGCAGTACGACGATGGAACCAATTACCTAGGAAGGTGGTGGGCTCTCCCACACTGGAGGCGTTCAAGACGAGGCTGGACAGCCATCTGTCAGGGATGCTCAGACTTGGATTCCTGCATTGAGCAGGGGGTTGGACTGAATGGCCTTGTAGGCCCCTTCCAACCCTACTATTCTATGATTCTATACTATTCTATGATTCTATGAGCACTTGCTTCAGGTTCACGATGGAGCGGCAATACGCTATTATGATGTTGTGCTTTTAAGGGGATTTTTTTTTAAAGGTAGAGTCTGCTGAACAAAGCACACCTATTCTTTCGGGGGGGGGGTGGCCACCAGAGGTCAACGGTAGGCAAGGCGAAGTAAATACCATGAGGTAGCTCAGAACTAGGGATGGCACGGGCGCCCGATTCAGTCCAGGTATCTGGCAGACCTGCTTCTGCCCGCACCCCTGAGCCCTGCTTGCCAAGCCCCTGTCCCTGCCTGTCCCCTGCCTGCGCTTGGCGAATGGCCTGCACTCACCCCAGCAGCCTTGTCGAGCTTTGCGGTCTCCATTTTCTGAGAAATAAAATGGCGATCACAAAAATGCACAAATTTGCGCACACGTGACAATGCATATTTTGCAAATGCGCATATTTGTGTGTGCACAGAAATGTGTATTTTATGAAAAAATCACATTTCCGTACACACACTAATGTGTGCCTTTGCAAAAATGCGCATTTCACACATGAGAATATGTGCATTCGCAAAAATGTGCATTTTCGCGCTTACAAAAACATGCCCATTTTTGCAATCACCATTTTTTTTTTTAGAAATGACGTCTACAGAGCTCAACAAGGCCACTAGGGTGAGTGCAGGCTGCTTGATGAGAGTGGGAGAGGCTCGAGCGCAGTCTGTGGACCAGCGAGCGGGGGCAGGGGCTGGGCAGGAGTTCGGAGAACCCAGACGGGGGTGAGTTTGCACATCCCTACTCAGAACCTCTGAATGGCCAGCTGCAAAATGGCGGAAACATCGGGGAAACACAAGGAGGGGAAACACTGGGGGAACACCCCTTGACTGGGGTTAGTGAGGTCCCAGCCAGGTGAAAAAGACACCCCTGGGCAGGGCTATCATGCCAATGTAAATGCGGAGGGTTGGTACACACCGCAACGGAAGTGCAGGCAAGCTGAATTAAGGGAAATAATCGGACTAAAAGTAGTCTCAGAAAAACTGTTTTTTCCGCAAAAATCTCCAGGATGGCTGCGAAATGGCCATGACATCATGTGCCCCAAACAGCCTCCAAACACAGCCAACTCACAGCACATTGCTGATGGAGACACCCCCATGGTTTGCGGTATATAAATCTGTTCAATAAATAAATAAAAATAATACAGAATTTCAATAAATACTGAGTCTAGTTTAAAATTCCAGTGGAGTGTGGTAAAATTGTGAACATTACATTACTTTACTTGTATTTCTTTGTTTGTTTGTTTTTAAAAATATGTATTCAAGAGTCCAAAGCAGATAAGAGTAACAACTTTAAAATAAACAGTATGAATAAAAATACAATATAACAACACACACATACACAGAGAATAAAACAGACAGCAGCAGTAAAATCACTACAGTTGCATCAGCACATAAAGCACAATAAACATCATTCCTCCCAATCCTTCAAGGATTCCCCAGAGAGCCTGGTTTTAACCAGATGGCAAAATATATTAAGTTTTACTATGTTATTGTATTTTATGATTTTAAGTTTTGTTTTGTGAACCACCCAGAGAGCTTCAGCTAATGGGCGGTATAGAAATGCAATAAATCAATCTGTCAATAAAAGGAATAATTGCGTTTTGAGGCCTGAAAAGATGAGAAGCCTCCTGCGTGCCTGAACGTGACCTCTGGACTTTTCTTCTTTTTGCGCATTGCTGGTAGTGCCCACTGGAAGCTGATATGGCAAATGTCAGTGCTGGTGAGTCCCTTCACTTCTCCTGAACCAGTCTAATTTAAAGGAGGGAACCATGGGGTGGGGTTTAAAATGAAGATTCTTAGGTGCACCTTGATTAAACCTCAACTTCTGCCCCACATTTCCACAGGAGGTCTTAGGGAGAAAGTACTCCATCTGGATAAGACCACCTGGGCCTCATCTACACAAGCTATTTACTCTGGGGCTGCTGTGAATTGAGGTCCTTCGGGACATATGACACAGTCGCCACTTTGCAGCCAAACCGTGGTTTTCACCTGGAAAATGCTGATTTCCAAAGAGGCATTTTGCTGTGATGTTTTTGGTTTGCTGCGGGTTTCCTGTGGTTGTGAGCTGTCTGTCCCTTCCCTGAACCAACTTCATATTTTGTGGTGGGCGTGTGGATGGCGTGCCTAGTGCTTGTGTCACTCTGTGATGCCCCTTCACTCCTCCCTGTTTCTTCTGTAGCTGTGCAGTTACAAAAGCATGGAGAAGCATGCTCATTCTTCAGCCACACCTTCACACACCTTCTCAGCTTTGTATCTTTGCAATGGCTACTTTGGAGTCCGTGGCCAAGGGCTGGGGGGGAGGGAGGTGTTGGGGGAGCAGACAGTCCAGGACCAACTTTGCTCCAGCCACCATTTTGGAATGATGGGTAAGCATATACCTCTTATGGGCACACATCTTGGCGTGTGCAAACCATCGCGAGAGTCTCAGGCTGGAGAACTGCCAAACAGTTGGCATGGTAATGAAGGAGCAGATCACCCACATTTTATCTATTGAGGAATGGACAGATACACCCCCCCCCCAATACAAGATAGCCACTAAAACCTGAAGTGTCTCACCCCCACCCTCACGTGCTTGTGCAGCTGCGCATTTATAACGGTAAAACAAAAGAGCAGTGTGACTGCCACAGTTTACTTTGCTTCAGTGGCTAAGTGTTGGGGCACAGCAGATTTTCCCGCTGGAGAAGTCCGCAGTAAATAATGCGTGAACCACAGCAGAAGCTAATTCTCAGCTGCAATGCTGTGCAGTTACAACGGAGTGAAGGTTGAAAGCGGTGCTGTGTAGATGGCCCCCTAGACACTCTAGGGTGGGAATTCCAGAATTAATCTTGACATGTTGAATGAGGTAGCCACTACTTACTCATACTCAAAGGCCTAGAGTTAATACCCACTCTTATGCACCAGTTCATTTTTCTCCATAATCTCTTTTTGCTTACTCAGTGAATTGTTACTTCTAATACTATAATGCTCATAACAATTACAAAAGGCTCTTGATACCACTGTTACCTGTTAGTGACAAAAATGTGCCTTTGGACTGGCAAAATGTAATTATCCTTCCTGTGCAATGTAACAAGTAAAGCATCTATGGCATTGCCAGTTAATTAATTAAATAAACTTGCAGGTGCCAAAAACTCATTGTAGATGTCATTATGAGTACATGAAAGAAAGTATGTGAGAACTTTCAGTTTAATAAACCAAAGCCGCCACTCATTGCTAGAAGGAAAACTATTTTCAGTAGCTTCTTTCTATTACGGTAAGACACCAGCACTAAAATGCTTTTCCATCTCAGCCCCACCAATTACTTTTTGCCTTAGGGCACAATCCTATCTGGATTGTTGCAGCCTCTGAAATTGGAGGGTGCCAACTATCCCATGCAGGGCTGCTGGAGTGCAAAGGGGATGCTGTTCTCTGTGCTCCAGCCTTCATTTTTCCTTTGTGGAGAGGGAGGGAAGGGGCCTGGCAACTCAATAGGAAGCTGTGTAAAGCAGCTTCTGCAGTTTCCTCCCTTCCCCATCCCGGGACCGCCCCCTTTCCCCTTTCCCCGCTCTCCATGCTCTGTTTTGGAGCTCGGAGACATAGCTGGCATGGAGAGAACAACGCTGGCTATGGTGGGGAGGGGATGGGGAGCGTGGTTTCTGGGAACTGACATCAGAGCCCTGGCTCCAACTTTGGTTTCCAGAAACCAAACAATCCTATGGCCCTCTAAACAATGTCTAGTGGCCATAGTTACTTAAAATTTGCCCCCACCAATTAATCAATGAAAGCTTCAGTTGGTTGATCTACTGATCAAAAAGCTAAACACTTACTTTTCCTATGGAAAAAGTGGTAGCGGACACTGCAAGAAAAACTATTAAAAAGCCTAGGTAGAACGTTGATCCAACATAATATTTCTCATGACTTGTACCAGGGGAGATCTTCCTACTTCTAATCCAATTTGCTACAGTAATATTCTTACTTTGCTTGAAATGTGACTTATTAAGTTAATAAACCATATAGCAGAATGAAAATCATTAACTGATTATTTACTAAAGCACAGTATGAGTATTTGTACTAAATTATTTTGGTAACTTGCTTAATGTTTTCATTTCAGTTACCCTAAAAGCAACTGAAATCACTACCCCCCCTCCCTGCCCCCTCACTCTCCTTTGAAGCTTTCTGCTGAATCAGTCCCTTCCCTTCCATTTTTTCATATATATTTTTCCCCATGGGCATTTTAAAATTTGACAATGCTGAGACTGTCAAATGCTCAATTTGTAGACACAGCAAGCTATTTCTTCTCTGTTCTTGCAACTGCATATTACATTATTTTAAAAGAAAAATACAGACCTGTCTAGAATGTCTAGACTGGGGAATACTTAATCACAAGCATTACTAAGCACCACTTCTACTGCCATTGTAGGAGTTTCCAGATGATATACAGTATATGTACTGGGCAATGCATATAGGTTAAGAGTAGGGATGGTGGAAAAATCCACCACGGACTCCAATGAGGCTGGATTCTTTAGAATCCGCCCTCCCGGAGTCTGTGGCGGAATGGACTACCCCCCCGCCACCCCCTGAAATCCCCCCGGGATGGAACCTACCTGGTGGCGGCTGGTCTGGGTCGCCGTTTTCATTCCGCAGCCATCTGCTGCCGGGCTGCGGAACAAAATGGCATCCGGCGTAGCAGACGCCATTTGCATCCCTGCCCTTGGCTGTGATTGGCTACATAAATATTTATGTAGCCAATCACGGCCAAGGGCAGGGACGCCTACGCTGGACGCCATTTGCGGCCACAGCCCGGCAGCGGATGGAAGTCCGGCTGCAGGTGGCCCCAGCTGGCAACTCTGTGGACTTGCCATGGAGCGGAGCTGGCCGGACAGGATTCTGGGGGGAGGGACGGCTTGCCTCCCCTCGCCCCATGGACGCCTGGACGGAATGGTAAGTGGGTTTCGTACACCCCTATTTAAGAGATAGTAGGTGAAAGACAGAGCTGGTTCCTTCTCACAACCATGGACATCACTTGCAGCATGTTTACTCTGAAGTAAGCCCCACTGAGTTCATTTGACTTACTTCGTAGTAAAGATGAAGAGATAATATTAAAACAAAGTCACAACAGTATTTTAATTAATTAATTAATTAATTAATTAATTATTACATTTATATCCCACCTTTTTTCCTCTTGCAAGGAACCCAAGGCGGCTTACATGATCCTCCCCATCTCCATTTTATCCTCACAACAACCCTGTGAGGTAGGTTGGGCTGAGAGTCTGTGACTGGCCCAAAGTCACCCAGGGAGCTTCCTGGCTGAGTGGGGACTTGAACCCAGGTCTCCCAAGTCTCAGTCCAACAGTCTAACCACGACAACCCACTGGCTCTCATGTTGTACTTGTGGGCTTCCTAGGAGCCTCTGGCTGGAAATGAATTTCTGGGCTGGGTGGGCCCTTGGACTGTAAAAATAATAACAACAACAACAAACATGTGTATCCTCCCATTTTTCCTCTTGCAAGGAACCCAAGGCGGCTTACATGATCCTCCTCTCCATTTTATCCTCACAACAACCCTGTGAGGTAAGCTGGGCTGAGAGTCAGTGATTGGCCCAAAGACACCCAGTGAGCTTCTTGGCCAAGTGGGGACTACAACCCTGATCTCCCAAGTCCCAGTCCAACTCTCTCACCACAACACTACACTGGCTTTTCTCTTGGCTGCAAAATCTGTACAACAGACAGGCCTTTTCGCAACTTGAACTCTAGGTCAGTGGTAAATCTTGCCCATCTCCGTATAATTCAAAAGAATTTTGATATTAATTCTACATAATTTAATTCATAAATCAAAAGGCTCCACATGTATGTTCACTTTTTTATACATTCAGCGTTGGATCCAGTGCTGGCCATCTACTAGCAGAATGGAAGCCACTGGCTGAATGGATTTTCTTTCTCCCTGCAGCCCTGTCCCCCAGATCTGATCCAGAGTATTGGGGGACCCTCTGGAGGGCAGATTTAAGGAGCACATGGGGTCCTGCAGCAGGGAGAAGAGCAAGAAGTCCCATTGTGCAAGTGCTGAGTTTAACCCTCATGGTTTGCCTTATAAAAATATATAAATACTTTTTTAAACAGTTGGAAAAATTCTCCAGTGAGGTGTCTTTGTGACATTGTGGGCACTACCCAATCAATCAGTTCCATCCTGCAGAAGCCGTTTTTCCAGGACTCAGCCTTTAAGAGGAAAAGGTCTGTCCTGAATGCAGTGGGACACTTCCAAATCAGCCCCACTGCTCCACAAACCGTAACGCCTGATTTCACCTCAAATGCCCTTGGTGTCACTGTCTTGATTTCTCTTCATTTGATTGCTGAATACTCTCATCCAGATGTGTGAAGTGAACCAGCCCTACTAAAAAGCACTGAGTTTGAGGTGATGTGGGGGTGAGAGTCTGTATACATACGTGATTCACACATGCAAATCATCAGTTGATAGTGATGAACATGCATGTGTGAACTGGCCTAAAGTTGCATTGTGAACCTCAGAAATACAGATCCATGAGAGGAGAAGAACAGTAAACTAAGATTCCTAGTCTTTTTTATTATTCTGCCTGTTCTGAGCCTTATACCTGAAGTAACCTTTCAGAGATGTGCCTTTACTCTGCTGGTTCTCACTGAGGTATGAATCATGTAGGTTGGACTATGAGGGGCTGATGACCCTGATGCAAAGACTCAGAATAGATTGCCCCGAATCCTTCCAGTTGCTGCACTCTGTATTCAGGCAGACAGAGCTAAGACAGACCAGTGCTACCCAGCTCATCCACCCAGGTCTGGGTGACAAACACCAGCTAGGCCCTGTCATCCACAATCAAATAATGGATGGCAGCTGTTTTATTTTGGACCAACCTGGCATTACCAAGCAGCACACCAAGGCCCGGGGGTTGGTTAATAGGGCCACCCAAATCCTGCTGGATAGGGGGAAGACCAGAAGAGTAGATAGCTCTTAGATGTCTCACTACTCTTCTGTATTCATCTCTTCCTGCTTCTTCTTTGTCCAGCTGCTCCATTCTATTCCCCCTCCCACATGCTTTTCATCCCCCCCACACACACACATACACATACACTCCATTGGGGTTTTTCCCATAATTTTTTCGTTCTATTTTCACTCCTTTCTATTACCCCTTCCATCCAGTTGCCCTTTTTTTTTCTCAGTCTGTCAGCATTCCATGTCACTGAGTTATCTTTGGACTTTTTCGCAGGGCAGTGGGTGGGTGTCCAACCTTCAGGGTTTTTTTTTTATTCCATAAGGTTTTGTTGCTGCCCATAGAAATCAACAACGAAATCAAAGACTTCAGTGTCGCTGGGACTGGGCAGCAGTGCGTTCACCCCACCCACCCCCCAAACCTCAAAATAGAGGGGACAACCAAAAGGGATAGAGGAAACTTAGAACAGCCCAAGGAAGATGGAGCATGCTCAGTCAGCACATAATGCTGACGGATTGTTGGATGAGGAGTGGGGGGAGCAAAATTCTGTGTATGTGGGTGGGTGGGATGAAATAGAGTGTCTGGAACCCAGGAATTTTAGCATTCTAGTCTTTTAGCTCTTTTGCTGTAAAGTTGTTATTGTATTTTAAATCTCTGCATTGCTGCTAGGTTTTATTATGGTTGTACTTTACACTATGGTTTTAAGCTTTTATATTTTATATTGTTTTTATGCTATACTTGTGATTTTCATTTTTGTGAACCCCCAGAGAGCTTTGGCTATTGGGCAGTATAGAAATTAAATAAATAAATAAACAAACAAAGAGACAAACTCTGGAGAAAAAGCACTCTACACTGCAACCTTTTTTCTGCGGGGCCCCCACTTCTTCCTTTAGTGGGACATGGGTAGGCATAGGAGGGAGAATGGGTATGCATAGGAGGGAGAATGATATGCAGTCCTTCAGGACAGTTTAATAGATGTTTATCCCTTTGCCTGGGAGAATGTAGAATGTATTAGCCTGTAAGAAACTTTAAACAAGCAGGGAGAAGGAAAAGGGATGTGGAGAATGGAGCACTTAATGCCTTTCCCCATCCTAAGAACATCTAATTTTAGGTGTGGTGACCCACCAGGAAAGAGATCTTGGGGTTGTGGTGGACAGCTCAATGAAGATGTCAACCCAGTGTGCAGCCACTGTACAAAAAGGCAAACTCTATGTTAGGCATAATTAGAAAAGGAATTGAGAATAAAACTGCCAGTATCATACTGCCACTATACAAATCTATGGTGTGACCACACTCGGAATACTGTGTACAGTTCTGGTCACCACACCTAAAAAAAAGATATTGTAGAGTTGGAAAAAGTGCAGAAAAGGTCAACTAAAATGATCAAGGGTCTGGAGCATCTCCCCTATGAGAGAAGGTTACAACAGCTCGGATTATTTAGCTTGGAAAAAAGGAGGGTAAGGGGAGACATGACAGTACTTCTTCACATAGCGCATAGTCAGACAATGGAATTCGCTACCACAAGACATAGTGATGGCCACCAATTTAGATGGCTTTAAAGGAGGATTGGACAAATTCATGGAAGATAAGGCTATCAATGGCTACTGTTCCTTATGGCTTTGTGCTACCTCCAGTATCAGAGGCAGGCAGTATACCTATGTATACCAGTTGCTGGGGAACATGGGTGGGAGGGTGCTGTTGCACTCATGCCCTGCTTGTGGGTTCCTGGTCGACAGCTGGTTGACCACTGTGTGAACAGAATGGTGGACTAGGTGGACCTTTGTTCTGACCCAGCATGGCTCTTCTTATGTTCTTATTTGAATTAAATCCCATTAATGTCAGTGCAACTTACAGATGAATAACTGTAGGCAAGACTTAGCGTAAACTGGGTATAGAGAAGGAAGAGTGAAATATTTGACCTGAAAACAATGTGCCTGGGTGAGCTTTCTCTCTATATACATTAGTCATTGTCTACCAACATTACCATTCTAGTGAAGGGGTACGGGTGGGAAGGAAAAAGAACTATGGCTCATATGTATTCTACTTGGTTGGACATAATGTCTAGCCTAAGTCATCATGGGCTTGGGTAGAACTAATCTCACTCAATATTTCCATTGAAAACCTATCATGAACTACACTCATTTTAATAAGACACGTGGTGTACTTAGGATATGTTTCCTAGTTCTTGTATCATGACAGATAGGGGAAAAGATTATCATTTTTAGGCTTGAACTGTCTTCATTGAACATTCAGGCTGAAGCAACTATTTTAGTCCGGGTTTGATAAAGCCTGTGCAGTGCATTTTTGGCCATCTGTTAATTTCAAATTCACATTTCTGTATGTTTAAACAACAGCAACACTGTATATTCTGTGAACTCCATAACTCTCTGACTACACACTCCATCATCTCCTCTGTCAGCAGCACTTACACAAGTGCCCAGTGGTAGTCACAAAATTCTCACAGCCTAATCTACCTCGTGGAGTTGTTGTGAGAATAAAATGAAGCAATCCTAACTCTGCGATTCTGAACTCCTTGGAAGAGCAGTGGATACATATTAGATAAATACATACATATAGGGAGAGAAGGGCACTTTTCTTATATTCCACTTAAACAGTTTTATAAAAGATCTACCCCAGATTATTCACCGCATCATGGTGATACTGATTATTACATTTATATCTTACTTTTCCACTAAAGATGCTCAAGGAAGCTCATAATTTAAATAATAAAAACAACCAATCTAAAACATGAACTCTTGGAAACACTGTAGGGTGAATTATGGATTTGTTGGGTTGTTGAAATTGTTTGTCTGGAGTTTTATTTTTAGATTTTATTTATGCATTACATTCATTTCCTGCCTTTCCTCCAGTGAGCTCAAGAGAGCATACACGGCTCTCCCTCCTTTTATCCTCAAAACAAGCCTGTGAGGTAGGTTAGCCTGAGAGATAGCGACTGGCCCAGGGTCACCCAGTGAGCTTCATGGCTGGATAGGAATTTGAACCTAGGTCTCCCCAGTCCTAGTCACTCACACATCCTGATTCTGCAGGCAGATTTGGATGTTACCTAGAAGTGGCAAAAAGAGAACAGAGGAGTGACTTGCGCACCTTCTTATGCTTCCAAAGCAGACAATCTTGTATTTATTTATTTATTTATTTGATTGATTGATTGATTGATTAGCCGCCCATCGGGGGGCTAATATCAACTTGCGGGGAGATGTTTGTTGTGGAAGCTGCTCTGGGAGTCTTTTTGGCTAAAGGAAGGAGAATAAATGCTGTAAATAAATAATTAAAAAATAGGAAGGAGGAAGTGCAGCTCACTGACATATACTCTATCACTTTTGTGTGTCTTTCTTTTGTAAGCACTTTCTTGCTCCTCCCCGGTTTGTAAAACTTACTTGATTTCGATTCTCGTTTCCTTCAGTCCCCGTCCTCCCTTATCTGTTCTCTCAGGGTAGAACTAGATACTACAAGAGATACTGAGCTGCAGTCCTTCCATATTTCTGTCTGCCCTCTTCCTCATAACATCTAATATGAAAACAACATGGGGCATGATTATGAAGCTGTGCCTTTCCCCACCATGTCTCACATAAAAGGACTCGATAGTCTTATAGGCCCCTTCCAACCTTACTATTCTATGATTCTATGCCATATCATGTGTCATGTTATTCTAGACTTTACAAGGGAGAAGGGAGAAAGAAACCTGGAACAGTGGCAGCTTCATTTTTCTTATTGCAGGGCTTGAGCCCCCTCAACCACAGGACACCCCCCCCCTTGGAATAATGAAAGGGGTAATTGGGAATGGAGATCCCAGGAAGATGAGGCAGAGAGCCACACAGTGGTTTAGCTCAGGAGCAGTTTATTATCTACACTCTGGACAAGACTGGTATCCTGACGAAGGGAGCTGCAAAATTTACAGCCCATTGTAATATAGAGAGCCTGATTTCCAGGAGCTAATGCACAACTTCCCCTTCATGGATCACTGCCTTGTTGTGGCGAAGGGGCTTGCGTAACTCAGTGAAGCCATAAGCTATGCCGTGCAGGGCCACCCAAGACAGACAAGTCATGGTGGAGAGTTCTGACAAAATGTGGTCCACTGGAGAAGGAAATGGCAACCCACTCCAGTATTCTTGCCAAGAAAACCCCATGGAACGTATCACAAGGCTAAAAGAGATGGCACCGGAAGATGAGCCCCTCAGGTCGGAAGGTGTCCAATATGCTACTGGGGAAGAGCAGAGGGTATTTCCAAGTAGCGCCAGAAAGAGTGAAGCGGCTGGGCCAAAGCCGAAAGGACACTCAGCTGTGGATGTGTCTGGTGGTGAAAAAAAAAGTCAGATGCTGTAAAGAACAATATTGTTTAGGAACCTGGAATGTAAGATCAATGAATCAAGGTAAGCTAGAGGTGGTCAAACATGAGATGGCAAGATTGAACATCGACATCTTGGGAATCAGCGAACTCAAATGGACAGGCATGGGCGAATTTAATTCAGGTGACCATCATATCTACTATTGTGGGCAAGAATCCCTTAGAAGAAATGGAGTAGCACTCATAGTCAACAAAAGGGTGGGAAAAGCAGTACTGGGCTACAATCTCAAAAATGACAGAATGATCTCAGTATGAATGCAAGGCAAACCATTCAACATCACAGTAATTCAAGTCTATGCCCCAACCACTGAGGCCAAAGAAGCTGAGGTTGATCGGTTCTGTGAAGACCTACAACACCTTCTAGAACGAACACCAAAAAAAGATGTCCTCTTCATCATAGGGGATTGGAATGCTAAAGTAGGAAGTCAAGAAATCACTGGGATAACAGGCAAGTATGGCCTTGGTGTACAAAATGTAGCAGGACAAAGGATAATAGAGTTTTGCCAAGGGAACACGCTGATCATAGCAAACACTCTTTTTCAACAGCACAAGAGGCGACTCTACACATGGACATCACCAGATGGCCAATATTGAAATCAGATTGATTATGTACTTTGCAACCAAAGATGGAGAAGCTCCATACAGTCAGTACAAACAAGACCTGGAGCTGACTGTGGCTCAGATCATGAGCTGCTTCTTGCAAAATTGAAGAACGTAGGGAAAACCACTAAACCATTCAGGTATGACCTAAATCATATCCCTTATGAATATACAGTGGAGGTGAGGAATAGATTTAAGGGATTAGACCTGATAGACCGAGTGCCTGAGGAACTATGGACGGAGGTCCGTAACATTGTTCAGGAGGCAGCAACTCAATCCATCCCAAAGAAAAAGAAATGCAAGAAAGCCAAGTGGCTGTCTGAGGAGGCTTTACAAGTAGCTGAGGAAAGAAGGGAAGCGAAAAGCAAGGGAGAAAGGGGAAGATATACCCAACTGAATGCAGATTTCCAGAGGATAGCAAGGAGAGACAAGAAGGCCTTCTTAAATGAACAATGCAAAGAAATCGAGGAAAACAACAGAATGGGAAAGACTAGAGATCTTTTCAAGAAAATCAGAGATAACAAGGGAACGTTTTGTGCAAAGACGGGCATGATAAAGGACAGAGAAGGCAGGGACCTAACAGAAGCAGATGAGATTAAGAAGAGGTGGCAAGAATACACAGAAGAACTATACAGGAAAGATCTTAATGTCCCTGATAGCCATGGTAGTGTGGTCACTGAACTTGAGCCAGACATCCTAGAGAGTGAAATCAAGTGGGCCTTAGGAAGCATTACTAACAACAAAGCTAGTGGAGATGACGGTATTCCAGCTGAGCTATTTAAAATCCTAAAAGATGATGCTGTTAAAGTGCTGCACTCAATATGCCAACAAATCTGGAACACTCAACAGTGGCCACAAAACTAGAAAAGGTCAGTTTACATTCCAATTCCAAAGAAGGGCAATGCCAAAGTGTGTTCAAACTACCGCACAATTGCGCTCATTTCACATGCCAACAAGGTGATGCTCAAAATCCTACAAGCTAAGCTTCAGCAGCATGTCAACCGAGAACTACCAGAAGTACAAGCGGGGTTTCAAAGAGGCAGAGGAACTAGAGATCAAATCGCCAACATTCGCTGGATCACGGAGAAAGCAAGAGAAATCCAGAAAAACGTCTATATCTGCTTCATTGACTACGCCAAAGCCTTTGATGGTGTGGATCACAACAAACTGTGGCAAATTCTGAAAGAGATGGGAGTACCAGCCTACCTTACCTGTCTCCTGAGAAACCTGTACGAGGGTCAAGAAGCAACAGTAAGAACCGGACATGGAACAACCGATTGGTTCAAAATTGGGAAAGGAGTACGACAAGGCTGTATATTGTCGCCCTGCTTATTTAATTTATATGCAGAGTACATCATGAGAAACGCCGGGTTGGATGAATCACAGGTCGGAATTAAGATTGCCGGGAGAATTATCAACAACCTCAGATACGCAGGCAATACCATCCTAATGGCAGAAAGTGACATCACCTTGCCGACAAAGATTTGTATAATCCAAGCTATGGTTTTCCCAGTAGCAACGTATGGCTGTGAGGGCTGGACTATAAGGAAGGCTGAGCACTGAAGAATTGATGCCTTCGAACTGTGGTGCTGGAGAAGACTCTTATGAGTCCCCTGGACTGCAAAGAGGTCAAATCAGTCCATCCTAAAGGAAATCAACCCTGACTGCTCATTGGAAGGACAGATACTGAAGCTGAAGCTCAAATACTCTGGCCACCTAATGCGAAGAGAAAACTCCCTGGAAAAGACCCTGATGCTGGGAAAGATTGAAGGCAAAAGGAGAAGGGGATGGCAGAGGATGAGATGGCTAGATAGCATCACCGATTCAATGAATATGAACTTGAGCACACTCCGGGAGAGTGCAGAGGACAGGAAGGCCTGGCGTGCTATGGTCCATGGGGTCATGAAGAGTCAGGCACGACTTAACGACTGAACAACAACAACAACAACAATGCACAACTTAAACACCATTTAGCACAATGGAATCTTGATATAGTTATTTACAACTGCAAAGATAGAATCAAGCTTTTTTTTACAGTTACAACTTGAACCAATGTTCCTTCTGTGCTGATTGATATTTTGAGTGCTGCAGATTATATATATATATATATAAATTTAATATTAATATTAAATATTAATACATATTAATATATAATATAATATAATAAATATTAATATATAATCAGTATTTCTGAACTGCCTTTTGAATCAAAAATAGCCCCCCAAAGTGATATACATTCTAAAACTTTTAAAGAATTTAAACAATTAAAACAACATCGTAACACAGTAAATTAAGAAAAGGAGAAACAACTATCTTTTAAAAATAGAGAACTGAGTTGATGGGTAGGATTCTTTGGTTCCCTTCTGTGTGCTTCAGATCTGCCTGTCCCAGTGTACACCCAGCTGGTTCTGCTGCGCATATGGCCCCTATTGCTGGCGGCTACGATGTAGCGCTTCCAGGGCAAGCCCTGAATTGATGGGGAACGCTCGTTTCTGGAAGGGACAGATCACACATGCACCAGGATGAGTGGATCTGGCCACCTGTGCAAGGGTACCATTGCATCCTGCCTATTTAAAATCACTCAAAAGCCATGTGAAATGAAAAGTCTTAACAGACCCTCTAAAACTAAATAAAGAAGGGGGCAGTCTAACCTCCGTAGGGAGAGAGTCCACAATTGAGGTGCCACCACAGAGAAGACTCATTTCTTGTTCTTATCAGCCTAGCCTCTCTTGGTGATGGGACATACAGTAGGGCTTCTGAAGCACATCTTAAACTATGGGCAGGATCATATGGGAGGAGCTGGTCTTTCAGATATCCTGGCTGAAAACTGTTTATGGCTGTCTAAATAAGAAGCAGCACCTTGAATTGTGTCCAGAAACAAATTGTCAGCCATTGCTGTTAGTGCACGACCATTGTAATATGGTCAACAAAGCATGCGCCAGAAAGCAATCGGCCCAATGCATTTTGCACTAGCTGCACTTTCAAAACACTCTCCAAGGGCAGCCCACATAGAGCACACTGCAGTAGTTTCAATAGGAGATGATTAAGGCATGGATCACTGTGGTCAAATCTGCCTTCTACAGTAAGTGGTGCAACTGGTTTACCAGCCAAAGCCAGGCAATGGCACTCCTGGCTACAGCAGCCATCAGAGCAATGCTGGGTCCAGAAGTTTCCTCAAGCTGAGAATATGACCTTTGAAGAGGAAGTACAGTCCCATCCAGAACACACTGGCCAGTAGTTATCTAGGGTGGGAGCATCCAGTGATATTACTGTCAGGATTGATTCTGAGCGTATGGAGATAGTTAACAGTTCAAATTCAGAAGGGGAACAGCAAGAACCAGGGGAGGCATCTTCCCCAGCAAGTTCAGATATGGATAGGCATGCTTCTCAGGAGGCTAGCACCCAGATGGCTGGGCCTGAAGCCCCCCCCCCCCCATGAGAATCCAGGAGGAGGAGGAGAGCGTGGGGTGTGACCTGAGGGATACTAGACTGCGGCGCAGAGCAAAGTGGGAAACGTTAGAGGCGGAGCTCAGACGGTCGACCCAGTTGATGATGCGTGAGGGTCAACGTGGGGGAGCATCACTGGATGGGAGGGGTTTCCCTCCCTAAGTTACTCTAGCCAGCAAGTCCCTGTTCAAACTGCTAGCAACATGGTAGCTCCCATTTGGATTCCTTGCTGTTATTCCTTTGTAGCCTGAGAGTCTTCGGGGATTTGCATCGGTAATGAACCTGTTGATAGTGAATTAAAGGCATCAGACTGAAGCCTCTCTTCTTGTGTGTGTGCATGAGGAAGGTGGGGGCCAAGGGAACATGACAGTTACACAACTTCCTTTAAGGGAATTGGGTCATGTTCTCTCCCAAGGAAGTGTTTACTACGTTCACAACCCAACTTTACAGTCTTCCTCTGGCAGCTTTTACTAACCAGAAGGAAACGGGTCCAACAAACAAATGGTTGGCCTCACTCCTCATAGCACCTTGTCCACATTCTCAGGTTAAACAAGATGAAACTCATCCATCAGAACTGGAAAGCAGCTGCCTCAGTCATCACCCCGGAGCCTGCTCTCAGTGTGGAGTGGATGCAAGCAATTTTACCAACGAAGTGTTTTGCAAGCTCATCACAGCATATTGCTGAGAACTCCCCCTCATTACTCTGGGACCCAGAATGTAGCAGCCCCTTTAATAAGTCAAAATAACTCTGCTGGACGATACTGTGCTAGTGTGGCGGCAGCAGAGAAGAACAACTTCTTTGCTGCCATTACTGTCATGGAATAGGCCTTACAATGGGCTGTAGCCTGTTTTCAGTTGGATTCATCTTGAGTCTTCCTCTATTGACACTCTAGCTCTCTGCCTATGCAGTTCATTGTCCTCTAAGTTATTCAGAAAACCAAGGAACCCAAGGTCTGTGAAATAGGAGAGGATGCTTAGGAGCAATTGTGTCATCTATTTGAATCACCTCCCCATTTTACAAGTCAGCTAGATCTTCAATAGCATCACCAGCTCTAGTGGCTGGAAAATCCCCCAGAGTATTTAGGAAATTTCCGGGATTCATTCATCTCTGGCAATCACATCATCTTATCAGTTCCCCCACCCCTGCAGAGGTTCAGAGCCCCAGCACAGCTAAACCCTATTATGTAATGGTCCTTTCAAACTCCCCTATCCACAGATACTTTCATCCTGGTCTACAAAAAAACAGATTATGCCCTGCCCAATGAGTAGGGCCAGATGACAGGCCTATGGTTATCATGGAAGCCATGAAACCTGGCCTACACCTAATGCAGGGGCCTGAGCATGGATGGTGAAGCCCCCTAACGCAATCAGTTTAGGGAAAGTCAAAACCACCTCTGAGACTACCTCTATCAGATCAGGCTGGGAGAGTGTTGTTGGGCAGCAAGGTGGGTGGCACATCAATAGAATCCCAGTCCTGTCTCAGTGCTCTACCACCAGGTGCATATACTCAAATCTAGGAAGCTACTTATCAGAACATCTCAATAGAAGAATGGGTTCCCAATAGAACATATGACTCTCCCTCCCCATTGGATTGTTGGAGAAAGCCTTCATTCTAAAAGGGGTAGATGACCATGTTTATGGAGGTTATCTTCTGTTCCATAGGTTGAGAGGGCATCATTGGTTTTCTTTGGGAGGGGCCATGTTCAGGGCAGAGAACACTTATGAGAATTAAAGCCAATTGAGAAGGGAGTCGTAGCAGCAGACTTTTGGAGCCAGCTGCTTGTGCAGATGGAGTTTGGTGTTCAAAACAGAACCAAATAGATTTGGCCCAATAGGCCTAGCCAGCCACAGAGTAGCAGGTCATATGTATAGGCCAGCACTTACAGCATCTAGTCCTTCCCTTAGTACTTCGGTTTCACAGGGCTACTACCAGAAAGTATCAAATTTAAAACTTTGCCTTCAGATTCAAGTCCATTTGATGTTTGAAGCTTCTCGGATTCTTTCATAATCTGTAAAATCAAATGGAAACTTGTATGTTCAGAAAAACTCAGTGCATAAATTCTCAGGCATGGAAAGTGTCTCATATATGTGGGTGCAGGGTAGAATTATTACTATTCTACAGATATTACTGTTTTGCACCTTTACAGATGTTTTTACAGAGGCGCTTTAGGAGTAAAAAGACAGGTCATTGTTGTTGATCTAAACCACAACATGGTTTCCTTCCCGAAACCTCTCAGCAATTACGTCACCTTGATATTTTCATGTAGCAGCTTCATTTTATGGCAGTGTGGCTGCTTAGCCCACAAAATATTCACCTCTTTATTAAAAGGAGAGACAAAGAAGAGACAATGAACCCCATTTTTCAGATTTACCATTATACTCAGCAGTTAGCTTTGCTGTCTTGATTTTAATGAGCAATCCCTCTCCAGCCCTCTCCAGCACATGTTGTTGTTGTTGTTGTTCAGTCGTTCAGTCATGTCCGACTCTTCATGACCCCATGGACCATAGCACACCAGGCCTTCCTGTCCTGCGCTCTCTCCCAGAGTGTGCTCAAGTCCATATTCATTGCATCGGTGATGCTATCTAGCCATCTCATCCTCTGCTGTCCCCTTCTCCTTTTGCCTTCAATCTTTCCCAGCATCAGGGTCTTTTCCAGGGAGTTTTCTCTTCGCATTAGGGGGCCAAAATATTTGAGTTTCAGCTTCAGTATCTGTCTTTCCAATGAGCAGTCAGAGTTGATTTCCTTTAGGATTGACTGATTTGACCTCCTTGCAGTCCAGGGGACTCGCAAGAGTAGGGATGTACAGAAGTGACTTATCTGTTCGCGGCCCCGGAATCCTCACGGGGGGGGAGGCACTCCGTTCCTCCCCCCGGAATCCTCGAACGGTCGGCTGTGCTCCACAGCAGCTCCTCGGAGCAGCCGGCCAGGCCAGAGCCGTCCGCAGCTGGATTTCCGGCCGCGGAGGGCTCTGGGTAAAAAAACACACACACACACAAGAAAAACTGAGTACGCAAATGGGGGCGGCTACAGCCGCCACCATTTGCGTTCTTTCTTTTTGGCCGTCTTAAACTATGTAAATATTTACGTAGAATATGACGGCGAAAATCAAGGGGAACGCAAATAGCATAGCGGGTGCTATTTGCGTCCCTTTTTGATTCCCTGTTTTAGCCTACATAAATATTTACGTAGGCTAAAACGGCGAATCAGAAGGGGATGCAAATAGCGCCCGCTACGCTATTTGGGTTCCCCTTGATTTTTGCCGTCATAGTCTACGTAAATATTTACGTAGATTAAGACGGTAAAAAGAAGGAACGCAAATGGCGGCGGCCGTAGCCGCCACCATTTGCGTACGCGTTTTTTTTTTTTAACCCACCCAACCATGATAGGCTACGTAAAGATTTGTGTAGCCTATCATGTCATTTTTTTGTTTTTTTTTAAACCTAGCCATGATAGGCTACGTAAATCTTTACGTAGCCTATCACGTCTTTTTTTTTTTTTTACACAAGCCTGGAAGACCGGCCGCTGCCGAAGCCAGAGCCGCCGCCGCCCGGAAGATCCGCCACAGGTAAGTCTCGTCCTGGGGGGGATCCGCGAGGGGGTGGGGGGGCAGGCCGTTCCGCCACGGAGTTCAGGGGGCCGAATGCACTGGCATTCGGCCTCACCGAGATCCGTGGCAGAATTCTCTGACATCCCTATGTAAGAGTCTTCTCCAGAAACACAGTTCGAAAGCATCAATTCTTCAGTGCTCAGCCTTCCTTATAGTCCAGCTCTCACAGCCATACATTACTACTGGGAAAACCATAGCTTTGATTATAGGAACCTTTGTCGGCAAGGTGATGTCTCTGCTTCTTACTATGCTGTCTAGGTTTGCCATAGCTTTCCTCCCAAGGAGCAAGCATCTTTTAATTTCATGGTAACAGTCACCATCTGCGGTGATCTTGGAGCCCAAGAAAATAAAATCTGTCACTGCTTCCATTTCTTCCCCTTCTATATGCCAGGAAATGATGGGGCCAGGTGCCATGATCTTAGTTTTTTTAATGTTGAGTTTCAAACCAGCTTTTGCACTCTCCACTTTCACCCTCAACAAGAGGCTCTTGAGATCCTCTTTGCTTTCTGCCATTAGGGTGGTATCATCTGCGTATCTGAGGTTGTTGCTAATTCTCCCGGCAATCTTAATTCCAACCTGTGATTCATCCAACCCAGCGTTTCTCATTTAGGGATTCGGAGAATTTCTCCACAAATCTCCGGGAGGCCGAATGCCAATGCATTCGGCCCCCCGAAATTGGTGGAGAAACGGTCTGCTCCCCCCCGGGATGGGACTTACCTCGTGCGAATGTCCCTCGTGGCGGCGGGTCCCGGCGGCGGTTCGGCGGCAGTGGCAGTGGCCGGTCTTCCGACTGGCTGCCGCCACCACCATTTCCAAGTAAAAAAAAACAAAAAACGTGATAGGCTATGTAAAGATTTACATAGCCTATCACGGCTACATTTTCAAAGAACACTGTGATAGGCTACGTAAATCTTTACATAGCCTATCACGGCTGACTTTGGGGAAAAAACAAAAAAAACCCATACGCAAATTCCCCCCCCCCCCAAGTCAGCCGTGATGGGCTACGTAAAGATTTACGTAGCCTGTCACGGGGTTTTTTGAAAATCTAGCCGTGATAGGCTATGTAAATCTTTACGTAGCCTATCACGTTTTTTTTTTACTTTACTTTTTTCTTTCGCGGCCGGAGAGGCGGGGTGCTTCCCCCCGGCCAGAATTTCGGCGGGGAGGGATGGGGCGCCTCCCCCCCAGCCAGAATTTTGGCAAGGAGGGACGGGGTGCCTCCCCACCCACCAAGAATTTCGAGGGAAGAAACGGAGCGCCTCCCCCCCCCCCCAAAAAAAGCGGCGGGACCAGGTAAGGGACTTTCGTCCATCCCTACAGTCATGATGTACTCTGCATATAAATTAAATAAGCTGGGCGACAATATACAGCCTTGTCGTACTCCTTTCCCAATTTTGAACCAATTGGTTGTTGCATGTCCAGTTCTTACTGTTGCTTCTTGACCCTCGTACAGGTTTCTCAGGAGACAGGTAAGGTGGTCTGGTACTCCCATCTCTTTAAGAATTTGCCACAGTTTGTTATGACCCACACAATCATCTTAAGTTACTTTATACGCTCATCAGGACACATGGAAGGATGAAAATCCTATGCCTGGTTACAACGAAGAAGAAATAATATTCTACTTTGTGTAAACAGTGCTGTTTAGACCAAATGTTTTAGGGCGCAATCCTATGCATGTTTAGACAAAAAAAATCCTTCAGCTTCCAGCATGCCTCAGCCAGCCATGTTGGCTGGAGCATGCTGGGAGTTGTAGGACTTTTTTCTCTCTAAACCATCATAGGATTGCACCCTAAGGTGGCAATCCTATAAACTTGCTTATATGAGAGGAAGCCTCATTAAACTCAATGCAATTTATTTCTGAGTAGACATGTATAGGATTGTACTGCTGGAAATATTTCACTGGGAATCTTATTTACTACATTTTGTTGTTGTTGTTCAGTTGTTCATTCGTGTCCGACTCTTCGTGACCCCATGGACCATAGCACGCCAGGCCTTCCTGTCCTGCGCTCTCTCCCGGAGCGTGCTCAAGTTCATATTCATTGCATCGATGATGCTATCTAGCCATCTCATCCTCTGCTGTCCCCTTCTCCTTTTGCCTTCAGTCTTTCCCAGCATCAGGGTCTTTTCCAGAGAGTTTTCTCTTCGCATTAGGTGGCCAAAATATTTGAGCTTCATCTTCGGTATCTGTCCTTCCAATTAGCACTCAGGGTTGATTTCCTTTAGGATTGACTGATCTGACCTCCTTGCAGTCCAGGGGACTCATAAGAGTCTTGCACCACAGTTCGAAAGCATCAATTCCATTAATATCCCATTTTTCTTAATTGCAGGTCAAGGAAGTGTTTATGGGTTCCAGGTGGTCTCCCATCCACACACTGACCAGACCTGCTTAGCCTAATGAACCTTCAGTTCATGTCCTGGGCCTCTTGCATGCAAGAGGAAACGAACGGGAACTTAGCAAGAGTGCCCTTCATGTGCCAAAGCATTAAATTTTTGACTAGGCTGCTTAGGAGCAACAAAATACAAATGAATTTCAAACTAGGCAAATAACCTCCTTCAAGTAATGCTGCTTCTTTTTTTTCATTTAACACGATTATCTTTTTCCTCTGTTCATAAATTGTCATTGTGGGCACTGGGCAGATTACGCTAACTGTAACCATATTGAGCACATTAGGTAAATGATATCTAGTCAAGTTTGTAAGCTGATGTAAAGTCTCGTTCAACTTTGCAAAGACACTTCTCATGTAGGTATTTGCCTAATGCTGTGGCCTGGTGAACAAATAACAAAATGAATTACACCAAAATCCAAATTCTAAGTAGCTGGTAAGGTACTGCCATCTGAGTAGGCAGCATATGACACAATTTGCCAAGATCTAAATCAAACTAAGTCTGAGTAAAGTAATTAAAAATGTGTTTTTGAGGAGTTCTAATGGGGGGGGGTATCATAGAGTAGTAGGGTTGGAAGGGGCCTACAAGGCCATCGAGTCCAACCCCCTGCTCAGTGCAGGAATCCAGGTCAGAGCATCCCCGACAGATGGCTGTCCAGCCTCGTCTTGAATGCCTCCAGTGTGGGAGAGCCCACCACCTCCCTCGGTAATTGGTTCCATTGTCGTATTGCTCTAACCGTCAGGAAGTTTTAAGTATGACTTAATGAGTGTGTGTCTTGTATGCAGAAGGTCTCAGGTTCAATCTCTGATGTGTCTAGCTAAAAGGATCTCAGGTACCCAGGCTGGGAAACACCATTGCTTGGGACCAGGAGAGTGACTACTAGTCGGATTAAGCAGGGTTGGGCTAGATGGAGAAACTTGTTCTCAGGCAGCTCCATTGATTCATTCATTCATTCATTCATTCATTACATTTCTGTACCAAAGAGCCAAAGCTCTTTGTGCTAAACTATTGGTGATAGTTTAAACCTGCAAGAACAGGACATTCCTGGTTACTATCTCATGTAGATCATTAACTCACTGGGATGCTTTATGCAAGCTTCGGTCTTTGACCCTCAGTCTTCCCATCGGAATAATACTGACCTACCTTACAGGACTTTTATCCAGTAAATAATGTATGTGAGGCACTTGGGACACTTAGACCCTCTTTAAATGCAATGGTGGCAACTGGCAGCAAGTTGAGGGTTAATTAACCCATGTTAATTAACCCACAAATTGCAGGGACACATGCCATGCGCAAACTACTTTCAGTTTCCAGGAACAACCTATGAATGGGACATTTATAGGTTGTTTCTGTGATGTCCAGACCTGGGCACTTGAGGCTGTTCGTGGGTTAAACACCAAATTAACCCAAGAACAAACGATGGGTTAACTTGGGGTTGTTTAACCCACGGACAACCCCAAGTGCCCAGGTTCGGAAACAACCTACACATGCCACATTTGTAGGTTGTTTCTGGAAACTGGACATGCGCTGTGCACAGTATACATCCCCACAATTAATTAACCCACAAATTGCTGATGGGCACTGTCGTTATATCGAAACATGGCCTTAAAAATGTGAAGAACATTATTCCTATGTTAAAGCAGCATCTGATTTAAAATATGGGTGACCATGGGCCAGTCACTATCTCTTATCTCAACCTACTTCACAGGGTTGTTGTAAGGATAAATTGGTGTGTGTGGGGGGGAAATTATGTAAACAGCTTTGAGGTCCTTGGAAGAAAGGAGGGGTATACATTTAATGATTAATATTCACACCTATACATACATATTTATACTGTTTTCAGGGCACAGGTTCCAAAGTTCAGTATTTAAATCTTCATTATACCCTGACATTTCTGTTTCTTGTATATAAGAAACCCCATGATTTTGTTTTTGTGGCAAATTGATTCTAAACTTAATCTGTGGTAGAATGAAAATTGTACTTTTCTTGAATTCTGTTTATGAATATTCATGACCTTTCTACAAAGACTTGTAGTGGTAAATCCCTAGTCAGACAAATGCTTGTGGAAATGCTGCTCTGCCAGAGACACAAATAGGGTAGAATGGAAGTACATTCTTAAATATGGATGAATATTTATGAACTATTTTCCTTCTTTTGCATTCCTCTTTGGTAGATGCTAATTAATCCTTTTCAATCCTGTCTTTTATCTTTACCCAGGCCATCTGCCTTAAAAATGAAAGCGCTCAGGTATTTGCAATTTCAGTCTCTGAATGCTTTAATCTACTTCTCTAACGGAGAAGGAAATAATATTAAATAAAAACACTGTAACAGAAGGGATCCAAAGGTCATCTAGGTTGCTTCTTCTCACACTGGGGCCCTTAAGCACCACTTAGGCTTTTCAGCCATGAGATTTTAAGTAGAATTAAAACAGAGATTTTACACAAGCACTTAATAAAGTGCTGTATTTGCTGTGTTCAGATGTAACGATAAGCCAGAATTGATGAGAATTCTGGCTTATCGTTCACAAGAACTGTGCTGGTACACATTACCCAATTGCCCCCATTTCACTCTCCCCACCAGCAGGATCAGCTAAATGAAACCAAAACTAACAAGGAAGCAAAAGCTTCCCACTATGGTTGAACGTGGACTCATGTTTTGTCATTCCCCTAACAAACCAGACTGAAGCCAGGGTCTGAAGCTGGTTTCCCATTCCTGATTTGTTAGGGAAGTGGCAAGCCAAGGCACAGGTTCAGGTGTAACAAGAAGCCTTTGCTTCCTTGTTATTTTCTAGTTAGTTTAGCTCCTCCCATTGGTGGGAGGAGCCAAATGGGGACAATCAGGCAGTGTCCATGAGCAGCAGTGTAGTGGTGGCGGGTCACTTTTTTTGAAGCCAGCCCCTAGCCAGGTCGCAGTCTGCTGGGAAGGAGGAGGGAGTAGAGTGCGGGCAGCTGCCTCTCATCTACTATGCAGAGCCAGCCAGACAAAGGGAGTGAGCGAGACGGGGAGCCTGAGGGAGCTCTGCAGCCTTCTCTCCCACACCCCATTCTCCTCCTCAGCTCTTGGCTTCTTCTCCCGTCCCTGCACCTGAGTGCCCGGTGCTGCTCTTGTCTCCTGCAACACCGGCCACCCGTTCAGGGCTGCTGCTGGCCACGGCAGCAGTGGGGGGCGGGGGTGCTGCCACCATTATTTACTTATGGGGCAGGGCAGGTGGCTGGTTTGTGCCAGTTTTTAGGACACAATCCTATGCATGTTTACTCAGAAGTCAGTCCCACTATGTTCAATTGCCAACTGGGCTTTCTCCCAGGTAAGTGTGCGTAGGACTGCAGCGTAACTGCCTTCTGAAGATCTCTGTAAATTTAATTTGAAATAAACACCCATTGGATTGCACTGTTAATTCTTGAACATTAATTTCTACAGTAAGCAGAATTGCCAAATGCAACCTGCTCTGTCAGCTACACTTTTTGGTACAAGGTTGGCATGTATCTGGGCAAATAAACCCTGGTGGAGGGAAGGGAAACAGAAAAATATCAGTTGGGGGGAGAGGAGAAAGAAGGGGTGTGTGTGTGTGTGTGTGTGTGTGTGTACGTGTGGTTCAATCCAGCTGGGTGTGTGGACGTTTCTGTTGCGGGATGGGAGAGATATAGGGGATCTCTACACCTCAAGTTTATTGCGCATTCATGGTTGCTCACTCACTAAATTGTGCGGGTCCATTACATGACATCGTCGTTGTCCAGTCATCATTCCATTATTTCCTCCCACCTATCCTGTGTTTTCCTCAAATGGAAAAAATGAGGTATTTTTCCAGATATGCGCAAATGGAACGCCATGTCCTCCCCATGTATTTCTCCCCTAGCGTGAATGAAGCGCTGTGTGTGTTGTTGGGAGCACAGTCATGATGTCAAAGGTGGTGACAAAGTTCTGATGGGCATCCAGCCTTCCCACTCATGCGCCATTTTGGCTCCTCGCCATTTTCAGCCTGCCTATTCAAAACAGAGCAGCAGAACGGAACAGCGGCACCGAGGGGGTTGGCGGAGCAGAGCAGCAGCAGACGGGCTCAGCAGCAGGGACTGGCCAAAGGCATGGAAGAGGGAGGCGGGGCCCGGGGAGATCGGTGGGGTCTATCCGTGTATCAATCCCCATCCACCAGTAATGTGCAAGGGGAGGGAAAGGGGCAGGAACCCAGGAGCAAGTATCGCTGAACCTGAAACAGAAACATAACTGTATGGGAATGGCCATCTACAGAGAAGGAAGCGTGTGTAAAGGGAATCAGTTGTGATCCTGCATTTAAAACGGAAGCGGAAAGCCCTATTTTGAATGCAGGATTTTAGGCTGGTGTAGAAATCCCCAATATGAAGGAGCTTAGGAAAGGCTAATGGGAAATGTTGGGGCGCTGAGGGAGTATGCAAGGGGGCTGTTTAAATGAGAAGGGATCTGTCCATGAGGGCTGAGTTGAGAGGGTGAAGCTTCCATAGAGTATCATATTTTGAAAACCTAAAATGTCTGTGAGTGAGTGAAAAAGATTAACACCCTGCATTTTTTCTCAGACATCCAATTGAAATATCACTGGCTTATAGGGATGTACGAAAGTCACTTACCTTTTCACAGCTTGGCTTCGCGGTGGAGGGAAGGCGCTTCGCTTCTCCCCCCGAAGTTCAGGCGAGGGGAGGGAGGCGTCCCGCCTCGCCCGGCCGAAATTCAGGCCGGGGGGGGAGGCGCCCCGCCTCGCCCGGCCGAAATTCAGGCCGGGGAGAAGCGCCCCGTCTCCCCGGCCGCGAAAGAAAAAGTAAAAAACAAACAAACCCGTGATAGGCTATGTAACGATTAATGTAGCCTATCATGGCTAGATTTCCAAAGTCAGCCGTGATAGGCTACGTTAATCGTCACGTAGCCTATCACAGGTGACTTTGGAAAAAAAAAAAAGCGCGTACGCAAATGGCGGCGGCCCATGGGCGCCGCCATTTGCGTTCCTTATTTTGGCATGTCTAGTCTACGTAAAGATTTACGTAGACTACGGCGAAAATAAGGGAACGCTATTTGCGTTGCCCTTATTTTCGCCGTAGTCTACGTAAATGTTTACGTAGACTAGACGTGCCAAAATAAGGAATGCAAATGGCGGCGCCCATGGGCTGCCGCCATTTGCGTACACGTTTTTTTTTTCCCCAAAGTCATCCGTGATAGGCTACGTGACGATTTACGTAGCCTATCACGGCTGACTTTGGAAATCTAGCCGTGATAGGCTACGTAAATCGTCACGTAGCCTATCATGGGTGTGTGTTTTTGTTTTTGTTTTTACTTTTTTGTTTTGTAATGGCGGCGGCGGCAGCCGGTCGGGAGACCGGCCGCCGCCCCCACTCTTGACGAAACCCCGCCGAACCGCCGCCGGGACCCGCTGCCGAGAGGGACATTCACTGAAGGTAAGTCCCATCTCGGGGGGGGGGCGGGGAGCCGGCGGAGAATTTCCCCAACACTTTCGGGGGGCCGAATGCCTCAGCTCTTGGCCTCCTGAAGATTCGTGGAGAAATTCTCTGCCATCCCTACTGGCTTACTCTCAGCTGCACTGTTTTTGGATCCCAGTTGAAGGCTGTATATCTTTACAAGGTTGTATAATCTTAGAAGGGGGTGTGGCTGTGACTGTCACGAAGAGACCCTGCACTTCTGAATTTGCCACTATGCTGCTGTCCATGGGCATGCTACTCGTGAATGGTGAGCCAAAATTCTCAGCAATTCTGACTTATCATTCCATCTTCCAGTTCTCTCCATGGCTAAGATCTAGGGGTGTATGAAACCCCACTTACCTGGCTCCGCTGGGTTCCGTGGCGAGGGGGAGGCGATCCAGTCCTCCCCCTGGAATCCTCGACGGGGGGGGGCGATCCGCAGCAGGGCCTCCATCTGCTGCCGGGCTGCTGCGGCCGCAAATGGTGTCCTGCGTAGGGGACGCCATTTGTGTCCCTATGCTAGGCTGTGGTAGTCTATGTATATATTTATGTAGCCTATCACGGCTAAAGCAGGGACGCAAATGGCAGCCGCTATACCATTTGCGTCCCTGCTTTAGCCGTGATAGGCTACCTAAATATTTACGTAGCCTATCACGGCAAAGGCAGGGACGCAAATGGCGTAGCAGCCACCGTTTGCGTCCCCGCTTTAGCCATGATAAGCTACGTAAATATATACGTAGCCTATCACGGCCTAGCATAGGGACACAAATGGCGTCCCCTACGCAGGATGCCATTTGCGGCCGCAGCAGCCCGGAAGACGACCCAGAGCTGCTGCCGGAGCCACCACCAGGTAGGTCCATTCTGGGGATTTCGGGGGGGGGGTAGCCTGTTCTGCCACGGACTCCGGGGGGCCGGATTCTAAAGAATCTAGCCTCACTGGAGTCCGTGGCGGAATTCTCCAACATCCCTACTAAGATCTTCATATAATCAGTCACTAGTGCTCCCTCCTCCCCAGCTATGGAATGTTCTTCCCGGAGAGGCTCGCCTGGCAGTCACACTGTTGTACTTTCAGCGTCCCATTAGGACTTTCCTTTACTCCCAAGCTTTTAAAGGTCTTTTTATTATAGTCCCTGTGATATTGATTGTGGTTTTTCGCTCCCCTTATTTGCTGGTTGTTTTTAGCTCCAGCATTTTGTATTTGTTTTTTATTGTGTTGATATTTGTGTATTTGCATTTTTTTGCTGGGTTGGATTTTTAAAGATTTATTGTTGGGTTTTTATTATATCATTGTTATGATTTAATTGTTTTTGTTATGATGCCCAAAGAATTTGTTTTATAAGGCATCTTAACAAATATAAATAAATAGTGTACTCACAACCAAACTGGGACAAACTGTGGTTAGTTTTAACTATGATTGGTCTTAACAAGTCAACTTCTACCTGGGGTTCCTGTAGAGATGGGCAAACAAGTGATGTTTGAGATTGCTAGGATTCTCTGAACCTTGTCTCGCTGCTCTTCTCGTGCTTGATTCCTGTTCATGTTCGTGATCACTGCTAGCTTTGCGCAAACAGGAAACTTGTATAAATCGAGCAGCCATCGAATTGGTGAGTTGCACAGATTTCCCCAAATTTGTGCAGATTTCCTCCATAGATTAAACTGGGGCTGAATCAGGTTACTGAGGAAATTTGCACAAATTAGGACATTTGCACAAATCCAACTGGGAATCAGGAATGAGACAAACATGAGCATGTGTTCAACAATTTGCAAATATTTTCAGCAGATACGTGCTTGTGCTCGCACTCATGTTTGCGTTTGGAGCATCAAACGGCATGCTCGCATGTTTTGTGAGTATAAAGGAATTTCTCATACATCCCTAGGTTTTTGATCCTGGCTTGGCTGGATAAAACATAGTTAAAATGACAAACTGTGGTTAGTTGGAAACAGAAGCGGGTGCTTCTGATCTCTTCACTGTTGGACCAGAGGAGGAGGGTGAAGGAGGACCAGATTTGTGAACCTTAGATTAAACTATGGCACCTTGCTGTCATTCCCTGCCCTGCCCCCCCCCCCCGCATCATCTCTTGCCTGAGGCATCCACTTCACTTTGCTTAATGGTAGGGCTAGCCCTGACAGTCAGTTTACATACTGTTTGACAAATTCAGGGCTAGCCTTTTCATTGAGAATGAAAGGCTTGTTCATTATTTGCAATGCACAATTCTAACATCTCGGCAAGATAGTGAATGATATCTCTGCTGGTGCGTTGACAGGTAGGTCAAACTTGCCTGATATACTCTGCAACACGTTGCCAATGCCCTGTAGTACTAGCATACAACAGCTGATTAGCTTGACTTTGTTAACATGTACTATCTCACAGCCCTTTCAAAGTAATTAGTCATAGATCTATTTCAAGCCATTCCCCCCACCCTCCAACAACTCATAATCCCATTGCAATCATGTTATGCAGATTAATTTGTATTCTGAGACATTTATCCTCTTGTTCAAATCTCTGTGCCCAGCAAAGGTGAATGATGGTAACACAGAAAACAAAGTGACCCAGCTCCATTGAAATTTCAGCAAGCTGTGTGCTTACTATTCCTTATTCTGATGTTGAACCTTGGTTATTAAAAATGTAATAAGAGCCCTGATGGATCAGGTGAAAATTCCCTCTAGGCCAACCTGGCACCCTCCAAGTGTGTTGGATTGCAACTTCCATCATCCCCAGTGAGCATGGCCATTGACCATGATGGCTGTGGGTGATGGGAGTTGCAGCCCAACACATCTGGGGGCACCAGGTCAGGCAAGGCCTCTGAAGTCCAACATCCTATTTCCCATAGAAGCCAAGCAAATACCCCCTGGGAAGCCCACAACCTTGAAGGTAGTATTCCTCCCCATTGTTGCGCCACAGCAGCTGCTCTTTAGTGGCATACTACCTCTGAATATGGAGGCTCAGTATAGTCACCATGGCTAATAAACATTGATAGACCTGTTGTTGACCTGGAGCAAGAGCCTTTCCTTTGTCAAAAGGCTACATTGTTCAAGGCTTCTTCATTTAGAAAAAAGGCAACTAGTGGCAGAGGGATGGCATGACAGAGGTTTAGAAAATTGTGCATGGTGCGGGGAAAGTGGATAGAGAGAAATATTTCTCCCAGTGATGGCTGGTGCCCACTGAGACTGGTGGGTGGATGGGAGGCCATGAGCGGCGGAGCCAAGGGGTTATGAGAGGCAGTGCCAAAGGGGTCACAGGAGGCAGAGAAGTCTTTTGAATACCCAACAACCAGCAACCCATACCACAGAAATGGGCAACTGAGGCACATAAACTTTAAGAACGTGAGGGAGAAGTATGTGGGGAATTCATATAGCCACACAAAAGGACTCCTTTGAACCCACGTTCTCCTATTCTAGCAACAACTCCCATTGCACAGTGGCATTCACGAGAGCTGGAACAGAAGAATGTTTTCCGTTATCACTTTTTTCTTTGTTGCGCTAAATGCTGCCCATCACCAAATCTCCATTCATACCCACAGACATATACAAACCTCAGAGTATTCACACCCACACGAATCCCAAGGCATCCACACACAGAGACACAAACGCACCTCCCTCCTAGGTACACACATACACACGCGTACACACGCACACACTCAAGGCATACACACGGCATTCACACACACATGCACAAACCCCAAGACATTCACACCCAAGGATCCACTCACAGACCTCTACTTGAGCTGGCGTGGCTTCTCTTGTCCCACGGAGACCCACCAAACAACTTCTCTTGTTCCCATGCTGACAGAAAGATGAGGGGGAGACAAGGCCTTTGGGATGCACTGGCTCCGGGTGCACCTGAGGTTGCTGCTTCTGACAGAGCCTATTTCCCTCATCCCTCACCTCCCCTGCCCAGCAGGAAAGGCAAGGGATGAGGGAAGCTCTTGGAAAGCACAAACTCCAGTCGCTCTGGGCATGTCTGAGATGGCTGTTTCCCTTGCCCCTCGTCTCCCATGCCCAGCAAAGACGAGGCTGAGAGAAGGCCTTTAGGAAGCCTTTTAGGAAAGTGGCTGCAGCAGCTCCCAACAGAGCCACCTTTTCTCATCCTGCTGCAGCCTGCAGGAAATGAATATTGGAGGGGGGGGAGAATCGTTTTTTTAAAGAATGGTTTGATCCCCCACAACACTGAGAGAGCCAGATACTGAGCATATGAGACAACGAGCCAAGGAAATGAAACAAACTGTGCTGGCCAGGGCTATGGAGGTACGGCACATGAAACAATTCAAATAAAAAACCCCATTGGTCAGGGGCTGCCATCATCACTGCCCCATTTTATGTTAATTTAGTGGGATTGATTGGTTCCATAGAACCAGATCAGGCCCCAATATGGGAGTGGGAGAGAGCAGTCCTCTCCTTGAACTCCCTCCTTCAGTCTCAATGTAAATTCCTCCCTATAAATTATAGAGGAACGTTCTGAGCGTGTGCATCCACCAAGCGTGTGCAACCACTGAGCATGCTCAGAATGTTCCTCTTCTCCGGCACTCAACTAAACAGCACTGAGTGCAGGAGGCATCGAGGCAGAGGGAATCAAGCGTTTAGAGCGCTCTTTAATTACAGCAATGGTAAATGCTTACCTGGGGGGCTGGGTGCCAGCCCCTGCATCCCTAGCCTGCAGCCACTAGTGATTCTTTTTTGTGGTCTCTGTGCATCACACACATGGGCTCTGCACCTGCACAGAGCCCTGTTTGGGAAACTTCTATAGCTGAGGAATTTTTGGCGGGAACCCTCCCAATGAATATGGGGGTTGTCCAATGAAACTGAACGGTGGGACAAATGAAAGGAAGTATACTTTCATAAAATGCATAATTCATTTATGGAATTCCCTGGCGCAAGATTTGGTGATGGCCACTAACTTAGATGGCTTTTCTTTATGGAGGCTAGGTCTCTGTCTGAGGCAGCCTCCGAGTGGGGAGCAATAATGAAGGAGAACTATAATCCTTCTGTCTTGTTGTGGGCTTCTCATGGCATCCGTTAGGCCACTGTGGGAAACAGGATGCTGCACTAGATAACCATTGGTCAGTATGGTGTAGTGGCAAGAGTGTTGGACTAGGAGCTGGGAGATCCGGGTTCTAGCCCCCACTCGGCCATGGAAGCTCACTGGATGACTTTGGGCCAGTCACAGACTCTCAGCCCAACCCACCTCACAGGGTTGTTGTTGTGAGGATAAAATGAAGAGGAGGAGGATAATGTAAGCCGCCTTGGGTTCCTTGCAAGAGGAAGAAAGGCGGGGTATAAATGCAATAAATAAAATAAATAAATAAAATAAATAATAAAATAATTGGTCTGATCCAGCAGAATTCTTAGGTTCTTTTGTTTGCCCATTCATTTGTGCAATAGCCTTTTAAACCCTTGTGGACATCACCACATTCTGTGGTAAGGGGTTCCATGAAGTTATTATGCATCATGTGAAGAAGTAGTGTGTTTTATTTGTTCCGAATCTACTGTTAATCAGCTTCATTTGGTGACACTGAGTTCTCTCTATCTACTTCCTTCACACTATGCATGATTTTTATAAACCTCTACCATATCTCTCCTTAGTCATCTTTTTTCTCTCTAAACAACACTGTCTCACACAGCACTGACACATCAGCGATGTGGATGGGTGAGAAATTCATTTCGTTTGCATTTTAATGCAAACTTACCTAATTCAATGTTCACACTTTTCCAAATTTTGTGAGGCAGTTCTCCAGTCAAAAAATGGATAAAAATGTGTTTGCTAGGGGAAAGTGTGCACAAACACACATTATATTGGTAAAATTGCTTGAAAATATGTACACTAGGCAAACTATGCCCCAAAAGGCATAGTTTAAGAGAAATGTGTACAAAACAAATCTATACATCATGTGGATCCTTAAAAAAAAATCATAAAACAGGACAAAATGAAATTAAGGTTGGAAAAATAAGAAACTGAGCAAAACTAAAATTGATAGGTTGTTCCATTCCTAGAATAGATTTGCATATTTGCAGACCTCTGGAACACTACTACAGAAATTATGTACACAGGGCCATCAGTATACATTGCAGTGTACAGCATGAGCAAAAAAAGAAGCTTTGCTCCAAGAAGCTTACAATTTAATTGACTCAAGGGTTGGAGCAGAGGGATGAGGCATTGGAAGGCCACAAGGGATGCAGGTGAGCAAATGTATCTCCATTGCAGGTGAAGCTAAAGATGAGGGTGTTAAAGGAGGTTACTACAAGAAATTAATATGGTCTTCCAATTAATTAAGTTGATATAAGATGATTAGTACAAGTTAAAGCAAGGTTAAGACACGTAACTTTGTGCTCTTGCGTTGCTTCATATTTCTAGTTTGTCCATGGAAATCTCTTTCTTGTGTATTCTTATTAGAAATAGATACTGTGTCTTGGGTTATATGGAGGTGATTTGTTTAGCCAATGGGGGTTGGGGCTTAAGTTTAATCTGTCATTATGCTAAAGCAGCCAGAAGCAAGAGCCTTCCCTTTAAAAAAATCTTGTTTGACGTGCTTTAAAGCAATGCTTCAAAGCCAGCCCAGTTACCTGTTTCAAGGAAACTATCTTAATCACAAGCTTGTATAGTGAAAACTCATTTTGGAGACCTAACTGCAATTAATACCTTGGATCATGCTGCAGTTTTAAATTGCAGCATCCTGGTAAATCTGCTCCTGCCAGCCTTTGAAGCAAGCCAAGGGCTGGATGATTACATGATACATTTGGGACTCATATTGACTGATGTCAGTTGCGCTACTGGTCATTCTAACATCCACCACTATAAATACTTGAGCCTTGGAATCAAATAATGGACTATATTCATATATAATGTGTGTGTGTGTGTGTGTGTATATATATGTATGTATGTATGTATGTATATATATATATATATATATATACACAAATATATATCATCTGTCTGTCAGTCTATCACAAAATTAATGATGACATCTTCAGCAGTGAGATTGATATTGCACCTTTACCTGGCTAGTCGTATATATCTATTTTAATCATTTTTATCTCTCAAAGTATTTGTTAAGTCTTGGTACGTGGGTCCATAAATTTATCAAAGTGCTCTGTGATATGTGGCAGGTGAGTTTTTATATCAGCATCTACAGAGAAGCCTTTATTATTATTTTTTAGGTTCAGTTGTGCAACATACATATCTTTAATGATTCATCGTGTTTTTTTTTAAAAAAAACTGGTGGGTAAGCCTTGATTCCCCATTTCCTGATTCTTTCTTTCTATATTATTATAGCTAGCAACGCACATCTCTAGATCCTAGCTATAAGAATCTTCTTTGTTAGTGGGGGAGTAACCCATACAGATGCATAGCCCTCTTCTTAATTTTGTATTCTAACTGACCAAGCATCCTAATGCTCATGCATGTATTTATTTGTTTTCTAAATTTATATCCTGCCTTTCCACTAACATTGGCACTTAAGGTGGGTGGTTTTCCTGAGAGAAACGATCAGATAGATGAACCAGTAGATGTCTTCTAAAGATTGTGGGGCTGGGTTAAAAGACTATCCTATTCTGTCCTGAAGCTATTCACAGCCTAGGGCTTAGTGATAAATGACAGACAGAAGTTAAGTTGTCCATAAGTAGCATGCTAACTGAACTTCAGAACATAAGAGCACTGCTAGACCAGCCCAGAGGCCTAGCTAGTTTAGTTTAGTGTTCACAATGGACAAATAAATGCCTCTGGGAAGTGGACAAGTAAGACATGAGAGCGATAACCCTTTCCTACTGTTGTTCTCCAACAACTGGTATTTAGTGGCATGCTGCTTCTGATCATGGAGATAGCATACAGCCATCAAAACTGGTAACCATTATTACCCTCAGGCTGGCATCAAGGGTAGGCATGGTTGGGAACCTGCCAAGAGCCCACATCCCAACCCGGGACCACTGACAAGAACCTCCTGGATTTGCTCCTCCTCTTTACCGTTGTAACCTGCTTGTATATCTGCCTCTCACTCTGGCCCACACAATGAGGGTGGTAAGAAGGGGAGCAGTAAATGCCACCACCACCTACTTGTTCACTGGCTCTGTGCTTGTCAAGCAAGCAAGTGGTAGCAATGATGAGAAAGAAGATGAAAAGCAATAGCAGCTGGTGAAAATGGTGGCGTGAAGGTTGACTCACTGAGGGAGGGGGCTCACTGAGGGTATCTTGCCCAAGGGGCCTCAAAATCCCGAAGCTGGCATTGATTAGCCTTGTCCTTCATAAATTTGTCTAACCCCTCTTTTAAGCCATTGAATCCAGGGGTCATCACCAGATCTTGTGCAAGCAAACACTATATTCCTTTATTTTTTATTTAAAGCATTTTCACTCCCATTCTTCAGCTGACAAAGCTCTCAAAGCAGCTTAAATAAGATAAATGAAAATAACATATCAGAAAATAGAAAAAGGTGTATGTGATCTTTAAAGAGCCTACGTAAAGAGTTTGTGATTATGACATTTCACCTTGCTGGCTAATGCTTCTTCTCTTCCACACAGGTCATTATTGGTTCTATTTACCTCCGTGATTTTTACATTTTCTGGTGCCAACACCATGCTGTCTTATCACCTGTGGGTTTATTTCAGGAAGGGAGACCTGCTGGAAATAGATTTTCATAGTTGATGGGCACCCAGAGTGCATTATATGTCTGCAATTACAACACAATCCAGATTCATGCTCTCATTATCTTTCCTTGAGAGGCAGAGCTTTGGAAAGCAGATCACACATGTCTGGTTGGCATGGCATATGTTCTCCAAGCTGCCCATTCACCTTGGCTCACCAACCTGGTGCCCATAACCACTCCCCCCACTACAGCCACTCCATGCTTACTCTTAGTCCCTGGGGAAATCAGTGGTGATGTTTTTCCAAACTATAATATGTTGAGGATCCTGCCTTGGGTGAACTGTGGTAGAGGCACCAGAAATTTATCTTCACCATCCCACAAACATGCATGTCACCTGTTGGTTGTAGTGTCAACTTGGCCAAGCATGGGACAGATAGGCTGGGGGTGGCAGCATGTAGGTCCCCTCTAACCCGCTATGTTGTGTGGTAAATGGTTTCCCCTGTGGCATGTGCGCTATATTGTCCTGCCTGTAGCTACAGCAATGTGTTAGCATTTGGCTGCCCACCCTGGTCCTTCACTCTTTCCAGCCACTGAAGAGGTGTGTGTACAAGTAGGCTTCCGTATAGTTTCTGGCCTGGGGGGGGGGGTGCATTCCTTTAGCAGGACTTCTGACACTCAATAGTCACACACTCCTTGCCCACTTCAACACAAATACACCCCATTATCCTGGACCTTCCCAGCCAATATAAGTGCATGCAGTTTGTGTACTATTTATATCTGGGGGTATTTGAACCTGGGTGCATTTGTTCATTGTATGGACCACCCCCTGTTCAATAAACAATTACTACCAGGAAAAAAAAAATCTCCCCCGTGGATTTGAACCCTTGCAGATCCCTTTACCTTTGCATGTTGTGCAACCTTTTGGTGACAGTGGCCCTGCATAAGGCATTTGCACATACAAGGAGCTTTCACACCTATTGCGCCTGAGAAATAACTCCATCTGCTGTAGATCCTAAAGGAAGACTGGACTGCCCATTGCTTTTATGTTCGTGCCCTCGGCATCCAGGCTTCTGACTGAGGCACATTTGATTTTTCAAAGTCAAGGTGACAGGAATGTATTTAAAATGGCATTTGTCCTTGGTAACAAATGATTTTTATATTCTATAGTAGACAACTTCCCATATATATATATATATATATATGTATATATATATATATATATATATATGTATATATATATATATGTATATATGTATATATATATATATGTATATATATGTATATGTATATGTGTATATATATATATGTGTATATATATGTATATGTGTATATATATATGTGTATATATATGTATATGTATATGTGTATATATATATATATGTATATATATGTATATGTATATGTGTATATATATATATGTGTATATATATGTGTGTGTATATATATATATGTATATATATAGAACCTAAATTGACCACTGACAAAAAAAAAATAGTTACTTTAGTTTTCTATGAATCAAAGAAGACAAAACGTAATGGATTCTGTTATTCTGTTATTCTTTTGTAAGAGGAGATTGGGTAAGAAAATTATGCTGTGGCAAAGGATTATAATCCTATTTGGCTATAAACATTCAGGCAGGTGTAGAATGAATCACTTCTCAACCAGTATTTCATTGTGGGCAACCACAGATCTTGTGATATATAACAGGGAGTCTGCAGGTCTAGTGTGAATTAGGGTTAATTTGGTTATTGTAGCAATACACATTCTGTTTGAACTCCTTGTACTTGATTTCATTTAAGCGGGATGTAATTTAGCAATAACGTGAGTACTGAAGTATCCTACACCAGTATCATCAGCAAACTGTTATGGAGAAGGCCTACGGCTTAGTGGTGGCGTGCCTGCTTTGCATGTAGAGGCTGCAGGTTCAACCCTTGGCATCTACAATTAAATGCATCTCAAGAAGGGCCTATGCTTGAGATCTTGGAGGCATGTCCCTAGTCAGAGTAGACAGAGTGGACGGGGCCCAATGGACCAAACATCCGACTCCGCGTAAGTCAGGTTTGTATCATTTTAGACACACTGTCATACACACAGGATCATACTTAGAAATGGGATCACGGGACATATTTCCACTCCAATTGACATCTCGGGCCAGTCCCAGGACCGACTGCTTCCCTGTAGATTCTGGCAGTTTCAAAGCAACAGGACTGGCTGCTCACCCCCTCCCCGCTCCCGCAGTCAGTGAAGTGTGGTTGGAGAGTGTTCCTTCCGAATAAGCAGGTTTATCCAGCGCGCATTCACAACAACACAGTTTCAAAGCAACAGGGCTGGCTGCCCTCCCTGGTCCTGCAATTAATGAATATTTAAAACAAAGGAATTCTGCTGAGCCCTCTGCTTCTGTACTCAGCAAAGTGCAATTGAACTTACTTCCAGGTAGACATGTTTGGCCCTCTGCTGTCCATACACACACCTTTCCCTTCCGCCAATTAATGCTGCTTCCAGCAGCCCTCACTGAGGTCAGTTCAGGTCACACAAACTCCCAAACCGTGATGGAGCTGCCATAACGGGAAAATCCATCAGAAACCCAGTTTCCAAACCCCCTGGATTTTACAGCAAGAAAAAGTGTGCTTGCTACAAAGAGAGGTATGCATCATGTGCCATGATCATCTTGGGGGCGCAGCAGGACCGGAGTAAATGCACAATGTAGATGTGGCCCTAATCTCATAAGTCACCCATACATAGTGATGCATGTGACAACTCAAAGAAGAAAATGAAATTGCATTGTCCTGCTAGGGTGGGCACATACTTTCTTATACACACTAGGAAGGCCTACATTTTCCTAATGCATCATATTAAAGCTAAAGTTGAACAACAGTTCAGAACATATGACCGTAATATGAACAACTGATTACTTCTTTTTCTGGCTACTCCTCATATAGAATTAGCATTGGTACCATTAACATTGCAGTGCCAATCAGAAAGTACTACTAAGGGAGGTCCAACTCCCACCCCATTCTTAATTTTGAGGTGGGAGATCTACCTCGTCCTTGAGCATAGAGTGGCCAGTTGTGCATTGCAAAAAAGAGGCCACATATTTGCATAAAATGTACATATGATCATTTATATGTATAGATGCAAATTTAGAAAGAATTACTACAATTTCAATAGAAATACAATACATCTCACCATAGTGGAGAAGACTGACTAGGTGACCTGTATGCCTCACTGTCCAGGCGCTAACTGTTCATGGGCAATGTCAAGGCCCTTCTGCTCTCTTTTCTTAGAGTTCTTTATCTTTAAACTGGACTTGGACTGGACAACCCTTCACATAGAAACTCAGTTCACACCATCACCACTGCCCACTATACCTTGTTTAAGCCATGGTGAGCTGCAGCGCATGCTGGTGTG
Source organism: Heloderma suspectum (assembly GCF_057233095.1). Lineage (NCBI taxonomy): Eukaryota > Metazoa > Chordata > Lepidosauria > Squamata > Helodermatidae > Heloderma > Heloderma suspectum. The sequence continues at coordinate 20,650,648 of NC_139459.1, forward strand.
TGTTGGGCATTTTTTAAATTTTCAAGCCATGGCCACGGCCACATCTTCTTGCATTGTCCGAACACAGGTGACAGGGGTTATGCAAGGGTTGTTTGCATTTTGCAGACCCTTGCATAACCTTAGGACAATCCTAGAACAAGCCCCACTACCTGGGTTCAGGTGACATGATAAGCCGCAGCTTGAATATTCAAAAGGTCTGCCCACGTTCATCAACATGTATGCAGCCTACCATGTCTTAAATAGGCCACAGCGGTCTGTTTGATTGTGTGAACCAGCCCACTGGATGTCTTCAAACAGAAGACTGTCCTCTGATAGCTCTTCGGAGATAGGACTGTTATCTGCAAAGTAGGATGTGTGTCCATGCTAGAACACAGCAAGACTTACTTTTGAGTAAATATGTACTGCATGTATATATTAATTAACCTGAATTGCTATGAGCTTAACAGACAAAGCTTTCCAAACTAGATGGTTACAGAAAGTACAACTTCAAATTCTCATATGAAATGTTATTACTGTCAGGGTGGAAACTGAGCCCATAGAACCCCAGAGCAGTTCTGATTCTGAGCCGGAACAGCAATCCGTGGGAGAGGAGTGTGCTCATCCCTCACAGGCACAGCAGCTGGCAGAGATTCCTCCTGCCGGCATTCCTGAGATCGATAGTGACCCTGGCAGTGAGAGCGCTGGAGGGGGGCTTGCTAGATGCTCGACGCAGACGCAGGGAGCGACAAGGGCACAGAAAGGAGGCGTAGCGCCCATTTGGCACGCAAGGAATGGTCACGTCCCGTGGACCCAAGGGAAAGAGGGAGGAACTCTCCCTAGCCCTTAAGTTCAGGGTCTGCAAGTGATTCTCCTTCAAACGGGGACCAACTGCCTAACCCAGAGCATAGGCTACTCTGCTGTTCCTTGCTTAGTTGCTGGTGATTAGCATCTGAAAGAGTCATTAAGTTGTAAAAGTATTAAAGCCTTGAAAAGAATCCTTTTGTCTGTGTCTTGAGTCGGCTATTGGAGTCGCTAGGGCGCTCCTGACAATTACCCTTAATTCTAAATGGATGTTTATGTGCCTTCTTCTGATTCAGGGCAAAGAACTCTGCACATACTCTAACCCCACTCTTTTATATTACTATTTTATCTGACCCACTATGTGACTCCTCCAATAAAAGCAGATTCTGGAGCTAAGCCTAGCTAAGATTTAGCTTACATTAAGCTGTGGGTCACATTTTGACTGCCCTTTGTATTCTACATTGGGTGCTATTTTCTAGTGGAGAAAGTGGCTTATAAATCCTTAAGCAAGTATATATTTCTTTTAATTAGGAAAAAAAAGCTGTGCTGTCCTTTAGTACAGGATTCTTAAAATTCTTCTTAACATGATAATAAAAGCAACGGACATATAAAATACAATATAAAAATAATTGCAGAACAGCAGTCAAAACAGATCAATAAAATCCAGCAGAGCAAATTTGGACATTAAAATGAGCTCCCCTAAAGACTCCAAGTAACGACAAAACATAGTTCATTTTCATATTTTAGATGATTTTATATATCTATAGCTACACACACACACACACGTACGTAGATATGGAAGGTTCCAAGGTAGTCATGCAGGGAACAGAGAAGAGCGGGCAAAGTTTTAACAATGAGCAGTGCGTATATAGCAGTTAGCAATGTATGGGGTTGAGTCATAAGCATGTTCTGCCTGGGGACTGAGGTACATCCTTCACATCCGTGTGGACGCTCACACGGAACGCCTTTTCCCTCCAGCCTTTTCAGACAAAAGCTTCTGTGAGCTCAGAACTGAGGGGTGGTGCCAAGTTAAAAGCAAGCTGACTTTTCTGCTGCGCGGCTGTTCTCTGACAGCAGGGGCTAAATCTAATCTTCCAGGGCTATACGACCGAAGACTATTTTCCCCCTCCTTCACACACTTCAATGTTTTCAAGGATTGCTGCTAGGTTGCTTTGGAGCATTCTTTTGCCTATGAGGAGTTGACTGTGGGGGAGTCTTTTGGGAAGGTGAAACAAGGGTTGGCCTCTGCAGTCAGACACCAAATCCACAGGAAAGAAAAACTTCACGCACCGGTAAGTTTCACAAGAGGGCGGAAACAGAGCCCATGTATTGTTTCTGAAATGTATTCCCACACCCTTATTCCTGTAAGCACATTCTTTAACTGCTCAGTAGCTTTGCTAAAAGGAAACCAGACCTGAAAGGTATGCAACAACAGTAGGCCTGAAAAAAGGACAAATAGGTTTGGATTATTATTTTTCTATTGCTGTTGCTGCTATTTCCTTCTGCACTAATTGTAAGCCAGATCACGGGCTGTACTTTTAATGCTTTTTAAAGTCAAACTTTTACAGAACAATTTAAAAACATCTTGCTTGTTTTTTGGTGGTTTGCCTGTCGAACAGCTGGAGATCTCAGGGATTCAGGGTCGGTTTTTTGCTAGACAGTTGCTAAATTACACATGGAGTTTTTAAGCAGGATCGCAAGACACGTTGCGGATGTGAAATGATATTTGTTTCTTCTCGGTCTTAAGATAAATGATTCTAACTGATCTTACTGCTACTTCCCAATTTACTCAGGGCCTTTTAAAATATTGTGTTTACAAAATGCAAGTATTTAACAGTATTTTGTAATGTGGCTGTTAGTTTTTAAGGTAATGAGCTCTGCTGATGTGTACAGGAAGTGCTGTGGTAACTTTAAAAAAAGCTTTAATCTGAAATAGTTTTGCTAGAGAGGGAAGAATTAACAGTCAAAGGTGATTTAGGTTGCAACCGTATACACAATCTCCTAGGAGCTAGCCCCATTGAATGCAGTGGCCATGCTCACATGGAATGGTAAGCCAGGATTCCAAGGGATCCTGGCTTACTGTGAACAAGCTGTGGTGCAGGTGCATGCAGTCTGTTCACTCCCACTTGGCTCCTCCCACTAGCACAAGCAACTAAACAAACCAAAAACTGTTTGTTTAGTATGTCATCCTAATTGGGCATCTTTTCTTTTTTGCTTCCTTTGCAAATCAAGATCATTAATGTTCCTGAGGATCGCAGCCATGATGGCTTGTACATGTGAACGTTGTGGTTGGTATTTTTGAGCATCACCCTAGCGCCTTGTCTAATATGGAAAAAGCTGCATGGGCAAGAGACTCATGCCAGTTAGGAGCCAAAGCTTCCTGATGGTAGCATGCCAGCTACTCGTCTTTATCATAATTAGAGTTCACGACCTGTAACTCACTTAATAGGAGCACCTCTCATGTGGGTAGGGAAACTGGGAAGTCTGGATAAATGCAAATTCCTTCCTGACTTCCACATCACCACCACAGACAAGCAACCCATGTGGTAACTCACAAATTGGCTAAGATAAAGCTTTGCCAGGAAATGTAGTCCAATCCTGAGGCATTCTCACCCCAGATAGATCAGCTAAAGAACCTCCTGGGTATTCCCCATGGTCTCCCTTGTCCTGAGAACCTCAATCTGATTATCTCTCAGCCATGGCTTTTGTAAGCTTAGCCAGCTAGCCTTAATTTAATCAAGAGGCCAGGATCCTCTGGAAGGCTCCTGTTCATTCCTCACAGTCAGGCTATTAATTCCTTTGCTTAACCTCAACCCAAGTACGCCCAAAGTTGTAATCTCTTTTGCACTCTCTACCTGTATCTTATAACTGCTCCTGGAACGAAACATTTTTGAGCACTCTTAAACAGTGGTGGGGCACTCCAGAGCATTCATTGAGCCTTCTTCACTAGATCCAGGACATACTTACAGTCTCCTGGGGTTTACTTAGCATGCCACCCATTCCTCATTATCTGCTTCTAGCTTTCCCTCTTCTCTGAACCTGCTTTGCCAGGCTGAGAGCTTTCTTCTTTGCTTGCACCACCTTGTGGCCTTACATGCTTAGATAGATCCACTGTGTTGCATCCCTAGACAGAGATTCATGCCTTTTGAAGCACGCACTGATGCTGTGGCAAAACCACCCCATGGTTTTATTTATTTAAACTCTGTGTTTATGGTTTAATAGCTTCTCCATACTTTTGAGTTTGCATGGAGATTGCGTGAGAATGCATGAGACCGTATGATTGGTTGAGTGCCTGGTGCTGGGTGATTGGTCAGTGAGAACGTTGAATGGGAGCAGGTGCAGGAGTGAAGGAGTGTCTGTTAAAGGGGACAGTGGAATATATAGGTGGTTCAGATATGGATTGGCTTGATTAGCAGCAGCAGCATCGAGGGAGGGGTGGAGAGAGAGAGAGAGAGAGAGAGAGAGAGAGAGAGAGAGAGAGAGAGAGAGAGAGAGGCTGTAGGTTAGGAGGTTAAGGGCGCAATCCCATCGAGATAGGTGGCGGTAGGCTGGGAGAACAGAGAAGGGGTTTCTCTACAGATGCCTTTAGCCTGCACCCATTTCAGTGATGTTGACCAAATCCACTGGGAATTCAGCCCATTGCCTGGAACCACCCCGGGAGGCTTCACAGTGTATATGAGTCCTCAGCATTGATGCCACTGATGTTTTGTGAGTTACTTGGATTCCAGGAAGCAGGTGTCTCACAGTGGAAGAAACCAGCGCGGCTACTAAGGACTGTTGGCTGTAGGCTTTAAGCCTCATATGGCCTAGCAAAGAGCAGAGTCCTGAGTCTTTGCAAGATCTTAAGGCAGGCATCTCAAACAATTAGCTAGCTTCCCTCTCTTGCCTCTGTTTCCTTGTTCCTTTGCCTTTGAACATGTTTGTTATGGTTTTCAAGTCAGTCAGGACCCTAGGAGAGATGTTGCTTCCCTGCCCTCCATTACAGACTCTATTTCTGAACTGCATTCTGCATCATGTGGGGCATAGGGGTTCCTAATAAGAGCTTAGTCTGCCATTGGACCCCCATTATCATCGTTCAAATAGTGCATGCCTCCAAGTAGAGGACTGTCCTCTGTAAAGTAGGACACATGGCCACCCTAGAACACAGTGAGGCTTATGTATGAGTAAATGTGTATAGGATTGCACTGCATGAGCTAGTGCAATCCTACACACTATGCATTATGCATTAATAATATGCACTAATCTACCTGAATTGCTGTGAGATGGTGGTGAGAAGTTGAAATTGCATCCACCAGTCCTAAACTTATTTAAAGTAAACTTAGCTTGATTTCAGCTATTTGTAACTTACACCCAGATACTGAATACCTGACTAAGTTTCACTGAAATCAAGGAAACTTACCTTCAAATAATGTGTTCTAAGATCAAGGTGTTGGATTATCAGAAGTTTGGATAAATGAGTAATTAAAAAAAAGAAGCTTTGAAAAATGAGGCTATAGATCATATTGGGAAAGGTTTGGCATATCCTATATTTGGGTAGCTATGGATTATTATTATTATTATTATTATTATTCGTTGTGATACTAATACTTATATGTGGCTTAATATAGTAAAATCTCCAAGTGAATACCTCCAAGCAATTATGGATATTTCTTATAATCGGGATTCTGTTTTCTATTGCTAGGTAACTGTGAAACAATATATTGGGTCCCATCCTGTTCCTATTGAAGTTAATGGAAATTTGGTCATCCAGTTCTGTATAGACAGGATTATCAGTAACACCACTTGGATTCTGTAGGGTAGCGTGTGGTATACATAAATGATGAGTGGACTGACAGAATTCTGCTCTTTTACCAATTACACCATACAGGACATGTCTTCCTCTCTGTTTCACCATTTTGCCTCCGTACAATCCACATTGTAAATTTTACACCAGCATAAAATAGGTAAAGAAGGTAAAGCTGCAAACGTTCTGTGCTTCTAGGTAGGACTATGTTTTTGACACTGTTTTATGTGGCACATGCATATGTGTGACTGTATCTTGGTGGGAAACTGAGATAATCTTGGAAGTGATGTCAATAGAAGGAGTCATTGTGAGTGAAGTGCTTCCCACTTATCTCAGCAGGGGCAGAGCCAGGCTTTTGCAAACACATGGTTTTGCACAGGAAAGGCAGGCTGGCATGGTTTACATTTCCTGCATTTTTCAGCATTGTCCCATTTGAGATATTATGGTGGGAATAACCCATTTTAACCAAGCCAACAATTCATGATGAGAGTTTCTTATAGAGTGAATTTTGTGCAGTAAATGGCTAGCCACATTCCACTTGAAGTGGATTATGCTATGCTGAAAATCTGTTTTGTGTTTTGCTGCTTGTGCTCTCGAGCGGGCTGTTCTGAATTTCACCAGATATTGACCCCTCTTAGACTCAGGTGCCTCTACATGAGCCAGTCCACACCAACAATTAATAAGGCTGGGTGTGGTAGGATCCTGCTCCAAGCCTTCGGATATCGGGATGGCACCCAACAGATCAGGGCCTTTTCTGCTGTTGCCCCAAAGCAACAGCAGGTGCTTCAGGAAAATATGTAAAGCTCAGATGCAGCCCAACCCTGTGCATATTTTCTCATAAATCTGCCTAGCTTGAGTTCAGTGGGGCAACTTCCAAGTAAGTGTGCAGAAGGGCCAAACTACGTGTTAGCTGAAGGCTACAATCCTATACACCAGCCTTTCCCAAGTTGGTGCCCTCCAGATGTTTTGGACTTCAACTCCAATCAGCCCCAGCCAGCATGGTCAATCGTCAGGAATGCTGGGAGTTATAGTCCAAAACATCTGGAGGGCACCAGGTTGGGGAAGGCTGCTATACACATTTAACTGGGAGTACGTCCCACTGAAGGCATTCAGAGTGCTTTGAACACTTGAAAATGAGATAAAAATGTTAAGTGTTATTTAGACTGGGTGTTAGGGATGTTCCCAGCCCATTTTTCATCTGGACAGATAGAAAATTGAGATCAGTGTCCCTCCAGTGTCCAGGTCGAGATGCTCAGAATCCACAAGTGGCTTGGGAAAAGAGGAAACTGGTTAAGATAGTAATTTCCCCTTCTGTTCCCACCCTCCCCTGCCATCATTTAACCCACCCCCTGGTGGAGGGACCTGCTCATGCTGCTCTGCTCTGCTGAGTTGCCTAGGGGAAGAAATGGAAAGATGACTGGGGAAGAAAGGGGTAGAATGAACTGGTTATGGCAGCGTGTTTCCCTCTCCTCTTCTGCTGTCACTTGGCTCACACAAGGCTCCTGCTGTTCCATTTGCAGCCTCAGTCTGTGGTCAGAGAAAGGCAAACCATGCCACCATGACCCTGGGCATGACAAGCGACAGCAGAGGAGGACGAAGCAGGAAGGAGAACATTGCTCAAACGAATCTGCTCCCCAGCCATGTCTGTCTGTCTGTCCTCCAGCCACTGCCAGCCGCAGGTTAAGAACATAAAAGGAGTCCTGCTGGATCAGATCAAGGGGTCATGTAGCCCAATATCCTGTTTGCAGCCAGATGCCTCTGGATAGCTCACAAGCAAGACACAAAGCCAGCAACCCCCTGCTCCCATTGTTTATCCCAGCATCTGGTATCCTGAGATTTACTGCCTCTAGGCCTGGAGGTTCTGTTTCGCTAGATAGACCTAACTTCTATTAATTCGTTGAATCCTTTTAATAAGACATCTAAGCTAGGTTTATACAGGCTCCTGGACAAGAGATCCTCATTGGGCTCCTTCCAACCCCACCTTCCCACAGTTGATCTGCACTAAGAACGCTCCACTTCAGAGTCATGATCTTACACCACCAGCCACTTCGTGGCTTTTGGCAGTGATTGAAGTGGAACAAATTTCATGCAGGAGTTCTTGCATTTAGAACTTGTTTCCCTAAAAAACAGTGATGTACGTGATTGTCACGACTGAAAATTCATGTGAAGATAGGTGGAGGAAGCAACTGTTAGAAAAATGCACAGCTGACTCTGTACAAAATCTCTTTAAGGTTGTGCAGTACAGAACATTGGTTCGTGTTAGCAACAGCTTATTGAATATGTATACTCCCAAATGGGCAATATTTTGACCAATAACAAAATCATCTTCCTGTTAATGTATAAAGGCAAAGCATCAGTGCAAATTAAATGTTGACATGATGGTGACTTTCATGGCTATGGAAGCAAGAATCCAGAAGTACCTAAGGCAGATTGATCAAGCAGATATATACGTATTTTTAAATAAACATTTCATGGACCATAGTGTGTGAAATTCCATAACTTTGCACCCTGTTTATTTATTTATTTATTTATTATTAAGGATCAGTGGATAATAAAAACTGAATCATTATCCTGTTATATCCTCCCTTTGTTTAGAAGAATGATATGAACCCCACACATGTAGAAAATAGAAAGCTGGGAGTAAAGGGGTGGCTAGGACTGGAAGGAGAAAGAAAGAAAAGAAAGAAAGTCTTCTAGTACAGGAAATTCGGTCCCCCTCCTCCCCACCTCTGCTTTACCCCACTGTGACGCCTCAGAGTGTACTGTCACATATGTTCTCTCTGCTGCTTATCCATGCACCATATCTCAGGCAGGGAGGAGGAAGTTGTTTCCTACAGTGGCCAACCCCTACTGTTACCAGCATTTGCTTTCCATCCCCATCATGCTTATAGGTTTTTAAGGTCATCCTGACCCAATTCTAGTTGCACTTTAAAAGGTATTTATGCATGAATTGTGTTGAATATAGACAGGGAAATGCATGCAAATGAATTTTAAAATGTGCATCCCATTGAAAACGATGCAGTGCAAATAGATAGCCTTTACACTCAGATGTGCATTGTTGCCTGCAAATCATAGGCAAGTGGAAGACTTCTTACATGCATGGATTCTTTTGCTAGATTGGGAGATGTCCAGGAAAGTGAGTAGCCACAAGTGGTAACCCAATATTGGATGTATGTGATGTTATTATTTGGTCTGTCTGTCTGTCTGTCTGTCTATCTAAAAAGCTGGTTCCCAACTTTCTGTCACACTTATGGTGTGACCAAGAAACAGCATCTGAGAAGGGGCTTGCAAGTGGAAATAGGCTTCTTAATGGCTGAGGTCACCAAGGCCAGGAAGCAGGTTTAGCCCCCATGCTCATGCTGGGACCTTGAGTGTACCCTTTATGCTCTTCTACATGAATGAATGAATGGTTGCCATTTATGCTTGTGGGGAAAAATAAAGTACAGCATTTGGAGACATCATGCAGTGGAAGCAAATGCTATATTCCACTGTTGATAGTGGCTGGCCTGGCCACCAGCAACTGGGACCCCATGGAACAGGGAACCAGTGCCCCTCCACCACCTTCTGAAGTCAGTTCTGGGTTGCAGGGGAGAAGCAATAAGATTCTGATCCCCCCAGCCAGGTTTGGGAGTACGGTGACTAGTTACACGTTGCAAAAAACAAACAAACAAAAAAACAGGGACATGCGTAGCCCAAAAAGAGGACACAGTGTTGCAGAAAAATTACATATGCTAATTTATATGTATAGATGCAAATTTAGAAATAATTACTCTAATTTAAATAGAAATACATCACATCTCACCATTGTGGTGAAGGCTGGGACCAGGTAACCTGTGTGTCTGCTGACCAGGTGCTAAATGTTGATGGGCAATTCCAAGGTCCTTGTTCTCCCTTGTCATGGTTTTCTTAGACTTTAAACCTGACTAGGACTGGGCATCTCTTCAAATACAAGTAGGTGCCTCCATGAGTGATTTACTCTGAGCTGGCTGCATTTGGAGGTTGTTAGGGATATATGACATTGTGGCCATCCAGCAGCCACCCCGGAGCTTCTTACGGAAAAACCAGATTTCCTGAGACTGCTTGGAGTCCGATTCTTTTCCTTAAGTTGGGTTCTCCACAGTATAGTTGTTGTGTGCCCCAATCCCCCATTTACCTTGGGTATGTTAGCCCTGCATACTGCTAGCCCAGCCTTTTCACTGTGACCTGTGTTCTTTGTCTCCCACCCCTGAGTTTCCCAGCACAAACCAAGTAGCGTCTACTTGGAAGTAACTCCCATTGTGCTCAATGAGGCTTGTCCCCTGGATGTGCACTTCAGAATTCAGAGAGATCCCCCTCAATTGAAATAGCACATTTTAAAGCACTAATTCCCTAAAGGCTGTAAAGCACTTTACCAAGCTGTGATTCTCCATTGTTTGGTTTGGTTGGTTTATTGTTGTTTGGAAGTAACCAATTGTTTGTTTGTTTGTTTATTTATTAAATTTATTAATTGCCCATCTGGCTGGTCACCCAGCCACTCTGGGCAATGTACAATAAAAACAGTTTGGTTTATTGCCTTTGGAAGTAACTAATTCAGACCTCCGTTACAGCGATCCTGCATTCCATCGGGTTAGAAAGGGAGCTGGTTACCCCCGTGTCTTTCCCAGCACAAACCAATTAGTTTCTACTCAAAGTAACTCTCATTGTGCTCAGTGAGGCTTGTAATTAAGAAAAAGAAAGTGTGTGTGGGGGGGAGAGCCTGGAGGGGGGGGAAAGCCTCTCTTATTGGTTGAGCAGCCCCCATCAGTCAGACGTTCACTACACACACACACACGTATGTACTGTGAAGTGACTTAGAATGGTGCGATGCACTAGCTCGTGTAGCCCTGCACAGAGCAAAGCCGGCTCCTTAAAACATCTGGGTAAGCCACAATTACCTTCTCCATGTGTCTCCTGTTGTCATGGAGAAACTCCCCAAGACCATCCTCTGTAAAGTAGGATACCTGGCCAGCTGATGAGAGTGATGGTGGGTGGGAGAAGGGGATCTTTCTCCTCCCCCACCCTGAATGCAGCTTTTGAGATGTTGGGGAAGGGAAGAGGTTTCCTTAATGCCTCTTCAGGGCCTGGAGGCCATGTTTGCTTGGGGAAGAGCACAGTGGGCACGCCAAGCCTTTCCCTTTGCTCTTCCTGAGGCAATCTCTGCAGTGATGGGTCGATGGGAGGGTGAGACATAAGCGGGGAGGAGCGTCAAGGAAAAAGACTAGAATTCTGCATCTTTCCCCCTTCCCTGCCTGGTGACGTGCCCTTGACTAGTCACATATATAAGGCCATTTCCTAGGTTCTTCCAACTCTTGGTTATGTCATGTCATCATAGCAACAAAGAATTGGAACGCAGGGTAGGGCTTTGCATAGTTCTTTGCTCCATGGCTCCCATGGAGTTATCTAAGATAAGGTAAATGGGTTATAATTAATAGCAAGCCTATTGAGGGATGGCTAAAACCTCTTTCCCCCCTCTGGAGTAATGAAGCCAGGGGTAGATTTAGTGTCCCCTGCTATGGCATGCCTGTGGATACCCTTTTATTTTCTCCCTTATAAATGAATGACTACTAGGGATGGATGAGTCTGTCAGTTTTGCTTTCTCCCGCATTGGCATGTTTTAAATCTCAGATTATTTCTGTCGTGAATTTGAAGAAATTTGTGACTTTTGGAAAATTCTTATCAGAAATGAACCTAAATGAAATTCTCATCTGCCCCAGCCAAATTCTGTAAGTACAGCTACTCCCAGCATGGAGAGGACCATGCTGTAGTTGCCTGCCATATAAAGAGGAGGAGCCTGTCAGAAAAGAAGAGGTGGCAACCCTAATTGAGCAGAAACATGACTGAATACACAGGGATTAAAACCCAGACTTTTAAAAGCAAAGCACTCAAACCCCTGGCCTGGATGGGTGAATCTGACAGTTTTGGTTTCTCCCACATTCCGTTTTTTTAAAAATCTCAAGTTCTTTCTGTCCTGAATATGAAGGAATATGAAAATTTTGCTAAATTCTTATTGAAAATGAACTGAAATGAAATTCTCACCCATTCCTAATGACTACTGTAAACAGATGTTTTTCAGGAAGTTGCACACCAAAAACTTTCAAGACACCAAAGTGAAACATATCAACAACGTAAAATTAAAACCGTGCCTGTGGCTATGTCTGTGTGTTGTTTAGAAGGGTGTGAACTCAATCAGATACTTCCTACTGAAGGATTTTGAAATTATCTTTATATAAGACGTTGGGAGGAAGAAGGAAAATGGAACAGAAGAATCGAATTACATATGTGGAGGCCCAAGAATGTAAATGGTCAGAACATTAAGTGATGCTCCACCTCAAAGTTAAGTTGTTCTTTGAAGCAGCTCCCAGCTGAGGGCTTCTGGGCATAAAAGCAACAAACATGACATTGCATTTATTACATTCCTATGCCACCCAATAGCCAAACCATTCTGGGCCTTGACAAAAAATCGGAACCCTAAAATACAGCATAATAGAGCATAATATAAAACCTTTAATGTAGAGAAATTTAAAACAATTTGAGACATCTAAAACCATAGCTATAAAGTACTGGGGCTCGATAAAAATACATTAAAAAGCCCTATCATATGCTGGCAAATGCCGTGCAGTTTATCTATTTAGGGCGCAATCCTATGCAGATAGGTGGCCGCCTCCGCACTTGGAGGCTACCACCTATCCAATGAATAGGATATTCCCTCCACACTTCTCCTGCCCTGCATTTTCAGCTACACAGCCGATTTTGGCTGTCTAGCCGTGGGACAGCGGAGTGGGGGAGGAGGCCTCAGACGACACATTGGATGTGTCACACTGGCATTTCCGCCCTCCCCGCCTCAGAACGCCCCCAGAACATCCCGTTTCGGCCGCTCCGTGCTCCTCATGCAAGCGCAGAGCATGGGGCTTTTCCTAGCAGGCAGCGTGGAAAGGGGGGAAGGTCGGTTCTCTGGGAAACAAGATAAAATAAAAGGGGAAGGTCGGTTCTCTGGGAACCGCTAGCCGCTGACTAGCTGCCATAGGATTGCTCCCTTCATTGAGGAAAGTCTTAGCCTGGCACTGAAAAGATGGCAATGCTGGCACCAGGCTGACCTCTCACAAGGGGTCTTGAGGCCCCTTAAAGACTATCCAATGTATTGTGGCATAAGCTTTCATAGAGCATAGTCCATGAAAGCTTATAGTGTTTAAGGTGCCACCAGCCCTTTGTTGGTGTTGCTGCATCAGACTAACATGGCGATCCCTCTGGAAATGGTAATGAAAGATATTTCATTCCTAATTAATAACTTTGTTATTCTTGCTACAAGTTGTTCATTTAAGCTTGGTACCGAACCGTGCATACAATCCAACCATTTTAGCACTTGTATGTTTCACTGATTTTAATGGGAGATTTAAGCATGTGCTTCCATCTCTGCCACTGAGAGTCAAACTAGTTGTGATGTTAATTGCGTGAGTGCAATTAACATGCATGTTTTGGGGCCATGGGAGGTGGGGAGAAGAAGGTTAACCCTTTATCTCCCTGCCACAGTCCTGACAAATATCCCCTTTCTGAAGCATTTGAAGGGAAGCCTCTCACTGGCAGAGAAATAAAGACTGAGCCTCCCCCCCTCACTTCCCCCTGCAGTCTTGAGGCTGCTCAGGCATCTCCTCAGCTGCTATTTGCCTGAGAACAATGTGCACATTAATTGCATTGATGCAATTAACATCTTGTCTAGTTTGATCCTCAAAACAATGAGACTTGGGGCCAAGCTAGATTTGCAGAGTGTGTTAAACATCTGTTTGCCCTGTTTACATATAAGTAGGGATGTCAGAGAATTTCACCACTAATCTCGGGGAGGCCAAATGCCAGTGCATTCAGCCCTCCGAAATCGGTGGCGAAACGGTCTGCCCGCCCCCCCTGGGACGGGACTTACTTTGGGCGAATCTTCCTGGCAGCAGCGGCTCCGGCAGCAGTTCAGCAGCAGTGCGGCGGCGGCGGCCGGTCTTCTGACCGGCTGCCGCCGCGGCCATTTCCAGTAAAAAAAAAAACACACAACGTGATAGGCTACGTAAAGATTTACGTAGCCTATCACGGCTAGATTTTTAAAAAATACTGTGATAGGCTACATAAATGTTTACGTAGCGTATCACGGCTGAGTAAAAAACACACACACGCGTACGCAAATGGCAGCACCCATGGGCGCCGCCATTTGCGTTCCTTATTTTGGCACGTCTAGTCTACGTAAACATTTACGTAGACTATGGCGAAAATAAGGGGAACGCAAATAGCGTAGCGTCTACGCTATTTGTGTTCCCCTTATTTTCGCCATAGTCTATGTAAATGTTTACGTAGACTAGATGTGCCAAAATAAGGAACGCAAATCGCAGCGCCCATGGGCGCCGCCATTTGCGTACGCGCTTTTTTTTTGTTTTTTTGTTTTTACTCAGCCGTGATAGGCTACGTAAACATTTACTCAGCCGTGATAGGCTACGTAAACTGCAGGGACGCAAACGGCGGCTGCTACAGCTGCCGCCATTTGTGGACCCAGCCAGCCAGGATTCGGGAGGGGAGGGATGGAGTGCCTCCCCCCCGGCCAGAATTTCGGGGGGGGGGGATGGAGCGCCTCCCCCCCAGCCAGAATTTCGGGGGGGAGGGATGAAGCGCCTCCCCCCCGGCCAGAATTTCAGGGGGAGGGACGGAGCGCCTCCCCCCCACCTCAAATCACATTTCGTTAAAAGGTAAGTGACTTTCGTACATCCCTACATATAAAGCAGGGTTGGGGGTCTACTCTTTACAGAAAACAGAGCATGTGGGGGGAGGGAAGCGAAGCATGCCCATTCCCCACATTACCTTGCTGAGCTCCATAGCTGTAAACAATTTTTCTTCCTGTCTGGCTGGTTCACTTCCAGTATCAGAGCCAGACCAAGGAAACCTGTTTAAAAGCTACAGAGTGTAACAAGGTAAAACAGGGGAGGTGGATGGGTTGCACTCCCTCCTTTGCATGCTCCATTTTCTGTAAAGAGTCATCCCCATCCCTGGGAAGAGGAAGAAAATGTGTTTAACATACATATGGTTGCCCTGCATGGCTAGTTTGGGTCTTTAATGTGCTTAGCATGCTTTCTCCTTAAAAAATAAAAGCCTGATAGCTCGATGAAAAAGTGGATAGCTTGATGAAAATGTCAACCCAGTGCTGTGAAAAAGGCAAATTCCATGTTGAGCATAATTAGAAAAGGAACTGAAAATAAAACTGCCAATATCATACTGCCCTTATACAAATCTGTGGTGTGGTCATACTTGGAATACTGCGCAGTTCTGCTCACTGCACCTAAAAAGGATATTGTAGAATTGGAAAATGTGCCCCCCAAAAGGCAACCAAAATGATCAAGGGGCTAGAGCAACTCTGGGACTATTTAGCTTGGAAAAGAGGTGGGAGAGTACAAAAGGGGGAGTAGTGGGAGACATGATAGAGGTGTACAAAATTATGCATGGTGCGGAGAAAGTGGATAGAGAGATGGGATGACCCTGGGTTCTAGAATTATGGGAGAGAGAGAAAAACTTCCCCCTCTCCCATAATCTAGAACCTGGAGTCATCCATGAAGCTGAATGGGAGATTCAGGACAGATCAAAGGAAGGACATCTTCACACAGTGCATAGTTAAACTTAGACCTTTTTTATTTTAGTTAAATAAAAAGTTAGACCTTTTTATTTTCCCAGGCATTTTAGCTTTCTCAACTTTTAGCTTTCCTGTTTCAAATCTGTATTTTAAATCCCTGCATTGCTGCTAGGTTTTATTCTGGTTTTATTCTGGTAGTATTGTTATACTGTGGTTTTAATGTTTTATATATTTTATATTGTTTTATTGTGTGCTCTTTGGTTTTAATTTTTGTGAACCGCCCAGAGAGCTTCAGCTATTGGGCAGTATAGAAATTAAAAAAAAAAGGAATTCGCTTCTACAAGTTGTAGTGATGGCCCCTAACTTTGATGGTTTTACAGGAGGGTTAGAGAAATTCATGGAGGAGAAGGCTATCTGTGGCTTCCAGTCATGATATTATATATTACCTCCAGATTCAGAAACAGTATGCCTCTGTATACCAATTGCTGGGGAACATGAGCGGGAGGGTGCTATTGCACTCAAGTCCTGCTGCTGGGCTTCTGACAGGCAGCTGATTGGCCACTGTGTAAACAGAATGCTGGACTAGATAGGCCTTAGGTCTGATGCAGCATGGCTCTTATGTTCTTAAGCAAAAACCTCTTGTGTTTGAAGTAACTGTACAAGAAATTCTGCAAACAGTTGTCTTTGCATACCCAGCTTGGCTTAGACATTGAGAAAGTCTGAACAATGATAAGGAACAGTTCTCATGATGGACAGTGATTATATCTGCCTACAAAAAGAAACCAGTATGATAGTTGCTACCTCCTGTAAAATCTGCTTCAGGGTGTAGTCAGCAGCTATTTAAAGCCTAGGCAAAAGTACGCACGCACACTCCCTTACAAGATATAGAAACTCTCAAGGCAGGTACTCCAAGACACACAATCAACTTGGAGCCATGTTGCATGCATGATAATAGCAACATACCCACCAAATGGTGGGAACATGAAGAGGAAAGTGACCTGTAGCTAAGTAGATGGGGACATTTCAATCTCACCATCCCTTCATTGTTAGTTTTACCTCTGCAAAACGTTTTGAACCCTACACAGCCAGGAAAACCATGCGGGAGCCGGGAAATAGGCAAGAAAGGGTTAAGATCTCACACTACTCTGTTCTATGGTTCTCTCACCTAAAGTGTAAAACAGGTGGTGGGGAGACTGTTACAAGCATTAGCAGTTCGTTAGCCATGAGTTATGTTTCCAGACAGTAGCTGTTCAAGTTGCTTCTCATTTTACTCTCTGTTGACCCCACTGATTCTAACTCTTTGCTTTTGGGCCCTTTAAGCAAGGTGATACTTCTCTCAATCTTAGATGTGTCTGTTGTCAGACAAGCAAATTAGTCTGAGATGAGGATAGCTGTAATGGGTGCTGATGTCACAAAGGTGCCAATGTCTCCCTTATGAAGGGGAAAGTAGTGATCTTCCTTTAGACAGTTTCTAGGGCAGGGGTGGGCAGCTTGTGGCCCTCCAGATGTTGCCAGACTACAACTCCCATGAGCCCCAGACAGCATAGTCAATGGTGTGGGATGGTGGGAGTTGCAATCCAACAACATCTGGAGGGCCACAAGGTGCCCACCAGGGTCCTAGGAGGAACAGACATCTGTGAGGCTCTCACTCATGTGAAAAGTCGCACGTTCCCAAATGCTATCTGTTACTTCCCTCCCTTTTTTGAAACATCTCTCCCTCTTTTTTTGAAATGTCTCTCCCTCTCACAACAGCAAAGTGGTCCAGAAGGAGAGAGAGAACAGTCAGACATAAAGAGATGCGAGACATAATTATAGACGTTTTCTAGGTGCCAGCATCAGAGTGTGGATCATCCTGCATAATGGTGGGGAAATTGTCAACATCCCGAGGAGTCAGATTTTCCTAACTTGGTTCATCGCAGAGGGTTTGAATTCCGTCAAGCTGCTTCAGGTCCAAATTAAGGGATAACATTAAATTGAAGGCTGCCAAAAAACACAAATAGACTCATTTCTGGCTTTCCATGCTCCAAGTGGGAGGCTACAGATTCCTAGGGAGATCTCAGAGGATATCTCGATACAAGTCCCATTTCTAAACTGTGCTACAGTATATTTCCTCATCATTGATTTAAAAGTTTATTTATAATATTCCATTAATTGTACCTGCTGGTCTGGGGGTTTCTTAACCAGGAAACAGAAGGTATATGTTCTGACATGTTTATCTATTTCATGCTTTGTGACTGCTTGAAGGAATGGCAAGTGATAACTGTGTGCTAAAACTCCTATTCAGAGATGAAGGTAACTAAGTAAGAGAAAATGTGAGAGCTCCACAATATACATTTTAGAAATACGTGTCATACTATAAAACGGTGACAGCTGCCTTGAAAAATGTTATTCATTTTTTATTTTTTTATAGAGGTATACATTTGTATATAAATAAATAAAAATATAGTAGTACTTTAATTTTGCTTTGATGACTGAAAGCAATATAAGATATTGCTCTCAAGATTGAGGGTTGGTTCACACAACTATTTGCCACTTGCTACTTATAAACCCATATTCCCTTCTGCAGTCAGCATGTGATTCCATGTGTATTCGGGCCATAGGTTCTTCCATGTCTGTTTTTGTGCAATTTTTCACAGATGGTTTGACCTGCAGTCCAGACACTTATTGAGCCATTCACAAGATCAGCTGAGCATATCTGAATTCAAGCCGGGTTGACAGAAAAAAGCCAGGGTGGTTTCATTTATATGTGGAATTATTTTTTGTATGAATTTGCCTTAAGATAAATTGGCCATAGGTTTAAAGGGGTTTGGCAGAGAAGCACACTCATCAAGAAAGTTCAGCATTTGAAGGTGGAGCACATTTTGAGCAAGGCAAAGCCCTGCTGAGTCATGAAATAGCAGTTCCTTCTGCTTCCAAAGAACCTGCATTTCCACTTTGCCTGTTAACCGAGTCCTGTTTAATATTAACAAGGTAAGCTAGATTGTTCTTAATGTTTATTCTTAAAGGGTTGGGGAGGGAACAAGGAAGGATTTCAGGGGTCCAAGTCTCCTCTCACTAACATGATAACATCTGAGAAAATTGGGAACAACAGCGCTCAAATGAGAGCATTTAGAATGGCATTGAATCTGTGCAAGTCAAGTGACAGGAGGAAAGCTGAAGCAGTGTAGTGAGGAAGGAAGAATGTTGCTTCAGGAAGCCCAGGGTGGAAGAGATACAAGTTTCAGCAGGGGCCAGAGAAGACTTTCCAAGAAACAAATATTTTATTCCTCTGTAAAGCTTCATTCACTTTTACTCATATGTAAGCTACAACGTATACCACTTATGACAAAACATCACAGCAGAGCTTCACCAAACAGTTCCACAGACGCTTCTTAAAAGCTTAAACTTGTAGCTTGCTTGCCTTTTTAATAGCGTTTCTAGCCCCTTTGCTTGTGAAAGAAATTAGGAGAATGTGGCTTAATGTTCAAAAGCCTACAGAAAATGAGAGAGATTTGGTTGGAGCTTGGAGGTAGGGTTCCCAGATGCAAAAGAGGGGATTTCAGCCGGTGTGCTTGTCATGAAATCCCCTCTTCTACACAGGACATGTAGGAGGAAGAGGAGCCCTGTGGGGGTGGGGAGCTGATCTCTCCTTAATTTAAGAATAATGGTCAACTGAATTTTTAATTCTTTGCTCTGGCTAAATCTTTATTGTTGACCATTGGGTGCAGGGTCGAGTTAATGATTTGCCATGGGAACTGGCAAGCTGTGGGTGGCTGAAAAGGGGGGAGGGGGCTATTGCACCAGCAAAGCTAGTGGGCAAATTATAATCAGAAAGTGCTATATGTACAATCATTTTCTACTTCTCTATCATGATTAAAAGTAAGTTTGTATAACCCGTAATTTCTTTTGAAGTCATCTTGTGATGGGGGAAAGTGTGCTGTGTGACACACATCCCATCTATGTTCAAATGAAAAAATATATACCTTGACTGACACAGACCTTGTGCCTTTAACAGCTGTACCACAGGCAGAAATCCAACAGGTGCACCCATCTCCAACATAAGGTTGCCGTTCCAGGCAAACTAAACCTGTCAACATGAATCTCTACCTGTTACTCAACAATTAAGGCACAGGGCCCCCTTCAAGAGAAAGGTAGCAACTCCATTGCTAAAAACACACACCGACAATCCTTCCAATTCCATATATACTTTCTGCTTGAGAAATACCAGGGCAATTGTGCCCAGGAACTTGTAGAAAGCCTTGAAAATACATATAATTCAACTAAGTTGACAAAGAAATATGCTGTGACAAACAATATATCATTGTTTGTTTGCAGTGATGCAGGAAGTACTCTCACTTCCTGCCTCACAGATAATAAGATTAATTCTTTATTTTCTTAAGATGCCATCTACAGACTGTGTTAATTCTTGTTAATGCAAAATCCAGCACCTTTGAAGCGTTCATCAGCCCTGTGCAAGTGTGACACAGCTGTGAAGGGGAAGAACAGAGAAGCAGGAAAAACATACTGTGAAGTTACTTCTGATTTTAGCCTCTCTGACAGGAAACGTCTTTTCCACAACTTCCTGTTTCCTTGAAATATGACTGAGGAAGAGGTGCTTGCATGTGTATTTCACCTTCAGTTAAAAACTTATAACAGGTTTTAGAAGTGGATATAGTGTGGAAACCTTCGTGGGTATGCAGGGTTTGTTTCAGCCAAGGGCTCCTGCCATTTCCTCTCCTTTGTTGGGTAAGTTGGTATCACTCCTTATCTGCGGGAGTGGTGATTTGTTGAGTGGGTTGCCAGTATGTATTTATTTATAGCATTTTTATCCTGCCCTTCAGCCAAAAAGCCTCCTAGAACAGCTTACAATAAGACAGTCCTGGCCTGCAGGCTTGCAATCTAGAAGACGCAACAGTAAAGGAAAAGGGATTGGGAGGGAAAACGAAAAAAGCAAATTCAGGCACTAGATTCTTAGTTCCAGAGATCACCAAGTGACAGAGTTGGGTCTAAACATAGCGGAAGGGCTGTTGCTTCCTCTTCCTCTGAAGTCCCCAGCAGTGAAGTTGGTAGCAGGAGGGAGGGTGGCTCCCAGCTGGAGCTGCATCCAGGCATGGTGGATGGTGCCTGACTGCTGCTTTCTCTGCCTCTGATTTGCCTCAGCAGAGACTTTTCAAATGGCCCATGTAACTATGCCTTTAATATTCCCTGCCAATGTTTGCACATTAAGCTGATAACAACTCTGCCCTGCTATGAGACTTTTTACCCTGATTTTCTGCATATCAAGTGGTGTTAAAGGCACAAGGTCAGTCTAGCGTTTGATCAGCTGGCAACAGTATAATAAGGACCCAGACTTTTAAGAGTAAATCTGTTTGTCTGCCTGAATGACTTTGGCGCCAGTGAGAGAGGGAACTTAGGAAAAGGAAGGCAAGGCAATAGACTATTGGGGGAGCTGCCCTCTTTTCCTGGGGCCAAAACAACCCAGCCTTTTCTACACAGAGAAAACAAAGTGCGAGGAAGAAGTCTAGGCTAGAAACCTTTCCCCTGGCAGGCTAACTTTCTATGTGCAGCAAGTTAGGTGTTTTTGCTTTGTTTTTGTGAGTAGGAGAAAACACTCGTGTAAGTTTTCACCAGTCCAGACATAGGCTTATTGCTTCTATTGAGAAGAACTGAGTGGCACTGGCAATACATGGTTTGGGGAAGCAGCAGGGATAAAGGCAGGACTACCCCAGGATGGAGAGCGAGAAGAAAACAGGCGTTGGGGAGGTAAACGGTGGGGCAAAGCCAACAGCTAAAGGAAGTTGGGACTGGCACTCAGCCAGCTACAGCTCATCTCTTTGGCTACATCTTGTGGGCGTCTTGTTAGCTTCAAGTGACATAGTTGTTCTTTACTGGACTCATTCAAGAAATAAGGAGATGCAGGAGAATAAAAGGAAGAGGGAGCCAGGCTATACCAAAACCACAGCTTTTATTTCTCACCTTCCCCAAACTTGTAAGATTCTATTTGGCTTACTACTGCTGATTGGGGGCTCCACCAGGTTCGTTCTGTGGTTCTGATGCCCAGAAGCTCCAAACCATTCCTTACTGGCCCCTCAGTAGACTAAACAATAGGACAGCAAAATCTGATGCAGCATGAGTGCCACAATTAAGGTTGCCATCTTTTCCTTCCCACACCAGCTGGGTTCCTGTGCCTTTAACAGTTTTTTTTTTCATTTTATAGATTGTATTTTTTGCATTCATTTCCATCTAACTTTACTATTTACATTTTCTCTCTCTGTACACGCATGTGTATACATACTTGCCAACTGAGGATAACACTTCATGCATCTGCTGAAGTGGACTCTAGTCCATGAAAGCTTATACCATACTGATGTTTTTAAGGTGCCATAAGGCTCAATCTTAGTTTGCAACAGATGTGTGACAGACTGAAATTCAATAGGGGAATTCACATCATCATTGTCCTCCATTTGTTAAAGACATAAGAACTCTGCCAGAAAAAAGGTGGCAACCGTAGAGCTGATGTTAATATTTATGTATGTGTGATTC
This sequence comes from Heloderma suspectum, assembly GCF_057233095.1. Taxonomy (NCBI): domain Eukaryota; kingdom Metazoa; phylum Chordata; class Lepidosauria; order Squamata; family Helodermatidae; genus Heloderma; species Heloderma suspectum. The sequence continues at coordinate 20,672,343 of NC_139459.1, forward strand.
TGCTGCATGATTAATGTAATAAAACCCTAAGCGGCTCACATATAAATATTAAAATCACATTTAAATTACAAAATTGAAAACAGTTCCAATTACAATAATAGTACAGAGATAGTACTTGGTAAATCTGGATCAAATGTTTGAAAACTTAAGAGCATAAGAAGAGCCCTGCTGGATCAGACCAAGGGTCCATCTAGTCCAGCATTCTGTTCACAAGCAGGACATGAATGCAAGAGCACCCTCCTGCCCATGCTCCCCAGCAGCTGGTTTACATAAGCTTACTGTCTCTGGTACTGAAGGTAGCACATAACCATCACAACTAGTAGCCAACTTGAATTTTTGGTTCTAGGAGGAGGCATTTCAGGGGTGAAACTCTTCCTTCTGTAGGTTTGGGCATTTTTCATAATGTATCATCATTCTGAGGGACTTACTGAGGAGAACAAAATAGTGGCCATAAGCTGAGGAGCTCCCCTAAAACGTGTCATTGACTCCCCCCCCCATCACTGAAATCCCCTCTCTACTTCTGTGGCCTCTGAATGGGACTGCAAAATTGGTGTGTGTGTGTGTGTGGGGGGGGGGTATTTTGTCCCAGGACCACCTCACCTAAATGGATTGATGGTCTGATGAAAATGTGTCTCCCCCGGCTGGTGCTCCAGTTAGGCTTAGAGGGAAAACCCGTCCCATTGGCATCGCTGGGAGATCTGTTCCTAAGGCTAACAGCGGAGCAGAGGAGTAATTTTCATCAGGATCATGATAAATATTGACCCTCGCCTCACACTATGGTCCCAATGGAAATCACTCCCCTCAAACTTCTTATTAGATTTTTAAAATCCCAGATGTAGTCACTGGTGTAGTGGAGGCAGGGCTTGCAGGGATGCAGCCCCAGCCCCAGCATGTTTTGATTATCAGAGACTCGGATGTCATCTGCCACCCCCCTCAGAATTCCCTGTTCCCTCCAAGCTTAGCTGCGATCCTGAGTGTAGCTGTGGGGGGGAATGAATTTTCCAAGCAACAGTACATTGTTCCATGTTGGAATGCAAAGATGACTTGGTCTGGAATGGGCAATTAAGGCCTATTCGCTTTACCAAAGTCGTGCTCCCGGTGGAGATGAAAATTCCTAGAACTGGTTGGTTGATATGGATCGACAGCTGCCTGAAATTTTTGGATTGCCCTTGGAGGCTGTCACAGTGAGCTCCTGCATTTCCAGATTTACCACTACACCACTGTGTGTGTGCGTGTGCATGTGTGTGCGTGTTTCAATCCAGCTGGGTGTGTGGACGTTTCTGTTGGAGGGGGAAGGGGGAGATATAATGAAGGAGCTTAGGGAAGGCTAATGGGTAATGTTGGGGCGCTGAGGGAGTGTGCAAGGGTGGGTGTTTAAATGAGGATTTGTCCATGAGGGCTGAGTTGAGAGGGTGACACTTCCATAGAGTATCATATTTTGAAAACCTAAAATGTTTATGTTTGGGTGGGTGAAAAAGCTTTTAACACCCCTGCATTTGTTTTCAGAGTCCAATTGAAATACCCCCGCCTTACTCTCAGCTGCACTGTTTTTGGATCCCAGTTGAAGGCTGTATATCTTACAAGGTTGTATAATCTTAGAAGGGGGCGTGGCTGTGACTGTCACGAAGGGACCCTGCACTTCTGAATTTGCCACTACTCTACTGGGTGTAGTTGCACGCTATGCACTTAACATAAAATATAGTTTAACCCTAAGTCTCCAATATCTTTAATGGTGCTGTAGAAGAGGGAATTTTAGCAGGTGCAACTTGCCATGAGAGTGTGAGAAATGTTACACTTGTTGAAATGCTTTCTTCTAGGCAACTTAAAGGCACAGAACTCCTGCTTTTCCTCTTTTGTATCTGATGACTCTGGGAACAGATGCATGAGAGGAAGAAGTTCAGGAAGTTAAGCTTTTGCCACCATGAAGGTGCAGTGTAGGAAATGCTGAGCTTGTTGAATTTCTGCCTGTCACCCAGCTATTAAAGGCCAAGAGGAGAAAGGAAGCATCTTTGAAATGAATACCCATGTTTCTCATTGTTCACCTGCCACTGAGAAGAATGGGACTGTGTGTGACTGAATGCTTGTAAAATGCCTTTGAATTATTCAGGATGTGAGAGCAAGCGTAATTGATTTTATTGTAGTTTTGGTTTCTGCACAGCCTGTGTTAATCCTGATATAACCCCCACTCCCCCCTCAGGAGTTCCTTCCGTCAGTTTGATTTCCTTTTGGTGTGACTGTTAATAGCAATGCCAAGCAGTTAGACAGAAGCCTTTGCACATTTTTTCTCTCTCCTGCTTGCTGTTGTGTGAATGGAAATCTTGCATTGAGTAAGGGTTCAGTAGCAGGTTGCTACTGCCATTGGAACATGCCCGATACTTTCTACACTGGGTAGGCTGAGCCCTGCTAAACAATGATTTTTATTGTCAGTAGCCACGGTTACCTGGGTCTATCGCTCATGGGTGACAGAATGGCCTGTGTACTTATTAAAGACATGCCTGCTTTCCGGGAGTCTATGACAGGAATGATTCATGTAGCTACCAAGCAGGTTTTGAAAATGGTGAAACACAAGGGGATATGGATCTCTGTGGTTTATTAATATCTTACTAGCAGGGAAGAAGAAAAAGAGAAAACCTCAGGCGATTGCTAAATGCCATATTTGGGACCATATCTTCATTGCGGATTTAGTCATGAAGTGACTATGCTGACTGCATTGCCTTATATTTGCCTGGAAAAGCTATAATACTGGCGTCCCCAATGTGGGTCCCATGGGAAGCAGTGTGACTATGATGCCTCTCTTGGCCCACCAGGTTTCCTGCCCCTTTTGATTTTTATTTTATTTCTTAATATTTTCAATAGTCTTTTTTTAACTGAGAAGCTGGCTTGCTTCACAGTGAAGTGCTGCTGTCCAGTGCCAACTTCATTCGGCTTCAGAAGAGTGCTGTTGTTTTTTTTCTGGAGCTCAGACCCCACCTCTGCCTTTACATCGGTTCTTGGACATTTTTTTTTTTTTTTTAGTCCCACCAGTTTGGCTTCTGGGAAGTGGATGGTCTCTGACAGGCCATGCCCTCCATGTTAGCCATTTTATGAATGGGCAACTCCCATTGCAGCCATTTTGTGAGAGCACCCATGACACTCTCTCAAAATTCCAGATGAGCCCACCAACACAAAAAGGTTGGGAACCCCTGGTATAAAAAGTTGCCATGTTCAAACTCTGGAAGGATTCCTGTAGTTTAAGAGTTTTATAAGAAAGGAAAGGTCTTGCCAGGTGCATCTGCTCCTCACTGGAGCACTGTGTTGGGGAAAAACTGTACTTAGTAAAAAAAAATTCCCCTCCCATTAAAGGGTGCAGGAGCCCTCTCAGCATCTGGACATGGCAACCCTATCACTTGTTTCACACAAACGTACCTGAGTAGCAGTGAGCCTTGAGCTTGTGTGCTCCCCCTTCTCTCTCCTCCGGCATAGCCACAAGGAGAAGATCAGGCCCTTGTGCGTTCAAACTGGAGTACATCCAGACTTTGAGAACTCTGGTTAGGTTACACTCTGGTTGGTCATGCCAGGATAATAAACCATGGTTTGATCCTGCTTGTTTGAACAAACCAGAGATGAAACTAGAATTCTCCCAGGTTTCATCCAAATGAAATGAGGAACCTCCAGTTATCTTCTGATGTTCTCCTGCAGCACAGCTGTGAAGAGAACGGGTGAAGCATATAAGCCCAAGGCTAAAACATAGTTTAGTGTTATGTGCAAAAGGGCACAGAGGGTGGGAATCCAAGTTACCTGGACATATATTTAGGGGAGAGGGAAAACAGTTGTGCTGCACCAGCTGGATTTGTATTGCACCAAGACTTTTTTTTGTGTAATAAAAATGATTTAAAAGACTATAGGTATGTGATCAATAGTTATCAAGGTTTTGTGAATACACATTTCTTTGAGAATACTCATTTCTGTGAGATTGGAGGGCAACACACTTGCCATCTGTATTTCCCGGTATTCTGCTAAGCTGTCCATCTGTAAAAGAACATTTATTTTTTAGTTAGCTTCTAAATGCGGAGCCTAGGTCTCATTACCTTACCCTGTATGAAAAGCCTGTTTGTTCTGCAGCTGACAAGGAAAATGAACAGGATGTAATAGTTGAATGACTTGTTTTCTAAAGGCATTTTAATATTGGCCAATTAAATCATTAATATAATATTGGGCTTTTAAGTATTTGGTACACTTGAAATACATTGACTTCCTGTTTAAGATGCGAAGATGGCTCCAAAAAATGACCTCACAGATTATTGGGAGGGAGGGGGTGCCCAACTGAGTTTTCTCCTTGCCTGTGGAGACAAATGAAGCTGTTCTTTCTCCTTTGGTAAAAACAAAGGACAAAATTGAAATAAAGAGGCAACAGGAAGAAAAGATGCCAGCAAAACTCAAGTAGGTAAGAAAGGTATTCCATCCGTACAAAGTGCTGACAATCCGTAAAAATGGCTAATAGAGCTAACTTTTGTTTATAGGAAAGAGCAACACACTCCAGAACTCAACAACTATTTATTATAACTTACAGAAACACAGAACAACATTATTTGACTTGTAAGAGCAGCATAAACAACTGAACTGAGAGCCAATGTGGTGTAGCGATTAGCATATTGGACTGGGGAGACCTGAGTTGTAGTCCACAATCCATCATGAAGCTCACTGAGTGACTTTGGGCCAGTCACTGACTCTTAGCCTAACCTACCTCACAGGGCTGTTGTGAGGATAAAATGGAGAGAAGGAGGAACATGTAAGCCACCTTGGATTCCTTGCAAGAGTAAAAATGGGAGGATATAAATAGTTGTTGTTGTTGTTGTTCCTGAACAATTGTCCTTAGTGACTGGTTCAGTCATATAGGCTCAGGACTGTCCTGTCTTCTCAGGAGATTATGCTGGCCGAATCCTCCAAGTGACTTTTGCCCAAAAGTGAAAGCATTCCTCTCACGTGGCCTACTAACACTGAGGCTTTCAGGGCTTGCCTCTTAAAGTACATAACACTAACTGAAGCAACCTCTTGGCTGACCACATTACTTGCTTTACACAGCCACCAAGGAGCAACGAAGAATAAAATTCTCATGCGCTTGCTTTTTCTTTGACTCAGAATCAGCCAAGCAGCTTTAATTCTTTAGTCCTGACAACTGACTGAACATCAGCATGGTGCTGAAGTGGGCAGGAATGTGGATGAAGGGACATGGTCTGTCAAGCAAGGCCTAACTCTTCTCCTGTTCCCTCTTTTTAAAATTCTTGTGTTATGCAAAAGGTTGGTTGCCCCCACATTAGAAAATGGCTGTGGGACAGCGGTTGCCTTGTTCAAAAGCAAGTCCAATTGTTTATTAAGTGAGTGTTTTAATGGTGATTTCTAAAAAATATTTTGGCAGGTAAACTATTTAGAGATTTTATTTATTTATTGTAATATTTATATACCACTAAATATAAAATTCCTAAGCGGTTCACATGTAAATATCGAAATCGCATTTAAAATACAATATTAACATTAAAAACAATTACAATAAAAACAGTACAATACAAGGAGCAGCAAGATGGAGCAGCATGATTAATTTAATTACAAACCTGGGTGAACAAATGCATTTTCAGGAGACATTTGAAACATGCCACATTTTCCTCCTTCCGAACTGAATGGAGGAGGGCTTTCCATAGGGTGGGTACCGCTGCCGAGAAGGCCCACCGTCGGGGTATTACATGGCAACATTCTGTTGGTTTTGGAATGATCAGCAAGGCCTCCTGTGAAAATTTTAAAGGTTGGCTGGACATATATAAGGGAAGGCGGTCTGCTAGGTATCCTGGTCCCAAGTTGTTTAAGGCCTTGTATGACAATGACATAACTTTGTACATGGCGCGATAGTTAATAGGTAGCCAGTGCAGTTCTTTTAGCACAGATGTTATGTGAGCACAGCTAGATGTTCCAGTGACCACCCAAGCTGCTGCATTCTGTACTAGCTGCAGCTTCTGAACCATGCACAAGGGCAGCCCCACATAGAGCGCACCGCAGTAGTCTAATCTTGAGGTTACCAGTGCATAGATCACAGTGGCTAGGCTATCCCTAGCCAGGCATGGGTGTAATTGGTGTACCAATCAAAGTTGGTATTGGGTCCTCTGGGCCATCGAGGTCACCTGGGCCTCCAGTGACAAAGATGGATCTAGGAGCACCCCCAAACAACATACCTGCTTCTTCAGAGGGAGTGCAATCCCTTCCAGAACAGGCAAATAGCCCAATTCTGGGACCTGGGAACTGCCAAGCCATAGGGTCTTATCAGAATTCAGCTTCAGTTTATTAGCACTCGTAACTGCATCCAAGCACTGGTTCAGTATGTGCATGCCCTCTCCTGATTCAGATGTCAAAGAGAAATAGAGCTGGGTAGGGTGGTTTTGTTATTTCAAGTATTTATACAAGAATTATTAATAAATATTCTTCTTTCTGTGCTGTATCCTCCTTGGACTTTGGCGATCATTCTGACCCACATAAATTTATTTACTGCCATTCGAAATAAAGAAGTAGATGTCATTCCTGTCCACTGTCTCAAATTCTGAGCCATGATGTCCTACGTCATCCAGGTCCTCTTTTTCCCTCCACTTCGCCTTGCATTATGAGTGTAAAAGCCAGTATTTCTCATTACGCATTATATGATCAAAGTATGATAGCTTCTTTTTTTTTACACATTTCTGAATTTCTATGGCCTTTCCCATTCTCTGCATTATGGTGTCATTTGTTACATAATGTGTCCAAGGTATTCTAAGTATGCGATGGTAGCACCATGGCTCGAATGCTTCCAGGCATTTACAGAGAGCTTCTGTGAGAGTCCAGGTCTCCACTCCGTACATGAGCACCGAGAAAACGTAGCACCTTAGCACGTGAGTTCAAATATGAAGGTTTAGGGTCAGGTTACAAATAACTTTCCTAAGGCGGTTAAAGGCGCTTCTTGCTTTCTCAATGCAAATTCTGATTTCATGAGTACGGTCCCAATTCTCATTTAGGGTAACTCCCAAATAGGTTATAATGTCTACTCTTTGTAACGATTTCCCATTTAGTATAAACTGAGCAGTTAGGTTAAAATCTTTACTCACGTTTATCACTTTCATTTAGCTTCATGCCATACCTTTCGCTTACCACCATGACGCAGTCTATTAACCTTTGGAGGCCCTCTATGCTTATTGGCCAATAATACCGTATCATCTGCGTACCTAAGATTATTGATGACTTCTCCATTTATTATTATCCCATCTTCCATTCCACCAGTAGCTTCCTTGAAAAGGGATCCAGAATAGGCATTAAACAGCATTGGTGATAATATACAGCCAATGTTTTTATTTATTTATAAATATAAATAAATAAAACAGCCCGTCACCATATAAATGTTTGGGGGGGGGGGTTAGCAGGGGATGGCTGTACAACTAAAACTTAAACTCTTCATATGTCTCTGAATCTCAAGACATGGCCTTTTCTTTTGATGGCGTCTCAAGAGCCCCATCCTGGACTGCTCTCCTCAGGAAGCCTCTACTTTGGGTTCCTGCCGCCGCCTCTGCATTCTTCCCATGCTCCATATACCTCATCATGTCACTGGTGAGGTTTCAGGGGCTGGGGAGAGGCAAATCAGCAGCCCAGGTTCAGAGGAGCCTTGAGCTTGTGTTCCCTTTCTTGAGCTGCCCCTAAAAAGGCTCAAGAGATCACAGTTTGCCCACTTGTACACAGAACTAGGGGTGCACGAAAGTCACTTACCTGGTCTCGCAGCTTTTCGCGGTGGGGGGGAGGCGCTTTGCTGCTCTCCCTGCGAAGTTCAGGCCGGGGGGGGGAGGCTTCCCGCCTCGCCCGGCCGAAATTCAGGCCGGGGAGGAGGCGCCTCACCCGGCCGCGAAATTAAAAGTTAAAAAACAAAACAACGCCCCCGTGATAGGCTACGTGACGATTAACGTAGCCTATCACGTCTAGATCTGCAAAGTCAGCCGTGATAGGCTACGTCAATCGTCACGTAGCCTATCACGGGTGACTTAAAAAAAAAAAAGCACGTACGCAAATAGCGGCCCCCATAGGGAGCCGCCATTCGCGTTCCTTATTTGGTCGCTGTAGTCTACGTAAATCTTTACGTAGACTACAGCGACCAAATAAGGAACGTGAATGGCGGCTCCCTATGGGGGCCGCCATTATCCGTATGCGCTTTTTTTAAAAAGAAGTCACCCGTGATAGGCTACGTGACGATTTACGTAGCCTATCACGGCTGACTTTGCAAATCTAGCCGTGATAGGCTACGTTAATCGTCACGTAGCCTATCATGGGGGCGTTTTTTTTTCTTTTATTGGAATGGCGGCGGCAGCAGCTGGTTGAAAGACCGGCTGCCGCTCCCGCCCCGGACGAAGACCCGACGAACTGCTGGCTGGACCCGCCGCCGGGAGGGACATTTGGGAAAGGTAAGTCCTGTCTCGGGGGGGGGGTGCGGGGGGGGGTGCGGAGAATTTCTCCCCGAAACTTGTTCGGGGGGCTGAACACATTGGTGCTCGGCCCCCCGAAGTTTCGGGGAGAAATTCTCCGCCATCCCTACACAGATCAAACTGCAAATACTTGTGAAATCTTAATATGGCCATTCTGTTCAGTCTTCACAACAGGTACAAAAGAATGCAATTGAGAAGGTGGTGATGCCAAGGGGACACTAGAGTTCAACGTTAGTGCTTTTGAGCCCACACTTTTGAGGTCCTGTAATTTGCATGCTGCCATAGCTAGAATCAAGAGTTTATTTCCAAACGTGATGTAGCAATAAAGGACAGTTGTGTTCAGAATTGCTTGATCCTTGCTACTCCAACACAACAAAAGATTTTAAAAGTTTGCTTCTAAATGGGCCTGTAGCTGAGGGAGGGGGGTGGGTTGCCCCCCCCATTTTCTCTGCTCCATCCTAATTTTTTTTTTTACAAACAAACAATAAAAAAAAACAGTTTACATTTTTGTCTGTAAAAGGCCTGCAAACCAGATGAACTAACCCCTTATATTTTTGGTCCCCCCCCCCCCCGAACCTTCAGGCTAGCTATGGCTCTGCTTCCAAAGACTCGTTTACAAAGTACTTTTTGGTAACTTTGATTTATTTGGTGGTAAAAGTACAGCACCGTTAATGGGATGTAGAATACATCTGCATCTGTAAGGAGGCAGGTGGGGGCAGAAATGAAGTGAGCTGTCTTTCTTTTTCAGTTGATTTGTGAGGTATAGTTGGTGAAAAGCAACAGCTCTAGGGTAGCCAGTATGCCATTAGGTGGATCATCATCCAGAGCATTAAAATTCTCTCTTGACAAGGAGTGTGATGTAGTGGTTAGAGTTGGACTAGTATTGGGTTCAAATCCCATTTAAAAACAAGCCTCTAGCATGTAAAATGAGAATGCAGTGAACATTTTTCAGACAAGGATGATTCAAACCTTCAGTCACTTTTTTCTGTTATTTTATTATTTATTATACAAATTTATATACCGCTTTCCACAAAGTTATTAAACCTGTCAACATACACAGTCATTGGCACTAAAATACAACTATAAAACAGTAGAATAACAAATAGCAATAAAACTACACGGTCGACTACGTACACTCTGGTGTGTACTGCAGAATATAATCGGCTGGGTGTGACATATCTCCCTTCCCACCATGTGATTATTCTATGAACACCACACCTCTTTAATATTTATACACCCCCAGGTACAAACTCTACCTCCTCTTTGAGGTAATATCTTAGAGCGAGTGTGAGTGGAAAGTATGCATCAACTTCAACCTTTTATATACTCTTACTTTGATGCTGCCACCACCCTCCTCTTTATGAAGAGAGAACCTTAAATTCCTTTGTGTGTATGTGTGTAGATTTATAGCACTTGGTTTATTTCTTCTGTAATTTCATTTAACCCTTTGTCAGCCCTGAATTCTCCTAATTAGATAGGGGTTTCAAAACAACTTTGAGCGGTGATTAAGCTCTGGCAGAGACTAGCCTCGGAGCCCAGCCCCTCTGCTGCTTCGCAAAAAGGGCTACTCTTCCAAGACTTCATCCAGATGCTGCTATTGCCTCCCCTTTTCATTCCAGGGGAAGATGAAAAGGTTTTTCAACCTTTTAAAAACTGTGTGAGATAGCGTCCCGCGGAGACTCCGCAGAACGCCGCCAGGGCGACCTTGGCTCCAACTGGAAGTCATCATGACAGTGTAACTCAATACTGCCCAGCAACACCCCCTAGCACACGCCCCCACAAACCAGGACAAGGGGGAAATACACAGGGGGAAAATGACTATTTCAATCGCAAGCACAGAAAATGCCAGGTTTTCCCTGTTCTCAGATAACACGGGAAGAGGGAAGGAAAGTTGTGAGAGAGCAGCAGGAGAGCAGGAGCATCATCTAAAGCTCCCGCAAAAACCAGTGATTAAAGAAGAACGATCCTGCTAAAAAAAACTCAGGTGTGAAGAGAGCCTGTGTGAAGAGATGGGTGAAGAAGACATCTAAACATCAGAACTGTGGGGCCTGTCTAATGGCAACTGGTAATGAGTTCCAGAGGGTGGGTAATGCAACACTAAATTCTCTGCTGTAAGTAGTCCTGATGCAAACCTCAGGAGCATGTAGCACTGTCAGAAGTGCTCATTTTTAAGTTCTCACAGACTGAGCAGGGACATAAGTGGTGGAGGTGTTCCCTAAGATAACCTCTTCCGAAGTTGTTTAGGTTTTTTTTGTTAAAAGCACCGAAATTTGGCCCCAGTAGCTTATTGGCAGTCCCTGCAGTTCTTTGAGCAAAGTATTAGTGTTTGTTTATACCGTACCATCAGTGGCGCCTTAACAAAGTTATATAGGTAACATAAACAGGTCCCTACACTGTCCAAAATAGATGGCAAAGAAATATGAAGGAATAGCAGGTTATAGGGATAAGAATGTGAGCAAATGCGATTACATATAGCCCCAGCACAAACTCTCCTGCCACCTGAGGCAGGAGAGCACATGCATCTCCATATTGCATCCCACTCCTGCCACTGTGTCATGTCCCCCAACCGTTTTTCTGCCACTATGTTGTGCCTGCACTCTTCTTCCTTCCCATTTTTGTGCCCGCCCCTTCCTTCCCATCGTCATGTCCGCCCCATTCTTTCCTTCCCGTTGTCATGCACACGCCCTTCCTTCCTTACTGGCCAACTCCTGGGACACCCTCCCACAATTAGGGATGTCAGAGAATTCCACCCGGATTTTAAATGGGATCGAATTCTGACAAATCCGGTCCGCGGAATCCTCTTCGGAATGGGGCGGCCAGGTCAACCTGGACTGGAGCTCACGCGGTTTTAAAACAATAAAATTTTATATTAAAACATCATATTTCTAAAAATACCCTAACCCACCCCAAATGCCTGCCTGAACAACCACATTTTTAATGTGTGGCGGAAGCTCATTAAAGGAGTTCCCTAGGGATGGAGTTCCACAGAGGGGGGGCCATCACAGAGAAGGTCCTCTCCCTCGTCCTCACCAGCCTAATAGAATCATAGAATCATAGAATAGTAGGGCTGGAAGGGGCCCACAAGGCCATCGAGTCCAGCCCCCTGCTCAATGCAGGAATCCAAGTCAGAGCATCCCTGACAAATGGCTGTCCAGCCTCGTCTTAAAGGCCTCCAGTGTGGGAGAGCCCACCACCTCCCTAGGTAATTGGTTCCATTGTCGTATTGCTCTTACAGTCAGGAAGTTTTTCCTGATGTTCAGCCGGAATCTGGCTTCCTGTAACTTGAGCCCATTATTCCGTGTCCTGCACTCTGGGATGATCAAGAAGAGATCCTGGCCTTCTTCTCTGTGACAACCTTTCAAGTACTTGAAGAGTGCTATCATATCTCCCCACAGTCTTCTCTTCTCAAGGCTAAACATGCCCAGTTCTTTCAGTCTCTCTTCATAGGGTTTTCTTTCCAGTCCCCTGATCATCTTTGTTGCCCTCCTCTGAACCCTCTCCAGTTTGTCTGCATCCTTCTTAAAGTGTGGTGCCCAGCAGTGGGCGCGGTACTCCAGATGAGGCCTAACCAGTACTGAGTAGAGTGGAACTAGTACTTCCCTGGATTTGGAAGCGATGCTTCTATGAATGCAGCCCAAAATAGCATTTGCCTTTTTTGCAGCCACATCATATTGTTGGCTCATATTCAGCTTGTGATCGACAACAATTCCAAGATCCTTCTCGCTTGTAGTGTGGTTGAGCCACGTATCCCCCATCTTGTAACTGTGCATTTGGATTCTTTTTCCTAGGTGCAGAACTTGGCATTTGTCCCTATTAAATGTCATTCTGTTGTTTTCTGCCCAGTGCTCCAGTCTATCAAGATCACTTTGAATTTTGTTTCTGTCTTCCAAAGTATTAGCTATCCCTCCTAATTTTGTGTCATCTGCAAATTTGATCAGCATTCCCTGCACCTCCTCCTCCAAGTCATTCATAAAAATGTTGAAGAGCACTGGGCCCAGGACTGAGCCCTGCGGCACCCCACTCGTTACCTCTCCCCAGTTTGAGAAGGTCCCATTGATAATCACTCTTTGAGTCTGATTGTGTAGCCAACTGTGGATCCACCGGATCGTTGTTTCATCTAGCCCACTTTGAGCTAGTTTGCTCATCAGGATATCATGGGGCACTTTGTCGAAAGCTTTGCTGCAGTCGAGGTATATGATGTCTACAGCATTCCCACGGTCTACAAGGGAGGTTACTTGATCAAAAAATGAGATCAGATTTGTCTGGCAGGACTTGTTTTTGACAAATCCATGTTGGCTTCGAGTAATCACGGCATTGTTGTCAAGGTGCTTCCAGATGGATTGCTTTATGATCTGCTCCAGAATTTTCCCAGGGATTGATGTCAGACTGACTGGTCTGCAGTTCCCAGGTTCCTCCTTTTTACCCTTTTTGAAGATAGGGACAACGTTAGCCCTCCTCCAGTCATCTGGCACTTCCCCCGTCCTCCATGATTTCTCAAAGAGAATAGACAGTGGTTCTGAGAGTTCTTCTGCCAGTTCCTTTATGACTCTAGGATGCAGTTCATCTGGCCCTGGAGATTTGAACTCGTTCAAAGTAATGAGGTGTTCCTTGACCATATGCCTGTCGATCTCAAACTGCAGTCCTGCCCCTTCAGCCTGTACTTCGCCTTTGCCAGGGGGGTCATAGACCTTCTTTTGGGAGAAGACTGAGCCAAAGTAGGAATTGAGCACCTCTGCCTTTTCTTTGTCATCTGTTATCGTTTTGCCATCCTTATTTAATAGCTGAACCACCATTTCTTTCCTCTGCCTTTTACTATGCACATAGCTGAAGAAAGCCTTTTTGTTGTTTTTAACATCCCTTGCTAACCTCAGCTCATTCTCAGCTTTAGCCTTCCTGACGCCATCCCTGCAATTCTGTGCTATCTGCCTGTACTCTTCCTTTGTTACTTGGCCTTCTTTCCACTTCCTATATGTGTCCTTTTTTGTTTTCAGGTCATCTCTAAGCTTATTGTGAAGCCACATTGGCTTCTTGTGTTGTCTTCCACCTTTTCTTCTTGTTGGAATTGCTTGTGATTGTGCCTTGAGAATTTCCTTTTTTAAAAGCTCCCACCCATCTTGGACTCCTTTTCTCGCTAGCATCGCTTGCCATGGGACCTTACTGATCATTGTTCTGAGTTTATTAAAATCAGCTTTCCTAAAATCCAGGGTACGCGTTTGACTACACTCAGCTTTTGCTTCCCTTAGAACCAAGAACTCAAGTACAACATGGTCGCTTTCCCCCAGAGTTCCTGTAACTGCTACTTTATCCACTAAGTCATCTCTGTTGGTTAGGATCAAGTCAAGGACAGCCGATCCTCTAGTTCCTTCCTCTACTTTCTGTAGGAGGAAGTTATCCGCCACACAAGTCAGGAATTTCCTGGAGGGGCCGTGTTTTGCAGAATTTGTCTCCCAACAAATATCGGGGAAATTGAAGTCCCCCATTACTACTACATCATGCTTTCTTAAAACATTGGCTATTTGCTTTTCAAAAGTTTCATCCTTGTCTTCTTCTTGATTGGGTGGCCGGTAGTAGACTCCGACCACCAGGTTCCTTTTATTCTTTGCTCCATTTATTTCAACCCAGATGCTCTCGATGGGGCTACCAAGCTCCTCCTCCTGTATTTCTGTGCAGAGATATGTATTTTTCACATACAGTGCAACCCCACCTCCCTTTCTGTTCCTCCTGTTCTTTTTGAACAAGTTATATCCTTCAATTGCTGTATTCCAGTCATGAGAGTCATCCCACCAAGTCTCAGTTATACCTATCAGGTCATAATTTCCCTCTTGTATTAAGAGTTCAAGTTCGTTCTGTTTGTTTCCCATACTCTGGGCATTAGTATATAGACATCGAAGACCATGTGCTTCATAGTCTGGCTTTCTTCCTACATGTGTCTGAAGACTATTATTGGGCGCTATCAGAGCTGTTCTCTCCATTGCAGTGCATGCGCCTATGTCCATTGTTACCCCCAACATTACATCTCCCTTCCCCGTGGGATTCAGTTTAAAGCCCTCCTGATGAAGTTCTTCATGCTGTGGCCAAACACATTCTTCCCATCCTTTGTGAGGTGCAACCCATCCCTAGCCAACAGCCCATCTTCCAGGAAGTATAGCCCGTGGTCCCAGAATCCAAATCTCTCTCGTCGGCACCACGTTCGTAGCCAGTCATTCACCCGGAGTATTTTTCGTTCCCTTTCTATCCCTCTTCTAACTACTGGAAGGATGGATGAGAAAACTATCTGGGCCCCAAAGTTCTTGAGTTTCCTTCCCAAAGCTTCAAAGTCTGACGTGATTTCTTCGTAGCTCCACTTGGCGGTATCATTTGTTCCCACATGGATGAGAAGAAAGGGGTACCTGTCAGTGGGCTTTATGAGTGCAGGCAACCTTTCAGTCACGTCTCTAATCTGTCCTCCCGGAAGACAACATACCTGGCGAGTCCACGGGTCTTCGCGACATACTTGGGTCTCGATCCCATGCAGCAAGGAGTCTCCCACTACTACCACTCTTCTTCTTCTTCTTCTTGTAGGCCTGGGTTTCATCGCCTCTGTTTGACTGACCTTTAGCCTCTTGCTCACTCTCATGCAGGTTCCCCTGTGATTCTTCCTCTGCAGGCTGTCCTCCAGTCTCATCTGCAAGTACCTGGAATCGGTTCCACAGCTCCACTGCTTCCACTGGTGCAGAGTGGCGTCTAGTTCTTCTTCTCCTAACTGTCACCCTTTTCCAAGGAGTATCCTCTATTCCATTTTTCCTCACCTCAGCATTTCCCACTGCCTCATCTTGCTGTTGCTCTTCAAGCTTCTGGTCTGCCCTTTGCAGCTGTAGTTCCCCCATTCTGTCCAAGAACTCTTCGTGTTCTCTTATTCCCCGGAGGGTCGACAGTCGCCGCTCCAGTCCACTTACCTTTTCCTCCAGCAGCGTGATCAATTTGCACTTGTTGCAGGTGTAGGCCATGTTGTTCTCAGGCAAGAAAACAAACATTGCACACACCTTGCAGGTCACCACCACTGGAGAGTCTTGTCCTTCCATAGCCTCTTTTCCCTTTTTGTGTCTAGCTTTGTGATTGTTCTAGACTAGCCTGTGCCTGCTCCTCTACTCAGTAGAGGTTAAAAGCAGAGTCCCACTGGTGTGAAAGTGTGTGTTACAAGACAAATAAATGGAAAAAAGTTAGTTAAAAAAATAAAAAATAATAAAAAAAATGTTAGGGGCCTCCCCCTTGACCTCCCCTGCCGAACACTCCTGGCCAACTCCTGTTTACTCCCCCTGTTCGCTCTCTCTGTTCGCTCGCTCTCTGGGATCTTGCCTGCTTCTGTAGTCCCTGGACCAGCTGGAGCAGCTTGCTCTGCTCTGCTCTGCTCACCTGGGAGGCGGGAAACAGACTGAAGCTTCCCGCCCAGTCAGCTGCTGGGAGTACTCAGGCCGCACCCCTCCAATTCAGTTGGAGCTCTCAGAAGCACCTGGTGAGCTCACAGCCAATCAAAAGGATAAAGGGCAGCCCCCTGGGCTTCCTGCAGCCCACTTACCTCTTAGCCTCTGTCTTCTTTGTCTCCTTTGTCTCTTCAACCACTACAACTCCCCTGGCCAACTCCTGTTTGCTCCCCCTGTTCGCTCGCTCTGTTCGCTCGCTCTCTGGGAGCTTGCCTGCTTCTGTAGTCCCTGGACCAGCTGGAGCAGCTTGCTCTGCTCTGCTCAGCTGGGAGGCGGGAAACAGCAATATGTGGAGGACCCAATTCAAGGTGTTGGTGCTTGCATTTAAAGCCCTAAATGGCTTGGGATGCAACTTTCTGTTGGAGTGCCTTCTCCCATGCCAACCAGTCTGTGGCTGAAGATTGTCAGAGGAGGCCCTTCTCCATGTTCCATCTTCAGGAGAAGTACATTATTAGGGGTGGATGAAAGTCCCTTACCTGTCGTCGAAGGACGTTCGCGGTGGGGGGGAGGCGCTTCGCTGCTCCCCCCGCGAAGTTCAGGCCGGTGGGGGGAGGCTTCCCGCCTCGCCCCGGCTGAAATTCAGGCCGGGGGGGGAGGCTTCCCGCCTCGCCCCAGCCGAAATTCAGGCCGGGGAGGAGGCTTCCTGCCTCGCCCGGCCGCGAACGCGAAAGTTTTTTTTAAAAAAAATGAACGCCCCCTGATAGGCTACGTGACGATTCACATAGCCTATCACGGCTAGATCTGCAAAGTCAGCCGTGATAGGCTACGTCAATCGTCACGTAGCCTATCAGGGGGCGTTTTTTTTTTCCTTTGATTGCAATGGCGGCGGCCGGTCGAAAGACCGGCTGCCGCTCCCGCCCCGCTCGAACACCCGCCGAACCACCGGCCGGACCCGCCACCGGGAGGGACATTCGGTGAAGGTAAGTCCCATCCCGTGGGGGGTGCGGGGGGCGGGGGGGGGATTCAGAGGATTTCTCCCCGAAACTTGTTCGGGGGGCTGAACACGTTGGCGCTCGGCCCCCCGAAGTTTCGGGGAGAAATTCTCTGCCATCCCTATACATTATGCACTTCCAGAAGAGAGGACCTTCTTGGCAGTAGCGCCCCAACTTTGAAATGTGCTCCAGAGAGAAGTACACTTGGTGCCAACCCTATTTCCTTTGATACCAAGTTAAAAACTTTTTATTTGTCCAGGCATTTTAAATCACTATTATTTTTTAGCTGGTTGAACAGTTATTCCTCCCAATTAATTTTTTTAAAATTGTATTTTAGATTTTAATTTTGTATGTATGCTGCCCTGAGAACCACCTTTTTTCTTGGTGGTGGGTGGTGACGGTGAAAATCTATAAATCTGTTGAAAAATACTACAAGTAGTTCTGCCTTGAGCATGCTTTTAATATGCCCCTGTCCTGAAAGAAACCCAGTAAAAAATTAGAATCCATACAGAATGCAGTTCCACTAGCCAACCCAACAGCCCATGTAGAGTCATTGTACACACCTTTTTCCTTCACTGAGAGTATCACTATGTAGCAAAACACAAGTGCAGCATCATTTGCACTCATAGCAATGTTGCATGATCATGTTGTGCAGTAATTGCATGTCTGGAAGCTACAGTTTTTTCATGGAGGAAAGGGGGAAATGTATGAAGGGTGTTAGTCCTTTTGAACAATGCAGTTTAATTTGTGTCTCCTCACATGCTTGTTTTGGTGGATGAAAACCTAAGGGTGTGCCTTCAGTGGCACACCCTTATGGTTCTGCTGATTATAGCATAATGAAAACACTGTTGGGCAACCCTGCCCAGAAAGAGAAAGAGAGAACATTCCCTCCGGAGAAGTTCACTTTTTGTACCTTGCTCCCCCTGCTGTTTATATGAAGTGTGTTTGGAAAAAGGAATATATCTTGCCTCGCCATGTGCGAGGGCTGTTATATAATCTATGTGCTAAATTCAGTCTGTTGATTTTGTGTGTGTTGAGGAGAGGGAACAGGAAGAGGAATGAGCTGTCAGATACAAAAGTAATGAAGTTCTTCTGAACATCTCTTGAATTGGATTATAATTCCAAAAAGAACACCAGGACTCTAACATGGCAAATGAGGCGGTGAATGGGGTGGGGTGCGGGCTTCAGTGGGGGCCTTATGAGCTGTGTAATTACTTTCAGGCTTAGTGGAGGAAGTCAATTGATTAAAACTAACTGGGCATGGAATCTGAAGAGATGAGGTGATGAAACCTCCAATAATTGAACCTCTTTCTTTGAGGTACAAGCTAAATTTAGGAAAATTCTTCCTGCAGAGTTAGAGATGAAGTTAGTCTTACATTAGGTTTAAAATGGGGATAAACCTCAAATTTCAGGAGGCAGTATTTCCTCAGTGCATGTCCAAGAGGCGTCTAGATCAGGGGATACTCAAATTCAATTGCCGTATACTCTTTTTGGTCAAGGGAGAAAATGTCCAAGCTTCTGGTTATTAAAAACGGTAAGAAATATATACAGTCAGGGCCAGAAATATTGGAACTAGGATAACTGTTTTGGCAGTTGGCCTCTGTACACCACCACATTGAAGTTGAAAGGAAACGCACCCAGATGGGAGCGAAGTCAGGACTTTCAGCTGTAATTCACGGGGTTTGGCAAAAGTGGGGCACTAACCATTTGGGAAGTACAGCCAGTGGCATACACACACACCCATCATTGGTGGCTCATAAGTAATGGAACAAACCAACATCATTTCAAACTTAAGGATCGCCTTTAATACCTGGATGAAAATCCTTTGCAGTCAATGACTGCCTGAAGTCTGGAACCCATGGACATGACCAAATGCTGAGTTTCCTCCCTCGAGATGCTTTGCCAGGCCTTTACTGCAGCTGCCCTCGGCTGCTGCTTGTGTGTGGGTCTTTCTGCCTTCAGTCTTGTCTTCAGTAAGTGAAATGCATGCTGTGATGGGTTGCGATCAGGTGACTGACTTGGCCATTGAAGAACATCCCACTTCTTTGCCTCGAGAAACTCTTGGGTAGCTTTTGCTGTATGTTTTGGGTCATTATCCATGTGCAATATGAGGCAGCGTCCTATCAGTTTGGCAGCATTCGGCTGAAACTGAGCAGAAAGTATAGCCCTATACACTTCAGAATTCATCCTGCTGCTTTGATCAGCAGTCAGGTCATCCATAAACACCAGGACCCGTTTCCATTGGCAGCCATACATGCCCATGCCATAACACTGCCTCCACCATGTTTGACAGATGATGTGGTATGCTTTGGATCATGAGCTGTTCCTCCTTTCCTTCTCCATACTTTTCTCTTCCCATCATTCTGGTACAAGGTAATCTTGGTTTCATCAGTCCAAAGAATCTTATTCCAGAACTGGGCAGGCTTTTTTGGGTGTTTGCTGGCAACGGCTAATCTAGCCTTTATGTTCTTGAGCATTACCAGTGATTTGCACCTTGTTGTGAAGCCTCTGTATTTACATTCATAAAGCAGTCTCTTGACTGCAGATGTTGACAATGACATGACTACCTCCACAAGAGCGTTCTTCACCTGGCTAGATGTTGTGAAAGGGTTCCTCTTCACCATGAGCAGAATTCTGCAGTCATCCATTTTAGAGGTCTTCCATGGTCTTCCAGGTCTTTTGCTGTTGCTGAGCTTGCCAGTTAAGTCCTTCTTTTTCAGGATGTCCCAAACTCTTGTGTTGGCCACTCCCACTGTTTTTGCTATCTCTCTGATGGGTTTATGTTGTTTCCTCAGCCTAATGATGGCCTCCTTCACTCACATGGACACCTCTTTGGGCCTCATGTTGGGAGTTCCAGTGAACAGCTACCAAATGCAAATGTAACACTCAGAACCACCTCCAGGCCTTTTCTCTGCTTGATTGGTCATGGGGTACCCAGCAAACAGGCCACACCTGGCCATGCAGCTGCTTGTCAGCCATTTGTTCCATTACTTATGAGCCACCAATGATGGGTGTGTGTGTATGCCACTGGCTGTCCTTCCTGAATGGTTAGTGCCCCACTTTTGTCAAATCCCGTGAATTACAGCTGAAAGTCCTGGCTTCATTCCCATCTGGGTGTGTTTCCTTTCAACTTCAGTGTGGTGGTGTGCAGAGGCCAACTGCCCAAACAGTTACCCTTGTTCCAATATTTCTGGCCCTGACTGTATTATTTCTGAAGCTTTGTCATCTATTCTGTGCTGGAACTCTAAATTTCTTTCTGAGTATATGTGTATGTTCTGGAGGAAAGTGCAACTTCAGTTCAGCGGCAGGGACCTGGAAAAGATTTGGATAAACCAGTTGCTCAAATAAATGGAGTTGTAATTTACAAAAGGATATACTGACAAGATGCTATGAAATATTCAGATAATTGGGAGGTTTGCAGAAGTAGAAATAATTTTTAGTGAGGGAAACCTAAGCCCCCCCCCCCCCCCCCGGTCAAAAAACAGTTCAGTGATGACTGAGCATGCTCAGTGGTCCTGTAATGCTCAGTGTCTGGAGGTGGGTGGGATGGAATAGAATGGAGTCTCCCGAAAGAAGTCATGGCTGGCTGGGAGACTGAACAAGAGCACTCCATACTGAAATATTTTGCTTCACGTTACCATTTCTACTGCAAAGAAAAGACAAAGATATGGACGGATCACACAACTGGAGCTTACTTGTGTATCCTTGGAGACCTTGGTTTGCACATATTCTTATATACAAATGTCAGAGAAGCCCTGCAGAATCTGAATAAGGGTTGATATGGTCCAGCGTTATTTTTCTGGAGTGATCCAGATGCCTCTGGGAAACCCACAAACAGGGCAACTGCCCTACATGTTGTTAGTTTCCAGCACCTGATATTCAGCGATATACTGCTTCTGAACATGGAGATTCCATTTAGGCAGTGTGGGTGAATGCTACACCTTATCCTCCACTTGACATCACCACCTCATGACAGTAAATTCCGTATGTTAGGTAACAAACACTTCCTTCTATTGGTCCAGTGAGTTTTGTTGGGTGACCCCTCCCAAGTTCTATTATTAAGGAAGAAAGAGGAAAATTTCCCTCTCTACACATCTTTGTTTAATACATCGGAAAGGGGAAGGATAGAACAATAACAGCACAGTATTACAGAGATCTGGGTTTGTCTATCTTTTATTTTTATTTTTAAATTTGGAACTGGGGTTGAACTGGGTGTGGGGTTGAGCAACTGGTTTGTTCTCTTGCGTAAAGCACCAGCAAGGGAATTGTTAAAGGATTTCTACCTGATGCATTGACTCCAATCTTTGCTTTGCACAGAACAAAGGAGTATTGATCTCAAAACAGGAAGTTCTTTGGATAATCTTTCCTTTTGATCAGTGAAGGTTAGGCAGTGTGACTCTTTTTCTTAAAACCTGCCTGGGTTTCCTGCATTTGGTAGGTTCCTTTATTACCAGCCCAACAGCGTGTGTGCAGATAAATATATTTTAGAGGGTAAATGCTGAGACAGGAAATGACAAAGGGAATCTGATCCAGATGCAAGCTGTGATCAGTAAACCAAAGTGGGTGGCCATCTTTTCACAGGAAGTGGAAAAAATCTGTTGATCTAGAAGTGAAATGTCTTTTTATGCAACTTTTTTCCAAAGGACAACTTGCCCTGTGCTCTCATGCCGCTGGGATATTTTAAAAATTCACATCTGGATTGGCAGGCACATTCGAGAAATAATGCTGATGTCTTCCTATCCCCCCCCCCCCACACACACACTCTTTTAAAAATAAGTTTTGGAGGATGAGGGGCAAGGGATGGGATGGGAATAGCAGTGTCACTGAAATTTGGCAAGAAGGGTCAAACATCACCAAAACTGTAGGGATGTCAGAGAATTCCGCCACGGATCTCGGTGAGGCCGAATGCCAGTGCATTCGGCCCCCTGAAATCCGTGGCAGAACGAGGCCCCCGCCCACCCCACGAAAGGCGCGCGGAACGGAGCACTTACCTGCTGCCGTCTGCGCTGACTTGCAAATGGCGGCCGCGCTGCGGCCGCCATTCACTTCCTCATCATAGCTGTGATAGGCTACGTAATTATTTACGTAGCCTATCACGGCTAACTCAGGGACGCCATTTGCGTCCCTGCGGAGGCTGTGATAGGCTTCATATGTATTTACGTAGCCTATCACGGCAAGCTAAAAAAAAACACAACAGCATACGCAAATGGCAGCAGCTACAGCGGCTGCCATTTGCGTTCCCTTTTTTTCGCTGTTTTAGCCTACGTAAATATTTACGTAAGCGATTACGGCGAAAAAAAGTGGAACGCAAATACAGTAGTGGGTGCTATTTGCGTTCCTTTTTTTCCCCACCATAATAACTTATGTAAATATTTTTGTAGGCTAAAACGGCGAAAAAAAGGGAACGCAAATGGCGGCCGCCATGGCCGCCACCGTTTGCGTACGCTGTTTTGGGTTTTTTTGCCTGCAGGCTGCCCAGCGGCCGGATGTCCAGCTGCGGGCGGCCCCGGCCGGCGGCTCCGTGGAATCTCCACAGAGCGGAGCCGGCTGGGTTAGGATTTCGGGGGGAGGTGCAGAGCGCCTCCCCACCACCACGAATCACCCCGTCGAAAAGGTAAGTGACTTTTGTACATCCCTACAAAATTGTGAGTTCTGATTCAGACTTGTTCATGCAGAAGTAAATTCAAAGGAGAGGTGCTTGGCAACTGAACTACATAAGGCTGGTTCAGACATAATGCTGGTTCTTAACTTTTATTAGGGAACTTGGAGCCAGCTGTGGGATTCAGTAGAACTCCTTCTGTTGGAAGAAATTCTCCCTTCCTGCCTTTAACCACATCAAGAGACACATTGGTCCAGATGTTGAGCTTCAGTTAAGCACAGTCTGGGTTCATCTTTAACCAACTTTGAAACCAGCATTAGACATTTAAATCCTGGTTAAAAGGAAGACCTAAACTGGGATCGATGTTGGAACAGTCATATTATATTCATGTTATTTATTTTGTTATCTATTTCCTGCCTTTCTATATCAAGGCAACACAGAGAACAAAGTATAACAAAAACACGCTAAAATGCAGTACTAAAAACTGCAAGAAATCCACAGCAGCAATAAACAGCAGAATAAAACACACTAGAAACTGTGGATGAAAATAGATTCTAAGGCAGGGATAGGCACCATGGTGTTTATGGGCACCAGTGCACCTCCAGACACCTTTCTTGGTGCCCACCAAGTGCCCTACCCCTCCCACTTAAAAACAACAACATTAACACATTTTCTTATCAGCAGCTGGGATTGTTGTGAAACAGGTTTCTGTTGGTGTTGAAAACTGTGGGTTTAAAGGAGTTTAGTGTGTTGGGGCTCAGGTGCCACCTCTGCTTTGTACTCAAGTCTTTTGGGAAGGTTACTTGTCCTTTGCCATGCCTCCCATGCAGCCATTTTGTGGTAGTGGACAGTTTCTCAAATTACCAAATGTGCCCACGGCCCTAAAAGGTTGCCTACCCTTCTGCTAGAGGCTGTAATAAAAAAAATGCCCAACGGGGGCGGGGGGGGGCAGTCGTAATAGTCCACTTGAAATATATATATATCTGTTAGCCATGGTTTATTCACTCCAAGAATGGAAGAAGCTGTGGGGAAAGAGTGGCTGGCTATAGGTAAGAGGCAGCTCGATTTGCACTTCGATTTGCACTTCCAGTCGTTAAGAATGCGCACAGTGGATTTTGTATCACTGGATTTTCTTGCTGTCTTCATACCTGTCTTTTTCTCTCACTGCTCTGCAGGTTCATCAAGGTCAGCACTATGACTGATGGGGACTACGACTATCTGATCAAACTCCTGGCCCTTGGCGATTCTGGGGTTGGGAAGACAACTTTTCTGTACAGATACACAGACAACAAGTTCAATCCAAAGTTCATCACAACAGTAGGAATCGACTTCCGGGAAAAGCGTGTGGTGAGTTTTTTCTATATATGGTTACAAAAAAGAAGACTTCTCTTCCTTCTGGGGTCACATTCAAATAAGAAGTAATTCCAAATATTTGCAAGCTGCCGATACACCGTTAATGTTGCAACATATATTTCATCATGATTTTCCTGCAGGCACCCTGGTCATCCTTTGTAGTTCTCATCTAAATTTAGTGCAACTTGTCCTTCATTCAGTCACAATTTTCGTGTATTTTACAGCATCTTTCTACATCCCACCTCCTCTTCCAGGCTTCATGGGATTTCCTCAAGCTTTTAGCACAACAGCCCTGTGAGGTAAACTGAACGAGAGTAAGCTTCATGGCCAAGTGATGTTTGACTTAAAGTCTCCCCAGCCCAAGTGCAATACTGCATCTACTGCAGTGTATTACACAGGCTCCCTCTCTCACTAGGATGGCACAATAATTGCAATTGTCACAGGCATCTTCCCTTGTGCCCATTATGATCTTGTGACAAAACAATCACATGACCACTTCAGCACGTGTTGACTTCTTCCCTGACCAGTGCTCAACCTGTATCCTCAGTTCTGCCAATCAGTTGTGTGTTATCAGTCTTTATGAAGATGCATCAAGTCAGTGAGCAAAAGGCTAAATAAACAGCTGGGCTTCCATTGGTGTGTTTCAGGTGTACAACAGTCGGGGGTCAAATGGATCTCCTGGGAAAGCCTTTAAGGTCCATCTGCAGCTCTGGGACACAGCTGGGCAAGAAAGGTAATGCACAGAACTTAAAATCTGTGATGCAGATATAATTGGAAGAGCAAATGAAAGACACTCCATTAGATACTGCTAAGCCATTTCAGGTTAGACAAGTTAGCAAGAGAGTGATTTTTTAAATGCTTTTGTTGTATTATTGAAAGCAGGGGAACTGTACTCTAGTTCTTAATCTGAATTGATGAATAATTTTAGATAAGAGATTTGAGATATTTTTAGGGGGACTGGAAAAGAAACAATTTGAATACTCCACTAATCTGCTTGAGCTGGTATATATCTTATTTTCACCATGGAGATCCACATCCCCATGGGAAATTTCTCACCTCTTCATCCTCATGGCCTTATCATGATGAACAACGTTGCATGACTTCCACAGTCCTCTTCTCTGGATTGTTTCCATGCCTTTGTATTAAAAACTCAGCTATGACCCATCCTCATTCCTGCCTTCAGTTAGGCATGCTGTGCCATTGATCCCAATGGGAGTTGCACCGAGTATCTGTGCTTGGGGTCATAGCACATATGAAGCCAACACATATTTTGTGTCACAGCAACTGCTGCATTGCAGTGGTTTGTTTTTCCAGCACACCTGAACAGCTGTGATCTGGTGACTGTGTGGTGATTGTTTAGCAGTAAGGCATCATCGCGTGTACTCCATCTAAAGGGCAGGATTTCATATGTCACTGACAAGGCAAGGGCTGCTTTACACTTGATGGGTTGGTTTTTTGGGGGGAAACCTGAGATACGCTCTGTAGAAGAGAAAATATGTACTCGGTCACCTGTAAAATGTGTTTTGTTGTGATTACACGGGCTGGGAGCTGCTGTGCACATTGTCATTGAGGAAGCAGCTCTGTGAGTGTGTCTAATAAATTAACATTTTGATTTATGATTGTTAATTATATAGGGCCATGAGTATTTTACATAGTCCTTTACAGAGTCACATAAGCAACAAAAGCCAGCCCCTTTCCCTGAGGAAGCAAGGAGAGAAAGAGAGAGGGATGCAACAGTTATTTCAGTTTGTAGGTTTATATTTATAGATTTTTAAGATCAAGGTTTCATATATTTAAAAGTTGCCTCCAATCAATCGGGCAATGATTTAATATTATTTTAAAAGTTATTTTTATCCTCCCAACAGCCATGGGTGACAGGCAGTATCTAAGAGGCATTCCTTCTCTTTCACGCAGAAGGGAATGCCTCTTCCAAGGTGGTGCTTACTGTGATGTGTATATGCATCATCTTAAAAGCAAAGAATCCTTTTTTCGCCTTTTGAACCATTATTTTAGTCGTATGTAGATTGAATCCAATAAATTGATTAGAGCATCATGGAAATCTTTCTCAGTTAATCAATTAATCGGGTGACAGCCCTAGTAATGATGATGGTGAGCAACTAGATATTACCAGGGCTGCCCCTTTCTTCGTGTGTGTGTGTGCGTGTGAATTCTGTAGAAGTGGAGAATAGTATAATTTTCAGCTTTCACTTAAACACCCCCCCCGCTCCACTCTCACACACACACACACACCCCCCCCTTTCTAATAGTTATGGCTAGGATTGTGCGTGAAGGGAGGGGTACCTGAATAAGATTTCCAGAGGCCGTGGTTCAGTACCCTGAATAGATGTTTGCCCATCCTTTGATAGCAAAACTAGAATCAATTCTGTAAAACATGCAAATGTGCAAAATTCCTCTTAATTTGTATGATTTATATGGGGTGCAGAATTTTAACTTTTACACCCTTCTCTATGCCTTAACAGATGTATGTGAGCAAATAAGTTATCACTTGGGATGCATTGTGGGCTACAGGAGGGCTTATTGGCTCTTTTGCTTTTACTGGAACATTTGGATAACAGTGAATCTGAGCATATATTGCCTGTCCCTACAAAAAAGAGCATGTTAAAGCTTTCCCTTGTCATGTATCTCTTGATTTCGGCATCATTAAACAATGCAGCAGGGAAACTTTTACCTACTGATTTTTTTGAGCTGACTCTGTATGTTGATCCTTTCACTCTTTCTCTTGGCAGATTCAGAAGTCTCACAACAGCATTTTTCAGAGATGCCATGGGCTTCTTGTTAATGTTTGATCTCACCAGTCAACAGAGCTTCTTAAATGTCAGGAACTGGATGAGTAAGTGGAGGAAGCAGCTGCCTCTCTTGGCCTTGAGTGCTTTAAGATTAGACTATATAGCATCTGTCATCCTTCATGCAGTAGTACTCCCCCTATAAGATAGAATCTCTGTTCATACTTGTGATAATTAAAAAAAAAATATGGCCCAGGACACATTCCTGAGTCCCTTCAAAAGAAATGTTGGGCCCACGCTGAACCTGTGTGTTAGGAGGTGTGAGCCAGGAGGTGTGCTAGGAGGTGTGAACCAGCTCCCTGGTTCAAATCTTGCCTTGGCCCCAAATTCACAAGGGACCCTCCATGTCCTGCTTGTAGGTTTCCCAGAAGCCTTTGGTTTGAGCTCCTATTCTCCAAACCAGGGGTGGGCAGAAAGTAAATCTCCAGCTGTTTTGGACTTCAACTCCCAGCATTCCTGACCATTGGCCATGCTGGTAGGGGCGTCTGGGAGCTGAAGTCCAAAACATCTGGAGATCTACTTTCTGCCCCACCCCTGCTTTAAGACTCAACTGCCACCACACCTGTATCTGCAAAATGGGGATAATAATGTTGGCCTACTTTACAAGGCTATTATAAAGATTACTGAGATAAGGTATATGAAGTGTTCTGAACACTTGAGATGTACTACATACATGTGAATTATTATTTTGTTGCTGTTGTAATAGAAAGAAGGAAGTCCACGCTACTTGGCCTTTAGAGATTACGTTTTTTAACTTGATGCCTCAACTAACTGACTGACTGACTGACATATACAGTGTATCCAAGGGCAAGAAAAAATCCTTTATCATTCCATTTCTGTTGCACATAAATAAGTTGCCCTGATCTTTAAAATAAAAAAGTAATGAACATGTCGGTACTGGATAAACAGTTGTTTTTACTGATCTGTTTCCAGATAACATCCTTTATCAGAGTTCTTTATTTTCTTTAGGTCAACTACAAGCAAATGCGTATTGTGAGAACCCAGACATAGTATTAATTGGAAATAAAGCTGACTTGTCAGATCAGAGAGAGGTCAACGAAAGACAAGCAAAAGATCTTGCAGACAAATATGGGTAAGCCAGTATTCTCTCAGTTAATTTCAGCAGAAATCTCAGGGCTTCTCCACAAGGGGCTTTTATCCTGGTATTGAGATTGGTTACTCACAGAAGTTTGCGGGTCCTTTACATGACGTTGTCAACATCCAGGGTGTCTCCCATGCTAAATGACCTTTATCCCATTTTTTAAAAGCTCAGAGATAATGAGCTATCAAATTACAGCGTGTTGAGTTCCCTTGTGAAAAGGGAAAATCCTGCAATAAGAGGAGCTAGACCATATCGCCATCTAGTGGCTGTATTATTTATTTATTCATTCATTCATTCATTCATTCATTCATTTCATTTCTATACTGCCCAATAGCTGAAGCTCATTAGAACATTAAAACCACAGTATAATAATACAACCACAATAAAACCTAGCAGCAGTGCAGGAGTTTAAAATACAGATTTAAAACAGCAAAGCTAAAAGTCTAGAAAGCTAAAATGCTAAAATGCCTGGGAAAATAAAAAGGTCTTTATTCCTGGCGCCGAAAGGAATACAATGTAGGTGCCAGGCGAACCTCACTAGGGAGCTCATTCCAGAGCCGGGGTGCCACAGCAGAAAAAGCCCTCCTCCTAGTAGCCACCCGCCTCACTTCCTTTGGCAGGGGCTCACGGAGAAGGGCCGCTGACAATGATCTTAAGGTCCGGGCAGGCACATATGGGAGGAAGCGATTCTTCAGGTAGCCTGGCCCCAAGCTGTTAAGGGCTTTACATGTTAATACCAGCACTTTGAATCGGGCCCAGAAATGGACTGGCAGCCAGTGCAGCTGAAAAAGTACTGGCGTAATATGAGCTCGCAGGCCAATCCCTGTTAACAATCTTGCTGCCCTATTTTGGACCAGCTGAAGTTTCTGGACCGTTTTCAAAGGCAGCCCCACGTAAGGGTGTCAGAGAATTCCACTACGGATCCCAGGGACGCCAAATTCCAGTGAATTCTGCCCCCCGGAATCTGTGGTGGAACAAAGCAACCGCCACCCCGCAAAATGGGCCCAGAACGGAGCCTACCTTGTGTCGGCCATCCAGTGTTCCGTGAATGGCGGCCGCGTTTGTGGCCGCCATTCACATTCCGTTGAATGGCTGTGATAGGCTACGTAAGTATTTACAGGCACACAACTGATGTAGCGGCTGCCATTTGCGCCCCTGTCTTTTGCTGTGATAGGCTATGTAAATATATATGTAGCCTATCACAGCAGAAGACAGGGACGTAAATGGCGGCGGCTACAGCGTCCGCCATTTGCGTCCCTGCGCAGCCCAGCGGCCAGATGTCTGGCTGCGGGCAGCCCCAGCCGGCGACTGCGGAGTCGCTGCGGAGCGGAGCCAGCTGGGGAGAATTTCGGGGGGAGGAACGGAGTGCCTCCCCACCACTGCAAATGACCCCACGCGGAACGAGGTAAGGGATTCATACATCCCTAGCCCCACATTTAACGCATTGCAGTAATCCAGACAAGAAGTTATCAGAGCATGGATAAATGTAGCTAGGCTATCTCTGTCCAGATCAGGGCGTAGTTGGTATACCAGCCTAAGCTGATAAAAAGTGCTCCGTGCCACTGAGTTCAGCTGTGCCTCAAGTGACAGTTCTGGATCCAAGAGCACCCCCAAACTACGAACGTGATCCTTTAGGGGGAGTGCAACCCCCTCCAGAACAGGTTGAATATCACCTAGCCAGGCAGACAAACCACCCACTAACAGTACCTCCGTCTTGTCTGGATTGAGTTTGTTTATTGGCCCTCATCCAGTCCATTACCGTGCCCAGGCACTGATTCAGAACAGCCACTGTCTCACCTGGGTTTGATGAGAAAGAGAGGTAGAGCTGGGTGTCATCCACATATTGATGGCACCTCAGCCCACACCTCCGGATAACCTCCCCCAGCAGTTTCATGTAGATGTTAAACAGCATAGGGGATAAAATACAGCCCTGTGGAACCCCATGGCACAATTGCCATGGCACAGAGCAATAATCCCCCAGCACCACCTTCTGGAATCGGCCATCCAAGTAGGAGCGAAACCACTGCAGTGCAATGCCTCCAACTCCCAACCCAGACAACCTATCCAGAAGGATACCATGGTCAATGGTATCGAAAGCCACTGAGAGGTCCAGGAGAATCAACAGGTTCACATTCTTCCTGTCCCTCTCCCGGCAGAGGTCATCCCACAGGGCAACCAAGGCAGTTTCCGTTCCAAAACCAGGCTTGAAGCCCGATTTAAATGGATCTAGATAATTCGTTTCATTCAAGAGTGCCTGGAGCTGTCCTACAACCACCCGCTCAAGCACCTTGCCCAAGAAGGGGATGTTGGCCACTGGCCTATAATTGTTAACATCCTCTGGGTCCAGGTTAGGCTTTTTCAGGAGTGGTCTAATTACCGCCTCTTTTAAAGCAGCAGGCACCACTCCCTCTCTCAAGGAGGAATTTACAACCTCCTGGACCCAGCCGGACATCCCCTCCTTGTTTGATTTAATAAGCCATGAAGGGCAAGGGTCAAGCACACAAGTGGTCGATCGGACTTGGCCGAGCACCTCGTCCGCATCCTCAGGCCTCAGTAACTGAAACTCATCCAATAAAACTGGACCAGACGGTGCTCTGAATGCCTCTACCAATGGAACTGCATTAATCGTGGTGTCCAATTCATGACGAATCTGAGCGACTTTATCTTCAAAGTACCTTGCAAACCTATCACAGCGTGCCACCGAGGGTTCCACCATCTCTCTCCCTGGCCCAGAATGTAACAGGCCGTGAACCACTTGGAAAATCTCCACTGGACGACACTGAGAAGATGCAATGCTGGTGGAAAAGAACTGTCTCTTTGCCACCCTCACCACCACAGAGTAGACTTGATAGTGGGCTCTTACCTGTGTTTGGTCAGACTCAGCACGAGTTTTCCTCCACCTGCGTTCTAGCCGTCTCCCCTCTTGCTTCATTGCCCTCTGCTCAGGTGTATACCAAGGAGC
This sequence comes from Heloderma suspectum, assembly GCF_057233095.1. Classification (NCBI taxonomy): domain Eukaryota; kingdom Metazoa; phylum Chordata; class Lepidosauria; order Squamata; family Helodermatidae; genus Heloderma; species Heloderma suspectum. Next base: position 20,703,014 of record NC_139459.1, read on the forward strand.
TGGACGGGCTCTGCTCAGAGGGAGAGGGCGCTTGGGCACGAATAATGAAACATATAGAACAACACAAATAAGGGGGAAAAGCGGGGGGAAGGGAAGTGCATGTAAAGGGAGCCCATCGTGATCCTTCATTTAAAAGGGAAGCAGAACCCGGTAAAGTTGCAGGATTTTAGCCTGGTGTAGAAATGCTCTAGGTGACCATGTCAGTTGTGCCATTGGGAGGATAAGAACATGGTGCAATGAAACAGTACCTTTTTAAGTCCCTTTGGTTTCAGTGGAAGTGAATTAAGCACATGCTTAACTTTCCTATTGAGAGCAATGGTTCTTAAAAGGCTGCCTTTACACTAAAGAAAAACCCTGCAGTCCTTCTGTTGTGGAGCGTTTCTGCATTTACAGCAGGCTCCCAGATAGCGACCACGTGATTGCTGAGAGGGGAAGTTTTTAATTTGCAAGGTTTCATAGAGATCAATGAAACAGTGCCATCTAGTGGCTGTTTTAATAGCGTAACAATCTGACTTAAATATATAGTTCATTATTTCCGGATCTTTTTGAGATGAAAATACCTCTGAATGTGCCCTGGAGGTTGATGAAGTCATGGAAAGGACCACAAACATCCTTGACCGTGAGTGAGCAATCTCAATAGCAGCATAAAAGCTCTGTGTGAAGAAGCCCAAAGTCATGCCCTAACATGTAATTTGTCTCTCCTGGGATGTTCAGTGTTGCCCACACTGTATAAAACCAGGAATGCTAAGTTGGCTAAAACTGGAATTTTGAACAAGATGCAAAACATTTTATCTGTATAGGGTTTTGCTTTTCTATACAGTGTGGGGGAGATGAGTCTTTGTTTTATCTGGTGCCCCTAACGCAAGGGCCTGCAATGATAAGAAGTTTGGGTTTCCAGTCTTGATGTGGGAGGAAGACTGGGGAGGAGACAAAGTAGGTTTGTTTTAGGCATGCCCAGAGACTGATCTGAAGACTCATGATGCAGTTCTGTTGCTGCTGAATGCAAGCAATTCTGCCTTGAAGGAAGACCATTTGGAATTATATGTTAGCTGCTCCTTGAACAAAGAGCAGGTTCTGAGGGTTAAATCCAATGTCAAGCAGGCAGACTTTTGCTCATACGATGAGATGTCCCTTTGCCTTTCCCCCCTCCCCCCGCAGCCCCCTGTGCATTCCCTAAATCTGCCCCAGGGGGTCCCCCAACCCTCAGGAGCAGATTGGGGGCAGGCTTCAGGGGGAAGGAAAATCTGTTCCACTGGCAGACAGCCAACACTGGATCCAACCCAAAGTGTTCTCAGTGTTTCCCTTTAAAATATCCCATCTGACCAGATTTCTAATATTTTCCTGCATTAGCATCCCATACTTTGAAACAAGTGCAGCTACCGGCCAAAATGTGGACAAGGCAGTGGAAACACTCTTGGACTTGATAATGAAACGTATGGAACAGTGTGTTGACAAGACTCAAGTCTCTGACACAGCCAACGGGGGAAACTCAGGGAAGCTGGCTTCAGAAAAATCGGAGGAGAAGAAGTGTGCTTGTTGATTTGGTCACTCGAGCTGAGGAGAACGAATGAGAAATGGTCTACTCAGAAAATGGCAGACCCACCAGCCACTAAATTCTACCCTGGAAGCTCCTGTGGCCCACATGGGGGCAGCTGTTGTTGTCGTAAGCAAGCCTGGCTTTTTTCGATGCTGAGAGAGTCATGCTTCTGTGTTTGAACGGATTCTCCCTTACAGTGCCATCTTCATAGAAAACCCAGAGGCCCTCATCTTCTCAATACAATTAGGCTAGTAAATAGAGGAAAGACTTTATGGTTTGGGGAGAGGACTGTTGAAGTGTTAGGAGATCACTTTTATGATAAGACGAGGTGTCACCCTTTAGGCCTATGCCATCACTTTGAATCCGGTTGCCTTTTCTTACAATGTACATTATGCATTTGCTAAAGACCATTTATAAAAAGAAACAAAGGGTATTTAATGTGGCCTATTTATAAATGTCTTTATGGGTTTTTTTAATACCAAGCTGCCATTGTGAATACTTTCAGTTGCCTGAGCTCCTGATGAGCTCCTCTCCCGCATTAGAGTTTGGGAACTGTGTAACATTGAAGCTCGATGACCAAGCAGGATTGGCGGGATGGGGGCTAGAGATGGAAGAAGGTGTCCAAAAATACTATGGTGAAGTTTTTGCTCTATACTAAAAGCTATTGCCTGTCCTTCAAACACCCAGGCCAACATATCAGCTCTGTCTCCCAAGAGTATGTGCAAGGGATGATGAGCACTTTCCCCAGAGACTTTAGAACTGCGATTTTTTTTTTAAGTAGAAGCTCCTATTTTTAGTGGGAAAAGAGAGAGGAGGGATATTATTAAGTCCCATATGAGTACAGTTGGCTTTTCTAATTAATGCCCTTTCCTCATACTGTGGATTTTTATTTTACAAGTGGGTCACTTCATAATGCAAAACTGTGCTGAGTGTTGATTTGGAAAATGGAACACTGAAAGGCATAACCCTGATGAAATACATAATATATGGGCTGGCATTTTGAAGCATTTAAAATTGGCAAGGTAGGCTTAGGAACAGAGAGGTGGAACTATAAAGGGTGATTCTATTACTGTTGCTGTCCAATAAGGGCACATGTAATTTACAGCCAAATGTGATAGGACAGTGATGTAGGCAAGTGTATATTTTGAAATTTAAAAAAATCAGCCACTTATGTGAAGCTGATTTTTCACATAAAAATCCCCCATATTTTGGGGGGATTCCCCCATATGATGCCACTTTTGAGTAGAGGATCTGTTGGTGAAGTCACAGTGCAACATGGATGGCTCCCTGAGGCCAACCAGATCCCACTGCAAAGGCAGAAGAAATCTGGACCAACACCCCTCCCCCCCTAAGCACCATATGCTCTTTCCTTTCTTTTTCATCCTGACTGCATTAATGCAGATGTGACCTCATGTAGGAAGGGGGAAGGGGAGAACTGTCCATGGGCAGCCCAGTTATGGAGAATGCTGAGAAACTGCTTGTTACAACATGGAGAGTTGGAAGATGACACTAAAAAAAAAGAAAAGCAAAAAGCAAAAGAGGACTTTGGCATACAGCATAGGTCGGCTTGCTTGCCTAAATAATTTGGTCGGAGTATTCTGGGATACTGTCCCTGAAACCCACCCTGCCGCCTGCTGTCTGTCACTTGTTCATGAGCTCCACTGACGCTCTCCTGTTGGAGGGCCCTCAAATCCTGAAGCCAAGCCTCAGGGGGTAATAGGAGCATATAACTGCCCAGGGGCAAGAGCTGTGCCAGAGGAAAGCTGCTCAAGGAAGCAGGAAATGTGCACCTGGAAGATGGCGGCAGCTGCCGGATTGCTGCAAGTGGAAGCATCTTGTCTGTCTGCAGCAAGTGATTGGCCGGCAAACCATCTAACAAAATGCCTTCTTGAAAAAAGGATGGTATGGATGAGCTGGTACATCAGTTCATGATACCTGTGTATTTTGCTAGTTTTGCTTTTAAAAAAGTATTTAACAAAAAGAAGAAAAAAACATACTAGAGTGACCGTGATAGTCCCACTCAAAAGTGCCCAGCTCCCTTTTGGCCTCAGACAAGCTCATTTTCATTTCAAGGACAAATAGCAGGACTTTTGTGCTATCCATTACAGATAGCCCAACTTTCCATCGTTTATTCATGCTGTGTCAGTCTAGCTGCCCTCTATACGTTGGAAACATTTGATTCAGAAGCAGCCCCTGTGCTTTTAATAGCTCCATGCAAGGGGGAATGTTGGCAAGTGTGGTTTCTTTACCAGGGCTAGAACACAGGATTCCTCTGTATCTTAAAAGATGTGAGGAAAGGATAATTTAGCAGGTGGGTTTTGTGATGAAAGCTGAAACTGCTGAAGTTCTTTATTCTCCATGCTGTTAAAGGTACAGCAACCCTATCCTCTACTCCATCCCATCACCAAGATTTCTTGTAGCCTCCAGCTGTACTGGCTGGTGAAACCATACTTTTATACTTCTATAAAATAGCTGGAGAGTAGCCATATTCCAAAAGCTGCAGTCTGTTCAAAGAGTTCTGAGAAAGATGGATGTTTCACAATTGGAGTTTCTCGTGTCTCGATGTTTTGAGTATGAGAGAGACTTCTGAGAGAGAAACATTTCCTCAGAGTTCAAGGAAAGGCCTGTCTCCTTTTTAAATATGTGTTCTTCATATATCAGTCCAAAGCAAAAGAGCCATTTATATACATATCTTTTAAATGTGAGATGCAAAGGTTTTTTTCCCAGACAGAGAAATAATAACTTCAAGGGAGAGCACACTAGGGGTAGACACCCTGGTGCCCTCCAGATATTTGGGACTACAACTCCCATAAGCCCCAGTCAGCATGGCCAGTGATTATGGGTACTTTAATCCAAAACAATTGGAGGGTACCAGGTTGCATACCCCTGGCATGTCTCTATGAAATCCACTTTTCATTCCAACTTTGAATGAAGCAGTTCATTCTGAAGCAGTTCATGTCATGCTAGGAAATGCTAGAATTTTTCACTAGAATGCAAGACTACTTGCTAAATTGGCCATTCTTTTGGCTTTCCAATTGAAAAGAGAAGACTCGCACTACGTAGGTTTAACCCTAGCGCGCATCCTCAATATTCTGTTGTGGGTACCTTTTCCCAGCCCATCAATGCTCTCTCCTTCTGGAGAGTAGTAGGCCATAGATTCAGTCACTGCAGAATTGGGATCCCAGACTATTTGGAGTTGCACTTGACTGGTTCTCGAGAGGTTTTCTAGCATCTAGCATGACAGTTTGGTTCTTCTCGCAACGTTAAACCAATATTGAAGGGACAGGTACACTGGTATTCATAGTATGTATATGTGTTGGTCTGGCGTGTATATTTTGGTTGTTACCCCTCCCCACTCTAGAACGGCAGCCTCAAGAACTTAAACCAACTCATGAGGGTCTAGTCAATATGTGGGCATCATCTCGGGCTGTCATTGCTGGGCTGCCTACCAGAACAGCATCTCCCCTTGGCCCTTCACTGCCAACAGCATTGCAGGAGAAACGGTGGCAGTAGCAACCCTGAAAGGCACAAAGGTCCAATTTCTCATGCCTCCATCTCAGTCCACCTGTCCTTCTTGCTGAACATGCCAATGTGGGTGAACGTTCTATGCACCCATTCTCATCTGCCCACACTAAGTACTTCTATCGTGTACACAGAGCATTCCCTGATGTTGAACAAGATAGGGCAGCTGTTGGTGTTGTGGCTTTTGTGGCTTTCCTTGTGCATACTTGGGCTCTGCATGCATAGGAGTGAGATGTTTGAGAAGGATGCCACTTTGTTTCCAAATGGTGCATGTTTTTCTTAACTCTTACAAATGAACACAGTGCTGATCCATCTGTAGTTATTGGCTACCGAGATGCAAATTCCCAGATTGGCTCTATACCAGCTCTGTTCTAATCGACTACAGTGTACGGAAGTCTGGATCCAACTAGAAGGCTGCTGTGATTGGCATGCTAGAGTTCATGTGAGGTTTTCAGTGACGTCTGTTCTGATTAATTCCATATCATATCGTTACTCTTTTGTGGTAACTTGTGATCCCACCTCCTCTTCACTCTGTCATCAGAGCCGGAAATGAGGGGGAGCAGGGTGTGTAGGGGTGACATCAAGTATCTTTATGTAGGAAATTTACCTTGCCCTCACAGTTCAGCACTGGCTGCTTCACAGAAGAAGCCTATATACAATGGAATACTTGAATAAACTTCATCTGCAGTTCATTGATCAATAATAGTCAGGGCAATAGGAAAGCTGGCATGAAGATAAAAGCTGATTCTGTAATTGTAGGCTTCCTTCTGATCTGTTTAAAATGGCTACAACCGAGACAAATGGATGCTGAATATTTGCAGCAAAGTGGAGAGAGAGAGAGAGAGAGAGAGAGAGAGAGGCGTATCACTGTTGACACATTCCCCACAGTCCAGCTTTCCCCAACCTGGTGGTCTCCAGATGCTGGGAGTTGTAGTTCCATACATTTGTAGAGCACCAGATTGGGGAAGGCTGCCAAAGTTAAACAGTGTCCAAAAGGAACAAACAGTTGCATTCTACAACTTCTCAAGATTTCTACAATGCTCTTGTAAGGCATATCCTAATTATTGGCCCAAGTATGCCCAGACCACCTCTGCAAGAGCTTGATAGACTCTTAACACATAATGGATGAGAACTGGATTTGTGGGGGGTGGGGGAGGAGGGGGATTGTTAGCACCATTTAGTCATTTGTCTGCTGATGTTGTTGGCAAGCATCTGGTATTCCCCTGCACACTGCAGCAACATGGGATTGCACACTGCTGTGGTTGCATGTGGAGGTGAGCTTGGTTGGTTTGGAGAAGCCTCTTGGAGGAGTAAAAGTGAATCTAATTGTATTCTTTTGAGACTGTGTGGTATTGGTTGTGAAAGACATGGGGTGCTCCTAAAATGATACTGGTTCAATACATGCTCAAGAAAAGCTCAATATCTTACTGAAATTATATTTTTATATTAGTCTCAGAGCTTTTCTATCTCAGATCTACAAAGTGTTCAAGTCACACTTTACCTGGTGTTTTATTACCAAAGCAACCCCTTGAAGTCTCACTTTCCCAGTGGTCTTGGATTAAATTAAGTGAACACTGAAAGAGCCCATAGTTGTTGTTTGTGGCCCCTGAGCACTTCCACACTAGGAAAAGCCAGTTATGGAATCTTCTGTGGCTTCTCTTGGGAGCACAAGGCTTACAAGGCAGTCCCTCCTTCCCCTCAGAGGTAGTGAGGGATTTCTGCCCTCTCCTGAAAGTCAAACCAAGGGAAACAGAATCTGAATCAAGCTGTGTCCCCTGCTGTTACAGAAGTGGATTAAGAAGAGCAAGTTATCACAGGGAGAAGCGGCAGAATTATAAGCAGGACTCTGGGAAGTGGGCGGTGCCCTTCTATTCTGATGGGGTTAGCATCGTACCAAGAAATGGTCATGCAAGTAAAAGACAGAGAGAGATGGAGATAAGAGAATGCTCTGCAAGTAACACTTCCATTTTGACTATGCTGTACCTTTGTCATGCCTTCCCCACCTCATATCATCTGCATAGGGCAAATTCTGGATGTGGGGAATAGGTAGATCTAAGCAGTACATCTCTCTCTCTCTCTCTGTCACGCTCACACACACACACACACACACTTCTTCTCTCTTCCTTTTCAGGAAAGGGCAGGTGGTGGCAACCTTTTATGCTCAACACTTAATTTCATACCAACAATTTAAATTGATTCTTTATTAAATATTTATCTCCTATAATTGCCCATCTGCCCGACACAATAGGGCTTTCAGTGTACATAACTATATAATTCAAGGTTCTTCATGTACCTTGCCTGAACATATTTATTGTAATGATCCTTTTCAGATTTTGTATCCTTTGTCTTTCTGATTTAACACTAACAATCTTCTAGTTGATCAATTGCTTTTTTCTGTATTTTTAATTTGCTTTAGTGTGTTCCCCTCTGTTAAGATTACTCTGAGCATGTTTGATGTTGGTCTGTGCGGCAGCTCTGTACATGTTAAAGATTTACACTCTTGAATGTGGAAGTTTTTATTATATGTCTCTTGATAGACTGTGATGCCAGCATAACAATGTCAGTCATTACTTTGCTGTACCAAAGTACCTGTGGCTTTAAAATGATATCCCTCTATATACACATGCACTCATCAAATTTTATTCACTGGTGTCCGGGTTTATATCATATGGTCAAGGAATGTAATCCTGTGATTTCATTTCTGCACTGTTCTTTTGAAAATTAAAAGAGAATACGTTTTTAATCAGTAGTGGACTGTTGTGCTGGAGAGCAAAAATCAGTGTGCGTGTGTGTGAGTGCATCTTACACAATGTCTGCAGAATTCAATTGAAGTATGGTTTCTACCTTTTAGGGGTAAATGAACTATCCTTGGTGCCCTTGTCCCAAAGGACACTGACAGTGACATCATACCCACACTTAACTTCTGAAATAATTGTACTTTAAAGGTGCAATCCTATGCATGTTTAGACAGAAGAAGTCCTACAACTCCCAGCTTTCCCCAGCCAGCTGGCTGGGGAAAGCTGGGAGTTGTAGGACTTCTTCTGTCTAAACATGCATAGGATTGCACCTTAAAGTAATGTGCCAGTCACTGTTTATGAGAAGATGCATATCATAACAGTACACTGAGGTTGCAGGTTTGTTGGGTGTGTGTTAAATATAAAAATTGCTCGCAGATTTGGTACCTTAAATGGGCTACAATGCAGCTGGAGAATGCCTGCTACTCAGCTAGGCATCCATGCCCTGCCTTTCAGCCCACCTAGAACTGCCACTGAAATTTTGGCAAAAGTTAATTTAAAAGCAAACACAGGGTTTCCCTCTCATGCCAGATATCTGAGGAGAGTCAAGAGGTTGTAGTTGTTTGTAAGCCCACTAAGATAAATTGGGGTTGGGGGGTGGCTTTGTGTTATCCCTAGCTCTGCCCTTTTGTTCATCTTTTCTCCCATGCCAGGAACGGTTCTGCCTGTGGAAAGCCCTGGTATGACCTGAAAGTCTCTTTTGTCAGACTCCCCTTTCTGAGTAGGACACCTCCACTATGAACTCACCTCCAAGAAGAGGATAAAACAATGCAAAAGCAAGAGGGCCTTACGTGGTGAACCAGATTAATACACCCTCATCGTATGCTGAGCAAGTATTTTTGATACTAATAAATGGGAAGCTAATTAAAGGTGCAATGAGATTTTTTTTAAAAGGACGTTCTGTACTTTCCAAGGACAGCCATCAGCTCACTGCACTACTGTAGTTCCCACTGAGATGGTAAGCCTGTGTCTGGGCTGTACTGCTCCAGGTGGAAGCTCACATGCCTCATCCTCCATACATAAAGTTCCCTGTACACAGAGAATTGGCATTTCCTCCTCCACCACCACCACCCCCTTCAAATTTAACCTGTGCAGCATCTTTCTGCCTACCCCATACAATCTAATGGAGCAGGTTTGCTCCTTGAGATTATACAGGACCACACAGAAACATGCTGGAAGGGCAAGACCTGAGGCTAGGTTGGGTAGCCTAGCCCTGGTGGGTCCTCCATGGGAGGTGGGTTGGATGGTTTATTTTATTGAAAGCATTTTTACCCCACACTTTAGCCAAAAAAGCTCCTAACATGGTATAGAAATATCAGTAGTAAGACAGTCCCTGCCCTCAGGTTTACAATCTGGAAGATATGACATAGGAGGAAAAAGGGATGGGGAGTGAGGAGGAAACAAGCAAGCTCAGGCACCCATTCTTAAAGTTACATTTCTTAACGCAAGCAGCTGGGATGGAAACAGTTTGGCTGCCAGGTTGGTGAAGGGTGGGAGGAGCCAATGGCAGCTGTTGTCTCAGCAGAGGTGATGGAATAGCCCCATTTCATTGCACTTGGTGTTGTTCCTGTAGCTTATTTATTATACCCATTTATATTGCATGTAACGGAGAAGAATTTGGGGGATTTAACAGTTCATCTCTCATTTGAGATGGGCTTTTGCAATTCCCTAAAGTTACTTTTCAAGCTTCAGCTTGAAGAACTTTGTTGGCATTGCGACACTTGCTTCACATGTACTCTTGCAAACACTTCAAAAGAAATCTAGCCTTCTTAGGTGAAGTTATGATAAATATATTTCGGCTAAAGTTTGGGTTTCACAATAAACTTGCTATTGAAACACCGATTATAAATTTGGCTGTTAATATTGTTGGGGGGTTTGCAGCCAGCGCTTGTATATTTGACTTCCATGTTTTCCAAATTCCGCTGCGCTGAATGGCAGGCAACCAGAACTACCTGATGTTATTATTTGCCATGTTTCTAATTCCTGGGGGCAGCTCAGCAAGTCTCCTGCTGGGACTACTAAATAACTCATGCGCAAGCAAGTGGGTGGGAGAGTTCCTTGTAAATCTTTAATAAAGAGAGTGATTTGAAAGCTTCAAATGAACAGAATATATTTACATTTTTGAGCACCCTATTTTAAAAATTTGTTTGGTTTCTGAAAGCATATGGACATCCTTGAAAGTGATCCAACATGGACAATATGTTAGATTTAGCCTGGGAAAGTTACATGGGGGCAGGGTTGGTTAAACAGCCACTTCCTGAGCACCATTCAAAACTGGAGCCTCCAGTAGCTGCTTCAAAGTAAATATGGAATGTCAGGTATGCTGGCTGTGTAGCTTGGCCCTAAACCTAGAATGCCATCCAAAGTGCAAACTATGGGTTGGATCCAGAGTTAGTCATGCTTAGAGTAGACTCATTGAAATCAAGTTTAAGACCATTTCAGTGGATCTACTCTAAACATTACTTAAGTCTGGATCCAACCCAGTGTTCTATATGTGCTCCATTGCTCCTGTTAAATGTACACCTGAACAATCAAAATGGATGCAAGTTTCCACAAAGGAGAGCAGTTAAACACAGTGAGGAGGATTTGTTGAGGAGGTGCATGCAAACTGTTCGGGCACTGCAATTTATAATTTCAACTGGAATCTAGTTAAATATCCAACAGCCCCTTGACAGGAGGCCAGTCAGCAACTGAAAAATCTGATATGAACCAGAATAGACCTGCACAACTTGTGACAGTCTCTGGTGGCTCTTTAAGATACACCCAAAGATTGTGATGTGCCTATCGTAAAAAGAGATGTATGTATTGTGTTCTTTTAGCTTTGTCTATTCCAGGCTGGTCATAGTGTTTGGTATCAACTGAAAATGAGCATTCAGGTGACTTAGAATGCATCAAATGCACAAACTGATATTCTCAATTCTTTGTGGTCCTGAGTATCTTAGTAGAATCCATGCATTTATTTAAAATGCCAGTATTACCAGCCTGCAAGAAAAAACAGCGGATTTGAGGTCAAATAGATCCACCGTTGCTCCTGCCTCCAGCAACGGCTATTCAGCAGAACACTGCCTCGGAATACGGAGGCTTCATACAGCCATAATGGCATAGAGATCTATCAACGACTATCTATCATCTCTTGAAATTGTCAAATGCCCTTCTTGAACCGGGACAATTACTGAAAGGTTACACAAACTGTGAAGAAGGTGGCTTTTGCTACCACAAAAAACTCATCATTTTGTTAAAATAATGTATTATGCTGTCTATAGGATATTTAATTATTTCTTTGAATACTTAACATCTTGTTCCCCCCCACACACACACACAAAAGAGGTTCAAAATTGCTTGCATAATAACAATAATTTAAAAACACACACACAATAAAATCAACATAATGGTCAGGTTGTATAGTGAATTCGTATAGTTGTAATTCTAACCCTATGCATAACAATTTAGGAGTAAATCCCACTGAACACGTTAGGGTGTGCTTCTCAGTAAAAATGTACAGGACTGAATGACAGTGGTGCTGGTTCTAGAACTGCACCGAACTTCAATTGTTGAAAATAATAATAGTAAAACTGAGCTGAAAGCCCTTTGTTTTACAGCTTGAGAGTGGGGGTGGGGAGAGGTAAAATTGCCCCTAACTCACCTTTTGCTACTTCCTCCATTTTCCTGACAATGGCGCTGGTGGTGGTGCCACCACTGGTAGTACTCCTCTGAATTGTGAGTAGCTGTCATTTTTATTTCGCATTAAGGCCCTATGAATGGTGTATATGCCATCACAAAGCATTGATCTTAGGGGATTTACGGGAAATTAAAATGTCGGCTACCCACAGCAGCAGTGCCGCCAATGGGAAGGCCCCCATATTTTTGCCACATTTTGCCCCCTGGAACATTACTGAAATGTTCCCTCCCCAATTTCTCCACCTATGAATGGCGGTTCCACCATACCCCTACTTAGTAACAGTATTTTTTGTGATTGAGGCACTTCACATTATCTCTGTAATCCTTACAACTCTGTAAAGTACGTAGACCTCTATTGTTCACTGTACCGTAGAGTTTGTATCATAAATGATCCCAGCTTCCCCCCAGTAGGGATGTACGGACTGTGTAAAATCCATTCCAGCCATGTTTTGCGGATTGTTAAGTACTCGTTCTGTCATCCGCCCATCGACAGAATCAGATTTTTTTTGTTTTAAAATTTGTGCAAATTCGCACAAGCAAAAATGCACAAACTCCACCCAAATGCGCATTTTCACACCTTAGCCTATGGGGGAAATGTGCATTTTTGGCTGGTTTTATTTTGCATATTTTTGATGGCAAAATTTGCGCAAAATTCAAGGAAGTTAGAAAACTTGTCCTCAAATCCACCTGAGAGGGGAAAGCCAATCTGCTGCAGAATCATTGGATCGGATTCATGAAAATCTGAACTCATTTGGTTCTGTTGTGGATTTCCCTGGCATCCCCCCCCCCCCCGCAGCAAGATGTTCCCGAGAAATGCTACAGGGTTTAGGATGAGAGACCTATGATGTTTTTTGTAATATTTTCTTTATTTATAAACTTCCCAGCAGAGCCTAAGTGGGGGGCCGAGGGACACTTTCAAATCATGCAGCGGCTTTGCTAATCCTGCATCAATTAGGGTGCAGACAACTCTTGTACCTCAGATTGCTTCCCTTTCAGTCAACTCGATGCTCCTCAATTGACTGTGTACATCTGATTCTCTCTAAATCCAAATTGCAAAGCAATTGTTTCTCAATACGCCCCAAGCATAGATCTCCACCCACACTCCTGCGGGTGCACTGCCTCTGCAGGAAAACGGCCACATTAAAGTTCTTAAGTCTCTGCCTACTTTAGGGAAAATCACAGTGGTAGATGCATTCACTTTAATCAAGAGTCAAATCATGATGATCCCCACATTGCAACAAGAAAGCTGTGCTTGGGAGGTAGTTGTTAGAGATGGCACTGTGGTTGGTATGCCACATCCTAAAACACTGAAGTGCTGCTTCAAGAAATCTGTATTTCCACTCGCAACATGCACAGGTTTTTTACCACTTCACCTGCCATGGAATTATAGTGAGATGCAGAGCATTTTCACATGCACGTGCAAACCCCATCCTCCATCATGCAATTCTTGGGATGCCCTGGGAAGAGGGAATCACCGTCAAACCGATTTAAGCCTGTTATATGTCAATCAGCCTTAGGTTCAATCCATTGCAGCTTCCATTTGTGTATCACACATTTGAGATAACTTTGGGGGCTCAGATTCAGTTTCATTATATATTCTTCAGCGTAGATGGATGAGCACACCGAATTTGCTGGCTGAAACCTGTTCTGTATGGATGAAGGCAGTGCATGCCTATTACTTGTGGGAATAGCTGCTGTGGTAAAGTGTCTATAAATAAATAAATAAATAAAAAGGAGGAAGGCATCCCTCCCCACATCCCAGGATCCCATCTGTGCTACCGTGAGCCCAGAAGGACAAACATGTTAGGAGGTGAGAGTTTTTCCTATGCAGAATATTTCCAACAGAAGTGCATAGAGGAGTTATTCTTGAAAAGGCATCAACAAAATATGGGATCCTTGTGACAGATCTAAATAAGGTCTATACTGCGAAGGGATGCTTCACTTGCGTAGCATGGTGTATGGCAATGCTTGATCCATCCTAGGAAAACAAGGTGAAGATTACAAATGAGCAATAATATCCATGTTAAAAAAAGATAACTTGTACAAACTAATCTTGTGCCAGCACTATGAAATGAGTCTCGGAGAAGAACTTATTTCATAAAATCATAGAATCATAGAAAAGTAGGGTTGGAAGGGGCCTATAAGACCATCGAGTCCAACCCCCTGCTCAATGCAGGAATCCAAGTCAAAGCATCCCTGACAGACGGCTGTCCAGCCTCGTCTTGAATGCCTCCAGTGTGAGAGAGCCCACCACCTCCCTCGGTAATTGATTCCATTGTCGTATTGCTCTAATAGTCAAGAATTTTTTCCTGATATTCAGCCGGAATCTGGCTTCCTGTAACTTGAGCCCATGATTCTGTGTCCTGCACTCTGGGATGATCGAGAAGAGATCTTGGCCTTCCTCTCTTTGACAACCTTTCAAGTACTTGAAGAGCGCTATCCTATCTTCCTTCAGTCTTCTCAAGGCTAAACATGCCCAGTTCTTTCAGTCTCTCCTCATAGGGCTTTGTTTCCAGTCCCCTGATCATCTTCGTCACCCTCCTCTGAAACCTCTCCAGCTTGTCTGCATCCTTCTTAAAGTGTGGTGCCCAGAACTGGACACAGTACTCCAGATGAGGCCTAACCAGTGCCAAGTAGAGGGGAACTAGTACTTCACGTGATTTGGGAGCTATACTGCTATTAATGCAGCCCAGCTAAGAACAACTATACCATGGGAAGGATCCAATGGTGTCCAGTTGCTAGCACTATTTATATTAGATCTGTGCACAAATAGCCTCTCAAAATTCTCCACCTTATTTGCGGGCAGAAAAATTTGGGAGATAATTTCACTGAATTTCTCTAGGTGAAGGAGAAATTCTCAACAGTTTCTCACAGGCAGGGCTCCCTGTTGGCTGGGCTTGTAGCTTCCTACATTTTTGGTAAGGGTTTTTAGGTTTTTCATGCTGCAACAGCATCAACTATGTTGACAGGCTGGCCTCCATTTTGCATCCACCACAATGCAAGTGTAAGGGCGGGGCAGTCTTGTGTCAAGCTCCCGGGATGAGGTGGAGTTAGTGCTTTGCCACACTGTGTCCTCCAATTTCCTCCAGAAAGTTTTCTTCTCCCAGGAAAGGGGCTTCCATTGTTCTGCCTCATTTAGGTTGAATTTCTTCGGGTGGTGTTTTTGAGCTTACCTAATCACAGCTAACCTCCCAAGCTGCCTGCACTTCCTGATCTGAAAAAGTCCTAAGGGAGGAATTAGCTCGTGGTGCCTTCCACTGGGCTTCAGTGGAAGTGCAGGAAGCTGAGGAGGCCGCAGGCTGCCAGAGAGAGGATTGTGCAGTGAAAAACAGAACACTTGTGCTCATTCCCTGGCCAAGTCCTAAGTAAAGTAAGCCCACGAAACCCAAACCCATCCCTTGAGAATTTCTCCTAAATTTCTTCACCGTTGAATTTCATTTTGAAAACAATTTCTCTCCCATCAAACTGAATGAGAATGGCTAAAAAAAATGTGGGAGAAAATTTTGGCACAGCACTAATTTATATTGCGCTAGCAGAAACCACAGCCTGTGCAATGTAGCAATGCTAGTAGCGCTTGCTAGTGCAATGAGTTTTCCGGGAAAGCCGTCATGCTTGCAAATGCTATTGATGTTGTGTGGGATCCTTCCTCATATTAGATCAGTGGTCCATCTAAACCAACAGACTGCCTATCACAGTGCCTAGTTGGCAGAGCAGAGATTTACTAGGAAAATACAATGACAACATCTGTCCCTTGAGGGAAGCCTTTAGCATCTTGTAATAATTTGAAGCCTTAAAAAAACAGCTATTTAAATTATTGCCATATATTCCTCTAATCCATACATTTATTTATGTTAATGGCCATGGCTGCAGCCCACAGCACTACTTTAAAGGTGAAGATATATTTTCGTTTCTATATATTAAACTTGATGACTATCAGTTTCATTCAGCCTCATTTTTTTTTACTTGCAGAGTGAAGCATTTGTCTGTTCTGATTATATAAACCTCTACCGTGTATCATAGAATCATAGAATAGTGGGGTTGGAAGGGGCCTACAAGGCCATCGAGTCCAGCCCCCTGCTCAATGCAAGAATCCAGGTCAGAGTATCCCTGACAGGTGGCTGTCCAGCCTCGTCTTGAATGCTTCCAGTGTGGGAGAGCCCACCACCTCCCCAGGTCATTGGTTCCATTGTCATATTGCTCTAACACTCAGGAAGTTTTTCCTGATGTTCAGCCGCAATCTGGCTTCCTGTAACTTGAGCCCATTCTTCTGTGTCCTGCACTCTGGGAGGATCGAGAAGAGATCCTGCCCTTCCTCTCTGTGACTACCTTTCAAGTACTTGAAGAGTGCTATCATATCTCCCCTCAGTCTTCTCAAGGCTAAACATGCCCAGTTCTTTCAGTCTCTCTTCATAGGAGAGTATACCCCCTCAGTTGCTTTTTTCCTAAACTAAAGAGCCTCAGGTGCTCAAAAAATAAGATTATTTCTCCCACTAATAATTTCAGTAGTCTGGGGGATGAGGTGGGAATGATACCCCTTCCCCAGTTCTCTTCCACCCTTTTTTTGAGATGAGATAACCAGACTTGAATATATCATTCTGTGGACTTTCCTGGTAGCATTACAACTTTGAGGAACTGTTACACATATACAAGAGTGTGGAGGGTAGCAGTGGAGAGTGGTGGCTCCGATGTCAGTGGGGCAGTGAATCCACCCTGGGTTTCAGTCAGAACCAGTCAGAACTCTAAAGGAGCTAACCATAGCTCCTTTAGAGTTCTGACTGGCTTTGACTGAAACCCAGGGCAGATTCACCTTGCCACTGACATCGGACCCACCAGCCTCCACTGAGGGGTACTGGTATCCCATGCTGCCTTCTGAACTCTTTCGTGTAGCAGTTAAGAGACTGAACTATGAGCAAGGACAATAGCATCCTATGTCTCTATCTTATATCGAGTCAGGCCATTGATATATCTAGGTCAGTATTGTCTACACAGACTGGCAGTGGCTCTCAGAGATTTCAGACTGAAAGCACAAACCATGGTGTAGGTTCTTAACCATGGTTGGTACAAACCATGGGGTGAAGGGGTCATTGAGCAAAGGAGAAGGTTTTCCAGCAAGCCCTCCTTACTCTCAAGGAGACCCTTTCCTGCCCCTCCCTAGGAACTCCAGCTTACCTGGCAAAGGCGGGGTCCTCCTGGAGAGACTATCTAGGCATAAAATCTGCACTCTCTGACTCTTCCACTGTCCTGCTTCTTGTGGCCTGCCTGTATCTTCAGCAATAGCAGCCTGTGAGCTTTCGTGAAGCAGTGACTGAGCAAAGGAGAAGGTTTTTCGAGCAAGCCCTCCTTACTCTTAGGAGCTACAGCTCACCTGGCAAAGTCAGGTCCTCCCGGAGAGACTATCGAGGCAAACTGTCGTTGCATGGTTTGGTGTGATGTCTGAATTAGCCCACGAGTGAGGAATATGCTCATATAAAGCACACACGTCCCCTGTGGCTGGTTCTGAGGGTTAATTCAAACACGACAGTAACCAAGTGGAGGAAATGTTTCCATATGGTAGTAGCAGCATGAAAGGTGAGAGCCACTTATCATGTGCTTTGGCCCCTTCCTGTGGAGAGTTTCCGTACCACTGCAGCACATGCCAGGAGATTAGCAGGGTTGCTGATCCCCACAGTACAAAACCTGAACTAGATGTCAGAAGAGATTCCAAGCTGTATGTCTCGGCATCGCTGTGCTGTGTGGCTTGTCCAGCTTAGCCTCATAGAAGTGGCTATTGGTGGTGGGGCAATGCACGTCACACTGACGTCGTGACACACATTGTACCCCACTACATATTATCTGGAAGACATCGCTGTCTAGTTAAAACCTGAGCAGTTCTCGAGCGCTAACAACGGATGCGCTGAAGAGCAGGCTGGCCCAAGATATTTTGCTGCCTGAGACAAAGGACAAAATGGTGCTCCCCCTCCACAAAATACTTGTACAGAAGCTGTCTGGACTGCCAACTGAATCTTACTTCAACACTGGTAGGAGGACAGCATGCTCCTGAGCATCACCTGAGGGCAGCAGGCTAGCTTAGGAGGGAGAGGGCAAGTTGCCTCCATAGCATCTGCTGTCTGAAGCAGCTGCCTCACTCTGCCTCATGGTAGGGCCGTCCCTGCTGAAAAGCCACCCATGGAAGCCTTTCCAGTGGTTTCCATACAGTCTGACTTGGGCCTCAGAATATGGCGAAGGGCCACTGCTCGGTGGCAGGGCACCAACTTGGCATGCAGGAGGTCCCAGGTTCAATCGCTGGCATCTCGTGATAGGGCTGGAAAAGACACCCCTTTGGGGAGCCACTACCAGTCAGTGTAGACCAACCTTCCCAACCTGGTGCCCTCCAGATGTTTTGGATTACAACTCCCAGCATTCTTGATCATTGGCCATGCTGGCTGGGGCTGATTGGAATTGAAGTTCAAAGCATCTGGAGGGCACCAGGTTAGGGAAGGCTGGTCTACTCTAAGCACAGGTAAGTTTGCATCCAGCCCAAGGAAAGAAGCAAGCCTCAAGATGAGGCCTGAGCCCCATATGTGCGGTCTTGCATACATGGTGCTCCTGCACGTGTATTCAACGACAGGCTGGCCCTAAAATTAGGCACAGTGAAGCTGCTTCCTCAGGCGGTAGATGCTGGGGAGCGGAGGCAGCAGCAGCAGCAGCAGCAAGGTATTGAAGGAGATGGTTTAAGGCAGCTTTCAATCATCAGTCTTGTCCTTAGAGTCTGTAGTTTAGACAGCTAGGAACAGATGTTTCAATTGAGCATTCCTGAACTCTTCTTTTTAGCCTCTCTGCACAGTACCCTTGAAATCCAATCTTTCTCTCTCTCTCTCTCTCTCCATACCAGAAAGCAGAACTATTCAGTAGCAGATGGACTGCTTATTTATAACTAAGGGGAGGAAAGTGAAGTGGCTGGTCTGTAACTGACTCCCACATGCTCTGTATTAGGCAGACAGAAGGACGGGCCACATACAATCCATGTGGTGGAGGCCCAGATTAACTAGCAACTTATACGGCTGGCTTCTTCCTCAGCAGTGGGGGCCCACACGGAAACCCCACCATGAGCCACAAGGCTGCGATGAATTTCGCATGTAACGGCCATCCAGCTGGTGGGCCTGGGGAACATATTTGTCATCTCCGTTTTAAGCTGTCCTTTTGAAACAAAAGCAGAGTTCAGGGGATTTGAATGACAGCTTGCAGGCTGCGTGCTTTACTTGGGTGAGTCTATCTTAGTCAAATGGCATTTCCTGAAAACAGCCTTCCTCTGTTTGCTGGCGAAGGCCAATCAAAATGACAGTGTGCACCATGGCCTCTTAACGGCATACAAGAAGATATCTGCGATGGACTGCCCCCAAAAAGGAACAGCCTGTCTGGCTTTGGACTGTGACAGCAAATAAATGTTTCACTTGCTTTTTTAAGGTCCTGCCACCTCATCATGAAAAAACACGCTTTGGTGTTCAGGGCTGTGCATTCTTTCCTTAATACTTCGGCTGTTGGTTGGGGTAGAGAATATAGAATGCAAGGCATTTTCATTCTTGCATTGTACAATCCGTCCCCTCCCAAATGCAAGGGGATCCTCACCAAGAGCCTATGGAGCAGGGCCGGCATCAGGTATGAGATGGCCCTTGGCTTAGCACCACTGATGGACTCCCCCGGCACCAACTGGGCCTTGCTACCATTCCTCCCACACACCGCCTGCCACCGCGTGGTCTAGGGTGGCCACTTCTGAATCACCAAAAAAAGAGAAAATACATTGTCCAGAAATCCAGAGTGGGTCAGGATCAGGCCAAAGTGCTCCAAAACAGGTTGGATCACTTCAAAGTGCTTCAGGCTGATCCAGACAGCCACCGTGCGAGCCCCCCACTCCTTACCTGGACCCCTGGGGAGCATAGAATCAAAGAATAGTAGGGTTGGAAGGGGCCTATAAGACCATCGAGTCCAACCCTCTGCTCAGTGCAGGAATCCAAGTCAAAGCATCCCTGACAGAGGGCTGTCCAGCCTCATCTTGAAGGCCTCCAGTGTGGGAGAGCCCACCACCTCCCTAGGTCGTTGGTTCCATTGTCGTATTGCTCTAACAGTCAGGAAGTTTCTCCTGATGTCCAGCCGGAATCTGGCTTCCTGTTAACTTGAGCCCAGTATTCCGTGTCCTGCACTCCGGGCTGATTGAGAAGAGATCCTGCCCTTCCTCTCTGTGACCACCTTTCAAGTACTTGAAGAGCACATGCAGCTATCACCATCTTGGAGGGAGCTGCCATTTTGAAAGAAAATGGCAACTCTTCTTCTTCCAGTAAGAGGACTCGCCATTTAAAAAAAAAAAAGATAACACCCTTGCAGAGACTGATGGCTGCGCATGCTCCCGACTGGTCCAGGTAAGGAGTGGGGGGAGGGGAGTCTTTTGTGGTGCTGCTGGTTGGGGGGGCTCACGCAGTGGCGGAGGGGTCTGCTTTGGGTCTCCAGATCTTGCTTCAGCTCTGGAGCCCAAAGCAGGTTGCCCCAGCTCCAGAGCAGGCCAAGGAGGGTTGGGGCCGATTCGGGACCTCCAAATCGACCTACAAAGTGGGTCAGGGGGGCTGTGCACAGCCCTATTGTAGATGGGCAACAGCTCTTATGGGTCATTACCTTTGAACTGGAATTGGTCAGGACAGCCCTTCCAATAGAGGACACCTTCAAATAAAGGACTGCCCTCTGTAAAAGAGAACACATAGTCACCCTAACTTGGGCCCTCTGGCAGCAGTGGCTCAACGTTTTTTGGCAGCAGGGAGAGGGGGCAGAGGAATTGAAACAGATCACATATCAAAGGATATATATTAACAATTCTTAACATGTAAGTTGCTGGATCACCACAAAACACAGAAGAAGGTAAGTCTTACTTTGCTGAAACAGCTTTGGAGGCCTTTGTTTTTGACTGGCCAGAGTAGAACTCCAATTTGTACTTCAGTTCTTTGTTCTGCAAGTTTAGGAAAAATGCGCAAGTTTGTTTCATTTGAGCACCAAATAATAATGGAAGTCAGGTAAGTGCCCTCACCTGCCTTATTTATCTAGATGGTTTGTACGATACTGAACATTTTGAACTAAATGAAAAGTTTTGAAAAACAGAGGTGTCCTTGCATAGTGTGACAAGGACAAATGCTGAATTTAGAAAATGTACAGTTCGATAATGGGGTCTTGGAGAGAGAAATCCTATGGTCCTGGAGGAGTGCCCCATAGAATCCAGAATCCGATCCTGTCAGACACCTGGCCCCCGGCCTCCTTTGCAGTCAAGCTGTGGACTCCTATTCCCAGCCAATTACTTTTATTATGCCAACTACAAGCAAACGGGCCTTGCCTCAGGTGACAGACAGTATTCTCATTCGCAGCGATCCATGAAGGGGCCATTAAGGACAGGCTTCTCTAAAAGTCAGTGCATAATACAGGATTATGTTGACTTCAGGAAGTCACCTGAGTTATGGCACCATGAAAAAGAGTTGCTACAAAACTGCCCCTGGCTACTATGGACTCCCCTTCCCAACCTGGAGGGATTACCAAGTCCCGGCCTCAAGCTGGGTCTTTCCGTGAGGTTGCCTCCCTAGTTGCAAGCCTCTTCGAAAGCCCTGTGACCCCGTGTTGCTCCTCCCTCTTTATCTGATGCCTGACTCTTGGGTCCCTTATTCCTACCACTTCCTCCTCCTCTTTGTCAGGAGTCTGCATTCCCATGTGTTCAGAGGGCCCAGCCTGGCTGCCCTCCAAATGATTATTTTATTTTATTTATTTACAATATTTATATACCACTCCACATCAAAAATTTCAGAGTGGCAAACAACAAGAGAAAAGAATAAAACCCCAAATGATTAGCCAACAGCTGGGCTTCCTCCTGTCACTGTTATTTTCACTGGCCTCCTGCTCCCGCAACCAGGGCACTTTGACGAGGCCTTCCAACTCCAATTCCCCGTCTGACTCAGAATCAGTTCCATGTCTTCTTGGGACACATATGTAGAGGTGCTGGGCCCAATCCCTACAGATCCCCACCCCACAGGTACTGCAGGAAGAACAGCACCGGCTGCTTCCCAGGGTTGCAAATGAGGCCTCCGAAGGAGGGGAAAGTTGGAGTTCCATGGGGTGGGGAGGGGTGGGGCTGGGATACAAGGAATCCTATGGTCTCTCCAGCCATGGCGCAGCCCCTGCCAGCACACTTCCTCTAGACAGTTATAGAATCATAGGGTTGGAAGGGGCCTACAAGCCCATCGAGTCCAACCCCTGCTCAATGCACGAAGCCTGATTCCCACCCAAGTACTAACCAGGGCTGACCCTGCTTAGCTTCCGAGATCAGATGAGATCAGGCGTATCCAGCCCTTAGCTCAACATCCCTTTACCTTTGCTTGGAGTAGCTCAATCTTTTCTTTCAGGCTTTCTATTCTTTCATCTTGATGTTTTAGTTCATTATTCAATTCTTCCATCTAAAACCATTTGGAGAAATAAAATTAGTAACAAAACTTGCTAGATGTGGTTTTGTGAAACCGCATTCATGAAACTAGGAGGTTGCGTCATGGCTCCTCAGGTCCCTCAGTGGAAGGCAGCTCTTGTGGTAGGGTTTTACATTATCCGCTTTCTTGTGAGGAGAGCACCTGGAGATGTATGTTGTGCTGAGCAACCGAAAGCAAGCAAGCACCCAGAAAGACGGAGCAAGTGTGTCAGGCAGCATCCGTTTTCCCCAGCATTAACAGATCCTCTCCTGTCAGCCAGCTGCAAAAGTCAGACTTCACTGGCTAAATTCAAAATGTTTATCACCAGGCCTTCCCTGAACAGAGAGGGTGCATTCTAGTACCCACCAGCCCTCAAAAGCCATCTGGCTCCATTTAAGTAAGGCCTTTCTAGTAAACAGTGCTGAGTTAGGAAACATCTTTAGCTATTTGCGACTTTAAAAAAAAACTTTTCTAGGCTCTCTCGTCACTTGACAGCCAAAACATTTTTTTTTTTGCAGGTCATTTAGCTCACCCTTTTCCCACACATGCTTCACTAAGGGCACAATCCTATCAAGATAGGCGGCCGCCTCCGAACTCGGAGGTGACCGCCTATCCTAAGCAGGCCTGGAGAAGCACGGAGGGGATCATGCCCTCCATGCTTCCCCGCCCTGCTTTTTTGGCTAGACAGCTGATTGAGGCTGTCAAGCCGCAGGAGCACAGCGCGGGGAAGGAAGCTGCTGTGCGACACATAGGATGTGTCGTACACACAGCTACACTCTCCCCATCCCAGAACGCCCCCAGCCACACCCCTTTTTGACCCCTCCATGCTCCTCTTGCGAGCACAGAGGCTGGGGCTGTTCCGCACTGCCTCCAAGGCAGCGCGGAAGTGGGGGAAGGTCAGTTTTCTGGGAACCAACCTCGGAGCGCGGGCTCCGAGGTCGGTTCCCGGAAAACAGCATATCCAATAGCCATCTAGCCACTGTCTAGCGGCCACAGGATCGCTCCCTAAATTATTCTATTCCCTTGTAGAGGTGTACAAGTGTTTCCCCTTTCTCAGAATAGCTAGTATAGACTGGGATGCGTACTTCTTCTTCTTAATTTTTTGCATGTTTATTCAAAAAAGTTGACCTCTCAAAACCAGTGCTCAGCCAAACTAGCCAATTCAGGTTTTCATAGCAGCTCTACCTAATCCTATGGTCCCTGGGAGAGAGCCCCAGGGACCACGGGAGTGCTCGGAAAAACCCTTCCAAAGTCAGAGACAGCGTTCCAACCCTGGAAGGGGGAATCGGAGATCTGACTCCTGCACCCGACCCCTCGCAGCCAGTGTGGAAAGAACCGCGCCGACTGCACTCCGAGGTTGGAAAAGCTACTGAGGAGGAGGGGGAAAGGGGGCATTCCAGTGGGAAAGGAGGAGAGGAGACTGAAGAGGCCAGATTACAAGATATCCGGAGCCTCCTCCAGCCTCCTTCCCTCCCCCTCTGAAGTGCCCTAGCTAGACGGGCTGAAACGCCTGTCTAGTGAAAATCAGCACAGATGGAGGATGGGGAGGTGATTGCCTCCACTGCTCCTCCTGCCCTGCTGGCTTCAGCCCAAAAGGGCACAGGAATCTTGGAAGCCTCTGAGTTCAGAGGCTTCCAAGCAGCGGGGGCGCAATCGATAGGATTGCACTCTAGCTTTCTTATTTTGTATAACCATTCTGGCATACTTTGATTCTGACCGAGGCATAACGAAGAGGTATATTAATAAGGTTTCGGACCCACATTTTATTTATTTATTTATTTATTGCATTTATACCCCGCCTTTCTTCCTCTCGCAAGGAACCCAAGGCGGCTTACATTATCCTCCTCCTCTCCATCTTATCCTCACAACAACAACCCTGTGAGGTGGGTTGGGCTGAGAGTCTGTGACTGGCCCAAAGTCACCCAGTGAGCTTCCATGGCCGAGTGGGGACTAGAACCCGGATCTCCCAGCTCCTAGTCCAACACTCTTGCCACTACACCACACTGGTACATACTTTATGGTACCTTAAGGCACCCCTCACCAACCTGGCACCGTCCAGATGTGTCGGACTACAACTTCCATCACCCTGAGCTAGCATGGCCATTGATATCTGCCTCAGAGGACCTTATCCAGATGTCAACACCAGCACTCCAGATGGTTCCTCTCATCAACCCCCCCACCCATGTGTAGAATTCTTTCCTCAGAGATCTTCTCCTAGTGCCAAGTCTGATGGGTTTTCAGGACCACATGAAACTCTTTTTTATTTCCCCAAGTCTTTTTGATCTCATGATTTTAAATTCTGCTCTGTGCTACTCTTGCTGCTTGCTGTGCTTTTAACTTGCAGCTTTAAAAAAAAGTGAGTTTAAATTGTGCCATAAGCCGCGCTGAGAAGCCTCTTCAAACGGAAACCATTATTAAAATTAAAACAGAGAAGATAACAGAGAGTTGAACTTAAAACAAGAAAGAAAAATGGGTTTCTCTCCCTGTGTAAATCTGAAAGTCTCATGTTTTAATATAATTTTAATTGTATTGTTGTTTAATTTATATTTTAACTTTTGTATATTTTCATATGTTTTAATTGTATATGTTTTAATTTTTGTAAGCTGCCTTGTGTCCCAGTACTGGGGGAAAGGCGGGGTATAAATATAATGATGGTAAGTTGGCTGTGGCTTTGCTATCGGCCAAACCGAGGTGAATCATACCCAAGATGGCAGTGTGCTGATCCACTTTGCAAAGCAGACACACACAAAAGTGGAAGTTTCAGAAGGTTAATGCATTAGCAGGGTTAATCATATATAGCCAATTCAATAATATACTAAGGAAAATATCTTTAAATAACTCAAATGATCTGATTTGAGTTATTTAAAGATACTTTTGCCATTTTTGATAAGTATATTATTGAACTGGCTATATATATTGATCCTGCTAGTAGTGTGATACCTAATATGCCTAATATTCTCTTTGTTTTGCAACTCCATTCCTTGAATTTTTACTTCTTCCTTTAGCAATGGTATCCTTGTTATCTCTGCTAACTTCTCCCCCTTTTGTACAGTCACTCATTTTGCAGTCATCTTTCTTGCCAAACGCCCTTAAATAATTGTGTTTCAAGCAAAACAATATTACATAGTACAATAGCAGACCTAATATAACCAAAATAAGTAGCTACAGCCAACAATTTCCCCCCAAAAGATTGAAGAATAAATTCTAAACTGGGTTCATGATGATGGACTACAAAATTAAGACTGCAGTCTTATGCAACCTCATTGAACGCAGTGAAGCTTACTTCTAAATAAAAAATGTGCAGGATTGCACCGCACAGATGGAATTGCTCATGTGCCAAACAATTTTTTTAAAAATCTGGAGTGAAATGACTTTGGCAAATCTTATCAAAGCAAATAGGGAGAATTAGCAGAAAATCCTCCAGGAATAAGTGTCAGTCTCTGATCAATCAAACAAATGAAACCTGCAAGAAGATGTTGCAGTCTGCAGTGCTCCTGTTCTGGGTTAAAGCCAGCCATGTCCTTTTCTAGGATACTCCATTCCATTCCATCCACCCTGATTTTTCATTCTCCTCCAACTCCGAAACAGTCAGCATTCCATGGACAGCGAGCATGCTCAGGCCTTAATGGAATGTTTTGGGGGGATTCCCCATGCCCAAGGATTTTTTTCTCCCCTTGGGGATGGGGCAGCACATTTTTGTTTGTGCTTCTGCTCAAGCTTGCTGATGCCTCCCTCTTGTGCTTGGATGGTGCCATTTTGGCTGCGGAAGGAAGGACCCCATGCTCTGAGAACAGCTTTGCTATTAGTATATAGGAACAGATGACTCTAACCTGGTGTATCACACCACGTAGGTTTTGATGCTGGGAATGGATGACGTGATCCAAGTGGCTAATTTGCTCTTGAAGTGTGGAAATCTCTGTCTGAACAATTACACAGCTGGTAGAGACAAAAATGAAAAGTGAGCACACTGAGACCCTGGCAAAGCGGTTCAGGACGGAAAGCTGCAGGTGACCTGGGACAAAACAATCGGCATGAACGTTAGGGATGACTGGGCCCATCTTACTAGCCACAGGGACCATGAGCTGGGACCTTTTCCTGTGAACAGGACCTGCCCAAGAGCACAGTTTGCCTGATACTGTTGGCGGCCCCTGTCTCACTGAACCTTTGGCATAGGGAAGCAAGCTGGCGAAAGCACCCCGCAGATGGTACGACTGCTATTTAGCAAGAACTGAGGCCCTAACAAGGCGTTCCTGGGGATGCACAGCCACCAGAGGTCCCAGTCTGCTCGGCAACATCCAGACAGATGAGGTGGCCACGTCATGCTCAGCAGTTCCCTGCCCCACTTCATCAGCTGCTGCTTCAATTGTGGGAAATGCGGAGTGTGATACCAGGCCACGGCTGCTCTTTCACTAGACGATACCATGGAATTGTGGCAGGAACCCATCCCACCGCAATGCCTGCTTTGGGTCTCAGGCAGCTTTGTCCAACCCGGTGCCTTCCAGATGTGTTGGACAGCAACTCCCATCATTCCCAGCCAGCATGGCCTCTGGGCTGCAACTCCCATCAGCCCCAGGCAACAGGGTTGTTGGACTACAACTCCCATCAGCCCCAGCCAGCAGAGCTATTGTCCATGCTGGTGGGAGTTCCAGTTGAACACATCTGGAGGGCACCAGGTTGGGGAAGGCGGGTCGAAGGTGTGCATTTTCTCTGAGTAATGAAGGAACCTGGCTTGAGTTTCATCTCCCTTTGCTGCTAAGCATTTGCGTGGGCGTGCTTGGGCGGGGGGGCTTAAGTGTAAGCCAAATGGCATTGGAAACACACACAGAATTGCTGGCACTGCAGCACCGAGGAACACCAGCCAACAAACAAAAGCCACAGAAGCCCATCAGTGGTTTATTCAGGAATTAAATGTGTTTCGAGTGGAGATCTTTTGTGGGGTAGAATCTATACAGTTGCTCTCACAGCCTAAGTGAAGAAATACTCTGCAACAGTTCTTCATTCAGCCATTGATGGCCCTTGTGTTTTTTGCCCTTTTGTCAGTAGTTCAAGCAGCATCAAGCTGACCAAGATCAACACTAAATCAAATGGGAAGCCCCAGTTCTACAGTAGCCATTGATCACTCACCTGTCTCCAGGTGATCAAAGGTGAGAGTCACCCCACACATTCAGAATAATTAGGGGATGTCATGGACTGCACCACTGCAGATTGTATGTTTAAATGCTTCCCTTTTGTAAAAATTAATTAATTAACGGGTTGGATCTAGACTTAAGAGCAGACCTGCTGAAATCAATGGGATTTAGGTTAGTCATCACTCAGTTAGGTCTTATTGATTTCAATAGGTCTATTCTGACTAAGTCTGGATCCAACCCAAAATATTCATTGTGCTAACCACCCCACCCACCTCAAAACAACTGGGAGGAAGACTCAATCCTGTGATGTGCTGATGCTCTATTTTCAGTCCTTTCTGCAGTCCCCCAATTTGGAGTCTGAACTGGTACAGTCCCAACAACACTGTACCATGTAATTATTCTGAATGTGAAGATGGCTCTAAGAAAAAGCTCACACAAGCCTGAGGCATATTGGCTCTAATGCAGTGCAGTGCAGGAGCAAACATAGAGATGAGCACGTACATTCCCAAATCACATGTGGTATCTGTACACAAAAATGCATCCCATCTGTGGAACCCATCCTTCCTTTCTGTGGGAGACAAATCGTGTAGTGATTCTACAGGCACACACTATGTGGGGCACATATAGGCAGAGTGTATGTGAACTGAACATTCACTGCTACATTCTACTACATTCCACCATACTTTGTGTTTGGAATGTGTTTGTACACCAGCCCTTAGGCAACCAGCTTAGGAAACAGGCAGTGGCTTGCCTCAGAGGCAACAGGCACCATTATTTAATTAGCATTTTAAAATTAAAATTAGATCATGACTGAACACCCTACTGGAAATGTTATAGACCAAACTTAAAAAAAAGAAGAGGGAGGCTAAATTGCATGTCTTACACCATGTATAAGATTGAGAGTTTGGACTATAACAGACTTCATTATACTTAGACTAGAACCATTAAAATCAGTGGGACTTAAGTCCATCATGACTATCTTAAGTCCAAATGATTTCAGTTGGTCTACTCTAAGTATGACTAAATCTGGATCCAACCCTTAAAGTATAAAGAGCTCTGCTCTTTACTAGTAAGAAGACTGTACTGTCCTTTCCCATTTAAAAGCTGACAAATACCCATTAAATTCTACTGTGTTTCTTTTAAAGCTGTCTGCCATTTCTGCAAACCTTTGAGTATTTTCTGCATTTGACATCATCTGGTGCAGCTTCTCTTTTAAAGACCGTTTCTTTTCGTTCAACGTTTTCCTCTCCTAGGGAATAGCAAAGTCACAAGAATCACACTCTGTGCCCATTTTTGAGGAATAAAAAAACTGTCAGAGTTTCCAAGAAAGGAAGAATGGCAAAGCTTTCGTGACTCCAATTTTTGTTTGGTATACTTACAGCTCTGTTTTTTGGATTGAGCCAGGAACAAAGGGCATGGTTCCTCATCTCTATGTCTCGAGCTCAGAGGTGGGAAACTATTTTCAACCTGAGGGCTGAACTGACCCTGGGACATAGAGATTCATGCCCTGTTCATTCATTCATTCATTCATTCATTCATTCATTCATTCATTCATTCATACTCTCTCTCTCTCTCTCTCTCTCCTCCCCCCCCCCCCAATTCATACACAGACAAACACACACTCTGGTTTTCTGAAGTACTTTGATTTCATCTTGCCCTGTTAAGATATGGAACCATTTGAAAGACTGATTCACCCGGTTCACACAATCGCTGTAGCAACAACTGGCCATGGGTTATGTGAGAGTTGTTTCTTCCTTAAACAAGCCATGCCACCTGGGTTCAGATGACACAGCAAGCTGCATCTGGGCAGGTAATTAGGCAAATGGTGCCTGGCACACACTGCAGCTTAAACAAGCCACTGTGGTTTGTTTAAGCCACAGTGATCATGTGAATCAGATCAATGTTCTGGAATAGCTGTGGGATGTAAAAAGATCGCAGTTCTCATAATCCTCTGGCTGTGTCACTCATGAAAATTCCTAATTTTGGAAGTTCACTGCAATTCTCCCAATCCGTGCCTTCCCAGAGATTACCAAGACAGGGCTTCAGTACAAGGTTTCTTACTGGATCTACCCTGTGGATGAGAATGCTCAAAAGGAAAAATGGGATTGCAGTTCTCAGGAGTGTAGCTGTGTCAGGGCTACAGCAAAGCAACACACATTTAATTGTTTCACATTTAAAAGGTTTCTCAATCTGACTCCTTGGCTGAGATTCTGTTATTAGAATGTGATCCCTTTGGCTTCCAAGTTAATAACAGAACAGATGGGGATGCTTGGATCTTTAAGTGATATGTTCACTGCTACAACTTCTTGTTGCTAATCACTATTTACTACAAAGAAGGTGGTGTTTGTTCACTGCTAGCACTTGTGAATCAGACAGGAATGCTTGGAAAGGTTCGGCAAAAGAGTCTGCCAGTGTGCTTGAACAATGACAAAGAACAATGACAATTGTAGGCGTTTGTACGCAAACTGCTTCAAAGCTGTCATGAACTGGCTTCCGTCTACTGTTTACGAATGGAATAATAAGAACGTTTTGAAAATCAGAAGGTTCCTATCTACACCACATCAGAAAATAGATTCTCCGTCTCACCTCTCATGCAGCATTACAGCCATAGGATGTTTCATTTTCTGGGAACCGAGCTTGGAGCCAGTGCTCTTGAGGCTGGTTCCCAGAAAACCACCTCCCTGCCCCCTCCTCCTTGTAGGCGGTGTGGTTCGTCCCTGGCTCCGCACTTGTAACATCAGCGCAGAACAGGGGGAAACGGGCATTCCTGTGGGCGGGGAGAGGATGGCAGAAGCATTGTTATGATGCTTCCTACGTGCCGTCCGGCGTCCCTACCCCTGTTCCGAGGCACCCCGGCTAGACAGCTGAAATCGGCCATCTAGCTGCAAATGCAGGGAGGCTGGAACACAGAGGAGAAGATCCCCTCCACGGTCCGCCTGCCCTGCATTGGATAGTCTGGTGCCTCCGAATTCGGAGGCGGCTGACTATCCCCACAGGATCGTGCCCTTAGTGTACTTGCATAGGGATGTCAGAGGAATTCAGTTGTGGGGGGGAGCTCGACAAGCTTTCATTGGCTCGGCCCCCGGACTGCCCATCTTCCGCCAGCTGGCCTGACTCAGTTCGCAGTGAGTCGGGCCAGCTAGCGGATTTTCCGCATTTTTTATTTCCACAAATAGAGATTTGTGCAAACTGCACCTACAATTGGCATGATTTGCTCAAATTTCGGCCACAGTTTGCACAAATATCTATTTGTGCAAATTTTTAAAAAACAGGAAAAGTTCCCTGATTTTGGGAAAAACTAACATGCTCAGCCCACAAATGTGAGCCGAGTCAGGTGTGCCGGGGAACTCTGACAAGCCCCCGAAGGGCTGGATTTCCTGGCAATAGACATCCCTATCATGCAAGAATCCTTCCACATGTAGAGAACCTGCAAATAACAACAATTTTCTGTTTCAAGTGTGAAAAACATATATCCATCGCTGCTGATAAATATCCTCAACAGGCAGCCAGTCTGGGAATAAGTATCAGGTTCAAATAGCACACACACATATATCCCAGCATCTGGATGTCCAACCTGATGTGTGCAATTAAGCCAACAATAATATGCAAGTAATGTGCAACATTAATATACAGTTGTGTTTTTTTAGTGCATAGCCACTTGCAGATAAAGGAAAACATATATCAAGAACAGGGGAGGGCAACTTGCAGCCTTCCAGATGTTTTGGCCTACAACTACCATGATCCTTCACCATCGGTGATGCAAGCTAGAGCTGATTGGAGTTGTAGGCCAAAACTGGAGGGCCACAAATTGCCCACCCCTGATCTAGAACCTCATGGAGAAGAAATCAGTTTAGAAAGGAGGGGGCACTGCAGCTGTAAAGTTGTGGGTGTGATGTGAGTTAAGCACATCCTCCTCTGCTTCTTTGCTGCAAGTCTCCCCCTCCCAGAACTGCTTTCCTTAGAAGAAGGGGTGTTGGGGTTTTGTTATATTCATTTAGTTACATTTTTTCACCTCCTCTGAAAGCAGTGGATTGAAATTTAATCTTGACTAAATTACATCCTATTCATTTAAACAGGATTTGGTCACAACAACCTGGATTTGCCCAATTTGTGTAGTTTATTCTTCTTGCAGTAAACCTTCCCATTTGCAGAACTTTGTTCCAAGGAGTGCACAACCATCCAAGTGATAAGGCCTATCAGAGAGTTCTCTGGTGGGTGATGAGTCTAACCTAGGCTTGCACAATTGGAGACCCACCCAACCAAACCTAGTTCACCAGCCACAGAGGACGACTCACCAGGAGCTTGATAAACATCCAGCCTTTGCTGCCTTCCTACAAAACTGGGAACTCATCAAGTGCCTGGGAAGCCACAGAGCATGGCCAGTGAGTAGTGTTCAGTTTGGTGGACTGCAAGTTGTGTAGGGTTGGTGGTCCAACTCATAGGCCAACAATAGAAAGGAGCCATGGGAGTCAGTAGTATGGGATCACCCAAGAGCCTAAACGATGCTGAGCTCTAGAAGCCACCTCAGCACTGCTTTGCAGGAGCACATGCTTTCCTTGTAGAAGGCCCCAGGTTCAGTCCTAGCACTTCTGGTAAAAAAGACCTCCAGTAGCAAGGCTAGGAAGGACTACGAAAGCTTGATACTCTGAATCTAAGGCCCTCCTCTGGAAGCCTCCTCTGAGGAAGGCTCAGAGGGTGGCAACAAGGGAGAGGGCCTTTTCAGTGGTGGCTCCCTAGTTATGGAATAATCTCCCTGACGAGGCCCGCCTGGTGCCAACATTGTCATCTTTCCAGCACCAGATTAAAACTGCCCTCTTCTCTCAGGCATTTGGCAGAGTATAATGAGTCTCTTGATTGTCTCTGGCTGATTGTCTTAAATTGTTTTAGATATATGTTGTTGTGTGTTATTTGTTTTATGTCATTATGTGAATCATTTTTATATTTCATATAATGTCTTTTAATGGTTTTTACTTTTTGTGAACTGCCTAGAGAGCTTTGGCTATGGGGCTGTACAGAAATATAATAAATGAAATGAAGTGAAATACCTTGGGGAACTGCTGCCAGGTGGTGTAAAGGATGCTGTGCTAGATGGGCCAACGGGCTGACTCAGCATATGGCAGCTTCACACACTCAAAGGGAAATCCTGCAGTCTCAGCAGAGGGAAAGGCCTCACCCTGCAGCCATTCCTTGCATACTCCTGACTGATTCTATTTATGGATGTGAGCATTCAGCAGTCAAAGATAACATAACATTGGAGCCTCGCCCTCTAACCCAGCCTGGCATCAAACTACAGGTCCCATCACTCCCAGCCAGCATGATGGGAGTTGTAGTCTGACATATCTGGAGGTCACCAACTTGAGAAAGGCTGCTCTAACCCCTGGAACTGTAATTTAAACCCTCCTTTAGGAGGGGGCCATAGCTCAGTGGTAGCGAATGTGCTTTGCACGCAGAAGGTTCCAGGTTCGATCCCCAGCATCTCCAGGTAGGGCTGGAAAAACTCCTGCCTCAAACCCTGGAGAGCTGCTGCCAGGCAGCGTCGACAATACTGGGCTAGATGGACCCATGGCCTGACTCAGTACAAGGCAGCTATGTTCCTTTAGCTTCTGTGATTTCATCCTTTAATTTGTTTTTGGTTTTTTTTTTTATTTGAGTGGGGCGTTGAAGGATGAAAACTAAGAATATTAAGAAGCTTCGGCAGCCAATGACATGTTTTGCTGTGTGTGTCTTCCCCCACCCCGTGTTTCTGCAGAATGGGTTGCAAGCACAGGTGGCTGATGAAACAGACCCTCCAACCTCACCTCTTCCATCCTTTGTACTCGTTTCTCCAGTTCTTCGATCTGGCCATACTTTTCAAGCAGTTGCACATTCAGCTGGCTGAGATTCTTGGTGCTTTGTTTTAATGTTTGTTCTTGCTCAAGCTTGCAAGCCTGTGATAGGAGGAGAACAGCAAAATGCTCACTAATGTGGTGTGTGTGTGTGTAAAGGGGGGGGGGGTTCTGTGGTGGAGGAACTACCACTTCCTAAGCCCTGTGGCTTCCATCTGCCAGGACAGGAGGTGGGTGGATTTTCTTCCCCCACCCCACCCCATTGCCTGCAATAGGAAGGAAGCTACTACACCAACTCTCAAACTGAAGGATTTCCTCCTCCCATATGTGCCTGCCCAGATGCTAAGATCATCCTCAGTGGTCCTTCTCCATGAGCCCCTGCCAAAGGGATTGAGGCGGGTGGCTACCAAGAAGAGGGCCTTTTCTGCTGTGGCACCCCAGCCGTGGAATGAGCTCCCTAGAGAGGTTCATCTGGCACTTACATTGTATTCCTTCTGGCACCAGGTGAAGACCTTTTTATTTTTTTGTTTCAATCTTTTAGCTCTGGTGTTTTAAATCTGTATTTGAAATCTGCATTGCTGCTACATTTTATTCTGGTTGTACATATTTATGAGATATATTATATCATGTGTGTGTGTGTGTGAGAGAGAGAGAGATATTATATCATGTGCCTTCAGACCATGCAGGTGCCAGGCATGGTCTAAGGCACATGAGACAGCTACTTTGCTGAAGCTAAGTAAATTCGGGTATGGTCGGTGCTTGGAGGGGAGGCCACCTGAAAACCACAGGTAGCCACCTTGGGTTCCTTGACAGAAGAAAGGTGGGATATAAATGAAATTAATAATTATAATATTGGTTTTTTGCTGCGCTTTGTGGTTTTAATTTCTGTGAACCACCCAGAGAGCTTCGGCTATTGGGCGGTATAGAAATGAAATAGATAAAAATAAAATAAACTGGTGTCATTTTTGGCTCGGCTTGCGGGCAAGAGGATGAGAGAAACTTGGCACCCCATGGATCCTTGGCCACCCCTGACACCCCACCTAAACCTCCCCATTTTTGGCCCCACCACTGACAGAGCACAGCCAGCAGGGCAATGGCTTTCTGCCTCAGAAAGGTGTATATCAGATTGGTTCAGTTCAAAATGCAGACCACACGAAATCCTCAAGCATCCCTATAGGTGGGGCTGCATCTTCTACCAGCCATTCAAAGTAGCCAGGAGTTGTTGTTGATCCGAGACTTCCATATGGGACTCTCCCTTCAAAGTCATATACCTTCATTATATGTACGGTCCCTTCTTGCCGTTCCTTGAGATCCTCAGAGCGCTTGTCAAAATCCTCCTGCAGTTTGCACGATACGTGTTTCACACTCTCTGCCCCTGCTGCTCTCGACGCTTCCAGCTGGAAAAGGCCCAAGGTGATGGGCAAGGATTGCTTATTTAATTTTTTTTCAAGGCGGGTGAAAGCAATTTAAATCAGGTAGATACACGTGTAAAATGGGTATATTAGAAGGAAAGGGGAGCAAAAACATAATAGTCAAACCATGGCCAGATAGCACATCAGGTTAAGCAAAAACAACAAAAATGGCTTTCTGCATTTCCAAAACTTACTAAGACTCTGGAGAATATTTCAAGAAAAAGTGTTCAATAAGCCTCAGAAAAGCAGTGAAAACATCTCTCTGCATGAGGAAACAAAATAGATTTAAGGAAACTTATAGGTATAAAGATATACCATATATAAAACATATATTGTTTTACTGTGTGCTTTTTGGTTTTAATTTTTGTGAACCACCCAGACAGCGTCGGCTATTGGGTAGTATAGAAATAAATAAATAAATAAATAAATAAATAAATAAAGAAAGAAAGATACAACTGCAATAAAACAACTTTAATAAAGTGACTAGTGTAGTATACAAGGTATAATTCTAAAAATTGAATGATGCAACATATAAAATTGTACAGAAACAAGAAATTAACAGTCCGACATGTTACACATAGTGACAATACTGGTTTCCCAATGAACTTTTTCTCCCACTGATGAAGACCTTAATGGTCGAAATGTGTTTGGGTTAGGACGAACTGTATTAGTATAGCCTATTGTATGGCATTTGTATTAGTAAAGTTAATTGGGAAACCAGTACTGTCACTATGCGTAACATGCTGGACTGCTAATTTCTTGTTTCTGTACAATTTTATATGTTGCATCATTCAATTTTTAAAATTATACCCTGCATACTACACTAGTCACTTTATTAAAATTGTTTTATCACGGTTATACCTTTATACCTATACATTTCTTTAATCATATTTTGTTTCCTTGTTAAGTTTGGTTTAGGACAGGGTCTTTATTGATAATTGGAAACATCTCTCTGCATACCATTGTAGTGTGAATGCAGGAGGAACTGGTTCCTAAAAATCATGATCAGACAAATGGGAAGAGGCAGATAGATTGGGTCTAAATTGTTAGGGGGTGCATGGAGCCCTCTCTCATAATACTGGATCCCGAGGTCATCCAGTGGAGCCGATTGGTGGGAGGTTCAGGACAGAGAAAAGGAAGTACTTCTTGTGGAATTCACTGCCCCTACATGTGGTGATGGCCACCAATTTGGATGGCTTTAAAAAGGTGTTAGACAAATTCCTGGAGAAGTCTATCAATAGCTACTAGTCCTGGTGGCTATATGCCACTTCCAGTATCAGAGGCGGTATGTCTACATACACCAGTTGCTGGGGAACATGGGCGGGAGGATGCTGTTGTACACATGACCTACTTGTGGGCTTCCCACAGGCAGCTGGTTGGCCTTTCAGTGAACTGGATGCTGGAGGAGATGGACCCTTGTCCTATCCAGCATGGCTCTTCTTATGTTCTTAAGCTCAGAACAAACCAAGTTTATTTTTCTTTCTTTTTCTTTTTGTGAAATAGCTCCATTTGCTGAGCCTAATTCTGGATCAAACTAAGGGGGGAGTTCACCAATTATTAAGCAATTTTAATTTCAAGGGAAAAGAAGCACTATTAAGACATTCAGAAAATACTGATATTTAGGGTGCTAACACCATCATGCTTTGCCATCTCTCCATAGCATTCAGGTATTATTAGCAGCTGCAGCCTACATCTGTTGTAATCATCGACTGCCACCACAAGGTGGCAGCCAGAGAGGAAGAGAGTCCAGGGATGGAGAGTCCATACATACATACTTGGAATGACTGAAACGCCCTTTTAACATAATCCTAACGACGGCACGTACATGCTCCCATGTATGTGCACCGTGCCTGGGAGTGCGTGCGTGCGTGCATGCAGACTGCCCTTGAGAGTTGACTCAAAAATGCATCAGGTATGTTTGGTTGCAATATAGTAGTTTAATATTCAGAAATGAATCATATACATATTAGCCAACTCACACTATCTGTGCAAACAATTCTGCAGGCTAACTGAGAGGTTTAGGTAGGACAGGAAAAGACCTCTATCATTTGGGATGGGAGATTTAAATCCCCGCCCCCAGTATTAGATCTCCAGATCTTTTGGACTTCAACTCCCAGCATGGCTGACCATGCTAGCAAGGGCTTCTGGGAGCTGAAAGACAAAACATCTGTGATCTACCTTCTGTCCAATGCTGGTCTGAGCTCACCCCTCCCCTACAAACCGCCCCCGTTTGATCTTGGCCAACAGGAAATAAATGAGGCACTTGTGGAATTGCCTCTAGCTGTTGCCTAGCAACCGCAAAGTGCTTATACTCCTTACTCTGAGACCAGAAGTGGCCAACGGCCATGTTGACTGGGGATTATGGGAGCTGTAGTCCAACACTTCAAGAGGGCACTAGGTTGGGGCGGGCTGGTCTAATATGTCACAAACATGTACATTAAACTCCACCCTAATATTTTGCTTTAATATAAAGGTTCAAGCAAATGCTCCACTTTGTCAGCTCATACGACTGTAGAACCTTCCATACTTCAGACTCACGCCTACTTTACACCAACAGCAGATGAGGTACTCACTAACACTTTCCCTGGATTGTACCACTGCAGACGGCAAGAGGGGGAAATCACACGATTGAATCCTTCCCCATGACAAAGAGAGATATCCCAGCATACACAAAACGAATATAAGAAGCAGAAGATTAGCCCACAGCTCTTCTTCCCAGTGCTTACTTTCTTATATGCAGGAAGCTTTTTTATATGGAAGAGCATTCAACCATGAGAGCTCCCCAGCTGCAAAAAGGAGTGGTAAAGTATGGGTACAATTTTACCTTCAGCTATTTGCGTGTTCTAGGCTGGTTCCAAAATCAACTAGGAGTCAAATTTTTTTTTGCAGAATTAATCTGAAATACAAATGGATATTCTGTGTAGCTAAAAATACAGAAATACTTCTTCTACACTGCAGACACATGGACAAACCTTGATCTTTAACCTTTCATTTTCTTTGTTCAGCCGTGACAGTTCTTCTTCTGCCTGTTTTATCTTTTCCATTGTCTCCTTGTAGCTAGAAGTCAGGGCCTCTTCATCGGGTCCCAATCCAGGTTCTTGGAAATGTGGCTAATATGAAATCACATTAAACATTAACTGATTCACCTCATTCTGTTGTTGTTCTATGGACTCACTCTGCCCCATCTTTCACTCCACCTGTCTTCTGGTGAATTGATCTGAGAATTAGAACACGTGCAGTTTGCTTTGGTTTTCAGCTCACGTCTTTTTATTCTTACAGGTTACAGATGCACATTAGCACATCTGTAGATTTGTTAAATTAGCACACACCCAAATGGAATCTTGATGCAACTGCGCAATCACATCACAATTACTTTCCATGCTGCAATTTAATCACTGAGCATGTATGGTTTGAGTGCATTGGTAACCTGTAAAGGCGGGGGGGGGGGGGAGTGAACTGAGAACTGTGGCAAAATGGCATATGTGCTATGGTCTGAACAACATATGGAATTTGAAGAATGGACGAATGGCTGATTCCTAATGCACCAATAGAAACAAAATGAGGTCTTTCAAAACCTCAAAATTCAGGCAAAATAATTGAGTGGGGAGAATTGTGTTTGCAAACCCAGTCAACACGGGGGGAGATCATAGCAAAGTGGCAGAGCACATGCTTTGCATGTAGAATGTCCCAGGTTTGATCTGTGGTATCTATCTCCAGTTAAAAGGGTAAGGTAGTGGGGTCTTCTGCATAATACCCTGGAGATCTGCTAGCAGCCAGGGTAGACAATGGGCCAATTCACACAATCACTGTTAAACAAGCCATGGTGGCTTGTTTAAACCATGGTGCATGCTGAGCACCATTTGCCTAATCACCCACCTGGGCGTGCCTTGTTGTGTTGTCCAAACCCAGGCAGCATGGCTTGTTGGAGGGGGAAATGACCCTCAAATAACCCAACAACAGGCTAGATCAGGGATGAGGGACAGCCAGCATGGGGGATGGATCTGGCCACAGTTCCTTCTCATCTGTCCTGTGGCCTCTGCTCCTCAGCCCCACCTCCTCTTTGGTTACACCCCCCTCCTTGGCCATACCAGAGTTTTCTCCAGTGATCCCTGTCCCTCCTTCCCCTCCTCCTCTAGCAGCTCACTTGACTTCTCAACCTCACCCCCCACCCAACCTCACGGAGCCAGCATGGATGCAGAGCAAGATAGAAAGACCCCCTTCTAAATAAACCAGTTGATTTTCTGCCCATGAAGTTCCAGTTCAGATGTTGTGCCAGCAATAACATTCTTTAGATTGCTCCAATCGACAACACGCCTCTGAGTTGTTTTTTAAAGAAAAACCTGTGATCTAATCCCCATAAACAACAGCATTTATTATTCCGTCCTTTCTAACAGAATTGACTGTTCTCTCTCCCGCTCTCCTTCCCTTTCCCTTGATTGCAGCGAAGGAAATAAACCATGGTGGCTTATTCCCCCGCTGTGCGTGCCGGTCCTATGCTGGCCGGATTTCCCTAAGTACCCCCACTGGCGTGGCTTCCTTTGTTGTCCAAACCTGGGTGGCTTGTTTGCGGGGCGGGGGGGACGACACACCCTCAAATAACCCAACAATAGCCCATAGGTTATTCAAGGGTTGCTGCCCCCTGAAACAAGGTTCGGACGACACAACAAGCTGCACCAGCAAGGGTAATGAGGAAAATTAGGCATGCATGGTGGGGTTAACAAGCCACCATGGCTCGATCATGTGAACCAGGTCTCTCTCTCTCTCTCTCTCACACACACACACACAAACACACACACTCAATCAATCCATTTTATTCTCTAACTGACCCCTGTCAGACGTTGAACAGCTAAGATGCTAAGGCAGACATCATTATCTTTCAGTATTCAACCTTCTGTGAATTTGGCAATCGTGAGAATATCTTCCAAGAGCTGGAGCTCTGAGAGAGGTTTTATCTTCCTCTAATTCCTCCTTCCCCTCCCCTCACACACTTTTGTCGAATTAAAGTTGATCGTAGCACAGAGCACCTTTGCCTGCTAGGCTGGAGCACTAGAAGTGTGTGTGTGTGTGTGTGTGTGTGTGTGTGTGTGATGGGGGTGGGGAAGAGAGAGGGGGAGGGAGAGAGAGAGAGAGAGAGAGAGAGGGAGAAAGAGAAAAAGAGAAAGAGAAAGAGAGAATGAATGGATGATGGACTAATGGAGGTGTGTGCAAATGGATTGATTTGCATGTGAGTGGATGGATGTGGGGGTGGGGGAGAAAGAGAAAGAAAAGAGTGTGGGCTGACTCTGTCCTCAGTCACCACTGGCTGTGCCCACCACTGGCAAACAGCCCCCGAAAGGTTGTTCCCAAGGAAATGCAGTCCTGGGGGCGGGGGAAGGTTCCCTACCCCTAGACTAGACAGACAAACAATCTGACCTAGTATATGCAGCAGCTCCCTCAGTTCCTCACATGGCGGCAATGTTACAAGCAGCTGCTGGCAGACAGGTGTCATCTGAGTGACCCAGATGGATTCTGCAAGCCAAAGGCTCCAGCCCCATCTTCACCCCCACATTGAATGGAGACCCTAGAGTGTTTAAGATTCCAAGCCAAAACATCATTTTTCCTCTCTCAGCCTGTGGCAGCAAACTATCATGTTCTATTTGCTCAGCTCCTCAGGGCTTCATATTTTGAAAGCATTAGCACAACAGACCTGATAAAT
Source organism: Heloderma suspectum (assembly GCF_057233095.1). Classification (NCBI taxonomy): domain Eukaryota; kingdom Metazoa; phylum Chordata; class Lepidosauria; order Squamata; family Helodermatidae; genus Heloderma; species Heloderma suspectum. The sequence goes on from NC_139459.1 coordinate 20,743,070, forward strand.
AACAGCTTTTGATTCCTTTGGGACAATATTCTCTGCCTACAAGATTAATTAGCTCTTGGAACACTGCATCAGGCAGCAAACTCTTTCTGCCGAGGTTTGCAAATTGGTGGCATTAGACAGCTAAAAGCCAAGCATAGTTCCTTAACGTTCTTTAAGAAAACTGAACTCTCCCCATGTACAGACAGGGCTGCAAACCTCTAGTTAGCAAGCAACGTGACCCTACAGCCTGCTTTGCAGAGCAAATGGTGAGTCCTGCTGTTTCACCAGCACAACAAAACATGCATAATTCAAGGCAGCGCTTGAATCATGGACAGTACTTAGTTACTGCTCCTGCTCTTAGCTACTGCTTTTAGAAAGCTACAGGTGAGACCATAATTTTGCTATTGGTTACCTTACAGCAGCCTCCCATGCTGGCTGGGAATGATGGGAGTTGCAGTCCAACTCAACTGGTAGGCACCAGGTTAGGGAAGGATGTCTTACAGTAATGCATGACAGATACAGCTTGGCCATTATAATACATATTTTCAGCACAAAAAAACTGTCCATACCTTTGAATCCAGTGGCATGCAATTTGGAACCCCATGACTCAAGTCACTTTTACACAGCAGAGGCTGAACTTTTGCTAGGGTGGATCTAATCTGCCAGAGGAAAGGAAAAATAAACATATCCATGATATTCTGTTCTTGGAAATCTAAGCCAGTTATACAAATGCAATTCAAATGAAGGTTTCACCAAATACCATATGTCATATAAATGTGGCTATACTTTTTTTGGCAATTTCAATTTCCACCTATATATTTTTTTTTTATAATTTCAAGGTATACTGAAAATGGATTTCAGATTTCTTGCATTCTATGCATTTCGCTAGATAACTAATTCATACGTTGTTAACTTGGTGAATGAGCCACAAATTTTATCCACTAAAGACAGATGCACTGCAGAGTCAACACTTTGACATTGCTCTTTAAATTATTTCTGCTTGAGCTAAGCAGGATTCTGTCATATATTAGACCTTTTACACATGACACAACAAAATGAAAACCTAAGGTTTATCACCATGTACACTCAACAATTCCCCTTCATGGATCACTGCCTTGTTGTGGCGAAGGGGCTTGCGTAACTCAGTGAAGCCATAAGCTATGCCGTGCAGGGCCACCCAAGACGGACAGGTCATGGCGGAGAGTTCTGACAAAATGTGGTCCACTGGAGAAGGAAATGGCAACCCACTCCAGTATTCTTGCCAAGAAAACCCCATGGAACGTATCACAAGGCTAAAAGATATGACGCCGGAAGATGAGCCCCTCAGGTCGGAAGGTGTCCAATATGCTACTGGGGAAGAGCAGAGGGTATTTCCAAGTAGCGCCAGAAAGAGTGAAGCGGCTGGGCCAAACCCGAAAGGACACTCAGCTGTGGATGTGTCTGGCGGTGAAAAGAAAATCCGATGCTGTAAAGAACAATATTGTTTAGGAACCTGGAATGTCAGATCAATGAATCAAGGTAAGCTGGAGGTGGTCAAACATGAGATGGCAAGATTGAACATCGACATCTTGGGAATCAGCGAACTAAAATGGACAGGCATGGGCGAATTTAATTCAGGTGACCATCATATCTACTATTGTGGGCAAGAATCCCTTAGAAGAAATGGAGTAGCACTCATAGTCAACAAAAGGGTGGGAAAAGCAGTACTGGGGTACAATCTTAAAAATGATAGAATGATCTCAGTACGAATCCAAGGCAAACCATTCAACATCACAGTAATTCAAGTCTATGCCCCAACCACTGAGGCCGAAGAAGCTGAGGTTGAGCGGTTCTATGAAGACCTACAACACCTTCTAGAACTAACACCAAAAAAAGATGTCCTCTTCATCATAGGGGATTGGAATGCTAAAGTAGGAAGTCAAGAAATCACTGGGATAACAGGCAGGCATGGCCTTGGTGTACAAAATGAAGCAGGACAAAAGCTAATCGAGTTTTGCCAAGAGAACATGCTGATCATAGCAAACACTCTTTTCCAACAGCACAAGAGGCGACTCTACACATGGACGTCACCAGATGGTCAATATCGAAATCAGATTGATTATGTCCTTTGCAGCCAAAGATGGAGAAGCTCCATACAGTCAGTCAAAACAAGACCTGGAGCTGACTGTGGCTCAGATCATGAGCTGCTTCTTGCAAAATTTCGGCTTAAATTGAAGAACGTCGGGAAAACCACTAAACCGTTCAGGTATGACCTCAGTCATATCCCTTCTGAATATACAGTGGAGGTGAGGAATAGATTTCAGGGATTAGACCTGATAGACAGAGTGCCTGAGGAACTATGGACGGAGGTCCGTAACATTGTTCAGGAGGCAGCAACAAAATCCGTCCCAAAGAAAAAGAAATGCAAGAAAGCCAAGTGGCTGTCTGATGAGGCTTTCCAAGTAGCTGAGGAAAGAAGGGAAGCGAAAAGCAAGGGAGAAAGGGGAAGATATAGCCAACTGAATGCAGAGTTCCAGAGAATAGCAAGGAGAGACAAGAAGGCCTTCTTAAATGAACAATGCAAAGAAATCGAGGAAAACAACAGAATGGGAAAGACTAGAGATCTCTTCAAGAAAATTGGAGATCTCAAGGGAACGTTTTGTGCAAAGACGGGCATGATCAAGGACAAAGAAGGCAGGGACCTAACAGAAGCAGATGAGATTAAGAAGAGGTGGCAAGAATACACAGAAGAACTATACAGGAAAGATCTGAATGTCCTTGATAGCCATGATAGTGCGGTCACTGAACTTGAGCCGGACATCCTCGAGAGTGAAGTCAAGTGGGCCTTAGGAAGCATTAGTAACAACAAAGCTAGCGGAGATGACAGTATTCCAGCCGAGCTATTTAAAATCCTAAAAGATGATGCTGTTAAAGTGCTGCATTCAATATGCCAACAAATCTGGAACACTCAACAGTGGCCACAAGACTGGAAAAGGTCAGTTTACATTCCAATTCCAAAGAAGGGAAACGCCAAAGAGTGTTCAAACTACCGCACAATTGCGCTCATTTCACATGCCAGCAAGGTGATGCTCAAAATCCTACAAGCTAGGCTTCAGCAGTATGCGAACCGAGAACTACCGGAAGTACAAGCTGGATTTCGAAGAGGCAGAGGAACTAGAGATCAAATCGCCAACATCCGCTGCATCATGGAGAAAGCAAGATAATTCCAGAAAAATGTCTATTTCTGCTTCATTGACTACGCTAAAGCCTTTGATTGTGTGGATCACAACAAACTGTGGCAAATTCTGAAAGTGATGGGAGTACCAGACCACCTTACCCGTCTCCTGAGAAACCTGTACGAGGGTCAAGAAGCAACAGTAAGAACCAGACATGGAACAACCGAGTGGTTCAAAATTGGGAAAGGAGTACGACAAGGCTGCATATTGTCACCCTGCTTATTTAACTTATATGCAGAGTACATCATGAGAAATGCCGGGTTGGATGAATCACAGGTCGGAATTAAGATTGCCGGGAGAATTATCAACAACCTCCGATATGCAGACGATACCACCCTAATGGCAGAAAGCGAAGAGGATCTCAAGAGCCTCTTGTTGAGGGTGAAAGAGGAGAGTGCAAAAGCTGGTTTGAAACTCAACATTAAAAAAACAAAGATCATGTCATCTGGCCCTATCACTTCCTGGCATATAGAAGGGGAAGAAATGGAAGCAGTGACAGATTTTACTTTCTTGGGCTCCAAGATCACCGCAGACGGTGACTGTAGCCATGAAATTAAAAGACGCTTGCTCCTTGGGAGGAAAGCTATGGCAAACCTAGACAGCATAGTCAGAAGCAGAGACATCACCTTGCCAACAAAGGTCCATCTAATCAAAGCTATGGTTTTCCCAGTAGTAATGTATGGCTGTGAGAGCTGGACTATAAGGAAGGCTGAGCGCCGAAGAATTGATGCTTTCGAACTGTGGTGCTGGAGAAGACTCTTACGAGTCCCCTGGACTGCAAGGAGGTCAAATCAGTCCATCCTAAAGGAAATCAACCCTGAGTGCTCATTGGAAGGACAGATAATGAAGCGGAAGCTCCAATATTTTGGCCACCTAATGCGAAGAGAAAACTCCCTGGAAAAGACCCTGATGCTGGGAAAGACTGAAGGCAAAAGGAGAAGGGGACGGCAGAGGATGAGATGGCTAGATAGCATCACGGATGCAATGAATATGAACTTGAGCACGCTCCGGGAGAGAGCGCAGGACAGGAAGGCCTGGCGTGCTATGGTCCATGGGGTCACGAAGAGTCGGACACGACTGAACGACTGAACAACAACACTCAACAATTAACCATGGCCTCTGACAGCTCTCTAGCAAGTGTACATATAGGATACACAAGTTTTCAAACATCTATCTGACAATGAAAAATGTTGTTGTTGTTGTTCAGTCATTCAGTTGTGTCCGACTCTTCGTGACCCCATGGACCATAGCACGCCAGGCTTTCCTGTCCTGCGCTCTCTCCCGGAGTGTGCTCAAGTTCATATTCATTGCATCGGTGATGCTATCTAGCCATCTCATCCTCTGCCGTCCCCTTCTCCTTTTGCCTTCAGTCTTTCCCAGCATCAGGGTCTTTTCCAGAGAGTTTTCTCTTCGCATTAGGTGGCCAAAATATTTCAGCTTCAGCTTCAGTATCTGTCCTTCCAATGAGCACTCAGGGTTGATTTCCTTTAGGACTGACTGATCTGACCTCCTTGCAGTCCAGGGGACTTGTAAGAGTCTTCTCCAGCACCACAGTTCGAAAGCATCAATTCTTCGGCGCTCAGCCTTCCTTATAGTCCAGCTCTCACAGCCATACATTACTACTGGGAAAACCATAGCTTTGATTAGACAGACCTTTGTCAGCAAGGTGATGTCTCTGCTTCTTACTATGCTGTCTAGGTTTGCCATACCTTTCCTCCCAAGGAGCAAGCGTCTTTTAATTTCATGGCTACAGTCACCGTCTGCGGTGATCTTGGAGCCCAAGAAAGTAAAATCTGTCACTGCTTCCATTTCTTCCCCTTCTATATGCCAGGAAGTGATGGAACCAGACGCCATGATCTTAGTTTTTTGAATGTTGAGTTTCAAACCAGCTTTTGCAGTCTCCTCTTTCATCCTCAACAAGAGGCTCTTGAGATCCTCTTCGCTTTCTGCCATTAGGGTGGTATCGTCTGCATATCAGAGGTTGTTGATAATTCTCCCAGCAATCTTAATTCCGACCTCTGATTCATCCAACCCGGCATTTCTCATGATGTACTCTGCATATAAGTTAAATAAGCAGGGTGACAATATGCAGCCTTGTCGTACTCCTTTCCCAATTTTGAACCACTCGGTTGTTCCATGTCTGGTTCTTACTGTTGCTTCTTGACCCTCGTACAGGTTTCTCAGGAGACAGGTAAAGTGGTCTGGTACTCCCATCACTTTAAGAATTTGCCACAGTTTGTTGTGATCCACACAATCAAAGGCTTTAGCATAGTCAATGAAGCAGAAATAGACATTTTTCTGGAATTCTCTTGCTTTCTCCATGATCCAGCGAATGTTGGCGATTTGATCTCTAGTTCCTCTGCCTCTTCGAAACCCAGCTTGTACTTCTGGTAGTTCTCGGTTCGCATACTACTGAAGCCTAGCATGTAGGATTTTGAGCATCGCCTTGCTGGCATGTGAAATGAGCGCAATTGTGCGGTAGTTTGAACACTCTTTGGCATTGCCCTTCTTTGGAATTGGAATGTAAACTGACCTTTTCCAGTCTTGCGGCCATTACTGAGTGTTCCAAATTTGTTGGCATATTGAATGCAGCACTTTAACAGCATCATCTTTTAGGATTTTAAATAGCTCAGCTGGAATACTCTCATCTCCGCTAGATTTGTTGTTACTAATGCTTCCTAAGGCCCACTTGACTTCACTCTCGAGGATGTCCGGCTCAAGTTCAGTGACCGCACTATCATGGCTATCAGGGACATTCAGATCTTTCCTGTATAGGTCTTCTGTGTATTCTTGCCACCTCTTCTTAATCTCATCTGCTTCTGTTAGGTCCCTGCCTTCTTTGTCCTTGATCATGCCCGTCTTTGCACAAAACGTTCCCTTGAGATCTCCAATTTTCTTGAAGAGATCTCTAGTCTTTCCCATTCTGTTGTTTTCCTCGATTTCTTTGCATTGTTCATTTAAGAAGGCCTTCTTGTCTCTCCTTGCTATTCTCTGGAATTCTTCATTCAGTTGGATATATCTTCCCCTTTCTCCTTTGCTTTTCGCTTCCCTTCTTTCGTCAGCTACTTGTAAAGCCTCATCAGACAGCCACTTGGCTTTCTTGCATTTCTTTTTCTTTGGGATGGATTTCGTTGCTGCCTCCTGAACAATGTTACGGACCTCCGTCCATAGTTCCTCAGGCACTCTGTCTATCAAGTCTAGTCCCTTAAATCTATTCCTCACCTCCACTGTATATTCATAAGGGATATGATTTAGGTCATACCTGAATGGTTTAGTGGTTTTCCCTACGTTCTTCAATTGAAGCTGAAATTTTGCAACAAGAAGCTCATGATCTGAGCCACAGTCAGCTCCAGGTCTTGTTTTTACTGACTGTATAGAGCTTCTCCATCTTTGGCTGCAAAGGACAGAATCAATCTGATTTCGATATTGACCATCTGGTGATGTCGGAAAGTGATGACACCTTCCGACCTGAGGGTCTCATCTTCCGGCGTCATATCTTTTAGCCTTGTGATACGTTCCATGCGGTTTTCTTGGCAAGAATACTGGAGTGGGTTGCCATTTCCTTCTCCAGTGGACCACATTTTGTCAGAACTCTCCGCCATGACCTGTCCGTCTTGGGTGGCCCTGCACAGCATAGCTTATGGCTTCACTGAGTTACGCAAGCCCCTTCGCCAGAACAAGGCAGTGATCCATAAAGGGGCAATGAAAAATACAGCATAGTTAAACTATGGAATTTACTAGCACAAGATGTACTGATGGCTACCAATTTGGTTAGCTTTAAAAGGGGATTGGACAAATTGCTGGAGGATAATGCTACTGATGGCTACTAGTCCTGATGGCTATATGCTACACCAATATCAGAGGCAGTATGCCTATGTACACCAATTGCTGGGGAACATAGGCAAGAGGGTGCTGTTTTCCATGGGCAGCTGGTTGGCCACTGGGTGAACAGAATGCTGGACTAGATGGACATTTGGCTCTTCTTATGTTCTTATGCTCTTAGTTATAGAGCATATGCTTTGACAAGATTGCATGCCTGGTATCTCCAGGTAAAACGATTGAAAAAAAACTGGGCTGGGCAAGACCTTTTGCTGAGATCTTGGTCCCAGTCAGAGTAGTCCATACTGGGCTAAATGGGCCAGTGGTCCAACTCCACCTTCATATGTTCATAGGGAAATGTCATACCTTATTTATATATTCAGTTTCTTCAATAATCTCAGATGCAGTGGATCCGTAAAGGAGTAAATCCCCCTCCGTTCCTCTGTCCTCTTTCAAGAGATGTTGCGTCACCACTAGGGTTGTAGTCATTATCCGGGTTTTGGGGTGATCTGCATCCAAAGACCGCAAGTGTTGATTAAATAGACTTACACACATGGCAAAGGCTCACACTCTAACCAGTGGACTTGATGGATACAACTTGATGATAAAATATGCATTACAGCAGGGATGTTTGGGATGTTTCATGGCAAATCATGATGAAGGTGAGTCATTAAAAGGACATCGTTCACAAACATGATAGTTTCCCTGCTGACTCCCAGACCTCTGGTTGTTTTGTCCGATACAAACTCAAATGATTTAGGCCCATGACAGACCTAAAATACTAACCCCTTCCTTATTTATTATTAAATGTATATCATAAGAACATAAGAGGAGCCCTGCTGGATCAGACCAAGGGTCCATCTAGTCCAGCATTCTGTTCACACACTGGCCAACCAGCTGTCGACCAGGAACCCACAAACAGGGCATGAGTGCAAATGAGGGAGAACACAGTGAGGGCAAAGAAGAATGAGGAGGAGGAGAACAAAGTACCAAACCAATACTAATGTTCGGCAGAGTCAGTATTTTCCAGTAATTCATCGGACTGCATTGATTATGCTCATTTCAAAATGAATATAAAAAATTAAGGGACACTTGATGCGGCTCTAGTTTCTGCAATCTGAAGATGGAAGAAGTAGCATCCAATATGACCCATGGCAGCACCTATGAAATGAAGCCTGCCCATATAAGAGCAGCAATATTAGTTTGGGAGTTATATCTGCAGCCGCTAGGAGACAATATTTCCTTGGCTGCAAGGCAGAGAAGCAGAAAGCATTCTATATCACTGGCTTGAAGTGAGCGACAGCCTCCCACTCCACTCCAACTTTCAATTTCAGTGATGTTTGTGTAGTACAATGGTGACATCCAGTGTTTGATGAAATAATCTCTTGCCTACATATTCACAGTTTATCTCTACAACCCACCACCATTATAACCTTAACATTGCCTGCTTTCCCCTTATAATTTTAAAGTTAATGTAACGGGGGGGGGGGAGTGAGGGGACGTCTCGTCCCTTGGTTGCATGTATTTTGTGCATCTACAACTGCCTTTCCCAACCTGGTGCCCTCTAGATGTTTTGAGCTTCAATTCCTATCAGGGCATCTCCACGCCTGCAATTTATCACACATTCATGATTGGCCATCACGGAAGTGTGTGGGTCCATTACTCGACGATGCAATCCTTCAGTGATTTTCCCACCATTTTCCCCTGCCTATCTTGTGTTATCCCTGAATGGGAAAAATGCAGTATTTTTCAGCCTGGGAAAGAGGAGCACCACGGCCTGCCTGTGGACTTCTCCTGTAGCGCGAGAACCCCACTTGGTTTAGGATTGTGGGCATGGTCGTGACGACGACGGCAGTGACGTCGTGGCCGTGGGCATGTCAGTGTACTGACCTGCCGGCTTGCCACTGTGCCAGCTTGCTGCCGTGCCTAAATGCAATGTGCTGACTTTTGCTCCTGAGTGCGGCTGCTTACTCCACAACACAGAACGGCTGGCATGCCAGCATTCCAGCACTTCTCCAGGAAACCGATGCCTGTGGGAGTGGGGTTCGGGCAGTTTGGTGGAGGTTGCTGTCCACCCGCATTGCATGTCAATCACAACCAAACCACCAGTAATCTGCGAGGGGAGGGGAAGGGGCTAGCACCAGGGAGGAAGGTTCGCGATGCCCCCAGTGCGTGTTATGGCTTTGTGCAGAAGAGTAGCCACCCGGCGAAAAGGTAAAGAATGGAATATAATGAGACAGAAACAACTGTGTAAAGGAGCCCAATCTAATCCTGCGATGAAACCGGAAGGAGAAAGCCCCAGTACTGATACAGATTTCTGCCCGTTTGATGAACCCCTCAGTCTCAGCTCTACCCCATAAAATTCCATGAATGAGGCCGGGTGATTGCACCATAAAATCCTCATCTGGAAGAACCCAGAATGTTGATGATAAAAGTTTAAAACCCAGCTAGTCATGATGGCTATATATTACCTCCAGGATTGGAGACAATAGGCCTCTGTATACCAGCTGATGGGGAACATGGGCGAGATTACTTGTGGGTTTCCCGTGGGCAGCTGATTGGCCACTGTGTGAACAGAATGGTGGACTAGATGGACCCTTGGTCTGATCCAGCTGGGATCTTCTTACGTTCTTAACCCAACCATAGTGAAGCTGCAGCAAAATACCCCACAAACCGATGAATGCCCGAAAATGGGTGGGGGACATGGAGACCTCCAAATGTTGTTGGACTACAACTCCTATCAGCCCTCACTATTGGCTACACTGGTTAGGGCTGATGGAAGTTGCAGTCCAACAACATCTGGAGGGCTTCACACCTTCCCCTTCCCTGTCCTAAAAAAAAATACCTCCCACATGGCTTGGGATCAAATGAGTTCCCACCCCTCACAAAGTAAGCACCATTACATACTTGAGTTTTCATGATTCATCTTAAAAGAGACACTGCCCTTTCCTGAAAGGCCGTTTGGGAGAGCACTTGATTGCAGTTATCTTGAGGGCAAAAAGATTCCCAATCTAGGTGCTGAGATGGCTGCAGGATGAAAAGAATGGAAAGGGGGAAAGGAGATGTGAGAAAAGGATGATAGGCCCAAGACCTTAGGACATCCTAACTGGGCTCCCTGTTTCATATACCCACTCATCACTATGTCACACCCCTCATGTAATTGGGAACATACCTTATATCAGGTCGGACCTTTGGTCTTTCTAACCCAGTATTGTTTACTCTGACTGACAGTAGTTTCCCATGCTCTCAGGCATAGCAGAAGTGTTGTTTTCCTCATCACCTGTTACTTGATCTGTTAAAATAGTGATGCCAAGAATTGAATCTGGGACCTTCTACATGCAAAGAAAGGGTTCAACTACTGAGTTATGGCTGCCTCCCCTTTCTCCACACTTACCCGTCTACTCAAATTTAGGCCTCTGTTGCTCTGGCCTTCCTTCCCTCCTTCACTTCCCTCCTGCTGCTGAGGCTCCCGTTACGTGTCCACCTTACATGGGCTGCAGTGTTAGTTGATTAACCGGTTAGATTGCTCAGTTAAAAACCTTTTGATCTATTAAATCAAGGATCAGATTTTAGGAGGAAAGAATATAAGAAGAGCCGTGCTGCATCAGACCGAGGGTCCATCTAGTCCAGCATTCTGTTCACACAGTGGTCAACCAGCTGCCCACAGGAAACCCACAAGCAGGACATGAGTGCAAGGGCACCCTCCCTTAAATAGTCCTCTGCAAAAGGGGACAGATGGCCACTCTAGCCTTCAACAGTGAGTGTGCTGGCACAGTGATATCCAGGAGCCACTGTGGTGATGCCAGTCCCTGGGCAAAGGCTGCACCCGAAGCAAATGCTCCATTCATCCTGTGGGCGCCCCAGCCTTTGATAAGGCAATATGCTCATTGGCGCAAAAGGGGTGGGATGGAAAAAAGAACTTATCACCTGAGAGAGTTGCTAGTTCAAGCACTAATACCAGATAATCTGGCCTACAACCTCTGAATGTGTTTATTCTTCCCAGGATATAGTCACCACCTGGATACGCCCTCCAGTTATCCTGCTTAATCCATGATTTGGTGTTCTCACTAATGAGGCCCAAGAAGGCGACTGTCACAAACAGTGTCATCACCCTCATTTCCAGACTGGACGGGACCTGTCTTGTTTGTCTGGGGGAATGATTCCCCTGACTGACTCAGTATAGCATTCCTGGGGAAGTTTGAGTATCTGTTCCAGAATGGAAAGTCCATGGATGTGCTAAATAGCCACTGGCTTAAGTGGCTTTAACGAGGAATAAACAAATTCACAGACGGCAGATCTGTATTTTCTCTTGCCCTCTATTTCCTGAGGCAGTATGTCTCAACTATGGAATTCCCTTCCACAAGATGCAGTGAGAGCCACCACTTTGGATGGCTTCAAAAGGGAATTGAACAAATTCATGGAGGAGAAGGCTATCCCTGGCTACTAGTCCCAGGGGCGTCTTTAGGGGAGGGCCCACCTGGGCACGGGTGTGTGCTAGCCACAGGTAAAATTTGCTTTTTTCAAGAAAATGTGTCAAAGCAAAGAGCTATAATTCCTTTGTTCTTCCACATAAGTGTATAGAATTTGGAAACCTGGCAGCCCCCATGGAGCTGATGGAATCTGCCAAATTTCAGGCAGTTATATCCAGTGACTTTTGTGCTAGTCACAGATAAAGTTTGCTTTTTTCAAGAAAATGTGTCAAAGCAAAGAGCTATAATTCCTTTGTTCTTCCACATAAGTGTATAGAATTTGGAAACCTGGCAGCCCCCATGGAGCTGATGGAATCTGCCAAATTTCAGGCAGTTATATCCAGTGACTTTTGTGCTAGTCACAGATAAAGTTTGCTTTTTTCAAGAAAATGTGTCAAAGCATAGATAGATAGATAGATCTTCCACATACATGCATGGAATTTGGGGACCTGGCAGGGACTGAGCCTGCCAAAGTTCAGACAGTTAAGTCTAGTGGCTTTTGTGCTAGTCACAGGTAAAATTTGCTTTTTCCAAGAAAATCTGTCAAAATAAAGAGTTGTAATTTTTTGTGCTTCCACATAAATTCATGGAATTTGGGGACCTAGCAAGCCCTATACAGCTGACTGAAACTACCAAATTTCAGACAGTTAGGTCCAGTGGCTTTTGCGCTAGCCATATTAAAGTTTCCTTTTCTCAAAGTCTGAAACAAAAAGTAAAAACTGTCATGTCACCCAGGGGATTAGAGATCCTAATCAGAAGGTGTTTAAGGCGACCATTAGGTGATCACTATCCCTAATCTCTGGTGTCGGGGGGTTTTTTGAGGTGCAAAAACCCTCTCTCCCCCTACTTTTCTTTTCTGCTCTTATATGCCCACTGTTGGGAGCTTGCCTGCAATGAAATTTTGAAGAGGGAGAAGGAAGGGAAGAAAGAGCTTTATGTGAAATACTGGTATTTCACACAGCACCTGATTTTACTGCCCCAGACTGGAATCTTTGGCTTCTGCAGAAGTTTGGTAGCTTCAGTACAGCAAAGGATCCAATCAGCCTCCACAAACTTCTTTCTCCCCTCACTTTCTCCTAAATTTCTCCTAAATCGCTGTAGGACTCAAATTATTTCAAAAGGACGGTTAGCACTATGTGGCGTCAAGATCAAGAAACTGCTGGAGCTTTTAAATAGGTTCTACAGTTTAAAAAAAGCTAGAAAAAGCCCTCAACCACCTCACCTCATAAAGTTAATGTAAGTACATGCAATCCTTGCAAAGCCTTCACAGCCTCCTAAATTCCTCTGAAGTACTACCTCTCTGAAAGGAGCCACTTGGCTTCCGGAATTCTCTCTGCCCCCCACCCATGCGCACATTTCCAATCACCATTCTTCTTTTCTTCTTCCCTCCCCTCCCCTATCCTGTTCTTTCTTCCTTTCTCTTCTTTATTCCACCCAGAGCATATCTTGGGGAAGTCATGAAGAGAATTCTCTTTGGCGGGCAAGAGAACTTCTGAACTGTATTTGACTCTATACAAACAGACAAGAGGGTTGGTTTTTCTCCTTCCCGTCACTCAAGTCTTTGAGAAGAGTGGGTTCACGTGGTTGCAGAGAAACAAATCTGGGACTGTTTTGTTTGTCAGTTGCCATTATCCAGCAACAGGGAGGGCTGTAGCTCAGTGGTAGAGCACGTGCTTGGCATGCGGAAGGACCCAGGTTCAATCCCCAGCATCTCCAGGTAGGGCTACGAAAGAATCCTGCCTGAAACTTTGGAGAGCTGCTGCTGCCAGTCAGTGTCAACAATACTACGCTAGATGGACCCAGGGCCTGACTCAGTATAAGGCAGCTCCCTATGTTCCTATGAACAGAAAGCTTTAATTAAAAAAAGAGGAGTTTAGGGTTTGTTTTTTAAGTGGAGAGGAGATAAATATTGCTAATGTATGCAATCCTATGTATGCCTACTCAGAAGCCCCATTATGTTTAATGAGGCTTACCCTCAGGAACGTGTGCATAGGATTCCAGCAGAAGTTGCTTTTGCAGGGAGGTTTGCACCTTGATGGTCTGCATGTTTACTGAGAAATAAGTCCTGAGTTGTGAGCATGGTACTGCAGGCTTTCACTTTGCATGAACTCTAGCTTTAGTACATGCTCAGAGTTTCTCCATAACTTAGCCCTAGTTTTGAAAACAGACTCATGGGCTGAATCCTGATGAAGTCTTGGCACAAATGAAGTTATGGGGAGGAAGATACAATGAGAGCTTGTGCATAACAAGGAGGAGGTAGAGAGGAGTTGCACAAAACAAGACATCTGTTTTTATGAAGAGCTGTTGGAGGATGGTAGGATGAGGAGGGATGGTTGCATGGAGCGGAATGGAATTGGTAGGAGGAGAATGCAAGTGCTAAGTGGTGAAAGAAAAGCATTCTGCACATGCTCAGAGGCACTCTATATGTAAGAACATAGGAAGAGCCGTGCTGCATCAGACCAAGGTCCATCTAGTCCAGCATTCTGTTCACACAGTGGCCAACCAGATGCTCACGGGAAACCCACAAGCAGGACATGAGTGCAATAGCACCTTCCCACTTCCTGCTAACATTGGTGAAATGTAAATAAATTCTAGTAATTCTAAATTTGCATGCATGTATATCTTTCAGAAACTTTGCAGGTTTCTTGCCTGGGGGACACTTCTAATGACCTGTGCATTTTCATACAAATTTATCCAAAAACTATTGGGGAAGGGGTGAATGGAAGGGAAAGCAAATCACTCCCTCCCCCAAATTGGAGAACTTGCCTTCCACATGAACTGCTGCACCTATCCTTCTGAAACTTTGCTCGTTTCTTACTTAGGGACAACTCTAGGCTGTCTGTAATTTTCAGAACACTGGTCCACAAGGAACATAGGGAGATAAGTATGTCCTCTTTTGGAGACCTCAAAATGTCAAGGCCAGCCTTGCACAAAACCCCCTGTGGCTATCATTCTGAAATTTGGCAGACATGATCTCCTCTGATGGGGCAATGAATCCTGAAATTCTTATCCAGTTCTTCCAAGGAATAAAAATGCTGTTGGCAGTTCCCTTTAAAAGAAAATCAAAATATAAAACCTGCACCTATTTTTCTGACATTGGGCAGGTGTAATCCCCTTCTAGGGGGCTACTATGCCTGAAATTATCATCCAGTTCTGACCAAGAGAAAAAAGTTAGAGGTTTGTTTTTTTTCTAATTTCCCATGGTAGTCAACAGGAAGCATAAAGACTCATTTTTCCAAACCTTCACTCAGGCTTGGTGCTGAGCTGAAGTGGTCCGACTACAAATTGGCCAGAGCAGAAGCGGGATGTTTTCCAAAACGCTGATCGGGGTGTGAGTTGACGTGGGATGGAAGGGTCAGTGCACACTTCTTATGTACGTATGTATGTAATCTATACACACACCACACACACATTAGACGTGCGCTTAGACTTGTGTGTTTGTGTGTGTGTGTGTGTGTGTATATGCAAATGTGTGTTATGGGCCTGTGCCCTGGATCTTTTAAGAACCTAGCAATGCCCCTGACTAGCCCTGATGGCTCTATGCTACCTGCAGTATCAGAGGAAGTATGCCTGTGTACACCAGTTGCTGGGGAACATGGGTAGAAGGATACTGTTGCGCTCATGTTCTGCTCGTGGGCTTCCTGTGGGCAGCTGGTTGGCCACTGTGTGCACAGAATGCTGACTAGATGGACCCTTGGTATGATCCAGCAGGGCTCCTCCTATGTTCTTTCCCTCCTAAAAGCTGATACTTGATTTAATAGATAAAAGGTTTTTAATTGAGCAATCTCACTGGTTTATCAATGTAGTCCAACAATTTGGAGGGCACCAGGTTGGGGAAGACTGCTCTAAATTATTTCCCTCCCTTTACTTGCAGTGGAAAGGAAATGTTAACAAAGAGGAAGGTGGGGGGAACAGAGGAAAGATGGCGAACTCTACTCCTCTCTAGTTTCCACCCTGCCGGGTAGAGCCCAGCAGGCTTAGGAAATACCAGAGTGTTCCAGCCACAGAGTACTCTAACACAACAACTGGATTGCCCTGCAAATGAACTCTCACTGTCTTATACCATCCCTTAACAAAAAATATTGAATGGCTCACCAGTAAGATGCAGCTGGTGAGGGGAAAATGGAAGTACAAGAAGCTGCCTTGTATTGAGTCAGACCATGGGTCTATCTAACCTAGTATTGTCACCACTGTCTGGCAGCGGCTCTCCAGGGTTTCAGGCAGGGTTTTTTCCAGCCCTACCTGAAGATGCCAGGGATAGAACCTGGGAGCTTCTGCAGGCAAAGCAGGTGCTCTGCCGGGAGCTATGGTAAGAGGGAGCAGGGAGTCAGGATGAGGATGGCCACAAAGAGAACCCAAAGTAGTCTGCTAAGCACTTCTAGAATTCTTTGAGGGAGCAAGCAAACATGGAGACAGACACAGTTTGACAGACTTGATATCCTTGGGTCTTCCCAAAAGCTTTTTGACTAATTCCCTCACCAAAGACTCCTGAACCAGTGTGGTATAGTGGTGAGAGTATTGGACTGGGAGCCAGGAGATCCGGGTTCTAGTCCCCCCTCAGCCATGGAAGCTCACTGGGTGACTTTGGGCCAGTCACAGACTCTCAGCCCAACCTACCTCACAGGGTTGTTGTTGTGAGGATAAAATGGAGCGGAGGAGGATAATGTAAGCCGCCTCAGGTTCCTTGCAAGAGGAAAAAGGGTGGGATATAAATGCAATAAATAAATAAACAAACAAACAAACTGAGTAAACCTAGCAGTCATGGGATAAGACGATGGGTCCTCCTATGGATCAGTAACTGGTTAATGAGCAGGATACAGACAGTAAGAATAAATGGGCACTAGGAAGTAGGTATGTATAAATTAGAAGCCATGAAGGAGTCAAAGAGCACAGGTCCCACTGATGATCTACTTTATGACCTGTGCTATTTAATTTATTCATAAATTATCTGGAATTAGGGGCGAGCAACGAGGTAGCTACACGTGGATGATACCAAACTATCCAGGGTGCTGACAAAACAAGCAGACTACAAAGGATCTCGCTAAACTGGCAAGAAACTGGTAAATGGGCTTTGGTGTAAATAAGTGCAACGTGATGCACTCACTGTGGCAAAATAATCCTAACTTCACACATATATGCTGATGGGGTCTGAAGCGGAGGGTGGCTAACCAGGGAAAAGATCTTTTTTTGTACAGAGGGGCATTCAGTTGCCTGCCACCTGAACTGGTACAGCCCACCCACAGATTTAACACCTCAGTGAAAACTAAGGTGGTGCTTGTTCAAAGGAGTGGCATTTTCTAGGCTGAAATCCTATACTCACTTACTGGGGAGGAAGTCCCATTGAAGTAAATGGGGCTTATTGCTGAATAGACATGCATAGGATTGCACTGTAAGGGAATAGGCAATATACAGCCACATGTATTCTATACGGTTGTAAAAAACAACAACTCACCAACCCCTCTCCATGTGAACATAACATTTGAGCATTACAGAACTGCTAGACAAATATTACCAAGATTATTACCAAGATGTTTGCAAATACTCATCCCCATCCTGAACTGAATAATGATTTAGCAACTCTGTTATTTGCTTTCCATGAACTACAAGGGGGAAAATGTCCTGCTTTGTTTTATGAATGCCCATGGACAGGTTTGAAAGAATGTCAGGATTTGCATAAGCAAACATCTACATACGCTTAGACTAGGCTGCCCATTCTTCTCTTTTTAAGATGTACAAGTCACCGAATCAGAGCCTGAAATACTATCAGGAGAATTCTAATAACAATGAAATAGCAGAGGAAACACCCAGTAGCAAAAGGAATAATGTACAAGCATCTAGGAAGGTGTTTTGCTATATTATTCTTGTAGAAATTGGGCCAGATTTCAGAGCCAGCCCTACCATTAGGCAAAGTGAGGCAGCTGTCTCTGGCAGCAGATGGTGGAAGGCAGCAGCTGCCACCCCTGGACCATTTTTCCTGATCCCACCAGCCACAGAGCCGTGTGTGCTCTGGCTGCCTTCAGAAGTTCAGTGGCACTTCCTTTGTAATTTGGGATATAATACCCCATGGGAATGATGCCTCATCATGACACAGCATCATTCCCAGGGGCATTCTGGGGGGGGGGGCAGATTTTAGCTTCCCCTCTTGGCTGCCCCAGTTTTTGCATGATTTCTTAACTGACTAATTAATTAAAAAGACATGCAATTAATCAAATAAAATCAGTCAATTAAATTGATCAGTTAATCAATTAATTAAACTAAATTAAGTAAAATTAATCAATCAATTAAATGAATGAATGAATCAACTAAAATTATTTAATAAGTTGAGCAAAAGCTTGAGAGCCCTCCCTGCTTGTTTAAGTGCTGACTGGCCAAAGGAAACACTGAACAGTTGTCTCCTTCACATAGGGAGCAGAGGTGGGCAACATGTGGCCCTCCAGATGTTTTGGACCACAACTCCCACCAGCCCTAGCCAGCAGAGCCAATGGTGACGGACCATTGGTTTTGTAGACCAAAACATCTGAAGGGCCATCAGTTGCCCACCCATGACATAGAGTAATGACACATAGTATATAAAGAGAACTCACAGCACACTATTTTTAGTGGAAAGGCGAGATATAAATTAAATGAATTAGTATATAAAGTCATTCCTGTGTTGCAGGAAGAACCAGGTTTGCAACTGAAAGGACAGCAAATCAAAGGTTGATTCAGCCATTAGTCTTGCCTTATCGCAAACATCGCAAAATTTATCCGTCTTCTGTATTTTTAAAAGTGGCTAATATTCATGAAGTAACCCATTCATTTCTCTCTTGTTAATTTGTTAAAGTACTGTTTTTTTAAAAAAAAAGAAAGAAGGAAAACTGCTCCAGGGATGGGAATGAAATCTTTCTTGGTGACCTCACAGGAGGCAAGCCAATCAGCACCATGCACAGCCAGCTTCTGCTTCAAAGTTACACAATCACTCCGCCTCCCAAGCTCAAATCTGGAGGGGCAAGAGATGCTTGTGCTGGACACAGTAAGGGTGCTTCCAGATTGCCCCCACTGTTCCAGAAATGATACATGCATCTTCTCATCCTGCCTCCTAAGATTTTTCCATTTATCTCACCAGAACTGTGTACGTCAGCTGTACTTTCACATATCTCCCAATAAAATGTTAGTGTGCATTAATCACCTTTTACAAGGGACAACTGCAAACAAGGAAGGGCTGAGCTCAGATTCTCTTTTACACATTCTGAAACACTTATCCTGAGGCAACTGGTTCTGCCTTATTGAGTCTAGCCTGTTCATGAATCTGCCAAAGCCTGAATATTATTATTTGAGCGAGCATGAGTGCCCAGGTAGAAACACGATTTGTATTTGAATCATAGTTGCAATACTTTGCATGTACCCTTTTTTAACATTTAAGGTGTCCTATGCTGGAAGGGTCAGAGGGATTTTTATTACGAATGCTTGGGGGACCTTATTGCTTATTGACAGGGATATACTATCAAATCGATTAAGGTACTGCCACAGCAGAGAAAAAGTGGACGTTTGGTACAAACACAATCTAAAAATACTACAAATGTATAAAAAGGGACAGAAAGTGAAGAGGATCTCAAGAGCCTCTTGTTGAGGGTGAAAGAGGAGACTGCAAAAGCTGGTTTGAAACTCAACATTAAAAAAACTAAGATCATGGCATCTGGCCCCATCACTTCCTGGCATATAGAAGGGGAAGAAATGGAAGCAGGGACAGATTTTATTTTCTTGGGCTCCAAGATCACCGCAGACGGTGACTATAGCCATGAAATTAAAAGACGCTTGCTCCTTGGGAGGAAAGCTATGGCAAACCTAGACAGCATAGTAAGAAGCAGAGACATCACCTTGCCGACAAAGGTCCGTCTAATCAAAGCTATGGTTTTCCCAGTAGTAATGTATGGCTGTGAGAGCTGGACTATAAGGAAGGCTGAGCGCCGAAGAATTGATGCTTTCGAACTGTGGTGCTGGAGAAGACTCTTACGAGTCCCCTGGACTGCAAGGAGGTCAAATCAGTCCATCCTAAAGGAAATCAACCCTGAGTGCTCATTGGAAGGACAGATGCTGAAGCTGAAATATTTTGGCCACCTAATGCGAAGAGAAAACTCTCTGGAAAAGACCCTGATGCTGGGAAAGACTGAAGGCAAAAGGAGAAAGGGACGGCAGAGGATGAGATGGCTGGATAGCATCACCGATGCAATGAATATGAACTTGAGTACACTCCAGGAGAGAGCGCAGGACAGGAAGGCCTGTCGTGCTATGGTCCATGGGGTCACGAAGAGTCGGACATGACTGAACAACAAATAAAAAGGGAAGGGGGGGTTTACGTCTCTCCTTCAAAACTAATCCTCAAACCTTGGTACACAAAGTCTACCTCCAGTAATCAAGAACTGAGCAAGCCAAATCACAGATGGATTGGAATACTGGGCTTGAGTTCCAAACCAGTCATCATAAACCAGCAAAGGCAGGATAGGAGAACCAGCAGGTTTAGCAGAAACATAATTCTGAAAAGGGGGCATGCCACTAGAGTGGCTATGTGTCCTTTTTTTTTTTTTACAGAGGACAGTCCTCTATTCTGAAGGCATCCTCTGTTTGAAAGGCTGTTGTCCGGTCCAGGTCCAGTTTAAAGATAAAGAACCTTCAGAAGGAAGAGCTGGGCCTCAAAGTTGCCCATCAAGAGCATCAAAGTTGCCCATCAATGGACAGCAGACTCAACAAGGCACACAGCTCACCTGGTCTCCATTCCACACAACGATGAGATGTTCCATATTTCTATTTACATTATAATAATAATTTCTAATGTGCATGTATTTTATAATTTATTTAATAATATTTGTTGTATTAATAATACTTATATACTGCTTATTATGAAAAAATCTAAATGTATAAATTAGCAAATGCAAATCTTATGCAAATCGGTATCTTCTTCTGTCCTCTTCTTTGTTAATGCATTTCCTCTTTTTTGGTGATTCATAATCTCCCACACTATATGCAACTCATGCATGGGACTTCCAATTCACGTCTTCAATCATCCTCAGACTGAGGCAGGGAATATTCCCAGTGGCAACAAGGCACATATTTTGTCTTGCAAATCTCTCATTCTCCTATAATTTACTGATACGAAACTCATTCTATGAGTGTGGATACTTGTGTAGCGAAAACAGTACCACCCATGCACAAGGAGAAGGTAATAGCAGAGGAAGCCCAACATTTACAGATTTTTTTAAAAAAAACCTTTAGAAAAAAATAAGGGAGGGGGAGCCCAAAAATAGCCCAATGAGGACTGGGCATGCTCATTGGCCACAAAATGCTGACTGACAGTTGAGAGGGGGAGGATTGGGAATGGAATGGAGTGTCCTGAAAGAAGGCATGGCTGGCTGGCACATTGAACAGAAGCACTCCACACTGCAACATTCTGTTGCAGATCCCACTTCTGTTTCCTAATAATAAGGTAACTAAATAAAATGTGTACACGTTTCAAGGTAACAAATCCTTAGAGACTTTTTGATTGCAAAGTGGGATAAAAATTCTTCAAGTAAGATGACATTGCAAATGCTGGTCACCTCTCCTGCAAAGTAGAGGACCTTTTTGATCTATCAGTCTTCTTCATACAAAACATCAGTGTTAGACTATTGCTAGACACTCCCCACTTCTCTGAGCAGTGAGAAGTTCCAGGGTTTGCCTTCCTTTTGGAGGAGAGATCACTGGAGACTTACATTGTTTCGCAGTAATTATGCAAGAACTCATCACACAGTTAAACAGCCTATAGTCATTAGTCCTTTTGTGCATCTCTTACCGCTCAGTGTCACTATGGGGGAAAGCAGGAGAAAAATCAGGGGCTCATAATTTCTGCAAGAACAGTAGCAGGCAAACAGCCCTGTAGTGATTTAGTTAACAGGAGTGTCTCAGGAAATAGGCTGGCTTTACCATACTAGTAGTGGCCAGTGGACTTTGGTCCCAGCCAGGCCCAGGGAGAGGTCACAAGAAATCCAAATATGAAATAGTTATCATGGGTGCTTTTGAAGAAAACACAGCATTGGTCTCCAAGTCAAACATCTGATTCTGATGTGACAAAAATATCCTATCATGCCGACAGCCCTATTCAGCTTGCTGTTGTTGCCATTTACACCCAAGAGTGCAATGATTAACCTGAAGGGGAAGGTTTGAGTTGTAGATGAGTGGTTTTTTAAAGATATTTTAGGGAATACTAAACCATGTATTTTAAAAACACTTAGAAGTACACAAAAATGACACAGGGCTGGGGAAAACTGTGGCACTGTGCTGTAATGATGGCATGTGCACTGTCCAATAGGTACTTACAACACTTGCACATCCACATTCCCCAAAGCAGTCAGACTAAAAAATACAATCCCCCCCACACACACACACTCACACACGTTGCTGGAGGAATATACTTAAGATTTACATTAGGCTTTTTAAGCGATAAAATTGCTTTGGCATTTTCTCAGTAGTCCCCAACAACAACCCTGTAAGGGAGGCCAATGCGATTATATTCATGTTTTACATGGGGTGCTAGAAGATAGCGAGTTGCCTAAAGTCACCTGATGAGTTCATGGCAGAAAGGTACATTTTGGACTAGTAACTTTCTGGCTCATGGTTGTGCATCACATGCCTAAGCATCTTTATTCAGAAGTAACTCCCGCTGAATTTAGTGTGATGTTTTCCCTAGTAAGTGTGTGCAATGTTGCAGCCTTAGCCACTACACCAGCTCTTATAATTTCCCTACAGTGTGTTTTAGTTGTCTGAGTTACTGAAAACTAGCAAACAAGCCCAGCTTTGCGCAGGCTCGGATAGCCCTTTGTCTGATACAGTGAAGCCTTCAAGCAAATATACACAGCTCTCAGAGCTTGAGCCTGCCCCATCTGCCTAGGGGTGCCATGCCTGCTAGCACCCCTAGGCATGGCCTCTGCTTTTGTGCAGCCCTATAGCCCACTAAAAGGGGGTTTGTCCACTCCATACCCTTGAGGGGGGGGGGTTGCCCCACAGCAGAAAGGATGGGGAAGGCATCTCATTCTCTCCCATGGCTTTCCCTGACTTCAAACTATATGGACTGCAAAGCTATGTGCTTGTTAGGGAAGTCTGCCCTTAGCGGCTGGAGATGTTACTGCAGGCTTCAACCACATGGACACATTACAATTAATTAAGATTAATTAATGTGGTTAATTTGTTTTTTAAGAGACGAGGTGCACACCCATAGGGTCTCCTTGGTATGCATGGGAAGTTTCAGGTGTCTAGGTTTCATGGTCTTGGTGCTATGGTGCTTTCCGATGGACAGGCACACATCCTCTTTTATTACTGTAGACTTATCATTTCTCCTGCAATCGCTGCACCTGTTGGGGAACATTATGCAGGTGCTGGAACATTGTACTGCCTGCATATGCACTGCAAAAAATATACTGACCCAGACCATTGGTCTATCCAGCTCAGTACTGTCTACATTGATCGGCAGCACTTTTCCAGGGTTTAAGGCAGTTTTTCCCAGTCCTGCCTGGATATGACAGGGACTGAACCTGGAACTTCATGCCTACAAAGCACATGCTCTGCCACTGAGCTACAGCCCTTTCCCTTAGAAAACCTGTTCTAAATGAAAAGACCAACTCTTTCTTTAAGTCACCGCCATGGCTTGGCTTAAAATCTGCGATTTTAAGAGTAGGATCTTAAAATCATTGCTACTTGCCAGAAATTTCACCCTCTCAAATTATTATTATTTCACAAATGAATAAACCACTTCCCAACAGGACCATAAGAAGAGCCCTGCTGGATCAGACCAAGGGTCCATCTAGTCCAGCATTCAGTTCACACAGTGGCCAACCAACTGCCTGTGGGAAACCCTCAAGCAGGACAGGAGTGCAACAGCACCCTCCCGCCCATGTTCCCCAGCAACTAGTGTACATAGGCACACTGCCTCTGATACTGGAAGAGCCATCAGGACCAGTAGCCATTGATAGCCAGCGTGGTGTAGTGGCAAGAGTGTTGGACTAGGAGCTGGGAGATCCGGGTTCTAGTCCCCACTCGGCCATGGAAGCTCACTGGGTGACTTTGGGCCGGTCACAGATTCTCAGCCCAACCCACCTCACAGGGTCATTGTTGTGAGGATAAAAAGGAGAGGAGGAGGATAATGTAAGCCGCCTTGGGTTCCTTGCAAGAGGAAAAAAGGCGGGATATAAATGCAATAAATAAATAAATGCCTTGTCCTCCATGAATTTGCCCAGTCCCCTTTTAAAGCCATCCAAATTGGTGGCCATTGCTACACCTTGTGATAGCAAATTCCATAGTTTAACTATGTGCTGTAGGGAGTAGCAGTTCCATTGATCTATCCTGAATCTCCCACCTTCATGGGGTGACTTCTTGGGATGACTCCAGGTTCTAGTATTGGAACACGCAGCTCTAAGTGACAGTCCCCTGAGACTGCAAGCTCTGGCCTCCTCCCTCCAAGGACCACTGGGAGGCTGCACCCCCTGCCTCCCACGATAAACATCACAGCAAGGAGGAGACCAACCCAGTCCCATACATTGGCCAAAGAAGGAACCGCTCCAGGGAGCTTGTTTTTGCTCTTTCCTGCAAAAAAACCCAAAACCCTATAGGAACTTTGAAACTGTTCCTGAGTTTTGCTTTTCTCCTCCTCCCTCCCAATCCTTTTTCCTTTTGTGTCATATCTTTTCGATTGTAAACCTAAGGGCAGGACTGCCTTATTGACCTTTGCAAGCTGCTCTGGGAGCCTTTTGGGGGTAAAGGGTGGAATAAAAATGCTGTAAATAAATAAATAGTATTATGAGAGGAGAAAACTGTCTCCCTATCCAATTTCTCCACACCATGCATCATTTTGTACACCTTTATCACGTCTCCCTGTACTCGCCTCTTTTCCAGGCTAAGCAGTTCCAGATGTTGCAAGCTTTCCCCATAGGGGAGTTGCTCCAGCCCCTTGATCATTCTACTTGCCATTTTCTGCATGCTGGCCTGCTCTACAGTATCCTTTCGCAGGTGCAGTAGTGACCAGAACTGTACACAGTATTCCAAGTATGGTTGCACCATAGATTTGAATAAGGGCAGTATGGCATTGGCAGTTTCATTTTCAATTCCTTTCCTAATTCTCTAATTCATAATGAATTATGAACGCGGTGAGCATAACACGAAACACTACGACAATAAAATGTACCAATAAATAACCATGACTAACAATAAAAGTGTAACTTGCTGAGTCACACCTCCAGGAATGCCTGCATAAAGAGATAAGGCTTAGCCAGACCTCTAAAAGTCAAGATTGTAGATGTCAGTTGGAAGACATTGAACCTCAGGCTGTGCAAAAGTCTAAGATCCTCTAGCCTGGAGAGGCTTGGAGATTGGACCCGGACTGTCTATATCAACCAGGTGCTCTGTCACTGAGCTATGCAGCCGTGGCTCAGTGCACCTGCTTTGCACGCACAGACCATCCCAGGTTTGATCCCCAGCATCTCCTGGTAGGGCAAGAAAAAATCCTGCCGGAAATTCTGGTGAGTTGCTGCTGCGAGCCCTTGTCAGCAACAATGGGCTAGGTGGACCCATGATCTGGCTCAGAATAAGGCAGCTTCTTATGTTCCACACATATACAACAAATATTTATGTACACACTGAAAAATAATAATACTATGAAGTAAGAACAAATGAAAGTTCCCTGACCAGGGCAGAGTGCATTTCCCTAAGGATTAAGTACAGAAAGCAAAAAATCAGAGAGACTGACTTCCAGATCAAAAGGTGTTGCTTTGGGACAGATTTTAGTGTGTGTGTGTGATGCTCCCTGCCTACCCCCACCAAAAAGCTAAGCACTGCACATGGTCCCCTTCCTCAAATTAGTCCAGCTTCACAAGTTTATGAACGGATCCCATGGCCACCAAGTGGCCAAAACAGACAAGAGAGGTTGTTTCTTGGAATCAGGGGCATTAGAGCAGGCAAGCTTCTGAGATACACAGAAGTCTTCAACCAGTAGTGTGCACACCGCTTCATCTCCCTTGTTTTGAACCTCTCTGCATCCAAAAAGAGGGTTGCCGCTCCCCGCCTTTCCCAGTTCAACACCGAGAAGTCCCCAAAGAGAGCCAGTGCGGTGTAGCGGCGACAGTCTTGGAGCTCACTGTGAAGCTCATTGTGAGATTTGGGGCCAGTCGCCAACCCTCGGCTTTACCTACCTCACAGGGTTGTTGTGAGGATAAAATGGAGAGGAGGACCACGCAGGCCACGCTGGGTTCCGGATAAAAACGTAATAATAAACGAATAACTAAACCAACCTTCCCCTCAACCCCGAAAGTGTGAGTCCAGAGAAAAAAGCTGCAGGAGAAAAAAGCTGGGGGGCAAGAGCGGCTGTTGCTTCATGACTCGACACAGAATTATCTCCCGGGAGGGGAACCTTTCCAAAGTGGAATCCAGACACCTCGCTATCAGGCCCGGGCGCGTGGGGAACCGGACTCCGAAGTCCCGGCAGCGGACGGATAAGCCTCCGGGGCTGCGGACGGCGGGTCTCTCGCCTGTTCTTACCCCGGTCCAAGCGCCTCTCTCTCGCGCGCGCGCGCCTCTCGCTGGGCAGAGTTCCCCGCGACCTGTGCCGCTCCTGCTCCGGAGCTCGGCGTGGCTCCTTCTCCGCCTCGCGCGGAGCTCCTGCCCGGCTCTTCCCCAGCACCGGCGGGGCGGGCTCCTCCCTCCTGCCCGCCCCCTCGAGCCGGCCGAGCTGGAAGCTCGGCCGAGCTTCCCACGCGCCGAAAGATCGGAAGCGCCCTCCCGCCAGCGCCCCGCTAGAAACGGGTGCCCGAGTGCCGATTGCCCCCGGCCTGGGGCTGCCGGACTGCAGCTCCCATCATCCCCAGGGGAAGGCTGATTCAACCCGTGAGAAGGAGCTGGTGCTTCTGTCACGCGCCGCAAGTGGGATGTCTGCTGCTTTGCCCATCCGGCAAGGGAAGTCTACAAGGGGGAAAGTTTTCCTGGAGCTCCAAAGCCGAGACTTAAAAAGACAAATACAGCTGCGAGCCGTAGCGCGCAGCTAGGTAATTTCGGCCCCCGGGCTGCATGAGCTTCTCTCCCCCACCCGCCTTTATATGGGGATGGGTGTTGTTGTTGTTGTTGTTGTTAATGTAATTCTTCATTTACTTATTTCATTTCTATACTACCCGATAGCTTTCTGGGCACTTCACAAAAATTACAAACCATAAAATATAAGGCAATAAAACATTTGGGGGCTGGACTCGATGGTCTTGTAGGCCCCTTCCAACCCTACTCTTATATGATTCTATGATAGTATGAAATTTTTAACATACAAAATTTGAAACAATTTAGGGTGCAATCCTATGCATGTATAGACAGAGAAAAGGCCTACAACTCCCAGCATGCCTTTTCTCTGTCTAAACACGCATAGGATTGCGCCCTTAAACAGCTAAACAATTTGAATAAAATACTAGACCTGATAAAGACAGCTGACATATATGCCCCATCGTATGCCTTTAAGTATTACTTAGCTG
Organism: Heloderma suspectum; assembly: GCF_057233095.1. NCBI lineage: Eukaryota > Metazoa > Chordata > Lepidosauria > Squamata > Helodermatidae > Heloderma > Heloderma suspectum. Next base: position 20,770,061 of record NC_139459.1, read on the forward strand.
TGAAGGATGTAACAAACGTTTCTCTTTACCACCCACCCTTGTCACCTTTCCATACCTTATAACTGCTTCTACATTCCTGAGACATGAGAGCAACCCCCCGCCAAAAAAACCCAACTGTTTGCCAGTCCCAATTAAAAACAAAAACAGATACTCTGAGCAATGTGCAGAGTTTTGCTTTAAACCGATTTTATAAAAAAAAATGAACAGCTGCAACCACAGACATGCCCAGGGTCCCATCTATATGGCACCACTTTGACCCCTCACCCCATCACAATTGTGCAGCAATGCAGCTTTGAGTCAGCATGCCCAGCGATACGCTGGCAATGTACTGCACGCTTCCCTAAGAGACTTGCCGTGCCCTTTTTTTTGCCATTATACTGAAATGCACAGCTGTGCAGTCCCATGAGTGTGGGGCTGTGACACTTCAGTGACTGTTTTATATTTGAGGGGCTCTGCTGTGTCTTTCTGACCATGTTTTAGGTAAAAACTGGGTGTTTTGTGCTCCTTCATTTCCACACCATCAGTTTGTCAGTTCCCCAGCCTGAAACTCTCGCGATGGTTTGTACTCACAAGCGTGAGCGCTACATGCCTAGCCATCACTCCGAAATGGTGCCCGCAGCGATGTTGTTCCTCCCCCAAGACCCTCCCCAGCCCTTGGTACTGAGTCCAAAAGCAACCATTGCGAAGATACGAAGCTGCAAAAATGTGCAAAAGTGCGATTAAATAAGTGAAAATGCCCCTCTGTGCCTCTGTAACTGCGCAGCTGTGAAGGGATGGGGGAAGTAAAGGGGCGTCACAGAGTGATGTAGGCACTACGCACACCTATAACACGCCCACTGTAAGATGCAAAGTCACTTCGGGGAAGGAACAGATGGCCCACAACTGCAGGGAAGCCTGCAGCAAACCCAAAAAATTGCAGTGAAACAACTCCTTGGAACTCCGCTTTTTCCGGGCAAAAACCACAGATGGCTGTGAAGTTGCAACTGCATCATCTATCATGAGGGACCTCAACTCACACCCGCCCCGGAGTAAAAGCCCAGTGTAGATGGGGCCCAACTGGCGGTAAGAGGTTTTTAAGAATAAGAAGAGAGGATGCTGCAGCAACTGGCATCAGTAGCAGTGTCCCCAGTGGGCCGCAGCTGAACAAGGTGCTGACACTTAACCTGTTTGCTCCTGCCCCCATCAGCTGCCACTCTCTGGGTGGTCTTTTGGAGGAGGCCCAGACTTTAGCCCCAAGGTCCAGACCTAGCAGCATCGCTAATGTCCACTCCCGCCTCCGCCTTACCTGGCAATTCTACAGTAAGGTTAGCTGAAAGAAGATACCCAGAGCTAGTAGCCTTTTGCCCTTTAGCTTGTGTCCAAGATCACTACCTGTCCAGCAATAATGGGATTTGGACACAGTAGAGGCTGGTGGCTCCAATGTCAGTGGAGTGGTAAATCCACTCCAGGTTTCAGTCAGAACCACTCAGAACTCTAAAGGAGCTGTACAAGGTGTGGAGCACCTTGGTTTCACTGCCCCACTGACATTAGAGCCACCAGCCTCCACTGTTTGGACCCTGGGTTCCTCAGGCCCCTGGAAAACTCTGGGGGGCCATGGGGGGAGTTTTCATTCAGCTCAGCGGGGAGGACTTCCATGTCTGGGCCAGGGGACTAGAAATACAGGAAGCAGCCTTATCCCAGCTCTTGGACTATTTATCCATCAAGCGCAGTACCATCTACTCTAGGGATGGCCCTCCAGATGTTGCTGGACTGCAATTCCCAGCATAGCCAGTAGTGAGGGAAGATGGGCATTGTACTCCAGCAACATCTGTAGAGGCACACCTTCCCTGTCCCTGGTCTACTCTGGCCATGAAAATCCAGGTCCTCAGACCTTTTCCATCACCTGGTTTCTAATCCATTTTATGGGAGTTGCCAGGGCTGGAACGTAGCATGAGACTTCCTCCATGCTCAGGGGTCGAGCCATGCTTTGCAACACTCTGTTCCCGACAGCAGGGAATGGGAATGGTGTGGCCCTCCAGATATGGTTGAACTACACTTCCCATCATCCCAGACCATTGGCTATGCTAGCAAGGGTTGATGGGAGTTGGAGTGTGCTCACATCTGTTCCCCATTCCTGCCCGATTCAAGCATACCACTATGTGTAGGGTTTCCTGGCAACATTTCTTGGAATCTTGCTGGTTGCAGCACAGTCACTCCAAAATTTGCCATAAATATGGATAAAATTCCACAGGGTGGTCCACACAGTGCCAGTTCCAGGCTTTTGAGGGCCCTTGGGCAAGACACCCTCAGTGGACCTCCTCCGTCCGTGACTGAGTCTGCCTTCTCTCCACCATTGTCACCAGCTGTTCTTGCTCCTATCCTTTTTTTCAATTGCTCCCAGTTGCTCTCTTGGCAGGCCAAGAGACAGCGAGCAAGTTGGCTGCGGCATCTACCGCTGCTCCTTCTCACCATGACCACTATTTCGGCCAGAGCAAGAGGAGGGTGAACAAGCAGGTTGAAAGGGTGAAGAGGAGGAGCAACTCCAGGAGACTCTTTATCAGTGGGCCCTCCTGCGGTGTGGGCCCTTGGCAGGTACCCAACTATGCGTACCCTTGACGCTGGCCCAGGGGCTACAGCTCCTTCCCGCTGCATGAAAAAAATGTCCAAAGCCGCTGGGTGACAGACGGGAGAAGTCCATGCCATGGCTCCTTCTTAGTGTTGCTTTAGTTTCCATGTGAAGGGGGTCCCCACTAGTAGACAGGTGGGAACCATTGGTGCAAGTCTCCTGTTCTGCAAACAATGATGCACTTTGGTTTATTTCAGTCATGTGAATCTTCCCAAATGGAACCCCATGATCCAAATGACTGATAAGACTGAATCAATCCCTAGTTGCCAACATAAATTTGAGGCATTGTCACTTTGCAAAGGCAGACTTTTCAATAGGAAGTAACATGGCTGTTGCTTCTTGCATCATTCTGAGCAGCATGAGATTTGTCAGCAGCTACAAAGTTCTGTTGTTTTTAATAATAAATCTTGTCACAGGATCAAGATTTCAACCATTATTACTCACAGCTTCTCTAGTCTAAAGGTATGCATGTGGGGGTGGGAATCATACTCCTAAAGCCTTCCAAGCAATAGAACTTGTGCATGCAAATGTCTTCCAAAGGAAAGAGGGTTGATTACTTCAGGAGCCATCACTGCCACAGTCTATTCAATTTTCAAGTGCACTAAATGTGTTCTTACATACTTGTCATATCTTTGTAACCTTCAGGCTAAACTACTGTAAATCCTCTGTCAGGGATTATACTTGTTAACGTTTTGGAAGCTTCAGAATTCAGCTTCAGGATATCAACTGGAAGATTTATATTGAAATGTGTGCATGAAGGTGGGGGTGAGGGATGAAAGTGATATAAATCACGTGGTTAGAGGGAATTGAAATGCAAAAAGTACAGACAGTGATAATTACCTTAACAGTTGCCATTCACAAAATGTTGATGGGTGATAACACAGTCATAATTGCAATGGTGTGCAGATTAACATATGTAGTGTGATTAAAAAACAACAACAACAACACTCTATGTCCTTGTTCAGACCACAGAATATAGAGTTGAATACCTTGATGAACTGGACTTTGTTCAAGAATGGCCACCTTAGGTCATTGACAGAGTGTCCTGGGAGGCTGAAATATTCCCCCTACTGTGTGTGTGTGTGTGTGTGTGTGTGTGTGTATATATATATATATATATGCACATTGGTGATATCAGTTTTGTGGCCATTGATTCTTTTGTGTAGTCCTGTTTGTCCTATGTAGAATATAGAAGGGCACTGCTGGAAATGATGGCATATATCACGTTGGAAGCTGAGCAGATGTATGTTGTGGATAACATTATTAGAGCCTGTCATAGTGTTGCCACAGTGGATATGCAGACAAAGTTGTCATCTGGACTGTCCACAGAAGCTTATGCTAGAATAAATGTGTTAGGCTTTAAGGTGCCATAGACTCTTTGTTGTTTTGCTGCAACAGTTCTCTCTGGCACCACAGTTTACATTCCTCCCACCACCCCCTGTAACATGTGTGTATAAATCTGCCAATTTGAGGTTAACACTTCATGCATCTGATGGTGGACTATGCCCATGAAAGCTCATGCCAGAACACGTTTGTTAGTCTTTAAGGTGCCACAAGATTCTTCGTGGTTCTTGTTGCAGCGGACTAACATAGCTACTCCTCTGGAAACTGGAGAAGGAAAAGTACTCTAGAGATCAGAGTGGCCTTCCAGATGCTTTGGCTAACAACCAGTATCAGCCCTAGCCAATTATGAGAAATCATGGGAGTTGTGGGCCAGAACATCCGGAGGACAACAAGTTGCCCATCTTTGCTGTAGATGCACAAAAGGATTGCCTTTTTGGACCCAAGGTGAGGGCCAAAACAGATGCTCTGTAAAAATGTAGCATGCACCTACATATCCTATTTTGCTTAATTAATTAGAGGTGCATGTTCAGAGGGGTGCAATCCATCTAAGAAATGCTGAGTGTAAGAAAGGGAGGCTAATCTCTTTACTTTCCAGCATGATCAGAGTCCAAATACCCCCTCCCCTGGCATGGCTAGGACGCAGAGAAAAAATAATAACTCCCATTGGTGCCTAGTGTTCAAAGCAGATTCCTCTAAGTGCTGAGCCTTAGACAGCTGCTGGGTGAGAGTTAGGAAGCCATAAGCCAGACACTGTTGTGCCCAAGCAAAGTCAGAGGATGACCTGAAGGCCTTCATAGTCCTTCAAGATCCCAAGGAGCCAATGGCTGGTGAGGGTGGTGGCATCATTCCAGAGCCTCAGAACACTCACCTAAGTCCACCTTCAGATTTGAGGGACATTGTACATCATCGTGGCTCCCCTGCCGGGCTTAAGTGGTTAATCTCCAGTAATGCACTGATGAATGCAGGGCAGCTCCCAATGAGAATCTGGGAACTGCCATCTAAATTTTTCACAATGCCCTGGAATGATGCTATGTTGAGACCACTGGGAAATGGAAATGGCAGCTTTCGCTGGGCACCACCCAGGGGTGTCAGTGGTGAGCTCTGTCAGGGCATTAGGGCCACAACAGATGCCCAAAGATGACACCCATCCTGTACTGCACAATCCGTGGAATCCAACCTGCAGCCTTAATGCACCAGACAGGGCCATAGTACATCGATCGACAGTTTCTCTATGCTAACCCTGACAGTTCTAGAGCTAAAATATGGCGAAAATATGGCTCAGATTAAAATCAAATCACTACTACCTACCCAATCCTAGAAATATAGCTGATCAACAAAGCGACACCCTTTTAAAAAGCATTTCTGCCTGGGCCACTCCTTTCCCTCCTCCAAGCAAAGGTTATATGCCTTGGGAAAGCAAAAACAGTCCTGACTTCTCTTCATGTTTGACTTGTAAAAAAACAGGAAAGGCAGGGTACTGTTTCAAAGTCTATTGCTACTGTCATACAAGACTGGAAGGTAATAAGCAGAACAATTCAGATACTATAACCCACCCTCCATTCAAATTTTGCACCAAGAACAACTAAGTCTACACATGAAAAAATGTGCCTTTCTTCTGAGATAATACATTTGGGAATAGGTTTATTTTTTATAAAGCTGTTCAACATGTATGCATTGTTGTGAGTTTGACATTTGAAGACTGAGTCATGCATTCATGGAGCAGTGCGGAAGGTGTTTCCATGTGGCTGGATTCTACATCACTTAGGTATCATCTGTAGGACATCACAGAATACTAGAGCAGGAAGGGACTACATAATCAGACCACAACATGCCACATACTGGAGTGACCTGGGCACATGACACCACCCAAGGGGTCCACAGCATAGAGAGCTCTAGATAAACTGAGTAAGTAGGGCAGGCCATGTGCTCCAAAAGAAAGCAAAAAAACCAAGGGACACTTGCCAGTGCAATCTGGGGTACTTCCAGATGGAGGGATCCTAGCACTAGAAATTAGAAGGCATTGTGCAGCTGTTCCATCTTTTTCTCCTTCAGAGATTTTCTTAGTTATGGAAAAGGATGGAAGAAGCCATAACAAAACACAGGAGGGTCATGAGTAGAAAACACTGACATCTGGACCCCCCTCCTATGAATGAAGCAGGGTGATGGTGCTGAAAAAGCCTTGTCTGGAAGCACCCCTAGTGGCAAATTCTCCCAGCCCTGGATTTGGTGACTGGTTGGATTTAGATTTTCAGAAGCCAAAATGTGGTGCTTATTATCTCATTTACAATGTGGTGCTTATTATATCATTGGCAGGGAACTGTCTTCCTCTGGCCACACATTTATACCTAGTTGTACCACCACTTCTGATCTTCCAGCTCAAGGGTGATAACTTGTGGAGAGAGGTGTTATGTCTGATGACCTCACCATGCAGGATGCAAGTTCCAGTTGCTGGAATTCACCCTTGGGTGGTGTTAATTCTCACTGGACCTTTCATACTCAGAGTGATGCACATTCAAATACACAATACATGCACACCTTGATAAGTAGAAAGGCCTACTGGAAAATAAATTCCCCTCTGATAAAATCGGCACATGAACCTTACTTTGCATCGCTTGGCTTGCTTACTTAGAGCTCTGTGCTTTGCAGACCTCTTGGACAGTCCTTGCAGATATGTTTTTGATTCATTCCAAGTGAAAATTCATGCAAGCAGAAGGATAGGTATTCCTAGCGTAAGAAGCCAAGTCCTTAGCCTTGAGTATCAAGAAAAACAGGCCCACTGATCCTTATGAAAAAGAAATGTGAAGATGCTACTGGGCCTTGCTTCCTACCTCTTTCTTTTTCTGTGTTGTTTTCTTATGAAGTAAAGCCACACAAACCAGGTGCTCAAAAGGGACTTTGGGAAGCTGAGGGATAGGAAAGCAAAGCATCAAGTCATTAACTTGGCAGAACCAGGTTAATCACATAAGTGGGGGGAAGTTACCTTTCACTCCTAAGAATCACCTCTTACTTCCTTTCATGACATGTTATGTGGGTTGGATCCAGATTTACACCAGATCAACCATGCTGGCAGAAGAGGACTTCTCTACCCCTCCTTCCCACGGTAGCTCCTTCATCCCGTGAAAATACTACAGAGAGAGGAGACCCTGCTGAATGGGGTGAGCTGTGGTGTGAGAGGGAAGGGGAATCACCAAAAATCAGGCGGAGGAAGCATCTGTGAACAGAGCCCTTTTTGTGGAAGGCCGATCCTGGATCCAAACCATTTGTATATAGACAAAACATACCCAGACATACAGTTAGGGCCAGAAATATTGGAACAGGGATAACTGTTTTGGCAGTTGGCCTCTGTACACCACCACATTGAAGTTGAAAGGAAACACACCCAGATGGGAGTGAAGTCAGGAAGGGCAGCCAGTGGCATAAACACACACACCCTTCCTTGGTGGCTCATAAGTAATGAAATGAATGACTGACAAGGAGCTGCATGGCCAGGTGTGGCCTGTTTCCTGGGTACCCCATGACCAATCAAGCAGAGAAAAGGCCTGGAGGTGGTTCTGAGTGTTACATTTGCATTTGGTAGCTGTTCACTGGAACTCCCAACATGAGGCCCAAAGAGGTGTCCATGTGAGTGAAGGAGGCCATCATTAGGCTGAGGAAACAACATAAACCCATAAGAGAGATAGCAAAAACAGTGGGAGTGGCCAACACAACAGTTTGGAACATCCTGAAAAAGAAGGACTTAACTGGCAAGCTTAGCAACAGCAAAAGGCCTGGAAGACCATGGAAGACAACTAAAGTAGATGACTGCAGAATTCTGCTCATGGTGAAGAGGAACCCTTTCACAACATCTAGCCAGCTCAAGAACACTCTTGTGGAGGTAGACATGTCATTGTCAACATCTACAGTGAAGAGATGGCTTTATGAATGTAAATACAGTGGCTTCACAACAAGGTGCAAACTACTGGTAACGCTCAAGAACCGAAAGGCCAGATTAGCCTTTGCCAGCAAACACCCAAAAAAGCCTGCCCAGTTCTGGAATAAGATTCTTTGGACTGATGAAACCAAGATTAACTTGTACCAGAATGATGGGAAGAGAAAAGTATGGAGAAGGAAAGGAACAGCTCATGATCCAAAGCATACCACATCATCTGTCAAACATGGTGGAGGCAATGTTATGGCATGGGCATGTATGGCTGCCAATGGAACTGGGTCACTGGTGTTTATTGATGACCTGACTGCTGATCAAAGCAGCAGGATGAATTCTGAAGTGTATAGGGCTATACTTTCTGCTCAGATTCAGCTGAATGCTGCCAAACTGATAGGACGCCGCCTCATATTGCAGATGGATAATGAGCCAAAACATACAGCAAAAGCTACTCAAGAGTTTCTCCAGGCAAAGAAGTGGGATGTTCTTCAATGGCCAAGTCAGTCACCTGATCTCCACCCAATAGACTAAGCTTTTCACTTACTGAAGACAAGACTGAAAGCAGAAAGACCCACAAACAAGCAGGAGCTGAAGGCAGCTGCAGTAAAGGCCTGGCAAAGCATCTCAAGGGAGGAAACTCAGCATTTGGTCATGTCCATGGGTTCCAGACTTCAGGCCATCATTGACTGCAAAGGATTTTCATCCAGGTATTAAAGGCGATCCTTAAGTTTGAAATGATGTTGGTTTGTTCCATTACTTATGAGCCACCAATGATGGGTGTGTGTGTATGCCACTGGCTGTACTTCCTGAATGGTTAGTGCCCCATTTGTCAATCCCCTTGAATTACAGCTGAAAGTCCTGGCTTCACTCCCATCTGGGTGCGTTTCCTTTCAACTTCAATGTGGTGGTGTACAGAGGCCAACTGCCAAAACAGTTATCCTTGTTCCAATATTTCTGGCCCTGACCGTATGTGCTATTTTCCTGGATTTGGAAGAAAAACAAACAAACAAACCTAAAACAAAAACGAGGAATAAGCAACATGAAGGTCTTTGGCCAAACTCAGTCTTCAGGGGGGTGATAATACTGGGCTTGACTATATGTGAGAGTTTTGTTGGCTGTTCCCACCAGTTATCAACCCAGAGACAAAAGAAGGGTTTGGAAAGTGGTGTGTGTGGCTTTGGAACTGGGCAACAGTGATGGAGGGATTAGAGCTTTGGCCCAACATTCCCTGCTCTCCTCTCCTCAAACACAGCCTGTTGCTCATAAGCAGGACTGGCATCAATAGCAGGCATGGTTGGGCACCTGCCGAGGACCCACATCCCAGCAGGGACCCACTGACAAGAGCACCCTGGATTTTCCTCCTCTTCACCATTGCAACCTGCTTGTTCACCTGCCTCTCCCTCTGGCCCGGACACTGGCAGTGGCGAGAAGGAGGAGCAGGAGATGCCAAGCAAGTGGTATCAGTGATGAGAAAGTGGATGAGGAGCAATAACAGTTGGTGACAATGGCAGTGAGAAGGTGGACTCACTGAGGGAGGAGGCCCATTGTGGGTGTCTTGCCCAAGGGGCTTCAAAAACCTGGAGCCAGCACTCCTAGGGGACACACCCATTATCCCCGTTGGCTTCCATGAAGAGCAAGATGATTCGCTGGTAAATTCCACTGATCAATACATTACCATTTTAAATTCCGGATGCCATTGCCATGGTATCACTCTCCAGCTCCTCCCTCCTCCCCAGTAAAGACCATCAATCTTGTCTGCCCCTTGTATTTAAAAGGGGCGAGTTATTTGGGTGCGGGCAAAGCTTGGCAATCCGACATTCTAGAATTCCTTCCCCACACACACGCCCCGGTCTGATTTTGGAGCTTTTGGAGCTCCCACCTGCAATAATAAAACCTGGGGTTTCTGTGAAGATGTGGTGGTGTTGTCCTGAAAATTAAAGTGCTTTGAGAAGACACATTTACCTCCTGTAAAAGGGGGACACCCCAAAGTCAACACAATGTGATCAAAATCTAGTGGATATCCAAAGTTTTATTAATAATAATCCTGACATACTTTGAGCATAACCTCTTCTTTCAGGAGAAAGACTTTTAAAATGAAAAAAGAAGACATAATAATGTTAGAATACAATTTTTTAAAACCTAAACATTATGTTCCCCCTCATAGCCACATGACAAGCAGTTGGTGGGAGGTTCTTTAAATCCTAATATTCCTGTACTATCCTTCTTAATTAAGATTTTGCCTTGTTTGTCCAAATAGTTTCAGTGTTGTGATCAAAATATGGTTGACAAACTTCAGAAACCACTTAAATCTGAACAGTAATGTGCCTGTTTTTTATAGGTAACATTACTGGTACATTTAAACCTAAACTCGCTGAAAGCAAATAAATGTACACTATACATTTATATCAGTTTAACTGCCGGGGTAGGGCTTCCCTCAAAGGTGCATGGCATTGTAGTTTGGTGAGGATGCTGAGAATTCTTTTAGAGCCATAGCTCCTCTTACAGAACTACAATCCCCAGGGTTCCCCAGGAAAGGGGCATGACTTGTTGAATCAGTCTAAGTATGTGGCATAGATATGTCTCCAGATTGCAACAAGCCCTGCTGCTCAAATTCTAGCTTTGTCATAATGTTCTCAAAATGTTGCTGATGCAGCATGTCTCATTCCCAGCAAGAGGCTCGGAATTAAAGGCAAAATGCATAGGTGTATGTGAATGTATGTAAAAGAAAGCAAGAGAGCCAGTTAACTGGCTAACTTCTAAGGGAAGCAAAAGCCGAGTGTAGTCAAACGCGTACCCTGGATTTTAGGAAAGCTGATTTTCATAAACTCAGAACAATGATCAGTAAGGTCCCATGGCAAGCGATGCTAGCGAGAAAAGGAGTCCAAGATGGATGGGAGCTTTTAAAAAAGGAAATTCTCAAGGCACAATCACAAGCAATTCCAACAAGAAGAAAAGGTGGAAGACAACAGAAGAAGCCAATGTGGCTTCACAATAAGCTTAGGGATGACCTGAAAACAAAAAAGGACACATATAGGAAGTGGAAAGAAGGCCAAGTAACAAAGGAAGAGTACAGGCAGATAGCACAGAATTGCAGGGATGGCGTCAGGAAGGCTAAAGCTGAGAATGAGCTGAGGTTAGCGAGGGATGTTAAAAACAACAAAAAGGCTTTCTTCAGCTACGTGCATAGTAAAAGGCAGAGGAAAGAAATGGTGGTTCAGCTATTAAATAAGGATGGCAAAATAACAGATGACAAAGAAAAGGCAGAGGTGCTCAATTCCTACTTTGGCTCAGTCTTCTCCCCAAAGAGGGTCTATGACCCCCCTGGCAAAGGCGAAGTACAGGCTGAAGGGGCAGGATTGCAGCTTGAGATCGACAGGCATATGGTCAAGGAACACCTCATTACTTTGAATGAGTTCAAATCTCCAGGGCCAGATGAACTGCATCCTAGAGTCATAAAGGAACTGGCAGAAGAACTCTCAGAACCGCTGTCTATTCTCTTTGAGAAATCATGGAGGACGGGGGAGTGCCAGATGACTGGAGGAGGGCTAACGTTGTCCCTATCTTCAAAAAGGGTAAAAAGGAGGAACCTGGGAGCTACAGACCAGTCAGTCTGACATCAATCCCTGGGAAAATTCTGGAGCAGATCATAAAGCAATCCATCTGGAAGCACCTTGACAACAATGCCGTGATGACTCGAAGCCAACATGGATTTGTCAAAAACAAGTCCTGCCAGACAAATCTGATCTCATTTTTTGATCAAGTAACCTCCTTTGTAGACCGTGGGAATGCTGTAGACATCATATACCTCGACTTCAGCAAAGCTTTCGACAAAGTGCCCCATGATATCCTGATGAGCAAACTAGCTCAAAGTGGGCTAGATGAAACAACGATCCGGTGGATCCACAGTTGGCTACAGTATCGGACTCAAAGAGTGCTTCTCAATGGGACCTTCTCAAACTGGGGAGAGGTAACGAGTGGGGTACCGCAGGGCTCAGTCCTGGGCCCAGTGCTCTTCAACGTTTTTATTAATGACTTGGAGGAGGAGGTGCAGGGAATGCTGATCAAATTTGCAGATGACACAAAATTGGGAGGGATAGCTAATACTTTGGAAGACAGAAACAAAATTCAAAGTGATCTTGATAGGCTGGAGCGCTGGGCAGAAAACAACAGAATTACATTTAATAGGGCTAAATGCCAAGTTCTGCACCTAGGAAAAAGAAACCAAATGCACAGTTACAAGATGGGGGATACGTGGCTCAACCACACTACAAGCGAGAAGGATCTTGGAATTGTTGTAGATCACAAGCTGAATATGAGCCAACAATGTGATGTGGCTGCAAAAAAGGCAAATGCTATTTTGGGCTGCATTCATAGAAGCATCGCTTCCAAATCCCGGGAAGTACTAGTTCCTCTCTACTCAGCACTGGTTAGGCCTCATCTGGAGTACTGTGTCCAGTTCTGGGCACCACACTTTAAGAAGGATGCAGACAAACTGGAGAGGGTTCAGAGGAGGGCAACGAAGATGATCAGGGGACTGGACACAAAGCCCTCTGAAGAGAGACTGAAAGAACTGGGCATGTTTAGCCTTGAGAAGAGAAGACTGAGGGGAGATATGATAGCACTCTTCAAGTACTTGAAAGGTTGTCACAGAGAAGAAGGCCAGGATCTCTTCTTGATCATCCCAGAGTGCAGGACACGGAATAATGGGCTCAAGTTACAGGAAGCCAGATTCCGGCTGAATATCAGGAAAAACTTCCTGACTGTAAGAGCAATACGACAATGGAACCAATTACCTGGGGAGGTGGTGGGCTCTCCCACACTGGAGGCCTTCAAGACGAGGCTGGACAGCCATTTGTCAGGGATGTTCTGACTTGGATTCCTGCATTGAGCAGGGGGTTGGACTTGATGGCCTTGTAGGCCCCTTCCAGCCCTACTATTCTATGATTCTATGATTCTATGATTAACTAGCCACATCCTCTTCTACGATACTTCATTGCATTCCTCCTCACCATGTTTTTCTCAACACTGCCTTTAACAGTCAGCTAGCATTGGGCTGTTTGGGGGTTCCCCTCCTGTCTTAGGGTTCTTTTTTAAAGATTTTTTTAAACTTCTGCAAACCTTGGGATTTCCTTGAACCTGCTTCTCTCTCTCTCTCTCTCTCTCTCTCTCCCTCCCTCCCTCCCTCCCTCCCCCCCCCCTCTCTCTCATCCCATGATGGCAACATAAGGAACGACACTCACCTCTAAACATCATAAAAGGTACATGTGGGATCTGCCACAAAATGTTGCAGCATGTGCTCCCTGTTCAGGATCTCAGCTATTCCATTCCATTTTCTTGCCTTGCCCCTGCCCTGCCCACCACAACAGTCAGCCAGCATTCTATACCCACTGTGCATGCTGAGTACTGGGCTGCAGGGAGGGGGCTGTTTGAGGAGTGGGACAAAGTTCCCTGTTAAGGTGTTGTTGTGTTTCCTAAACATTTTTTCTATTTCTGAAAACCTCAGCGCTCCCCTGAATCTGCTGATACTTCCTTCCTGTGTGTGGGTAGTGCTGTTTTGGCTACATAAGGATCAGCAAACAGAGATTGCAATTAGTATATACAATGATGGCACATTTTCTCCCTGTGACATCAGTCGTATGATGTGACAAAACATACCAACCTGCCTATGTACATCTTGCATATTCTTCTGTTGAAATATCATGTTTCAGCATCACGTTGTAGCCTATACAAAGGCTGTAATTTCCTGTGTAGGAAGTCTTCTCGTTAATCAGATAATATTCCTTCTGGAATATCAGGCTGATTCACATTTCTTCCTGCTCTTACATATCCTTTGGCAGCTACTTGGGACATTGGATTGGAGGGTTATATTTTAGATGCACGTTGATAAGATGGGGGCGGTTCCAAGCAATTGCTTACGTGGTTCTAATCTGCATCCAAGGCAGAGGGACTTATTCAGAAATCTCAGCATCATTGTTGTTCAGCCAAGTTTTCACCATTATTTCCTGCTACTAACAAGCAGTTTGTTGTTGTTGTTCAGTCGTTCAGTCGTGTCCGACTCTTCGTGACCCCATGGACCATAGCACGCCAGGCCTTCCTGTCTTCCGCTCTCTCCTGGAGTGTGCTCAAGTTCATATTCATCGCATTGGTGATGCTATCTAGCCATCTCATCCTCTGCTGTCCCCTTCTCCTTTTGCCTTCAGTCTTTCCCAGCATCAGGGTCTTTTCCAAAGAGTTTTCTCTTCGCATTAGGTGGCCAAAATATTTGAGCTTCAGCTTCAGTATCTGTCCTTCCAATGAGCACTCAGGGTTGATTTATCACCGGGTTATTTCCCTCTCTTCCCAGAAAACATGAAACCAACTACTTTGCAGTTAAATACACATGCTGATTTGTCAACTCTCTCTTTTGGCTCCCTATCAACCATGGTTCTAATGTATCACCATGTCATCATTTGCTTTTGCTCTGGTAAGTTCCATAGACCAGTTGTTCTGACTAGTGCTGTGCCGAAAATTTGTCCCACATTTTTTTCAACCATTCTTATTCAATTTGATAGAAAAGAAATTGCTTTTGAAAAGGAAGAGAAATTTCAGAGAAATTCTCATGGGTTGGGTTTGCGGTTCTTGTGCTTACCTTACTTGTGAGGTGGCTGAGGAGTGTGCATGAGTGTCCTGTCTGTCATTGTACAATAATCTCTGTGGCAGCCTGTAGCCTCCTCAGCGCTGCACGCTTCAGTTAAAGCCATCTTGAGGAAGACATCATGGGGCAATTCCTCCCATGGGGCTTTTTCAGTTCAGAAAGTGCAGGTGGGCTGGGAGGCTGCAGAGCAATGGAAAGATGTGTAATAGAGAGAGAGAGAAAGTGCACACAGCTCCCTCAGCCACCTCGCAGTCATTAGATAAGCTCAAAACTACCACCAAAAGAAATTCAAAATTCTGCCTTAAAAACGTGGGAAGCCTCAACACAGCTGATGCTGTTGCCACCTACAGAAGCAGTGTAGTAAACCACAAACCCTTAGGAAAAAAGAATGAAACCATCCTACAACCCCTGTCAATAGTGAGACCTTTGTAAATTGCCCAGAGAGCTTCACCTATGGGGCAGTATAGAAATGTAAATAACAACAACAACAGCAGCAGCAGCAGCAGCCCTATTTGTGAGAAACTGTTGGAGAATTTTTGAGAATTTCTCCTCCCGTAGGAGAAATTTCGTGAAATTGACCCCCCAATTTCTCTGTCCACAAATAGGCTGGGTAATTTTGAGAGGCCTCTGGTGCACAGCTCTAATTCTGACAGTGCTGATCTTCTGGCAGTGTGCATACACATACTTGGCAGCTGGATCCAGGTGGGGTGAACCCTCTCACAACATTCTTTTGTGCTTCTTAGAGGGCAGTGTTGGACCTCTTTCAACCTGAAAGCCAAACGCCACTTTGGAGAAGCTCTCAGGGCCCACACTCCAGTGGTGGGCAGCCCCAAAGGCAAAAGAGATGGGCCCAAAATACAGAAAAAGACTTCCCCTTAAAGCTCTTACTGTCAGTACATAAGCCCCAGGAGTGAGTGACATTTCAACCTTTTAGATGGGAGGGGGGGAGACTGGACCAAAGTCAGGAAACCACCAAATGATTGGTGGTTGAGGCAAAGGGGGTGGGGCCAGGAGAAGGGGGCATGGCCAAGTTGGGAACCCGAGGGTTAGATTGGGACCCCACGAGGGCCAGATTTGCTTCTGCAGGCTGAGGTTCTGCACCCATGTTGTAGGGGATGCCTGTAGGTGGAATCCTGGCTATTTTCAGTCATGGCTGTAAGGCTTTAACATGAAGCAAAATGAAGAAGATGCTGTGAGCAGCAAATTCCAGAGCAGCACCTTTTCCTTCCTTCAGTGTCCAACTGTGTGTGGGTTAGGATCTTCCTGTAGAATGAGAGGCACTTTCTAACTTTTCACTCCAACGACAAAAATGTCTTGGGGAGGCTCTGTGTGGATCACCCTCACTAGACCATAATAAAAGGAAGTACTTCAGACAGCGCATAGTTAAACTATGGAATCTGCTACCACAAGATGTAGTGATGGCCACCAATTTGGATGGCTTTAAAAGGGGGCTGGACAGATTCCTGGAGGAAAAGGCTATCAATGGCTACTAGTCTTGATGGCTATGTGCTACCTCCAGAAACAGAAGCAGTGAGACTATGTATAGTATACCAGTTGCTGGGGAACATGGGTGGGAGGGTGCTGTTGCACTCATGCCCTGCATGTGGGTTCCTGGTCGATAGCTGGTTGGCCACTGTGTGAACAGAATGCTGGACTAGATGGACCCTTGGTCTGATCCAGCATGGCTCTTCTTATTTTCTTATGTTCTTAAAAGAATTGAAAGGGGGAAAATAAGATGTGAGAAAAGGATGATAGACCCAAGACCTTAGGACATCCTAGCTGGGGTCCTTGCTTCATATACCAGCTCATCACCATGTCACACCACTCATCTCATTGGGAACATACCTTATAACAGGTCAGACCTTTGGTCTATCTAACCCACTATTGTTTACTCCAATTGACAATAGTTCCCCATGGTCTCAGGCATGGCAAAGGTGTTGCTTTCCCCATGTTTGTTGTTCAGTCATTTTCGTGACCCCATGGACCATAGCACGCCAGGCCTTCCTGTCCTGCTCTCTCTCCCGGAGCGTGCTCAAGTCCATATTCATTGCATCAGTGATGCTATCTAGCCATCTCATCCTCTGCTGTCCCCTTCTCCTTTTGCCTTCAGTCTTTCCCAGCATCAGGGCTTTTCCAGAGAGTTTTCTCTTAGCATTAGGTGGCCAAAATTAGCCTTGTGATACGTTCCATGGGGTTTTCTTGGCAAGAATACTGGAGTGGGTTGCCATTTCCTTTTCCAGTGGACCACATTTTGTCAGAACTCTCCACCATGACCTGTCAGTCTTGGGTGGCCCTGCACGGCATAGCTTATGGCTTCACTGAGTTACGCAAGCCCCTTCAGCACAACAAGGCAGTGATCCATGAAGGGGGCTTTCCCCATGACCTTCTTCCTAATCTATTAAAATAGCAATGTCGAGAACTGAACCTGGGACCTTCTGCATACAAAGCAAGGGTTCTTCTACTGAATTATGGTTGCCCTTCCTTTCTCCATACTTACCGCTGTATTGAAACGTAGGCCTCCGTTGCTGTGGCCTTCCTTCCTTCCTTCCTTCACTTCCCTCCTGCTGCTGAGGCTCCCGTTACATGTCCACCTTACAAGGGTAGCGGTGTTTAGTTGATTAACCGGTTAGATCGCTCAGTTAAAAACCGTTTGATCTACTAAATCAAGGATCAGATTTTAGGAGGGAAAGAACATAAGAACAGCCAGGCTGGATCAAACCAAGGGTCCACCTAGTCCAGCATGCTGTTCACATAGTGGCCAACCAACTGCCCACAGGAAACCCACAAGCAGGACATGAGTGCAACAGCACCCTCCTACCCAAGTTCCCAGCAACTGGTGAGATGTTAATCTCACTCCCCAGAAGCTAGCCCTAATACAGAGTTTTCGAAAGATGCTAGGCTTTAGGTGACTTTTCAAGGAGTGAAATGTCCATTATTTTTGAATGTATAACAAGAATATTGCTCTAGAAGTTCCTGCTGTACCAATATGGTTCATAGAGGTTCAGTGTCACCATCAATGGCATTATAACTACCATCTTTGTAAGCCAATCAAGAACTACTGGCCAGCTCAAATTAAATTTGAATATACAATGTACATTTGGTCAAAAGGATTTTTTAACTTCACAGTTATAATACTAAATTTTAACCCACTTGAGAATGTTTTGGAAGTTACATCTACTTGAATTAATTCGTGTTTTGATACACATATATGGGAAGTATAATTTGTTGTAAATGAACTTGAATTCACTGGAATTAGAAAGTACACAATTTGTTCTATTCCTTTTAAGGGGCTTTTCATGGAGGAGGTGCTCAGAAAATTGATACTCAGTTACTTGTCTTCATTTGCCTTCACTGAGAATACAACATTGTAAATTCACTCTCCTTGAATTATTCTCTAAACTGATTTAGTGCTATTGCTTCACCAATGATGTAACAATGTACACCTTCATCATAATTATTGTACTGTGTTTTTAAGATTCAGTGCTTTAACGAATACTTGTTTTAGCTCCTCAGTCACACATATTCATTCACTTCTATAAATGATAGGTATTTTTGTTCAGTCCACAGCTTTTGCTGGCGTCCGGTGACCCTCTGTCAGCACTGCATGGTAGTTAATAAATTCTGCTACCCACAATCAATAGTGACTGATAATTTGTCTCTTGAAGGACACTGCTTGACAGACTTACCAAGAGCCATTTCAGATGTGGCACTAAGTGGAGGGAACAGGCAGCACAATTGGCAAGTTCAACTCTCCACAGGGGATAGATTCTCCTTTGGATGCTGTAGCAATGCAGCAGAAAATGGAAACATACCTGGAATTATGCCAAATTAGCCCCAAAGATGCTGGTTTACCAGACCAATGTTCTCAGTACTACTATATGGCAGTGGGACATGGACCGCTTTACAAAGAGGAGAAAATAACATCTTCCATTTTTATTCTTTATGTTGCATCTTTGGCATTCACCAGCAAGATAATGTCAGGACTGTAGGTTAGCCTTTCCCAGTCTGGTGCCCTTGAGATGTTTTGGTCTACAACTCCCTTCATCCAAGACTATTGGCCATGCTTGCTGGGGCTGAGCAAAGTTGTGGTTCAAACACATCTGGAGGACAACAGGTTGGGGAAGGCTGACGTAGACATTCTTCTAGGCCAAACTACCAAGCATTCTGGTACTCCAACTCTTATGTTAGTATCTAGTTTGTGAACATGCAAAGATGCAGGCTGGTTGCATTACCAAAGGACATTCTCTGTGGTGAGAAATTCAGTGCTAAGAAGAGACCCAGATATCCACCAAAGTTCTGATACAAGGATGTTTTCAAGTGTTACCTAAGAGACTTTGAAGTTCTTGAAAGCAATAGGAACGCCAGATGTTCCTGGTTCCATAGTATATGCAACTATGGCTTCTACAGCTCTAGAAAAACTGTGGGCTTTAGAAACACACATGATCTATCTACCAATCCAACATTATATCCACACGACAGACCTAAACTGGTTTAACAGTCATTCCATCTTCCCTGGTAAATCTGAGAACTGTAGTTCCCAGGTTCAAATCTCTACTCAAGCACAAAGCTTACTGCATGACTTTAGGCGGTCGCTACCCTTGCTCACAGGGTTATCTATAGCATTCAATCAGTGCTGACTCATTTACCTATGGAAGTCACCCCTCGATGCTGCAGTCACCAAGTGACTAAGATGCATGCGTGAACTGGACTAAAGAAAGCTGGTTGCCATTACATCACTCACATTAATTAAATGGTCAGCACACAGATGCGCTTGGTGTGATGATACAAAGCATCAGATTGTCAAAAGCTGGAAGAAAATAACAGATATATCACAGCAGAAGTTCCTAACAAAATCGTTTTACACCCTGATCGTATGCATTTTTACTCAAAGGGAAGTGCCAATGAGTTCAAAGGGGCTTGTATGCATAGGAAGGGCTCTTTCTTTTTTTTTTTACCTCTGTCTTGTTTCTCTGTTTTAACCTCCAGTCTGTGCCCTCCTTTAACCTTCACTTCTGTCTCTGCTTGCACATGCATCTTCCGCAGGCAGAGAGGGAGGTCCACGAGCAGAGCATCAGATCGGTCAGTGGAGAGAGAGAGAGGACTTCGGGTGGAGACCTCTGCATACTTTGGCTGAAAGCTCTGCCACCATGGCTGACTTGCCCACTGTTCCGTGGGCAGTGGGGACCACTCCAGGGGCATGTTTGGGGCATGTCAGACAAGCCATGGATCCACAGAATTCTAGCCCCCCCCCCATTCCTTGCATGGGCAACATAAGGCATTTTGCTGCTGGACCTGAAGAACACAGTGGTGCCCCTTCCCATTCCATGTACAAAAGCCGACTGGGCTGGCAGCTGAATCTCGCTTACTTCAAAAATAGGGATGGGACAGGATCCCCCACTGCACTTGAAGGCAGCAGGCTAGTTTAGGGGGCACAGGGCAGGCTCGCCACTCTCTCCTCCAACACCTTGCTGCCACCCCCGAGCATTTGCTTCCTGAGGCCACGGCCTCACTCTGCCTAATGGAAAGGCCAGCCCTGTTTCCCTGATGACACCCTCCCCAAACAGGCCCTGTAAACTCACCAGCTCCAGAGTTGGAATAGTTAATTCCCTTCCTTTGGTTCTAATAGGAGGGGAAAGTTGCTTGAAAAATAAAAAACACCAGCTCAAAAACTGGCAGAAAAGCACCTCCCGCCCTAACCACTCTGAGGCAGCAGGTCGTGGACGATCTGCCACGCATCTCTGACCAGCAAAGGTAGTGCTCTGATAGAGCACTAGCAGAAGCTGCTGCTAAGACCTGTAGGAAAACAATGGGAAGTAACATAGCCCTTCCTAAGGAGTTCTAGATATGAATTCCAGCACAAATGTTCTTAGGCAGGAGCTTACTGCATCAGAAGCATTATATGGAGAAAAGAGATAGTAGGTATACTGATAAGGTAAGGTACACCAGATCAAAATAAGAAAGTGAAAACTACAGATAATGAGGATGCAGATCAATGTAGCCTTAAATGCTGGGTAAAGATTATGCAAATATAAGACTTACTCTAATAGCTGAACATTAAACACATCATAAATACACTAAGAGTGCAATCCTATGCACGTTTATACAGAAAAAAAGTCCTACAAGTCCTGACTCCCAGCATCTCCCAGCTTGCAAGGCTGAGTGGGACATGCTGGGAGTTGCAGGACTTTGTTCTGCTGAAATGTGTATAGGATTGCAGCCTAAATAACCAAATAGGAAGAAATTTACTTTTTGAAGTAAAAGATTGCCCCTCCCACTAACTCTTGCTCAAGCCCTAAGAAATACGATCAGATTTGTTAACGAACTTAAAATTAGGGATGGTGTGGGCCCCCATTTTGGTTTGGGAGTCTGGTGGACCACCTGCACTGCCTAAGCCATTCCCTCTGAGCTCCTGCCCCTGCTCAAAACCCACCCCCCACACATGCACTTGCTGAGCCTCCCACATTTACCAGGGCCCCCTCCTCCTGCACTGCAGTTGCTCTGTTGTGAAAAAACATGGCGATCACAAAAATGCACACATAGACTTATATGCAAAATGGCACCATGAATTGCCCATATACGCAAGATTACAAGATTGAAATGGGCTAGTTACGCCTAGAATCTCGCATATATGGGCGATTCACAGTACCATTTTGTGTATAAGTCTATGTGCACATTTTTGTGATTGCCATGTTTTTTTGCAACATGGCAATTGCAGTGCAGGAGGATGGGGCTCAGGTGAGTGTGGGCAGCTCAGCGAATGAGTGTGGGGCTTGAGCATGGGTCCAGGGGCATGTAAGTGGGGGCAGGGGTTGGGTGGGTGCCCAGAGAATCTGGATGGGGGGTGGTGTCTATCCATCCCTACTTAAAATAAAGTTAAGGACATAGCTGCTACACATAGCAATCATTTAGCAGTGAGCTTACTGTGTTCCTTGACATCGACTCATTGTTGATGTTGCATTCATATGACAAGAAGAAACTGCCTGTGATACAGTAGGTGTTTTACCTAGCCAAGTCATCATGTGGAAATTTACTCTTATGAATCATCCCTCGTTTTAGTCCTCTTGGATATGTACAAAAGACTGAAAATTGCTGTTAATCTGTCCTAGAAGATTCCTGGTTATATACTAAAATAAATATGGTGAGGGACATGTGAGTGATTCCAAGGTTCTGAGTCATCTTGACTTGAAGAACGTTGCAGGTTATGTCACACCTGTTGGCCTTGGCAAGTCATTGTTTCTCAACTGCATTTCGAGAAACTGCATCTTAGATAGGATGAGGACACTGGAGATGTGGAGACCTTGCATTTTGCCATGCCACAGAACAGACATCATGGATGGGGACCTTTGGCCTATGGCCATTGAGCTTGTTTAACCCTTGTAGGTGACTCAGACCATGGGTCCCACTGATACAGTCTGGCAAAAAAACAAAAGAACACAAAACCCTCCTTCTAGAACAAAAGTATTTGGGTTCCCAGGAGTTGGCCAGGCTCCTGACAGCTAATTCATCTTGTGTCATCTTAATGATACATGGGCAGTTTCAAACCACTTCTTTGCCAACTTGAAGAGTCATGCACTTTGAGAACCCCTGTTCCAGAAGTGTCAACTCGGTGAGTTTTCATAATCTCTGGCATAGATTAAAATCACTATACTGCCCTTTAAAATGCCATTTGGAAAGGTGTTCGGTGGGAAACAATAACAACAGTACTTTAATATCCTAGATCAGAGATGTGCAGAAGGTTGATTGGGATCGACTGGTAGATCTCTGGGTGAATTGCAGTAGCTCAACAAGGGTTTCTGACTCCAAAATTATTTATTTAATTGTTCATGTATTACATTTATTCCCCGCCTTTTTTCCTCTTGCAAGGAGCCCAAGGTGTCTTTCATGGTCCTCCTCTCCATTTTATCCTCACAACAACCCTGTGAGGTAAGTTAGGCTGACAGTCAGGGACTCTCAAAGTCACCCAGTGAGCTTCATGGCCGAATGGAGACTAGAACCCAGATCTCCTGAGTCCCAGTCGAACACTCTAACCACTACACCACACCGGCTCTCACACTTCACCAGCTCTATTGTCTAACAATACAACAACTAATAAGCTTCCCACCCACACCTACCCCTAAATTAGGTTCCTGAAAATGACAACTTGGGGGGGGGGAATAGGAGTGGATTTTTGAGTGAAAGGAAAAGGACTGATGAGCTTGGTTCTGGTACTGATGACTAATTCCTGGGCTGAGCATGTTCTCAGAGGCACCCTGTTCCTTAATTCTTAACACAGCTTTCCCCAACCTCATGCCCGCCAGATGTTTTGGATGGCACCTCCCAGCATTCCTGACCATTGGCTGTGCTGCAGTCCAAAACATACGGAGTGCACCAGGTCGGGAAAAGCTGTCTTTGTATATATCCACTGCCTGAGCCACTATCAAATGGGCATAAAATGGTCTCATAAGGCATATGAGATGGATATGAACTGCATCATTAACCCTCTTCAGGCTTCTATTGATTTGACTGATCAGCGCGTCTGGTCCCTTCGAGTTCTCCTCAGATAGCCTTCCCCAACCTGGTGCCCTCCAGAGGTGTTGGGTTGCAACTCTCATCATTCTCAGCCAGCATGGCCAGTCATTTGGAGGGCACCAGGTTGGGGAAGGCTATCCTTGGGTATCCATGGTGCAGCCTTCTGATCGGTCTTCATCTGTCTTTTCCACAGACTCTATGGGGCTGTCTTCATGAGCAATTTAGTGCGAATTTAGTTGCTCTCCATTCATAATAACGTAGTAGCAAGGGAGAGCCTGAACAGGGGTGGGAAACAAGCCTCTCTCACTGGTTGAGCAGCCCCTGCCAGTGTGATGACATTCAGTTCTACTCCCCCCCACCCCATCCAGAAGTATGTTCCTTTCAAGCACCGTCTGACACCCAAAAACCAGATTTTAAAGGTACACTACACTCGGCTTATCTTGCTTCATGTGTATCTGATGGACCAAAGCCAATTCCATGAAAATCCGGGTATTCCTCCAACACGCTTCTCATTCCATTGTCGTGAAGATCCCCCCTTATGTCTGCTCATCCTTAACTGTTATTCATTTTGGGTGCCCTTGGGATATGGCTGTTGCCTCTGTGGGCTGTTGGGGTTGCCATAGTTTGTTATACATTTCAAGAATGCAATGACCTTCTTAAAAGTCATTGCAGACATTTAAGAAGGCCTTGAAAACATCTTCTTTTACCTTGGCCTTCTTTTGATATGACTGCTATTGTTGCTGTTACTGCTGTTAACATTGTTGCTGGTTCTGTTGTTGGCTTTTATTGTTTTTATGTTTTTATCACTTTTAATATTTTAACAGTTTTTATGTATTCTGTTGCTGTAGGCCGCCTAGGGAGGGCTTCTGCCCTGAAAGGCGGCCAATAAATATTTTAAATAAATAAGGGTGCAGTCCTATGCAGGTTTCGACAGAAAAAAGTCCTACAACTCCCAGCATGCCCCAGCCAGCTATTTCTAAACCTGCATAGGATTGAGCTCTAAAGAAAGAAACAAATATCAGTATCAGGTTGCCAAGTTGCCAAGTCCTTCTTGGCAACTTGCCAAGTTTGATACCATTTCCACGCTCATAGTTTCCCCCCAAAGAATCTTGGGAACCTAGAGTTTAGTGTGGGGCTGAGTGTTAAAGATCTCCCCCTTCACAAGAACTACAATCCCCAAGGGTTCCATGGGAAGAGGGAATAACTTAAACCAGTTTACATCTGTAGAGTGGATGCCTTGGTGCTGGAAGACGCTGTCCAGCATCCTATATATAATCCAGATGACAGTGTGTCAGCTGGGAGGAGGCACACTACAGAAATGTGCTCACAAGGCAAATAGCTCAAGGTGAGTCTCAAAAACAAGCCAAGTCACATGCTGTGGTGGCAGAAGGTGATAACACCCCAGGTTCACTGCCAATCTGTGCTGGGAGGAAATTCCTTTCTGGCATCCAAGCCAGTCAGATCCTGAGTGTGGTTGAAACTCATCAATCATGTTACCCAAAGGAATACTTAATCAAGTGTATCTCCATGCCTGTTTCCAACAATAGTCTTAATGACCTCCCTTCTCCATGGGTTCCTTCCTGGGTGCCCTGCTCATCATCTGAGGCCTTGCTCCAGACCCCTGAGCCATCTGAGGTGTCAAAGGCAGTGACAAGGAGTAGAGCCTTTTCAGTGATTGTCCCCACTTAGTAGAATGCCCTTCTACTTGAGATCTGATGAGCCCCAACGCTACACACACATACACACACAAGTTGCCTGCTTAAAAACTGGTTATTTAAGAAGGCCTTTAGTTGAGCAAATGTTTCTTTTTCCTGTTCATCTTGTTTTTGGTCTTCTGGACTGTTGGTTTTGTTTATTGCTGGCATTTTTAGCTCCTTATGTTAGTTGTGTTTTATTGTGATTGTGGTTTAATGAATTTTGAGAGAGCTTTCTCAATGGTGGCACCATGTCTGTGGAATTCCCTTCCCAGAAAGGTCTGCCTGATGGCAACATTGTTAACTTTTTGGTGCCAGGCAAAGATATTTTAAACTCCCTGGGGTTTAAATGCATTTTAATGCATTTTTCTTTTTTTAACATGTTGTTATATTTTATTTGTGTATTTAACTTGTGTTTGTAAACTGCCCTGTATATACAGATTTAAAATAACAAAATTAAATAATTATGCACAGATAGTGCTTTTTTGCCAAGTACATTCTAGGTCTGTCTGTCTGTCTGTCTATCTTTATCTATACTGCCCAAAAGCTGAAGTTCTGTGAGCAGTTCACAACAATTAAAACCACAGCATTAAAACTACAGTATAAAAGTACAACCAGCATAAACCCCATCAACAATGCAGAGATTTAAAATACAGTAACACATTTAAAACAGCAGAGCTAAAAGACTAGAATGTTAAAATGCTAAAATTCCTGGGAAAATAAAAAGGTCTTCACCTGGCTCCAGAAAAAGTACAACATAGGCACCAGGTGAACCTCTCTAGGGAGCTCATTCCACAACCAGGGTGCTACAGCAGAAAAGGCCCTCTTCCTGATAGCCACCCGCCTCACTTCTTTTTGGCAGGGGCTTCTGGAGAAGGGCCGCTGAAGATGATCTTAGGGACCAGGCAGGTACATATGGGAGGAGATAACCCAGATAACCCAGCCCCAAGCCATTTAGGGCTCTGAATGTTAATGCCAACACTTTGAATCAGGCCTGGACATGGACTGGCAGCCAGTGCAGCTGGAAAAGTACTGGCCTGATGTGATCGCGTTGGCCCTTTCTAGGGGGGAAAATCACTATCTCTATTTTTGTCCCCGTTATGCCTTTTGAAGAACTAAGAATAAGAAGAGCACTGCTGGACCAGACCATGGGTCCATCTAGTTCAGCATTCTGTTTCCAGAGTGGCTAACCAGATGCCCCAAATGGAAAGCCTACAAGCAGGACATGAGCCCAATGGCATCCATCCAGTCATATTCCCCAGCCATTGATTAACAGCCATGATTAATAGCCACTGATACTTAGGGCACAATCCTATGTATGTTTAGTCAGAGAAAAGGCCCACAACTCCCAGCATGCCTCAGCCAGCCATACTCTATCTAATCCCCTTTTTTTCTAATCCCCTTTTAAAGCCATCCATATTGGTAGCTGTGACACATACCACTCCCTTATGATTAATAAATAACTAATTATACCCAGAGTCTGCTGAGGTACTATCACTGCTTCCTATTTGCTGTAGTTCTCTGACTGGGCCAGAAGGACCTTTCATCTTTCTAAATCTTGACACAGTAAGCTGTGTTGAGGCTAAGGCATCATAGGGGAGGTCTGTGAGGAAGAAATCTCTAAAATCACACCTCCTTCCACTGTAGAGCCATTGGACTCATGAGCCCAGGGCTCCCTGGGCAATGTAGTTCTGCAGGGCCTCTAATGGCCCGTTGCAGCTTTTTTTTTAAGTGCCCCCCAAAAAGTAGGGTGGAGCAGAGGGAGGGAGAGAGGCCTTGCTGTTGTTGCCGGCCACTGCTGGAAACAAATTGGAGAGGCAGGGTGGATCTAAGAGATTTCAGGCACTGGTGGGTAGGGGAATCACCAAATTAGAGCTGTGCACAAATGGCCTCTCAAAATTATCCGCCCTATTTATAGGCAAAGAAATTGGCGGGACAATTTCACTGAACTTCTCCAGGGGGAGGAGAAATTTTCAACACTTTCTCACAAGCAGGGCTCACCATTGGCAGGGGTTGTAGCTCAGTGTCTTTCTTTTTCATAAGGTCTTCTTCTTGTTGTTGTTCTTTGCACTGCCACTGCAAGTTGCAACATCATCAGCTGTGTTGGCAGCCTAAGCCCCAATTTTGCATCCACCACAATGCAGGTGTGAGGGGGGCAGTGCTGTGTCTAGCTCCAGGGAAGAGGTAGAACTAGTGCTGTGCCAAAATTAATTTCCTGAAGGTTTTCTTCCCCCATGAAAGAGGCTTCCATTTTTCTCCCTCATTCTCAGGGCATTTTATAATTTATTTTGAATTTATTTTGGTGGTGTTTTTGAGAGTACCTGATCACTGCAAGGTGGCCAAGGTGCGGTGTGTGTTTTATCCTTCTGTTATACATCTCTCCATTGCTCTGCAGCCTCCCAGGCTGCCTGCGCTTCCTGATCTGAAAAATGCCTGCGGGAGGAATTACCTCATGACGTTTTCCCCTGGGCTTTAATTGAAGTGCGGGAAGCCAAGGAAACAAAGGCTTCCAGAGATAGGATTGTACAATGAAAGACAAACACTCACACATGCTCCTTGCCCACCTCATAAGTAAGATAAACACAAGAACTTGAACCCAATCCATGAGGATTTCTCTGAAATTGTCTTCTCATTTGAATTTCTTTTTAAAAGCAATTTCTTTTCCATCAAATTGAATGGGAATGGTGGAAAAAAATGTAGGAGAACATTTCGGCACAGCGCTACATCAAATCCACTTGATTTTTGTTCTTTTTGCAAGCACTCAAAAGACTCAAGTGTATTTTGTTGATCTCTGGCAAGCAAAGATTGCTCAAAGCGTGTGCAAATCCAGGTGAGCCAAGATGTGTTTGCAAATCACTAGCACATAGCGGCTTCATTCAGAAGAATATAATAGGTTCAAGGTCCTACAGTAATGCATTCTGGAAACTTGTCCATTTTGAGAACACAATATGCCGGTTCTGAACCGATCTACAGCCTTTATACGCAAGCCATTGTATAGTCACAATGAGCAGTCACAGCCTCTGTGAGAGTCCATTCTTGACTTTCACTTCGTTGCCAAAGCAGCAATGAAGCACCTGAACCACACAAACAAGGTGTTCCCTTCCCTTCAGTCTTTGCTTGGTGGTGATGGGAGCTATGTACACAGCCCACTGCCCTTACTGGATGGTGTCAACTTGGAA
Organism: Heloderma suspectum; assembly: GCF_057233095.1. Taxonomy (NCBI): domain Eukaryota; kingdom Metazoa; phylum Chordata; class Lepidosauria; order Squamata; family Helodermatidae; genus Heloderma; species Heloderma suspectum. Next base: position 20,797,947 of record NC_139459.1, read on the forward strand.
GGAAGTACAGCATGAACCTTCCCAGGGGCCGTGTCTGGTTTATTGGAAGAATATCAGTTGAAGGCTAAGCAGCCTGGTCTAATCGGTTTAACCGGATGGGGCAGTTAGAGTGTTCAGGAGTAAACCTTCAGCGACTAATTTTGCCTCAAGTGTTTAAATGTCACCAGGGGAGCCTTGTAATTAATTTATTTCTTTAATTATACAGTATGTTAGCTTAATTTTGATAATCTCTCTCTCTCTCTCTCTCTCCCTTTTAGCCCATAAAATAAGAATTTTTATTTATTGCATTTCTATACTGCCCAATAGCCAAAGTTCTCTTTAGGCAGTATTTTTAAGAGTAAAAACCTTAAAAAAAAGTATTATGCATAATATAACAGTGTTTAGCTACAAACGTATAAACATACATACACATACATATCCAAACAATATCCTGTGACCTGATTAATAACCCATATGCTGCCAAATGCCTGAGAGTAGAGGAAGGTCTTAACCTGGACCCTAAAAAATAACAGTGTTGGCACCGGGTGAGCCTTGCTAGGGAGTTCATTCCATAATTGGGGGGCCACCACCAAGAAGGCCCTTTCCCTTGTTGCCGCCTTCTGAGCCTCCCTCAGAGGAGGCACCTGAAGAAAGGTTAGATGACGAGCATAGTAAACAGGTAGGTTCATGCTGGAACCTTCCACTATGGCAGAAATGTTGTCATGTAAGTAGCACACACGGGGCTGAAGAAGTCTGTTGAGTAGTTCTCTGCATGTCTGCCCTATAGATGTAGGGCTGAAAAGAAGTTGCATAGAATAACACTTGAAATTTGGTTGAAGAATTTGAGAACCAAACCACACATTAGGTTGAACATGTGATTTGCCCCTGGAATGCCGGACTTTTCTTTCACATACAGACAGCATAGAAGGACTGATTCAAATGAGGAGACTGTGTGTGTGTGTGTGTGTGTGTGTGTGTCTGTCTGTCTGTCTGTCTGTCGTTACACTTTTGCCCCCTACTGTGGCCCCAATCCAGGTTGGACCTCCTTGTGCATGGAGGAAAGTCCTGTTATTTCAGTGGTAGCTTTCCTCCCCAGCAAACATAAGGCATTGGGGAAAGGGGCGAGGGGAGGGTGGAGGCTGATCTGGATCAGGGCTGCAGCAGAGAGCAAAGATTTAAACATCCCTACCTCCCCCATGCCAGGGTCCCAATCCACTTCGCCCCATTCCCTGCACTGGCTATTTGGAAAAGAAAAATCCTTCAATCCAGGGCAAACCACGTGATTGATGTCACATTGGTCCTTAAGTATTAGATTGCAGAAAGAAGTGCGAACAGTTTTATCATAGGGATGTCAGACGATTCTGTTTGCAGTGTAAAGCTTGATGGATTTTTGCTGGTTTGGTCCTATGGATTTCGTTCCATTTCCCACTACTGGTGTCAACTTGCTGTGTGATGTGTCAAGCCAACACTTGGATTGTGGGTTTTTTAATGGCTACAATGTGTGCATTTTCCCTGCAGGTTCCGTGTGGGTCAGGAAAAGGGGACCAAATCTCCCACTTAGCAACCTGATCCTCAGTGTTTGAAGTGCTGAAGTGACACTCGTCGGTGCCCTGCTTCCAGTGCACACTTCTCTGACACTCAAGCAAGTGGTGTTAACACAGATCTAGCCTCCACCCCTGTTTCCCATTTCCAGCACTTCCTGAGTGAAGTGAGCAGGGTGGGGGCAGTGGAACTGACAAGTTGTTTGACAAGTACAGAATATGGCTGTGCTGAGCCAAATGAAGTAATGTGTGGAGAGGATGAAACTGACAAGGATATTGACAAGAGAGGAATATGCCTCTGCGGGGCAACATAGCAGACAGGCAGACTCAGGATCGTATGCAGTTCTGAAAGATTGCCAAAAAATAAAAAAATAAAAAAATTATAACACCATTTGTGCACATTTCAAGATTCCCCCCAATTGCTCAAATTACAATTTATGCAAATGGCAGAACCCGGGGGGAAACTGTGCAGAATTTTGCCAGAATTGGGAAAGAAATCCAGTGCAGACTGCCCCCACTTACTGGAATGGAAAGGCTGCAGAATTCCATTGGGCTTAAATGGAATGGATTTTCCGGTGTCAGACATCCTATTATCCATTCCATCACATGCATGCAGCTCCAAACTTTACTTCTTAATTTTCTTTTATACCCCACCTTTTTCTTTATCTCCTGACATGCCTGGCTCATTTTAGTATTAGTATCAGGATGATGGCTGTTGAGGTCAGATTAGCACACTCCCCCCTTGTAAGAGAGGAGTACAAATCTATTTGCTTTGTCTCCCCCCTCCCCCTTGTGCCTTTCCTGTTTGATCTCACCCAACAATTTTGGAGCGTTGATACTGGGTCATTGTTATATCTGCTGTTGTCCTGTTTTTGTAATAGCTGGCTCTAGTTTTAAATTAACTGTTGCTTTAATTGGACTGTTTTTCTGCTGCCTCTTTTTAATTGCTTGTTCTGATTATTTTATATTGCTTAATTGTAGGATTGTTTTAACCTATTTCTAATCTTTTTTTTCTTTTTCTTTTGGTAAGCTGCCTTGGGTGCTCTATGACAGAAAGTAGGCATCTCTAAATGATGATGATGATAATAATAATAATAATTCACCAAACTGAGTTCACTCCACCATCCCTCTGTTAATGCTCTACAAGGTGATTAACAACCTCCCTGTTTGTGCATTACAGGCAGGCAGTAAAAGCAGAAGTTTTTTCAAGCCCTTGGTGGGCTAGAATGGCAGACAAGAATTTCATTGTGCACATATTTTAATTCCTAAGATAGACAACCACATGGGGAACAGGGCAACAAACTAGCCTGAGTGATCAATGGTGTGACATTGGAACTGCTAAAGATGGAGCATTAACATATAACAACATGGCCACTAAAAGTAGGCAAAGCTATGATTTGATTCCATTTCACAGATATTTGAGTTAAACAAATGCAGAGTGTTTTGAGGGGAAGACCATTTTGCAATGAGGAGAAAATCTGTGAACGTAATATCTATAATTAGTTTGTGGCATATCATGAGTAAAGAAACACAAGGTATGGTAAATAGCAGTAATCTCTTGTTTGACACCTGTTCTTACTCAAGTGAGAAAGATTCCATCTGCTTTCCAGCTCTACCTTGTTTACACTAAGCCCTAGGCCTGCAAACAACTTGCCAGTTGCGGTGGGAAAAACATGACAAGGGCAAGTGATTGATAGACAATTCATTTACAGGTCCAGCTTAATGCAGTTGTGATAAAGTTAAGCCTCTGGATTTTCTTTCCTGCAGAACTGGTGTGTTATGTGGGAACACTGGAAGAACGACTGAGATACAGAAAGAGGAGGAGCAATGCTTTATGTCTGCTTTAGATTGTCTTTCCACCATGTGGATGGGAGCTTCTCCTCTGCTTCTTTGGAATTCTGCAGGACTTGGGAGACTTCAGAGAACAGTCTCTCCATCAGGAAGGAAGAGAAGTGGAACTGCCATAGGACCATATCAAGATGTCCTCTTCAGCAGTGGCAGCTATCTTAAAAAAGAAAAACTAAACTAAACTTTAAAAAAACAAAACCCCAAACCTATTCATTGCTCTAGCAGCAGGTGATCTTACTGGACTACACAGCGCATAGTTAAACTATGGAATTCGCTACCGCAGGATGTAGTGATGACCACCAATTTGGACAGCTTTAAAAGGGGGTTGGACAAATTCCTGGAGGAAAAGGCTATCAGTGGCTACTAGTCTTGATGGCTATGAGCTACCTCCAGTACCAGAGGCAGTGAGCCTATGTGCATGAGTTGCTGGGGAACATGGGAGGGGGGCTGTTGCGCTCATGTCCTGCTTGTGGGTTTCCTGTGAGCAGCTAGTTGGCCACTGTGTGAACAGAATGCTGGACTAGATGGACCCTTGGTCTGATCCAGCCAGGCTCTTCTGATGTCCTTATGACTAGTATTAACTTTGGGTGAAGACATGCATTCTTAGTATGGTGGTAATGGCTTGAACTCACATTCTCTCCTCTGAAAACAAATTCTTCTGAATGCAGTAGGCATATGTTCGGATTGCTCCGAGCATCTCTACACCAGCCTAAAAATCCCACATTTAGAATGGGCTTTCTGCTTCCATTTTAAATGCAGGATCACAACGGACTCCCTTTACATGCGCTTCCTCCCCCCTCCCCCCTCCTTTTCCCCCTTATCTGAGTCTTCCATATGCTTCATTGGTCTATCTCCCCTTATTGTAGGTTTTCCTCTTTTCACGGAGGGAACTCAAGCTGAACTCAAGCACTGTAATTTGATAGCTCATTATCTCTGATCTTTTAAAAAACGGAATAAAGGTAATTTAGTGCGGGAGACACCCTGGAGGTTGATTGCATCATCTGAAGGGCCCACAAACTTCCGTGAGTGAGCAATCTCAATAGCAGGATAATAGCTCCGTGTGAAGAAGCCCTTCCACTCCACCGGTCATGCCACATTTATATATCACCTTTTGGCCAACGCATGCAAGTCAATTGATAATTTAAAAAAATGATGTCATATACTCACACCTTCCTTTCCCCCAAATCTTCATATAGAAATGCTGTGCCAAATATAATTCCATTAGAAGAGTGTCTGTCTGTGCACAGATCCCATTCCATAGTTCTTTACCTCTCAACAGGCTTATCCATATGTGTTAAACCAGGGATGCAGAACCTCTTTCAGCCTAAGGGCCAAATTCAATTTCAGAGAAGCTTTTGGGGGCTGCATTCCAAGGGTGGGTGGGGGCAAAGGCAAAATGGGTGGGGCCAAACACATAAGAACATCAGAAGAGCCCTGCTGGATCAGATTAAGGGTCCATCTAGTCCAGCATTCTGTTCACACAGTGGCCAACCAGCTGCCCACGGGAAACCCACAAGCAGGACATGAGTGCAACAGCACCCCACCACCCATGTTCCCCAGAAACTGGTGTACATAGGCTCATTACCTCTGATACTAAAGGGAGCACATAGCCATCAAGACTAGTAGCTGGGGTCAAAGGATGAAGCATAGGATGAAACCTCATAGAATGATCCAGGGTCATCCTATGAAGCTGATTGGTGGGAGATTCAGGACAGATAAAAGGAAGGGCTTCTTCACACAGAGGGTATTTAAACTATGCAACTCACTACCACAAGATGTAGTGATGGCCACTAATTTGGATGGCTTTAAAAGGGGAGTAGACAAATTCCTGGAGGAAAAGGCTATCAGTGGCTACTAGTCTTGATGGCTACGTGCTACCTCCAGTACCAGAAGCAGTGAGCCTATGTACATCAGTTGCTGGGGAACATGGGTGGGAGGGTGCTGTTGCACTCATGCCCTGCTTGTGGATCCCTGGTTGACAGCTGGTTGGTTGACCACTGTGTGAACAGAATGCTGGACTAGATGGACCCTTGGTTTGATCCAGCAGGGTGCTTTTTATGTTCTTATAAGAGCCATTGATAACATTTTCCTCCAGGAATTTGTCCAACCCCCTTTTAAAAGCCATCCAAATTGGTGGCCATCATGACATCCTGTAGTAGCAAGTTCCATAGTTTAACTATGCGCTGTGTGAAGGAGTCCTTCCTTTTATCTGTCCCGAATCTCCCACCAATCAGCTTTATGGGATGATCCCAGGTTGTAGTACTTTGAGAGAGGAAGAAAATTGTCTCCCTATCCACATTCTCCACACCATGCATAATTTTGTACACCTCTATCATGTCTCCCCTTACCCTCCTTTTTTTTCCAGGCTAAACAATCCCAGCTGTTTTAACCTTCTCTCATAGGGGAGATGCTCCAGCCCTGTGATCATTTTAATTACCCCTTTCTGCACTTTTTCCAGCTCTACAACACACCAAAAATGCCAGCATATCTTAACTTAAAGCTTTCTGACAGTAACTAAGGCTTAGGACAGAAAGTTCAACCTTTCAGAATAGGGGGAAAACTGTGCAAAAGCCAGGGAACCACCAAAGTACCAGCGGTCGTAGAAATGGGATGGGTTCAGGCAAAAATGGGGTGACCATCTAGAGAACCCTGGAAGGCCAGATTTGTACCCCAGGTGGGCAGCATTTGACCCACAGGCCTGAGGTTTGACACCCTTGTGTTAGAGTGTTACATATTTGTTGTAAATAATGTCACATGGGGAATTTGTTTCCTCAGTGGTATATGTAGGGTCTATATCGACCACTTTAAATTTTAGTTTGCTTTAACTTGCTTTATAGGCTCAGGCTGTTCCCAATATATAGATGGAGATATAACATATAGACTACATATCAAAATGTGTGTGTGTGTGTGTGTGTGCGTGTGTGTATTATCTGGAATCCCACAATGCTCAGTTGGTGGTCTGTCTTCAGCTATATGAGTCACAAGTTGTACTTTACTTACTTACTTATTTAATGTATATAGCAACCAACCAGCAGATGACCTTGGGTCAATTCACAATCATTTAAAAAAAACCCAGGTCCCCAAACAACCATAAAATAACAACAACAACAACAACAACAACCAATACATGCAACAATGAAAAGATCAGCATATTAAAATATTAAAGAATTAAAAATGAACCATCTTCATAACAGAGCACCAGATTAGAAATTAAATGCTTGTTGGAAGAGAAAGGTCTTAGCCCGACATCTAAATATATATAATGCAGATGCCAGGTTTATCTGCTGGGAAGGGTATTCCACAGATGGGGGCCACGACAGAGAAAGCTCTTTCTCTGGTAGCCACCTGTCCCACCATTGTGGGCAGCAGCACCCAGCGAAGAATAAGTACAGAAAAAACTTTGATATCATTGGCCATAGCTGATAAAAAAAGCAAAAACACCAGTATATAAGGTTGGATCCAGATTTAGTCAGAGTAGACCCATTCAAATCAATGCAATTTAAGTAATTCATGAAAAGTATGTCCTATTGATTACAGTGGGTCTACTTTAAGCATGATTATGTCTGGATCAAACCCATAGATTAGATAGGTAGACAAACGATAGCCTCAAAGTTTATGCCTAACCACTAAAAATGTGGCTCATGGTTTAGCAACTTTTGGAGGAAAGATAAACCAGAGTTCCCACCCACTGAACATGTGTCTGAGAATGTGGCTCAACTTGTCTTGAAGAAATAAGGAAGGAGGTCATCTCTAAGGTATACATAGCCTCCACTGGTTAAGACTTCATAGGTATTATATCTTTAAAGTCCATTTAATCTGATGTCTTTAGATACAAGCTGTGGTTTTACTTCAGAAAACATTAACTATACATGAATAACAAATTCCCCAAGCCAATCATTTGGCACTGACTTCCTTGAATGGCTTCACGAATCAATGACTTCTATGTGGAAATAGTCATTAGATTCCCTTCTGTTAAATTCAATCTACTTCCCATCGGGCCAGTCGGCAGCTCACATCAATTTTGTTCTCCCGTTTGTACAGCTGCTCTTTTAGAACCTAGACTTGAAAATACAAGCTGTTAAATCACCCTGCTTTTCTGAAATCATAAAATGTTAGTAAAAGCCTTGATAATTATCTGCTTTCGTCATCAACGGCCACCAATTCCTGTAAACTGAAATCTTGCAATTGTTAGAATTGCTTCCCGTCAAAGTATTTCTATGAGTTTTCTATTAATTCCATTTCTTGAAATGGTGTTACATTGGTTCTCCCTTGATGGAGGAGCTCAAAGCCAACACAAATAATTTCCATCTAGATTTGAATCAGGCAGAAGCTCACATAATAAAGCTTTTGACAGCATACAATAGTCCGGGTTTCATTCACCTGCTTGAGTACTGCTTTAATTCCATTGATGACAACATGATTGCAAAAGCCTTGAACCTTTGGTTGTTGTTGTTCAGTCATTCAGTCGTGTCCGACTCTTCGTGACCCCATGGACCATAGCACGCCAGGCCTTCCTCTCCTGCGCTCTCTCCCGGAGGGTGCTCAAGTTCATATTCATTGCATCCGTGATGCTATCTAGCCATCTCATCCTCTGCCGTCCCCTTCTCCTTTTGCCTTCAGTCTTTCCCAGCATCAGGGTCTTTTCCAGGGAGTTTTCTCTTCGCATTAGGTGGCCAAAATATTGGAGCTTCCGCTTCAGTATCTGTCCTTCCAATGAGCACTCAGGGTTGATTTCCTTTAGGATGGACTGATTTGACCTCCTTGCAGTCCAGGGGACTCGTAAGAGTCTTCTCCAGCACCTCAGTTCGAAAGCATCAATTCTTCGGCGCTCAGCCTTCCTTATAGTCCAGCTCTCACAGCCATACATTACTACTGGGAAAACCATAGCTTTGATTAGACGGACCTTTGTCGGCAAGGTGATGTCTCTGCTTCTTACTATGCTGTCTAGGTTTGCCATAGCTTTCCTCCCAAGGAGCAAGCGTCTTTTAATTTCATGGCTACAGTCACCGTCTGCGGTGATCTTGGAGCCCAAGAAAGTAAAATCTGTCACTGCTTCCATTTCTTCCCCTTCTATATGCCAGGAAGTGATGGGGCCAGATGCCATGATCTTCGTTTTTTTAATGTTGAGTTTCAAACCAGCTTTTGCACTCTCCTCTTTCACCCTCAACAAGAGGCTCTTGAGATCCTCTTCGCTTTCTGCCATTAGGGTGGTATCGTCTGCATATCGGAGGTTGTTGATAATTCTCCCAGCAATCTTAATTCCGACCTCTGATTCATCCAACCCGGCATTTCTCATGATGTACTCTGCATATAAGTTAAATAAGCAGGGTGACAATATGCAGCCTTGTTGTACTCCTTTCCCAATTTTGAACCAATCGGTTGTTCCATGTCTGGTTCTTACTGTTGCTTCTTGACCCTCGTACAGGTTTCTCAGGAGACAGGTAAGGTGGTCTGGTACTCCCATCACTTTAAGAATTTGCCACAGTTTGTTGTGATCCACACAATCAAAGGCTTTAGCGTAGTCAATGAAGCAGAAATAGACGTTTTTCTGGAATTCTCTTGCTTTCTCCATGATCCAGCGAATGTTGGCGATTTGATCTCTAGTTCCTCTGCCTCTTCAAAACCCAGCTTGTACTTCCGGTAGTTCTCGGTTCGCATACTGCTGAAGCCTAGCTTGTAGGATTTTGAGCATCACCTTGCTGGCATGTGAAATGAGCGCAATGGTGCGGTAGTTTGAACACTCTTTGGCGTTGCCCTTCTTTGGAATTGGAATGAAACTGACCTTTTCCAGTCTTGTGGCCACTGTTGAGTGTTCCAGATTTGTTGGCATATTGAATGCAGCACTTTAACAGCATCATCTTTTAGGATTTTAAATAGCTCGGCTGGAATACTGTCATCTCCGCTAGCTTTGTTGTTACTAATGCTTCCTAAGGCCCACTTGATTTCACTCTCTAGGATGTCCGGCTCAAGTTCAGTGACCGCACTATCATGGCTATCAGGGACATTCAGATCTTTCCTGTATAGTTCTTCTGTGTATTCTTGCCACCTCTTCTTAATCTCATCTGCTTCTGTTAGGTCCCTGCCTTCTTTGTCCTTGATCATGCCCGTCTTTGCACAAAACGTTCCCTTGAGATCTCCAATTTTCTTGAAGAGATCTCTAGTCTTTCCCATTCTGTTGTTTTCCTCGATTTCTTTGCATTGTTCATTTAAGAAGGCCTTCTTGTCTCTCCTTGCTATTCTCTGGAACTCTGCATTCAGTTGGGTATATCTTCCCCTTTCTCCCTTGCTTTTCGCTTCCCTTCTTTCGTGAGCTACTTGTAAAGCCTCATCAGACAGCCACTTGGCTTTCTTGCATTTCTTTTTCTTTGGGATGGATTTCGTTGCTGCCTCCTGAACAATGTTACGGACCTCCGTCCATAGTTCCTCAGGCACTCTGTCTATCAGGTCTAATCCCTGAAATCTATTCCTCACCTCCACTGTATATTCATCAGGGATATGATTTAGGTCATACCTGAACGGTTTAGTGGTTTTCCCGACGTTCTTCAATTTAAGCCGAAATTTTGCAAGAAGCAGCTCATGATCTGAGCCACAGTCAGCTCCAGGTCTTGTTTTTACTGACTGTATGGAGCTTCTCCATCTTTGGCTGCAAAGGACATAATCAATCTGATTTCGATATTGACCATCTGGTGACGTCCATGTGTAGAGTCGCCTCTTGTGCTGTTGGAAAAGAGTGTTTGCTATGATCAGCATGTTCTCTTGGCAAAACTCTATTAGCTTTTGTCCTGCTTCATTTTGTACACCAAGGCCATGCCTGCCTGTTATCCCGGTGATTTCTTGACTTCCTACTTTAGCATTCCAATCCCCTATGATGAAGAGGACATCTTTTTTTGGTGTTAGTTCTAGAAGGTGTTGTAGGTCTTCATAGAACCGATCAACCTCAGCTTCTTCGGCCTCAGTGGTTGGGGCATAGACTTGAATTACTGTGATGTTGAATGGTTTGCCTTGGATTCGTACTGAGATCATTCTATCATTTTTAAGATTGTACCCCAGTACTGCTTTTCCCACCCTTTTGTTGACGATGAGTGCTACTCCATTTCTTCTAAGGGATTCTTGCCCACAATAGTAGATATGATGGTCACCTGAATTAAATTCGCCCATGCCTGTCCATTTGAGTTCGCTGATTCCCAAGATGTCGATGTTCAATCTTGCCATCTCATGTTTGACCACCTCCAGCTTACCTTGATTCATTGATCTGACATTCCAGGTTCCTAAACAATATTGTTCTTTACAGCATCGGATTTTCTTTTCACCACCAGACACATCCACAGCTGAGTGTCCTTTCGGCTTTGGCCCAGCCGCTTTACTCTTTCTGGCGCTACTTGGAAATACCCTCTGCTCTTCCCCAGTAGTATATTGGACACCTTCCGACCTGAGGGGCTCATCTTCCAGCGTCATCTCTTTTAGCCTTGTGATACGTTCCATGGGGTTTTCTTGGCAAGAATACTGGAGTGGGTTGCCATTTCCTTCTCCAGTGGACCACATTTTGTCAGAACTCTCTGCCATGACCTGTCCGTCTTGGGTGGCCCTGCACGGCATAGCTTATGGCTTCACAGAGTTACGCAAGCCCCTTCGCCACAACAAGGCAGTGGACTGGGTGGTAAAACAGTCAAATAAATAAATAAGGCTAAACTAATGTATGATCCGTATTAGACTGTTATAATTCATTGAATACCATAGAAGCCTGTAGAGATGAAACATACGGGGTAGAATATTCAGTGGTGGCTTATGCTCATCAAAAGCTGGGCATCCATCTTTTGCCAATCCCCCTACCTATTATTAAATAATAATAGTAATAATAATAATAATAATAATTTCATTTCTCTGTCACTCAATGGCTGAAGCTCTCTGCGCAGTTCACAACAACTCATGAGATAAAATACATCATAAAAAATTAAAATATACAACATTTAAAACAATTTGAACGGTGAAAACAATTTCAATGAAATACAAGATCTGTTCAGACAGCTGGCATAAATGCCCCATCATATGCCATTAAATGCCTGAAAGTAGAGGACAGTCTTAACCTGGCGCCAAAAAGATGACAGTGTTGGCACCAGGCAGGCCTCAGGGTGGAGATTATTCCATAATAGGGGGGTCACCACTGAAAAGGCCCTTTCCCCTTGTTGCCACCTTCTGAGCCTTCCTTAGAAGGGGCACATGGAGGAAGGCCCCAGATATTGATTGTAGTGTTTGGGTAGGTTCAGGTTGGGAGAGGTGTTCCTAGCACAGCTCTTTGTGCCATACAGTGGTGTAACAGAGCCAGGGCTCGCAGGAACAGTATTTTTGATTAGCAGGGGTGATGACATCATCTCAGACTTTCCTGTTCTCTCCAAGTTTAGCTGCACATAGTTAAACTATGGCACTCGCTACCACAAGATGTAGTGATGGCCACCAATTTGGATAGTTTTAAAAGGCATTGGACAAATTCATGGAGGAGAAGGCTATCGATGGCTACTAGTCCTGATGGCCATAAACTACTTCTAGTACCAGAGGCAGTGAACCGATGTACACCAGTTGCTGTGGAACATGGGCATGAGGGTGCTGTTACACTCATGTCCTGCTTGTGGGTTTCCTGTGGGCAGCTGGTTGGCCACTGTGTGAACAGAATGCTGGACTAGATGGACCCTTGGTCTGATCCAGCAGGGTTTTCTTATGTTTTTATGTAATCCTCATAGTAGCTGGAGGAAAATGATTTTTTCAGCAACAATATATTGTTCCCTGTTATAATGCAAAGTATCTTGCGGTGGGTTGGTCTTGAACGGGGAATTAAAGCCCTTTAGCTTTTGAACTCAACACCACTGCCTGAACTGTTGACTCTCTGGAAGCGAGACTCAGCGACTGTCAGGGTGAGCATCTGCCACCTCAAAATGTACCACTATCCCACTGATTCTATATTGTTCTGGAGGGTCCCCAATCCTCAGGAACAGCTGTTGTGGGGTGTGGATGGGGTGGGGGGCTGTAGCGGGTAGGGGAGGTGGGCAAAAATGAGGTGCCCACCTTGTGCAAGTGAAAGTGGTGATTCGAAGCAATAACTGGATACAAACCATGATGTGCAACTGTACGGGATGGGATGCTACCACGAAGCTCACTCACAATCTTCTGGCTGTGGTTCATTTGCTCCAGGCTCTACCCAAGAGAATCCTACTGTGCTTCTGGTAAAAAAAGAAAGAAAGAGAAAAGGAAAGGAAAGGAAAGGAAAGGAAAGGAAAGAAACAGAAAAACACATTTGGAAGGACCAGATGGTGTGCTGTGCTGTGAGAAAAAGTAATATTTGAACCTACACTGAAGTAGCAAAGAAATGGGCTTCCCTCTTATGTTGTGCATCCTTTTAAATTTTTGAAAACTCTGATTATTTGAGCAAGCCAGTTGAAGGGCTGTCCAGTCCAAGTCTGGTTTAAAGATAAAAGACTGTCAGAAGGAAAGCCCAAGAGCCTTGAAGCTGCCGACCAACAGTTAGTACTTGGACAACAGACTGAGCAGGCACTCGGGAGGGGGGCAGTTCTCCATGACAACAGAAGGAGAAGCAAATGGAGGATTACCTGGAATTTTTTTCAAGGGATAGGCTGTGGTGTATTTGTGTCCACGCAGGGCTCCGAAAGCGAGTGCACTGCACCAGTATAAGTCGCTTCACAGAAGATACTTCCAGGTGGGGTGGGGTGGGGTTGCAGTGAACATCATCTGACTGGTAAGGGGTGCTCAACCAATAAGACAGCCCCCCCGTCCAGGTTCTCCCCACTTTCTCCTTCAATAAAATTCTGGGAGGTTTCCTTCAGTGTCTTGCCAAAAATCACTCCTCCTCCTCCTCCTCCTCCTCCTCCTCTTCTCTCTCTCTCCCTCCCTCCCTCCCGCCCTGCATGAAGTACTTCCTTAAACCAACAATCATCACAGGAACACAGCATTCCCCCTGCCTTGGAGCTGCCAAAGCTGTGAACAATCTCCTTCCCTCTCTCCCCCCGCACCTATATTTCTTCCTTCCTTCAATAAACAATCATTATAGGAACGCAGTGTTCTCACTGCCCTGCTGAGATCAATTGAAGCTTCAAAGGTTGGACATTAAGGCTCTCCAAATGTGTTATTTCAATTCATGGGAATCTCAGTAATTTCAGGAGTGTGTATTTTGGGAACAAGCCTCATTGACCACAATGGGAGTTACTTCTGAGTAGACACACATATGTTTGTGCTGGGAAAGTTAGGGAAGTGAAACAAAGGGAATAGAAACCAGCCCCCCTTTCTAACCTAGGGCTGCGCAGGAAAGAAGGTGTGAATTAGTTACCTCCGAAGGGAATAAACCAAACAATAGAGAATCAAAGCTTTGGGAAAGCGTTTACAGCCTTTAGGGACGTAGTGCTTTAAAATGTGCTATTTCAGTTGACAGGGATTTCTGTAAATGCTGGTGTGCACATTCAAAGGACCATAATGGGAGTTACTTCTGAGTAGACCACAATTGGTTTGTGCTGGGCAACACAGGGACAGGAAACACCCCTTGACCGGGGCCCCTGTGAAAAGCACTGGGCAGGGCTGGGATACCTGAGAGAGGTATACAACTATACCAAGGAGAACCTGACTTAAGGAAAAGAATCAGACTTCAAGCAGTCTCAGGAAATCCAGTTTTTCCATGATAAGCTCTGGGGTGGCTGCTGGATAGCCACAACGTCATCTGTCCCTAACGACCTCCCAATGCAGCCAGCTTGGAATAAATCACTGGTGGAGACACACACACCCCCAAGTCTCAGGATCATTCTTCTTGATGATGGTGAAATATATTGTGTTTCTGTTTAAATAGCATTATTTTTTCTAAATTTGCCCCTATACATATAAATTTGCATATGCAAATGTTCTAATAATTGATGTCCTCTTTTTTCCTCTTTTTTTGGCTATGTATAAGTGGCCACTCTAATCCAGGCCCCGTCCGGAGGCAAAGACAACTTGGGTCTAGGAAGACAGCAGGAGATTGGCAGAAGGAAAGGAAGCAAACGAACACTATCAGAAAGAGATTCAGGATACTCAGGAAGCCCAAGATAAAGCCCAAGGCAAGCACCACCTGAGACCAGCTTACTGGTTCCATGTACAGATGTGGAACTATAGGCTGTAATGTTAGAGGATGCAATTCTTTTAAAAAAGAAAAGAAAAAAAGAAATCTTGAAAATAACTAATGGGCCCTTAAACATTGCCTAAAATCTTTCCTCTACCGCCACCCCCTCACAAACTGAAATCTTTTCCTGAAAAAATAAATAAATCTTTTCTTGAAAAAATAAATAAATATTTTCCTGAAAATCTTTTCCTGAAATCTTTTTCCCTCACAAACTGAAATCTTTGCCTCCCCAACCAAAATCTGATGGGGCGTTCCTGCCTGACACACATTTTCATACCACTGATTGTGTCAAATATTGTTGCTTTGCCATCGAAAATGTAAAGGCTAACGCTGCAACCCTGAACACTACTTATGAGGAAGGAAGTCCCATTGGACTCAATGGAACTTGCTCCTGAGTAAATTTGCTTTGGGTTGCACTGTAAAGCTATGGTGCTAGGGAAACAATAGTGCACAGTGTCCTTCGGTGAACACAGGCCCAGATTGAAGCAGCACTTTATAGAGTACAGTTGGTGATAAGCAATTTTCCAGCTTGCTCAGAAGACATATGTACGTAGGAAGGATGGCAGCTTGGTACAATGAGAAAACAGCCGTCCTGGGGGACCTGACACAACTGTCTTTCCACAACAAATGCAACGGCAACAACAACACAAGGCATCCCGGTGCCATAACACAGGTGGGCCTTTTCTATTCCATGCCTCAGCACCCATCATTTAAGGGAAAGCAGGCAAAAAAAAAGGATGCTTTGCATCTTGAGATTCAGTTTAATCACATATCCTGAGCCAGCAAATGGAGACAGGCCCTTTTCTCCGCGGCTGCCTGCATATACCTGGCAGTGGCTGGCGAGGAAAAGGATATTGTTGCTCAGTGAAAAGTGACAGAGAAAGCAAACACGTCTTTTGACTTCAGCAGAGTTTAGATCAACCAGTCTTGGATTTTTACTCAGAGAAGGTGTTTTTTTTAATCTGGAGAGAGGCAACGCGTGTGAACTGCACTACCTAGCAGGCCCCTCCTCTAATCCCCTGATCCTCCTCCCACTTCATCTTCAGATTACCAACAGGATGGAGGGATTCATTTGAGCCGTGGATAATCTGCAGAAGATGTTTTGAATGCCAGGGTTCAGCTCCAGAGCATACGGAGCAACAAAAAGGCAATAGTGCCTTTGGGCATGTGCAGTGTGCTCTTCCTTCACCCCAGGTAACCACAATTAGTTCCTCAGGTGCAAGTAGAAAAAAGTCTCTTGCAGATACCATGGGCCATGGCAGTGGAGCCTGGTGGCTCCGAGGTCAGCGGGGCGGTAGGGGCTCTACACCTTCGATAGCTCCTTTAGAGTTCTGACTGAAACCCGGAGCGGATGCACCACCCCACTGACATTGGAGCCACCAGCTTCCACTGGGCCAGCATCATATAAATCAGGGCCTGCAACTGGCAAGCCCTGGATTAAATTTAGCCGACCAGCTGGTTCCATACATCCCTCACAGCCCCTGGTCTATGCCGAGTACTCTGGGCAGAGTATGCTGGGTCATACACATTGCCTGAAGTGTTGTCTTCTGCCTGGACAGCACTGTGGCCTTGCCAGTAAATAAGAGCGGGCACTTGGGTTTTTTCCCGTTTGGTAGGTGGAATTCAAATCTAGATGGACCCTTAGTCTGATCCAGCAGGACTCTTCTTATGTTCAGAGCACTGGAGAACAAACATGGTGGTGGTGAGATGGAAGAACCACCTCTCAGTTGTCACTCCTTTGGACATACAGCATCTCTGAAATGTAACAGAGCCATGCAAAAATTAAGATCTGAAAGATTCTAGTTCAGAGCATTGCATTGTATTTTATTCTGAAAATAAAATATCTGGCTGGGGGGTTTTCCGCGACACTGGTCAAGCTGGCAATTTCTGTAAGGTCCAGGATGGCCTTGCCTGTCTGGCAACAAGAAGGGGTGGACCTCAGGGATAATGGCTACTGTTCCTTCTCAAAAATACACCTGCTGAAACGGCTCTTCTTCTTGCTCAGCCAGTACTGTGACAATGTACTGCCACCTAATGATGGTTTTCCTAAAGTTCAGGGAAGATCTCAAAGAGAATGCACAGCCACTTTTATTAGCAGGCTGTGAACAGACTTGACTACTTAGACAATAAACAACCCCTGCAATTATTATGGGAGGACAACCACTTCAGTCTCTCATTTCTTTAAATGTTAAAAAAAAAAGATGTGAACTGAAAGAGCAACTTTTAAAATTACTAGGAGCAGTAGAGCTAGCTGTAAAAATAACAGGCAGCTGCACTGCCTATGTAGGCACCATCTATCCAGGTTTTTGAGGGCTCTTGGGCATGACACGAAAATGAAATCAGGGAGGCCTCCAAACAAGGAAGTGTTGTAATAACGGGCAATTTCAATTACCTCCACATTGATTGGATGAATGCATGTTCCAGCCGTGAGAAAGGGGTTAA
The DNA here is from genome assembly GCF_057233095.1 of Heloderma suspectum. Classification (NCBI taxonomy): domain Eukaryota; kingdom Metazoa; phylum Chordata; class Lepidosauria; order Squamata; family Helodermatidae; genus Heloderma; species Heloderma suspectum. Next base: position 20,814,909 of record NC_139459.1, read on the forward strand.
ATTCCTAGATGCCCTAAACAATTGTGCCCTAGAACAGTCGGTCATGGAACTGACCAGAGGGGAGGAGACCTTGGATTTCATCCGAAGTGGTGTCACCCAGGACCTAGTACGAGATGTAAATGTTGTTGAACCACTTGGAAAAAGTGATTACAGTGCTATCAGATTTTATATATATTTGAGTGGAAAATTGCCCAGGAAGTCCAACACAGTCACATTTGACTTCAAAAGAAGAAACTTCTCGAAAATGAGGGAACTGGTGAAATGGAAGCTAAAAGGGGGAGTCAAAAGGATTAAACCCCTTCAAAATGCTTGTTACTCAAAACCACAATAATTGGTTTTAGCCCTGTGAAGCCCTATGAAGAGAGACTGAAAGAACTGGGCATGTTTAGCCTTGAGAAGAGAAGACTGAGGGGTGATAGGATAGCGCTCTTCAAGTACTTGAAAGGTTGTCACAGAGAGGAAGGCCAGGATCTCTTCTCAATCATCCCAGAGTGCAGGACACGGAATAATGGGCTCAAGTTACAGGAAGCCAGATTGCGGCTGAACATCAGGAAAAACTTCCTGACTGTTAGAGCAATACGACAATGGAACCAATGATCTAGGGAGGTGGTGGGCTCTCCCACACTGGAAGCATTCAAGACGAGGCTGGACAGCCCTCTGTCAGGGATGCTCTGACCTGGAATCCTGCATTGAGCAGGGGGTTGGACTCGATGGCCTTGTAGGCCCCTTGTTGTTGTTGTTCAGTCGTTAAGTCGTGTCCGACTCTTCGTGACCCCATGGACCATAGCACGCCAGGCCTTCCTATCCTCCGCTCTCTCCCGGAGTGTGCTCAAGTTCATATTCATTGCATTGGTGATGCTATCTAGCCATCTCATCCTCTGCCGTCCCCTTCTCCTTTTGCCTTCAATTATCTTTCCCAGCATCAGGGTCTTTTCCAGAGAGTTTTCTCTTCACATTAGGTGGCCAGAATATTTGAACTTCAGCTTCAGTATCTGTCCTTCCAATGAGCACTCAGGGTTGATTTCCTTTAGGACTGACTGATTTGACCTCCTTGCAGTCCAGGGGACTCGTAAGAGTCTTCTCCAGCACCACAGTTCAAAAGCATCAATTCTTCGGCACTCAGCCTTCCTTATAGTCCAGCTCTCACAGCCATACATTACTACTGGGAAAACCATAGCTTTGATTATACGAACCTTTGTTGGCAAGGTGATGTCTCTGCTTCTTACTATGCTGTCTAGGTTTGCCATAGCTTTCCTCCCAAGGAGCAAGCGTCTTTTAATTTCATGGCTACAGTCACCGTCTGCGGTGATCTTGGAGCCCAAGAAAATAAAATCTGTCACTGCTTCTATTTCTTCCCCTTCTATATGCCAGGAAGTGATGGGGCCAGATGCCATGATCTTAGTTTTTTTTAATGTTGAGTTTCAAACCAGCTTTTGCACTCTCCACTTTCACGCTCAACAAGAGGCTCTTGAGATCCTCTTCGCTTTCTGCCATTAGGGTGGTATCGTCTGCATATCTGAGGTTGTTGATAATTCTCCCGGCAATCTTAATTCCGACCTCTGATTCATCAACCCGGCGTTTATCATGATGTACTCTGCATATAAATTAAATAAGCAGGACGACAATATACAGCCTTGTCGTACTCCTTTCCCAATTTTGAACCAATCAGTTGTTCCACGTCCGGTTCTTACTGTTGCTTCTTGACCCTCGTACAGGTTTCTCAGGAGACAGGTAAGGTGGTCTGGTATTCCCATCTCTTTCAGAATTTGCCACAGTTTGTTGTGATCCACACAATCAAAGGCTTTAGCGTAGTCAATGAAGCAGAAATAGACGTTTTTCTGGAATTCTCTTGCTTTCTCCATGATCCAGCGAACGTTGGCGATTTAATCTCTAGTTCCTCTGCCTCTTCGAAACCCAGCTTGTACTTCCGGTAGTTCTCGGTTCACATACTGCTGAAGCCTAGCTTGTAGGATTTTGAGCATAACCTTGCTGGCATGTGAAATGGTAGGGATGGACGAAAGTCCCTTACCTGGTCCCGCAGCTTGCTTTGCGGTGGGGGGGGGCTCCGTCCCTCCCCCCGAAATTCTGGCCGGGGGGGAGGCGCCCCATCCCTCTGGCCGAAATTCTGGCCAGTGGAGAGGCGCCCCATCCCTCCGGCCGCGAATCCTGCTGTCCTGCCGGGACACAAATGGCGGCAGCCATAGCCGCCGCCGTTTGCGTCCCTGCAGTCAGCCATGATAGGGTACGTAAATGTTTACGTAGCCTATCACGGCTGACCTTGAAAAAAAAAAGCGCGCGTACGCAAATGGTGGCGCCCATGGGCGCCGCCATTTGCATTCCTTATTTGTTTGCGTTCCTTAAATGTTCCTTATCGTAAACATTTACGTAGACTACACGTGCCCAAATAAGGAACGCAAATGGCGGCGCCCATGGGCGCCACCATTTGCGTACGCGCTTTTTTTTTTTTTCAAAGTCAGCGGTGATAGGCTATGTAAACATTTACGTAGCCTATCACGGTGTTTTTTGAAAATCTAGCCATGATAGGCTACGTAAATCTTTACATAGCCTATCACGTTTGTTGTTGTTGTTGTTTTTACTTGGAAATGGCGGCGGTGGCAGCCGGTCAGAAGACTGGCCGCCGCCGCCGAACCGCCGCCAGGAGCCGCTGCCGCCAGGGACGTTCACACAAGGTAAGTCCCATCCCGGGGGGGGGGCAGGGGGCAGACTGTTTCTCCACCAATTTCGGGGGGCCGAATGCATTGGCATTCGGCCTCCTGGAGATTCGTGGAGAAATTCTCTGACATCCCTAGAAATGAGCGCAATTGTGCAGTAGTTTGAACACTCTTTGGCGTTGCCCTTCTTTGGAATTGGAATGTAAACTGATCTTTTCCAGTTTTGTGGCCACTGCTGAGTGTTCCAAATTTGTTGGCATATTGAGTGCAGCACTTTAACAGAATCATCTTTTAGGATTTTAAATAGCTCAGCTGGAATACTCTCATCTCTGCTAGATTTGTTGTTACTAATGCTTCCTCAGGCCCACTTGATTTCACTCTCTAGGATGTCCGGCTCAAGTTCAGTGACCGCACTATCATGGCTATCAGGGACATTCAGATCTTTCCTGTATAGTTCTTCTGTGTATTCTTTCCACCTCATCTTAATCTCATCTGCTTCTGTTAGGTCCCTGCCTTCTTTGTCCTTTATCATGCCCATCTTTGCACAAAACGTTCCCTTGATATCTCAGATTTTCTTGAAGAGATCTCTTGTCTTTCCCACTCTATTGTTTTCCTCAATTTCTTTGCATTGTTCATTTAAGAAGGCCTTCTTGTCTGTCCTTGCTATTCTCTGGAACTATGCATTCAGTTGGATATATCTTCCCCTTCCTCCCTTGCTTTTTGCTTCCCTTCTTTCCTCAGCTACTTGTAAAGCCTCATCAGACAGCCACTTGGCTTTCTTGCATTTCTTTTTCTTTGGGATGGATTGAGTTGCTGCCTCCTGAACAATCTTACGGACCTCTGTCCATAGTTCCTCAGGCACTCTGTCTATCAGGTCTAATCCCTGAAATCTATTCCTCACCTCCACTGTATATTCATAAGGGGTATGATTTAGGTCATACCTGAATGGTTTAGTGGTTTTCCCTACGTTCTTCAATTTAATCCGAAATTTTTCAATAAGAAGTTCATGACCTGAGCCACAATCAGCTCCAGGTCTTGTTTTTAGTGACTGTATAGAGCTTCTCCATCTTTGGCTGCAAAGGACATAATCAATCTGGTTTCGATATTGACCATCTGGCGATGTCCATGTGTAGAGTTGCCTGTTGTGCTGTTGGAAAAGAGTGTTTGCTATGATCAGCGTGTTCTCTTGGCAAAACTCTATTAGCCTTTGTCCTGCCTCATTTTGAACACCAAGGCCACGCTTGCCTGCTATCCCAGTGATTTCTTGACTTCCTATTTTAGCATTCCAATCCCCTATGATGAAGAGGACATCTTTTTTTGGTGTTAGTTCTAGAAGGTGTTGTAGGTCTTCATAGAACCGATCAACCTCAGCTTCTTCGGCCTCAGTGGTTGGGGCATAGACTTGAATTACTGTGATGTTGAATGGTTTGCCTTGGATTCGTACTGAGATCATTCTATCATTTTTAAGATTGTACCCCAGTACTGCTTTTCCCACCCTTTTGTTGACTATGAGTGCTACTCCATTTCTTCTCAGGGATTCTTGCCCACAGTAGTAGATATAATGGGCACCTGAGTTAAATTCACCCATGCCTGTCCATTTTAGTTTGCTGATTCCCAAGATGTCGATGTTCAATCTTGCCATCTCATGTTTGACCACCTCCAGCTTACCTTGATTCATTGATCTGACATTCCAGGTTCCTAAACAATATTGTTCTTTACAGCATCGGACTTTCTTTTCACCACCAGACACATCCACAGCTGAGTGTCCTTTCGGCTTTGGCCCAGCCGCTTCACTCTTTCTGGTGCTACTTGGATTCCCTCTGCTCTTCCCCAGTAGTATATTGGACACCTTCCGACCTGAGGGTCTCATCTTCCGGCGTCATCTCTTTTAGCCTTGTGATACGTTCCATGGGGTTTTCTTGGCAAGAATACTGGAGTGGGTTGCCATTTCCTTCTCCAGTGGACCACATTTTGTCAGAACTCTCTGCCATGACCTGTCTGTATTGGGTGGCCCTGCACGGCATAGCTTATGGCTTGGCTTCACTGAGTTACGCAAGCCCTTTCGCCACAACAAGGCAGTGATCCATAAAGGGGTGTAGGCCCCTTCCAACCCTACTATTCTATTATTCTAATAGAAGCCCAGCTAAAATGTATTCCACATATTAGGAAAGGGAGCACCAAGTCCAAGAGGTCGCCAGCATGGTTAATGAGCAGTGTTAAGGGTGCTATTAGAGAAAAGAGAGCTTCTTTCAGAAAACTGAAGTCTTGCCCAAGTGAGGAAAACAAAAGGGAGCACAAGCTTGCACAAAGATGATGCAAGCAAACAATAAGAGATGCAAAAAAAGCATTTTGAAGAGCATATTGCTAACAACATCAAGGCCAACAATAAAGAATTATTTAAATATATCAGAAGCAGAAAACCAGCTAGGGAGGCAGTTGGACCTTTGTATGACAATGGAGTTAAAGGAGTACTGAAGGAGGACAAGGGGATTGCAGAGAAGCTGAATGAATTTTTTTCATCTGTCTTCACTGCAGAAGATATAGGACAGATACCTGTGCCTGAACTGATATTTTCAGGAAGGGAGTCTGAAGAACTGAGGCAAATAGTGGTGACAAAAGATGAAGTTCTCAATTTTATTGATCAATTGAAAGCAAATAAATCACCAGGCCCAGATGGTATCCATCCTAGGGTTCTCAAAGAACTCAGATATGAAATTGCTGATCTTCTAACCAAAATATGCAACATGTCCCTAAGATCAGCCTCTATACCAGAGGACTGGAAGATGGCCCATGTAACACCAATTTTCAAAAAGGGATCCAGCGGGGATCTGGGAAATTACAGGCCAGTTAGCTTAATGTCTGTTCTGGGTAAATTGGTTGAAGGCATTATTAAAGATAAAATTAGTAAGCATATAGAAGGACAAGCCCTGCTGAAAAAGAATCAACATGGCTTCCGCAAAGGTAAGTCCTGTCTCACTAACCTTTTAGAGTTCTTTGAGAGTGTCAGTAAACATATAGACAGGGGTGATCTGGTAGACATTGTTTACCTGGGGCGTGTTTCCATGCTATCAGCTTCACTTTGTTTACAACTTTGTTGCAATGTTTCCCTAATCGCATCTTCTCCTTTTCCAGTTTCCACAGTGCTTAAAGTCCTGGTTTATCATCACTGTACCCTGGGGCTCTGTGCTGTTTCCACTGAGCTCTAATCAAATTAGTTTCTTGATGGCTGGGTGGAGTCTGGGTGGAGTCTGGGTTGGGTCTGATTACCTCATCAGTGTTCCTGCCTCCTTGGCCATGTTTCCATGACAATGGAAGGAGAAGGTAATGGAGGAGTATGGGATTTTTAAAAGGAATCAGCTTTGCTGTGAAGAGAGGCTTCCCCCCTCTCCTCCCATTTCTCCTTTCCCCTGAAAGTCCAGATGCGCCTGCATTTCAGGAGCAAGCCTCACTGAGCACAATGGGAGTTATTTCCAAGTAGACACACATATGCTTGTGCTGGAAAAGCGGGGGGGGGGACACAAAGAGGGAAACTAGCCCCCATTTTAACTCAGAGGACCTCATTGACCACAATGGGAGTTACTTCTGACAAGACAGTAATGGGTTTGTTGTGGGAAAGAGAGTGAAACCGGCCCCCTGTATAGAGCACAGGATCTCTATGTAGAAGCTGTGAAGGAGTTACATCCTCAGGCAACGGACCAGAGCCTAGACATCGTGCTTAATCGCATTTAAGGAATTGGGCTTTGATATGTGCTGCGTCAGTTGAGGGGCTTCTCTGTTATTTTTGTGGTCACTGTGGGCAAGCCTCATTCAGCACAATGGGAGAAAACACCCCTTGACTGGGCTCATAGGCTGTGTTCTAGTGCTTATTTTCAATGATGTTTTAAAAGTTGGTCCCTTGGCATCCTGCTCCAAAATGGCAATGAAACTTCTGGAAAACAGGGAGGGAAAGGGTTGGGTCACTGAGGTCAGAACGACACACCCACAAAGGCTGGGCTACACGCCTCATGGACAAGTCTATGATACTGGACCCAGTGTGATTGTGGAAACAGGTCAGTAATGGAGCTGTGGTAAGCTGGAAAAGTCAGACTATAAGCAGTCTCAGAAGAAGAGTGTTTTCAGTGATAAAATGCGGGGCTGGTGCTGAATGGCCATGATGTCATGGAAACACAGAGACCTCACCGCGTAGCCAGGTTGGAGTAAATCGCTGGTGGAAACACAGCCTTGGACTAAAAGGCTTTTGACAAAGTCCCTCACCAAAGACTCCTAAGAAAACTTAGCAGTCATGGAATAAGAGGACACGTCCTCTTATGGATCAGTAACTGTTAAACATCAGAAAGCAGAGAGTAGGAATAAATGGTAAATTCTCCCAATGGAGGGAAGTAAATAGTGGGATCCCACAGGGATCTTTATTAGGAGGACCAATGCTTTTCAACCTTTTCATACATGTTCTGGAATCAGGAGTGAGCAGTGAAGTGGCCAAGTTTGCAGATGACAGCAAATTATTTAGGGTGGTTAAAACAAAAAGGGATTGTGAAGAGCTCCAAAAGGATCTCTCCAAACTGGGAGAATGAGCATCTAAATGGCAAATGCAGTTCAGTGTAAGCAAGTGTAAAGTGAGGCATGTTGGGCAAAAAATCCCAACTTCAAGTATAGCCTGATGGGATCTGAGCTAGCGGTGACTGACCAGGAAAGAGATCTCGGGGTTGTGATGGACAGCTCAATGAAGATGTTGACCCAATGTGCAGCCGCTGTAAAAAAGGCAAACTCCATGTTAGGCATAATTAGAAAAGGGATTGAGAATAAAACTGCCAACATCATACTGCCCCTGTACAAATCTATGGTGTGACCACACTTGGAATACTGTGTACAGTTCTGGTCACCACACCTAAGAAAAGATATTGTTGAGCTGGAAAAAAATGCAGAAAAGGGCAACTAAAATGATCAGGGGACTGGAGTCTCTCCCCTATGAGAGAAAGTTACAACAGCTGGGATTGTTTAGCTTGGAAAAAAGGAGGGTAAGGGGAGACATGGCAGAGGTCTACAAAACTATGCATGGTGTGGAGAATGTGGATAGGGAGACATTTTTCTCCATCTCTCAAAATACTAGAACCCAGGGTCATTCTATGAAGCTGATTGATAGGAGATTCAAGGGCTTCTTCACACAGCACATAGTTAAACTATGGAATTCGCTACCACAGGAAGTAGTGATGACCACCAGTTTGGGTGGCTTTAAAGGGGGGTCGGACAAATTCCTGGAGGAGAAGGCTATCGATGGCTACTAGCCCTGATGGCTATGTGCTACCTCCAGTGCCAGAGGCAGTGTTCCTGTGTACACCAGTTGCTGGGGAACATGGGTGGGAGGGTGCTGTTGTGCTCATGCCCTGCTTGTGGGTTCCTGGTCGACAGCTGGTTGGCCACTGTGTGAACAGAATAATGGACTAGATGGACCTTTGGTCTCATCCAGCAGGGCTCTTCTTATGTTCTTATGACACCCTGAATAGGACCCCTTCCTCAGTGTGTCTACCTTTACACTGCCATTGTCTCCCGTTGCTATTGCTCCTCCTCCTCTTTCTCATCATTGCTACCACTGGCTAGAAAGCAAGAAGGCAGGAGCATCTACTGAAGGTCAGAGGGAGAGGCAGGTGAAGAAGCAGGTTGCAGCGGTGAAGAGGAGGAGCAACTCCAGGGGCTCTTGCTGGTGGGCCCCTGCCAGGGTGTGGGCCCTTGGCAAGTGGCTGACCCTGTGTGAAATGGAGTGGGTGCCATCTTGAACTTAGCCTCAGGCACCAAACTATCTTGGGCTGACCTTGGTTTTAACCAGTTAATTAGTCAATTAAAGGTGCCCTCATTCACACAGGAGTAAGTCAATAGTTCTGAAGCAGAAAACATATCTTCTTTTTTAGAGAATGCAGACATTTGTGTTGTAGCAGGCTGCCTCTTGGAAGAAGCATCCCCTTCAAAGATGGGCTTGCCATCTGCAGTTTGGGGGGCACCTTAGTTCTAAAATCAATTAACCAAATGGATGAACTCCGGCATCCCCAACCTGGTGCCCAGCATGGCTGGCTGAGTGATGTTAGGAGTTGTAGACCAACACTTCTGGAGATCGCCAGGTTGGGAAAGGTGGGATTAATTTATTATACATAGTAGTGCATTTTTGAGAACAAAGAACAAAAATGAACTCAGGATGGATGGTTTCAGTTCAGTCCTGGTATAGATGCAAAGGAGCACAGATTGAAGAACATGTGCCCGAGTTAATTTTAGAGATGTGTTATCTGCCCCCATTATATTAGCTGTCTGCTGCAATCCCTTAATAATATTTATTTAGGACATTTACATTCCACCTTTCCTCCAAGAAGCTCAAGTACTTGGCTCTTCACCCCCAATTTAATTCCCACAACAACCCTATGAGATTGGTTAGGCTAAGAGAAGGTGACTAGCCCAAAATCATGCAGTGGGGATTTGAACTTGGGTCTCTCCTGTCCTAGTCCGATGTTCTAACCCAGCCTTCCTCAACCTGGTACCCTCTAGATGTTTTGGACTGCAACCCCTATCATCTCTGAAGACTAGCCATGCTGGTTGGGGCTGAAGGGAGTTGTAGTTCAAAACATCTTGGGAGCGGCAGGGTGGGAAAAGCTGTTCTAATCACTACACACCACTGGCTTCCACATAGGTCACATCACCGCTGCATATTAAGGCATGATTGGGCACTTGCTGAGGGCTCACACTCCAGCAGAGGGCTCACTTTCAACAGCTCCTCCTCTTCACCATTGTAACCTGTTTGTTCCCCTGCCTCACAACGTCGCAACCAGCCAATCGTGGCGATAAGAAGAAGGAGCAGTGGATGCCACGGCCTCCTTGCTCCCTGGGCTCTCTGCCTGGCAAGCAAGCAAGTAGTAGCAGTGATGAGAAAGAGGAGCCGCAGCAGCAGCAGCTGGTGACAATGGTGTTGAGAAGGTAGGCTCTGTAATGGAGGTGGCCCATTCAGGGCGTCTTGCCAAAGTAGCAAGCGATGGGAAAAATCTTTGCCTGAGATCCTGTAGAGCCAGCCACTGCCAGTCAGATCAGTCACTACTGAGCTAGAAGGACAAATAATCTGACCTGGTATAAGGCTGCTTTTTATGTTCTGTTCCCCTGCCAAAGAAGCTGGCAGATTGCTTGATTTTTTGCTGTTTGTACAAGGCGTGTTTTAATGATTGAGATTATCTCTAGATCACGAGAGTGAAAACTAGAGAGTAGTCTAGTGGCAGTGGATGCTCATGGCTCCGATGTCGGTGGGGTGGTGAATCCGCTCCGGGTTTCAGTCAGAACCAGCCAGAACTCTAAAGGAGCTCCTTTAGAATTCTGGCTGGTTCTGACTGAAACCCGGAGCGGATTCACCACCCCACCGACATTGGAGCCATGAGTGTCCACTGCCACTAGACAGATGCCACGGCAAGGAGGCTATGGCATCCACTGTAAAGGAGCTCCCTTAGAATTCTGGCTGGTTCTGACTGAAACCCGGAGTGGATTCACCACCCCACTGACATTGGAGCCACCAGCCTTCATTGTCTGGTGGCCAACATGAGCTCCAGTGCACACCGAGAATTCTTCTTGCACTGCCCCATTGATTTCAATGGAAGGAGCCAATTAGTGCATGCCAAAGGAAAGCACATATGGATTTCTCTGTTGCTTGGAGGAAGAGAAACTGGAGCAGGATGATGTTAGGGTGTGGGTTTGGGGGAGGGGCTTCAGGGAGATGATCCCACCCCTTGATGTCATCTGGCCCTCTGGATTTGTCCCAGGAGGCCAATCTGGTTCCCAGCTTCTGCTCTATTTGGAACTAGATCCATAGGATTAAAAGGTGTCTCATCCTTTTTTGATGGGTGGAAATAGTGCATTCTAAAGACGAGTAGTGCAGTGCCATGCATACCAACATACATATTGCCAAAAAAGAGGAATTGCATTACCAAAAAACAAGACAAAAGAGGACATCAATTTTCATAACATTTGCCTATGCAATGTATATGTATGAGGCAAATTTAGAAATAATAACTGAATTTAAATAGAAAAACTGTCTGTCTGTCTATTTATTTATTGCGTCTTTATATCGCCCAGTAGCTGAAGCTGTCTGGGTTGTTCGCAACAATTAAAACCATAAAATTCAAAACCATAAAATACAGATGATAAAATACAATATAAAAATTTAGAACTACAATATAGAAATAAGATAACCTAACAGAAACTAGCAACAAAAATTTAAAATATAGTACCAGATAAGAACAAATGGAAAAATTAAAACACCTGTGAAAATAAAAAGGTCTTCACCTGGCGCCAAAACAAGCACAACGTAGGCACTGGGCGAACCTCTCTGGGAAGCTTATTCCACAACTGGGGTGCCACAGCAGAAAAGGCCCTCTTCTTAGTAGCCATCTACCTCACTTCCTTTGGCAGGGGCTCCTGGAGAATGACTGCTGAAGCTGATCTTAGGGACCAGGCAAGTACATATGGGAGGAGACAATCCTTCAAGTACCCTGGCCCCATGCCATGTAGGGCTTTGAAAGTTATTACCAGAGCTTTGAATCAGGGTCGGACATGGACTGGCAGCCAGTGCTGATGGAAAGTACTGGCATAATATGATCACGTTGGCCGGTCCCTGTTAATAGTCTCGCTGCCCTATTTTGGACCAGCTGGAGTTTCCGGACTGTTTTCAAAGGCAACCCCATGTGTAGCACCTTGCAGTAATCTGAACGAAACATTATCAGAGCATAGATAACTGTAGCTAGGCTTTCTCTGTCAAGATGAGGATGTAACTGATATATCAGCCTAAGCTGATAAAAGGTGCTCTGTGCCACCGAGTCCAGCTGAACCTCAAGTGACAGTTCTGGATCCAAGAGCACCTCCAAACTAAGAACCTGATCCTTTAGGGAGAGTGCAGCCCCCTCCAGAACAGGTTGCACACTGCAGATGAACCACCCACTAACAGTACCTCCATCTTGTCTGGACTGAGTTTCAGTTTTTTGGCCCTCATCCAGTCCATTACTGTGCCCAGGCACTGATTCAGAACAGCCACTGCCTCACCTAGATTTGATGACAAGGAGAGATAGAGCTGGGTGTCATCTCAGTATGGGTGACACCTCAATCTATGTATATCTCCAGATAACCTCCCCTAGCAGTTTCATAAAAATGTTAAACAGTATGGGGGGTAAAATAGAGCCCATGGCATAACTGCCATGGGACAGAGCAATAATCCCCCAGCACCACCTTCTGGAATTGGCCAAGTAGGGGTGGAACCACTGCAGTACAGTACCTCCAACTCCCAGCCCAGATAGCTTATCCCGAAGGATACCATGATCAGTATTATCGAAAGCCACTGAGAGGTCCAAGAGAACCGACAGTGTCACACTCCCACTGTCCCTCTCCCAGCAAAGGTTACAAAATCAGGTCTGAAGCCTGACTGAAATGGATCTAGATAATCTGTTTCATTCAAGAGTGCCAGAAGTTGACCGGCAACCACTTGCTCAAGCACCTTGCCCAGGAAGGGGATATTAGCAACCGGCCTATAGTTATTAACATCTTCTGGGTCCAGATTAGGATTTTTCAGGAGTGGCCTGATTACTGCCTCCTTTAAAGAGGCTGGCACCACTCCCTCTCTCAAGGAGGAGTTGATAACCTCCTGGACTCAGCCGGACATCACCTTCCTATTAGATGTAATAAGCCATGATGAGCAAGGGTCAAGCATACAGGTGGTCAATCGCACTTGGCCAAGCACCTTGTCTGCATCCTTGGGCCTCAACAGGTGAAATTCATCCCATAAAACTGGGCCAGACTGTGCTCTGGGCCCCTCTACTAGTGCACCTGCACTAACTGTGGTGTCCAAGTAATGGCAAATGCTAGTGAATTTATCTTCAAAATGCCATGCAAACTTGTCATAGTTGAGAAGAATGACCAGGTGACCTGTGTGCCTACCCAGTCCGTTGTCCAAGTGCTAACTATTGACTGACAACTTCAAGGCCCCTAGGCTCTCCCTTCTGGTGGTCCTTTATCTTTAAATTGGGCTTAGACTGGGCAGCCCATCAAACAAAGGACACTTTCAAATACAGGACTGCCCTCTGCCAGCTCTCCAAACTAGAGGACTGTCCTCTGGCCACTCTAAATTACCAAATAAGAAGAAAGCCCCCATTGAGTTCAAAGAGATTTATTTCCAAGTAAACATGCTGAAAAATGATCTGGAGAAACACAGTTGGGGAGGAAGGGCCATTATATGAAACTATTTCTTCTCCAATTACTGGGTCAGTTTCATGAATTTTTGGGTTAAAAATCACTGTTTAATTCCAGTGCTACTCAATATGCATCAAGGGGGAAAAAATCAACATACACTTCAGTCATTCGTAGCGACCAATATGACACCCTTCCCTTCCCCATCCTAACCATCTCCTGGGAACAGAAGCAGCTTTAATTCTCCCCTCCCCCTTACTTAGCAGCATTACATCCATTTGGATGGTTGCAACACAAAGCACCACCTTTAAGCCATTCTCTTCCTTTTTATATACCCAGCACTGTACTGGTATGAAGAGAAAGATCTATAGAATAGCCATGTAATGGGTCAAAATAAAGCAGGAATGGGAAACTTAATGCATACTAAAAATAAATTCTGCAGATAGCCCTCTACATTTCAGTACAGTTCAGATGTGTGTCATCCACTCATATACTTGCCAGAATGTCTAAGTAAGACAACTTTGCCTTAGTTCAGTAATGGGAGCCAATGCCCCAGCAGGAGCAAACGAGCTTCTCCACAGGCTTAAAATTTCCCACCTCCAGACTAGGGTGCTTAAGCTGCTCAGATAATGAAACGGAATGAATTTCAAGTTGCAATAGAAATGCTGCTTAGTGGACCCAGACACGCAGAGCCAACGCTGCACTCTGTGTAGAGCGAACAGCACAGATGTTTGTTCCTTTCAAGCTATACTTCCCAAAGTGCAAGAAATGCCTTCCTCAGCAAGCGCACAAAATTTCTATGAGAGCCTAGCCCAGGGCTAGAGTATGTGGAGGTAAAATGAGCAGCATGTCTGCGACTTCAGAGCAATAACTGGGTCCTTATGCTGACCGGCGGGTGTTGCCGGGAGGCAGCAATACAGGGAATAATAATTAGTCTAAAGGATGCTTGTGAGGATCACAATATAGGAAGTGCTATATAAATGTGAAGCGTTGTTATTACCTTGAATTAACAGAAACTGGTATGAGGCAACAGAGCAATGCCTTGCTTTTCTTTGTTTTTTGCTCCCCTTTTCATGTGTTTTTGTCCCCTATGTGGACTTTCTAGGTCAGGTGTGTTGAACGTCTTTTACCCCAGGGTCGAATTCCAATTTGGGGAAGCTCTCGGGGGCTACATTCTAGTGCTGGGCAGGACCAAAAGCAAAGAGGTGGGGGCAAACCCCAAACATGCCAGCATATTTTAGCTTAAAGCCCTTACTTCCAGTAACAAAGTCTTAGGAGAGGCATTCCAACCTTTTAGGCTAGGCAAGAAATTGCACAAAAGCTGAGAAACCACCAAACATTAGGTGGTTGGGAGGGGGAGGGGGAACACTTAGTGATGTGGAGAAGTGGAGTGGGCCTCTGGGATTTGGCCAATAGACCTGAGGTTCAACACCCCTATTCTAGGTCATCACAATCCAGGCCAGTGGAGGCTGGTGGCGCCGATTTTTGTGGGGCTATAATTCACCGCCCCACCAAAATCAGAGCCACCATCCCCCACCAGTCCAGCCTACCCCTCCCTTAATTCTCCTCCCCTCCACACCCCTTTGAACTGCTTGTCTTGTGAAAGAATAACTTTGTTTTGACCTTATTACTCTTGGCAAAGCAATTTCTCTCCTTTTTGGTTTAGGATCATAACGACAATGTTTGAAACATACATTTCGAGATCTGCATTTATGTATGTCTTAAAAAAAAATTCTAGGCTGCCTTTCTGCCAAGTGGCACTCGGAATGCCCCTCTGCTTTCCCGTCAAATGGCACAAGAATAGCTGTGCTAATTTGTAGCGACAAAACCAGAGAGACAGAGTAGACGGAATATGCCATGGCAGTGAGGATAACCGATATGTTGTAGGAAACACACTGAGAACAACATGAGTCCCAGACTGTGCGTGGGTACGGCGCCTGCATCTCACTGTGAACGAAGAGCTCAGTGGCGGAACTCATTAAGGGGGCCATGTGTCCTCCTTTACAAAGGACAGTCTTCTGTTTGAAACTGTCCTCATTTTGAAGGGCTGTCCAGTCCAAGTCCAGTTTAAAGATATAGAACCATCAGAACCAGCCCTTAGGGTTGCCCTTCAAAAGTTACCACCTGGAAAGCAGACTGAGCGTCAAGCACATAAGTCACGTAGTCAGTCTTCCTCACTCTATACAGATGCCATTGCTATTTCAGTTATAATACTTCTTTCTAAACTTGCACATAAGAACATCAGAAGGGCCCTGCTGGATCAGAACAAGGGTCCATCTAGTTGCGCATTTTGTTCACAGGATGGCCAATGAGCTGTCAACCAGGAACTCGCAAGCAGGGTATGAGCGCAACAGCACCCTCCCACCCATGTTCCCCAGCAACTCGTGCACATAGACTCACTGCCTCTGGTACTGGAGGTAGCACATAGCCATCAGGACTAGTAGCCATTGATAGCCTTCTCCAGGAATTTGTCCGACCCCCTTTTAAAGCCATCCAAATGGGTGGCCATCACTACATCCAGTAGTAACGAATTCCATAGTTTAGCTATGCACTGTGTGAAGAACTACTTCCTTTTATCTGTCCAGAATCTTCCACCAAACAGCTTCATGGGATGACCCCAGGATCTAGTATTTTGAGAGAGGGAGAAAAATGTCTCCCTATCCAAATTCTCCACACCATGCATAATTTTGTAGACCTCTATCATGTCTCCCCATCCAAATTCTCCACACCATGCATAATTTTGTAGACCTCTATCATGTCTCCCCTTACCCTCCTTTTTTCTAAGCTAAACAATCCCAGCTGTTGTAACCTTCTCTCATAGGGGAGATGCTCCAGCCCCTTGATCATTTTAGTTGCCCCTTTCTGCACTTTTTCCAACTCTACAATATCCTTTTTTTAGGTGTGGTGCCCATTATTGTACACAGTATTCCAAGTGTGGTCGCACCATAGATTTGTATAAGGGCACTATGATATTGGCAGTTTTATTCTCACTTCCTTTTCTAATTATGCACCTATAAGGCCATGCTTCCCTCCCCAGGATCCATTCCGTCTCACCCAACCACCGATCATTTGGTGGTCTTCCAATTTTTGTGCAGTTCATTCCTCATTCTAAAGTGTTGAAATGCCTCTCCTAAGGCTTAGGTACTGGGAGGAAGGTCTTTAAGCTAAAATATGCTGGTGTTTTTGGTAGTTTGGCTCCTCCTTTTTGCCTTTGGCCCCTCCCACCACTGGGATGCGGCCCCCAAGAGCTTTCAACCTCGGGCTGAAAAAGGTTTAACACCTCTGGTGTAAAGTGTTGGCCTTCAACTGATGGGTCAGGATCTATAACTGGGTGGCAGCTTGACCAAGGTGGGTTGCACAAGCAGTCATACATATTCATGGTAAAAAAATTAAGAAGTGGGTCTTGTAATGCATGCTTGGGTTAAACATAGGTCCCAGGTCTGAACGGGCTGAAGGAGACTTCCTCAACCCAGTGCCTTTCAGATGCGCTGGACTACAATTCCCATCATCTCCAGCCAGCATGGCCTCCTCCAACATGGATGACACCAGGTTGAGGGAGGCTGATTTAGACTACTTCTCCAATGGTGCAATCCTATTCAGGTGTACGCTGAAGTGACTCACAATGAGCTCAATGAGACTTACTCCTAGGTACAGCTTTAATCCTTTACCCACTCACTTGAGAGTAAGCCCCATTGAACTAAATAGAACTTACTTTTGAATAGACATATATAGGATTACACTGTAAAATAATGATTTCAGATAAACTGAACAGAAGTTTTGTTCCCATATGAAGTTTAATGTGAAAGATATCTCTTCTTTTTCCTCCCCCAAATGATTAAACTCATGTGCACAAAGTTTCTCTATCATATTATGAGATAATTATTGTAATTAGTCTCTTAATTTGAATCTAGAAGCAATTTCCTTTTCTCCTTTCCCTTCTCTCTCTCCTCTCTCTCACACTCTCTTTTTCTTTTCTCTCCCTCCCCCCGCCCTATTTTTTTGGAAATCTAAATTAATTCCCTAGGAAACTGATGAGAATTTTTCAAACTAGAAATAAATGCCTGCAATAAATCAAGAGATAAGGGAATGGCAGAGATTATTCTGCAATTAAAGTTTACAAAATTAATTCCATTTGAAATCCTTAGAGCTTAATGCCAAATTAAAAAAAAAAATTAAAAAAGACTCAGTAGCCAAGTCCCTGCAAGAAGCCAGTTGGGATGTATTTTTTAAAACATACAAAAAGTGTTCTGGAAAAGTGCAGGCAGGCAGTAATCAATATTCATCTGCATGTTAATAATAAAGAGGTTTCAATGCTATCTTTCTCAGTTTGACATTTATATTAAACAAAGGCATAAAAAGTGTCCAATACTTGCAAACTTGAAGGAGATTCTGGACAGGTGATTGGAAGCTAGATGAGCATACTTCAGTTTTACCCTGATGAATGTAAATTTCATTAGCTGATAATTAAAAGGAAATTATACAGACATTACATTTACTGCCAATGGCATAAGTGATGAAGCTATAAGGTGCCACAATTTAGGATCCCTCATTGATATTCTTTTTTCTTCTTTTTTGTCAGTTTGGTTACCAAAGAAACCAAGTATAAATAATGTACTTGGTGGATCTACAAATGGAGTGCTGATGTGTTGCTAGGCTGTTAAAGCTTAATGCTGTTGCATAAAACAATAATGTTAAACATTATTAGTTTTTTAATTATGTCAGTTAATTAGAATTGCTCCTGTTAATTGCCTACGATTCATCTCCAGATTTTTTTTTTAAAAATGTAGATGTACTTTTGAGGTTCCCCCCTCCCCAAAGTTCTATATTTTACACCACACATTCACAATTTGGCAAAGTTTATCAGTACAGATGGATAGTGCTGATCTCCTAACCATCATTAAAAGATTGGAAGGGAGCTGTAAATTTAAGCACTTACTTCTCCTCTTCTTTTCCACACCAATCCCCCCTGCCTTTATTAGCATCAACCATGGTGAGGTTTTACACCTGCACCAGCGATAACCATGGTTAGCTATAACCAGAGTTTGAAAACTGGCTTCAGACTCTAGTTTTCAAACTCTGATGAAGCAGTAAGGACAGTTAGAGGACAATCCTATGCATGTTTAGACAGAAAGAAAGTCCAGAACTCCCAGCATTCCCCAGCCAGCCGTGCCAGTTGGGGAATGCAAGTAGCTGTAGGACCTTTTTCCTGTCTAAACACATGTAAGATTGCACCCTTAGTGTTAACCTTGGCTAGACAAATTAGTGGCAAGGTGACCAATGTTGGCAAGGAGGGAAATTATGCTGGAGAGGAGAAAGAGATAGAATAGCCAAGCAAAGGGCTGGATGTGCCTGATGTTGTCTGATCTCATAAGCTAAGCAGGGTTAGCCCTGGTTAGTACTTGGATGGAAGACTCCCTGGGAATCAGGCTTCCTGCACTGAGCAGGGGGTTGGACTCGATGGTCTTGTAGGCCCTTCCAGTTCTATGATCTATAACCTATGACCTATTTGAGACCACACGTCCAGTCCAAATCTCTAAACTATGGTTATAAGATTAGCAGCACTGCATTTGTACTTGGACAGTGAATGAAACCCATTACTTCATAAGTCATAGAAAAGTGGTAAGTTTGGAAACATCCACTAGAAATGAAATATTTTCAGCCATTAATATTGATATTCCACACTAGTGCTGAGTGAAATATATCAATGTAGCTGAATCACAACGAGTTTAGAAATATGCAAAAGGATACTGACATACCAGAACACCATGACCCACTGCTCTGGGGCAAAGTCAAATGTGCCAGCATAATATTGCAAGTCCCCAACATTGTGTTGGTCCTTCCATGACATGTTGTGCTGGGTCCAGTTTGGGTCCCCCGTCTCTAAAACGGTATCATAGAGGTAGCAGAAGCACAGAAAAAGGCAGCTAAGGGTGCAATCCTACGCATGTTTAGACAAAAAAAAAAAGAGTCCTACAACTCCCAGCATGCCCCAGCAAGCATGGCTGGCTGGGGCATGCTGAGAGTTGTAGGACTCTTTTTTTTTTGTCTAAACATGTGTAGGATTGTGCCTTAAGGTTGCAATCCTATACGCACCTACCTGGGGAGTCCCATTGAACACAACAGGACTTAATTCTGCATAGGCATGTAGAGCATTTCAGAATGACTGAAAGGGCTGTAGCACCTCCTCTTTAAAGAAAGGCTAAAGCATTTGGGCCTTTTTAGTTTAGGGGAGGAAAACTGCAAAAAAACACACAAAGGAGGCAATTCGAGGGTACCAGAGGGTTAGCACTGAGGGTAGACCAGAGGGTAGAACTATGGTAAACCAGAGGGTAGCACTGGGAGAGGAGGTTTCGGACCCGTGGCCGCTCACTTGTGGGGTGCCACAGGGTTCCATCCTCTCCTCGATGCTATTTAACATTTATGTGAAGCCGCTGGGGGCTATCATCAGGAGGTTTGGGGTGCGGTGTCATCAGTATGCAGATGACACGCAGCTCTGCCTCTCGTTCAAATCTTCACCAAGGTTGGCCATAGAATCCCTGTCCAAATGTCTGGAGACGGTGAGTGGCTGGATGGGGAAGAATAAGCTGAAGGTGAACCCTGACAAGACCGAGGTACTTTTGGTGGGAGACAAGAGGAGGCTGGGGGATGTTGACCTGGTGTTGAATGGGGTATGGCTACCCTTGAAAGACCAGGTCCGCAGCCTGGGGGTCATTTTGGACTCCCAGCTGTCCATGGAGGCTCAGGTGTCAGCTGTGAGCCGGACAGCGCTGTATCAACTCCATCTGATACGGCGGCTGCGCCCATTCCTTCCTGACCATCTGCTCCCATTGGTAGTACATGCCCTGGTCTCCTCTCGTTTAGACTACTGTAATGCGCTCTACGTGGGGTTACCCTTGAAGACGGTTCGGAAGCTGCAGCTGGTACAGAACACGACAGCTCGCCTGATTAAAGGCAGCCCCCGGCGAGATCACATCACTCCAGTGCTGAAGGACTTGCACTGGTTACCAGTTGTTTTCTGGGCCAAATTCAAGGTGTTGGTTTTGACCTTTAAAACCCTATATGGTTCCAGCCCAGCCTATCTTAACGAGCGCCTCCAGCAACACCGGACAGGCCGCTTAACAAGATCAGCCTCGGATGGCCTTCTCTCTGTCCCATCAGCCAGGACAGCTAGACTGGTGGGGATGAGGGAGAGGGCCTTTTCTGTGGTGGCCCCCATTCTGTGGAACTCCCTCCCTAGGGAACTCCGCCATGCCCCCTCTTTAATGAGCTTCCGTCGTGCATTAAAAACGTGGTTGTTCAGGCAGGCATTTGGGGTGGGTTAGGGTATTTTAGAAAACGTTTTTATTGTTTTGGACTGTTTTATTGTACGCTGTACATCGCCCAGAGTGGCTGGGTGACCCAGAGTGGCTGGGACCAGCCAGATGGGTGATTAATAAATTTAATAATAATAATAATAATTCACGTTTTGAGATATTCAATGATATAGGGTTGAATGGTATCAATTTCATTTCCGGGGTATGTCTTTAGGTTCTACTTCATTCTCGATATTCTGACAGAAACATAGGAAGCTGCCTTATACCAGCTCAGGCAATACGTTCTTCTATCCAAGTACCATCTACTCTGACATGAGCACTGGTTTTCCAGGATCTCAGGCAAATGTTCTTTCCCATCACCTGATACCTGTGTTTTTTAACTGGAGATGCTGGAGATTGAACCTAGGGCCTTCTGCATGCAAATCTGGCAGAAGCAGCCCAAGAAATTGTGCTGCCTGACGCAAAGGACAAGATGGCATCCTCTCTCATTCCCCTCTTTACTGGACTGATAGTTGAATCTTTCTTCAACAGTAGCAATCTTCCACCACACCAGAAGGCAGGTTAGGGGGTGCAAGGCAGGCCATGTGGCCCACAACTCTCTCCTTCAGCACTTACTGCCACCTCTCAGAATCTGCCGCCTGAGGCAACCGCCTCATTTCTGCCTAATGGTGGTGCCAGCCCTGGAAATGGGTGCTCTGCCACCAAGCTGTGGCCTTTCCTAATTGTTCTAATAGCAGAATATCTGAGCTATATCAGAATATATCAGACTATAAACAGGAGGAAAGCAAGAGGGAATTTAGGCAAGTTCAGTGTCCCAGTTTTGAATCTGCTCACCTTACATCTGCTCACCTTACTCACTGGGTTGTTTCTCAACCATGTTTGATTCCAACTCTTCTGTCTTGTCTCTTTTTTCCACCATTCCCAGTACTGCAACCCTGTGCTATGGATTGTACCTTGGCCATGCTCCAGAAGTAATTAGTTCCCCCTATTAGGACTGACAACAATGTGGAGTCACTGGGCCACTCCTAAATCCCAGATTTGGACACTAGCCTGGGTGGGTTTTCCCATAACCCACCATGCCCTACCTAAATCCCACCTGGACACTAGCCTGTCCCTCCCCCAATCCCCCAAGCCTCTCTGCTCCTGACCCATTCCTATGTGATTTTAATATTTCTGAACTTGGTTTGTCTGAAGGGTTTTTTGGGTGCAGAGTTGAGTATTGTACCATAATGAGGAGCTCTGCCTGTTTCCATATTCTCCAATCTGTTAATTAATTTCTCCCCCATACTACTCCTCAGCTGAGCACCTGTGCAAAGAATAGACCATATTGTAGCACAAAATAAAATGCAAACAGACATTGTTTATAACACATAATCTTTGAATACAGCTTGACACTACTTAGGTGACAAATGTTTGGTTCAACTAGATGTGTCAGAAATAAGTGTGTATTAGCAGGTTGATTAACTAGCTATTTCATGGCTAAATTTAACATCTTTTGTTGCTAACAGAAAATTCTTGATGGTGATGAAAGATTATCCAGCTTTGATAGGGGCTTTGTGGTTGTGTTGCTTTAAGCTTCCCCCCTCCCCTTCACAGTTTCATAGTTTGTTTTCAAATAGCAAAGAAGAAGATTTTAAAGCATATTTGAGATACAGGATTTGCCATTAGCTCCCTGATTTGATGTGGAAATTTCAAGGGTTAGATAGAACTGTGTCTGAGAGACATACACACACCACTTACCTATGTTAACTGGGAGAGAGTCCCGCTGAACTTAAAGAACAGCATTGACAAGTTTTGGGACTTCCTTGACATTGTTGTAAGCTGCCTTGGGAGGGCTTCTGCCCTGAAAGGTGGCCAAGAAATATAATAAATAAATAAATAAATAAATAAATAAATAAATAAATAAATTTGACTCACTGATGGATTCACTCACAGAGATATCAACGTTATTAGGATACTCCCACATGAAGAAGAAAGTTGAAATTTGGAAAACTGTGGCATAGGTTTGCATTTAAACGAACAAATAAACAAAAATCCCCATGTGCATCTTCAGGTGGTACAGTCTCATGAGAGGACTATCGCATGTGCTTATTTATTTACTTCCCACTGTACTTCCAAAGAGCTCAAGGTGGTGTACATAATGCTCTCTCCCCACTACCACCTCCATTTTATCCTTATGACAACCTTGTGAGGTAGGCTAGGCTGAGAGAAAGTGAGCGGGCCAAGGTCACCCAATGACTTTCATGGAATGAGTCAGGATTTGAGCCTGCATCTCCCCAATCAAAATCCTACATTCTGACCAGTACACCAACTCATGCGAATTCTAAACTGAGTTCTTAACTCTCTTACTCTGATATGCTGAATACTGAACATCCAGAACTCTTGAAAAGAGCTGTTCTCCATTTTACTGAATATAACTCGTACAAATAAAGATACAGATTTGGTGTGAAACAAATCCTGGGAATTGTTTTAGAAGAGAACACTGTTTTGCTGTCTCTACTTCTACGAGTTCAACAGTTTGTCCCATTGCATCACGTAATGGTGAAAAGCATATTTTTACAACTATAGATTGTGGGCTTCTTCACACTGCAACTCACTGGGGTTTCTGCTTCCAGATTCTTTGCAGGATTAAGATCAGCTTCTTACATGTGCTGAAATGTGCTGTTTTTTCAGGGCTGTCTTTCTCAGCAAGTTCTATATGTTTCATTTTACAGCCACTAGATGGTGCTATGGTTATAGTGGAATACGCAATTTCATATGGCTATTAAAGTGGATTTACATTTATCACTGCATTTCCCCCATCTTTTAAAAAGCGGGATAAAGGTCAGAAAGCACAGGAGATGCCCTGGAGGTTGATGACATCATGTAAAGGACCCACAAACTTCTGTGAGTGACCAATCACGGGTATGCAATAAAAGCCTGATGTAGAAATGTTCTTAGGAATGCAGACACTACACTTTTGAATATACAATCTCCAGCCATTTAAGTGTATTTTTCATCCAGTCCGGTAGATTATTTTCAAGTGATTGCCAGATTTGTATTCTGATTGCCCTCTCCCCCACCCTACCCCCAAAAGATGGTTTTTACTCTCTTTTTTATAATCTGGTTGATTGGCAACCAGATTATAACAACCAGAGAGGAAACATAATCATGGTTGATTTTGCTTGTTGCTGATTCAAAAGCTGCATCAAGCAGCACAAGTAATCTATTTATCCCTTTCTTGAAATATTTTTTTTTAAATAAAAAAATGTCCTTCGCTTCTATTTAATTGTTCATTAGTATTTACATTACAAAGATCCTGCTTTCTTCTGTGTTTGGAATTACAATCGGAACATTTCTTGCTTGTTCAGAGTTCAACCAAGTGGACTGGAAACTTTTTTTTAAAGCAAACATTTTAAGGACTCTGAAGAAGATATTAGCTTGGATCCAAAGAATCACACCTTTCATTCCACACATCCCAAGAGACTTTGGACTTCAGTTTCTCTAATAGCATCCATCCTTGCCTTGAAGCACCTCTCCTTTGAAATGAAGGCATATTTTGTAAATAAAAAATAACAATAAAAAAGTGTAATATAACACTGGGAATCTGCCACTCAAAAGGGGAAAAAAAGCTTTAAAATCCATTGGGCAAGCCTGAGATTTTGGGCACCTATTCAGATCTCTTTGGATCTGAATTCGACGTAATTCGACCTAAGTATTTATTTATTTTGATTTCTACCTTTCTTATCCAAAAACTCAGGGTGGGTAATGTAGGCTGCACTTCTATATACAGTTACCTGGGAATCAGTATCATTGAACTTAATGCTACTTACTTCTGAGCAGACATGCACAGCAGTACAGTTTTTTTTCTTGGTTCTGTTATGATATGATATGCTTTTTGGTTTGGAGGGGTAGTCTGCTTGCCACAAGCAAGGAGTTAAGGGGTGGCTGTTGGGTTTTTGGTATTTTGATTTCTTTAAAAGAACATTCTTTAATAAACAATTCATTAAAAGTCCTTCATAGCTTTGGAACAGGGTACTTGAAAGTCCACCTGTCTCCATATGTATCTACCACTACATTAAGATCTTCAGTGGGGGGCTTCCTGCACGTGCCTCCACCATGTCAGGTGAGATGGGTGGCTATCAGAGAGACGTCCTTCTTGGTGTTGGCAGTCCAGCCTTAAGCTCTTTTTGGTTGCCATGGCCAACATGTGGAACTCCCTGCCCAAGGAAATCCTTCTAGCCTCCTCATTACTGGTTTTCTGCCACTACTTAAAGACTTTTAAAAATTATGGCAGCCCTTTGGCCTGACCTGTCTGTGACTTTTGTTTGTTTCTGTTTCTTTTCATTCTGTCTGTAATTGCTATATTGCTTCTTGTGATGTTGGCTGCTTTGAGTGCTTTGCTCTGGAGTGGAAAGGAGGGATTTATTTATTTTTAAACACTACTCCAAATAAACGGGAGATGGATTCTGGGGTTCAAAAAGGAACCTGAGAAATTTGGCCCAATGGGCCTAGAGGCTAGATCAGCAAGCCCACCCTGTGCCGATGAGTAAGAGCACCACAGACATAAAAGGTGATAGGCTCCTATACTGAAGGCTCATGGGAAAATAAATAAGGGATAACAGACGAAACACAAACCCTCCGTAGGAACATAGGACGTTGCCTTATACTGCACCAGACCACTGGTCCATTTCAGCCCAGTATTGTCAACACAACCCTATTCTATGAGCTATCCACATAGAATGATCATGTGGATGAGTTGGCTTCCCCAACCTGGTGCCCTCCAGATGTTTGGGACTTCAACTCCCATCAGCCCCAGTCAGCATGGGCAATGGTCAGGAATGCTGGGGTTGTAGTCCAAGACATCTGGAAGGTACCAGGTTGGAGAAGTCTGGTCTAAGGTGCTTATTGCTTAGGCCAAGACCAAACTGCTCATTGGCTATTCATCCCCACATGACTGACTTGCACTGATTCCCTTCAGACCACTATTATGCTAACCGTGCAAGTGCAGCAAAGCAAGGGATTGAGTGCTGAGAACACAACAGTGGAGAAAGGGGATGCCTTGTTAGGGTGGCCACTCATGAATCACCAAAAAAGAGGACACGCGTTGCCAAAAAAGAGGACAAAACAGGACACCAATTTCCATGTGCTAATGTTTACGTATAGATGCAAATTTAGAAATAGCTGTTCTAATTTAAGTTGAAAGACAGTGCATCTTGCAGTAGCGTGGAAGATCGTGATCAGGTGAGCTGTGTGCCTAGCTCAGTCTGCTGTCCAGGTGCTATGGTTGGGCAACTTCAAGGCCCAGCTCTTCCTTACGAGAGTTCTCTGTAAACTGGACTTGGGCTGAATGGCTCTTCAAACAAACGACACCTTAAAAGAGAAAACAGTCTTCTGGCAGCCCTTCAAAAAGAGGACTGTGCTCTGACACATGGCCACTCTATTGCTTTGGTGTTCTTACAGCTCAGCTTTATCTCTTGTTGTGCCAGTACTGGCAGACAAAAAACGCAGTCATCAGCCCCATGTGAGGCATCAGTTGCTGGACCGTGCCACCTCAGGTTGCAAGTGGGAGAACTGCATGTTCGAATGCTGATAGAGTCAAATGTGGAATGTCATGGAGAAACCTGTATTACAGTGGTCTTCTTGACATTAGGGTTGTCATGAGAATTTGATCAGGGCCCGCATCAGGGGTAGCCATTGTTGGACACATGCCAAAGGTCACACAGCTGAAGAGGGCCCATTGCCATTGCCATTCCCATTGCTCTTGGTGGTTCCACATGGACCTATGGCCCGGTTGGAGTCCACTGGCAAGAGAGCCTTCAGCGTGGTGGCCCCCTTCCTGTGGAATTCCCTGCCTCTGGAGGTCAGGCAGGCACCAATGCTGCATGGCTTTTGGGGCCTCCTGAAGATGTTGTTATTCCGAGAGGCTTTCCCTGAGTGGCCAGCCTCAGTTTATTTTGTTCAGAACCTGTTCTTTCTTTTAAAAAGTCTTGTTCTAATTATGGGTTTTTATTCTTTTATCTTGCTGTTCACCACTCCGAAATCTGATGTGGAGTGGTATATAAATATTGTAAATAAATAAATAAATAATCTAAACCCCAATGCTCCTGCATTTTGTCATCCTCTTCAGGAAGAGACGTATCATGAGGAACTGCTGGTTGTGTAGCTTGGTTCTGTGTGGTAGCAACAGATAAAGGGCTTCAAGATGCCAGGAAAAGGCAGTAAAGGAAGTGAAGCATTTCTGGGCATGGCTGTAAGTGGAGGAAGCTTCAGCTGTTAAATTTCTGTGTGCCGGTCTGCTGTTAAAGACGCAGGACCAGACTCAGCTAGAGATAGGGGAGAAATTCATTCCGTTAAGCATTTTAAGACGAACGTACCGAATTTCACACGTTCAAACCAATATGTGAATGAAAACTCAGTTATTCTTCAAAATTAGCACTTCTGTGAATCTTGCGATGGACTTCTCCAATCAAAAGGTGCATGCAAAAAATGTATAGGAGGGGGAAGGGCACACCAAAATGCTTATATATGTGAAAATAACATTCACGAATGTATTCAATTAGGAAAAATGCTTGCAACTAATCTGTATATTAGGCAAAACGTGTGTACAGAAATGAATGTATCTGTAAAAATGTGCCCCCAAACATGCACAAATTTCCATGCAAAGTTTTTTTTCCCCTCAAAGTTCACAATGATCGGAACTTAAGATGCAAAACATTCTCAAAGTTCGGGATGAAGCGAATTTAAGATTGGAAAAATGAGAAACTGGGAGATGCTAAAATGGAAAGATTCGCCCATCCATAGACCTGGTGCCCTGATTGACTTCCAGCAGCAAAAAAGCCAGGATTGGAACTGGGTGGCTGCCTCTTAAACTCCACCATTTTACTGTGTATTTATTTCGGGATTCTGGCTTGTTAATATGCTGGCCCTCTTCTGACAGCTCCTT
This sequence comes from Heloderma suspectum, assembly GCF_057233095.1. Lineage (NCBI taxonomy): Eukaryota > Metazoa > Chordata > Lepidosauria > Squamata > Helodermatidae > Heloderma > Heloderma suspectum. The sequence goes on from NC_139459.1 coordinate 20,842,013, forward strand.
TTTCCAAACATTGGATCTGCAATTTCTCGCTATTTTTCTGTCAGTCTTTATACCTTTTCGTCTAAAAACAAAGAGAAACAAAGATCCTAATTATACCCACAACGATTATTCTCTGAAGAAGTTCCCAGTAATTAAATTTTAAAGAAAGAAATTATTTAATGAGCTTTTTTTTTCTTTTTTCTTTTGCAGTTACAGCCAAGCAATACATATTCATGTAGATAGTGATTAAGATGAAACGGTTCTAATTTGAATGACTTGATAAAAGCCCTTACTTCACGACTGTGTTTTAATAATTGTGTAATTACACTGCGAAGGATCCCTGTAAATATCGCTTGTTTCTGAGGGGAATGGAGGACATAGAGATGTGTTCTTTCTCAAGTCATCTCCAATATTTTGAAGTTGTATCTTCTCATGCCAGTTAAAAAGCTAACACTTATGTCTGAATTTCTCGGAAGTATGTACCTGGAGATACAAAATTCCATGTGCCTAGTGGCTATTAGCCCTTGAATTATTTTTTTGTCCTTGGTGCTTGGAGGCAGGAAGCAATAGAGCTGTGTTGGTGATCTGACCACCTGCTCTTCCTATTTCTTTTGTCCAGGGCAGTGGTGTACTAGAGCCATGGCTTTCACTGACACTTTTTGATTCTCAGGGAGGCTGATATCACCTGTCATTCCCCACACCCAGAATGCCCTGTTCCCTCTAAGCTTAGCTGCAATCCTCACAGTTGCTGGTGGGGAATGAATTTTTCCAGCAACAATACACTGTTCTGTGCTCCAATGCAAAGTATTTGGGGGTGGCTTAGTCATGAAAGGGCAGTTAAGACCCATGAGCTTTACAAAAGACCTGCTCCTGGTGAAGATAGAACTGCTAGAACTGGTTTATCAATATGGATCAACACAGCTGCCTACAATTTGGGGTTCTCCTTTGGGGCATAGCTATGGGAACTGTCATGAACAGTGCCTCCACGTTGAAATTCACACTACACCACTGGTCCAGGGTGATGAACCTCAGGCTGGTTGGCCAAATCTGGTCCTCTGAGGTTCCCGAGATGGTCATGCTCCTTTCCCTTGGCTCCACCCTCTTTTTCTCCACCACTCTGATAGTGAATTGGTGGTTTCCTGGCTTGTGCACAGTTCTCTCCCCTACACAGATACATGCTCCTCCCATTCACACATGCCCATCCACAGACTCCCTCCATTCACACACACAAAGATTCTCCCCATGTAGCAGTTGGCTTGGCTTGGCTCCTGGCTCCAAATGGGAGGCTTTTTTCAAGGCTGACTGCAACAGAGGGTGGGCCAAGGAGGTAGCATGGGTCACTTGGGGAGGCCCTGGGCTGCATCTGGCCCATGGGCTGCTGGTTGCTGACCCCCGGCCTAAAAATCTCCAAAGTTATGACCTGAGAGACAAGCCCTTCACAACAGGATTTGACAAGAAGAGTCCAGCTGAATTAGTACAAGGATTCATCTAGTCCAGCATTTTGTTTGCCATACTATGGCAAAGGAAATGTCTCTGAGAAGTGGACAGCCCTTCCTGTTATTTGCCCCCAGCATTTCACATTCAGAGCCATACTGCCTCTGAACATGAAGGCTCCATCCAGCTCCTAATCATGAATAGTTCTCTATGTTCTCCACAGTTTGTGTGAATTTTCATGTGTTGGCCACTTCAGATACTACCCCATTTGGAAATGGGTGGGGGCGGCAGTGGATCTATACCCAGGGTGCAGAATCTCAGGCCTAGGGGCCAAATTCCAATCTGGCCCTCCAGGGGTCCCCAGATGGCCATACCCATTCCCTTGGCCCCACCCCCCTTCCCCCAAGCACCAATCATTTGGTGGATTCTGGGTCTTTTTGCAGTTTTCAGAGGTTGAAATGCCTCCCCTAAGGCTTAATGACTGGCAGGAAGAACTTTAAGCTTAGCAGTAAGCGCTTCAAGCTAAATATGCTGGTGTTTGGGGTATTTTGGCCTGCCCCCTTTTGTCTTTGGCCCTGCCCTTCACTGGAATGTGGGCCCGGAGAGCTTCTCCAAAATGGAATTTGGCCCTCAGGCTGAAAGAGGGTCAACACCCCTGTTTAGTCCCTAATCACAGCTATGGATTGGTTGTTTTATCCTAATTCCTTATTTTGTTTCATAGGTCCTATGTTCTGTACCTCCTGGCTTCTGATTAAAATTAGGAGAATTTTTAAAATTAATTCTTGCAAAAGTGCAATCCTATATGTCTGCTCGGAAGTAGTTCTAGGGGGCTTACAACCAGGTAAGTGGATGTAGGACTGTAGCCTTGGGGGGGTGCCATGCTAAGTAAGAGGATTCCCCTTGTTATCTCCAATCTGTGACCAAGGGAATCAAAGAACACAAGAGAATTCCTCTCTCCACCTCCTCCCCAAGCTCACAGTAGCATCCAGGGGAGGGATTGGGTGGTCCCATGGAGGGAGCCAAGCCTCCACTGGCCAGATGGGGAACCTCTGCAGGCCAGATTAGGCCTATGGGATGGAGGTTCCCTATCCCTGCTTTACAGTCTGGCTGACCACTGTTGGGAAAAGTTTGCTAGAATAGATTCTCAGTCTGATCCAGCAGGGATCTTATGGCAGGACTACAAATGGTGGACGGATCTGTCTATTTCCAGTGCATGTCAATATCATATGGATTCATTTATATGTTCCATCCCATTTGTGCATTCATCTATGCTATATATATTTTTAATGCACAAAATGTACTTAAATATGTTTTTTGAACACATTTTCTCATAAAATACACATTAACAAAACTGCACATTTCTAATCATATTTTATCCCTTTTTTTGAGCTGAGAACTGCATAGCAAAATTCAGAGACATGTGAAAACTGAAGGATAATTGCCTTCCAGTCTGCACATAAATCTGGGAGGTGCAGATCTGGTGATTTCACATTAGAATTTGCAGAGATTGAATTCTTTAAGCATCCCTATGCAGGAGGTGGGACTAGTCATGACACTAAATGCAACCTCATCCATATCAACATGACCTTACATCCTAGCACTGGTGCAATCAAGGCCCAAACAAACCACAGGATGTCGACTTAGAGTCAGATGCCAGCTATTTCTTATTTATTTATTACATTTGTATCCCACCTTTCTTCCATCATGGAACTCAAGGTGGCTACATGTGGTTCCCAGGTGGTCTTCCCTCCAAGCACGGACCAGACCCAGCCCTGCTTAGCTTCAGCAAGGTGGCTGCCTCAAGTGCCTTCAGACCCTGCCCTGGGACCTTTAACTAGCCTGAATCTGGTGCTACTGTACTGACAGCTCTTTGAAAGTACCCATAGGATTGTGCTGTAAGTGACAAACATGGTAAGGCCCAGCCAAACTGACGTTCTCTTACTGCTCTGCTGTGATGTACAGCTCTGTTGAAGGGCATGTACTCTGTTCTCATATCTCTGCCTTGGGGCATACATTATCTTTCACCAAAGCAAGTGCAAGTAAATCAGCTGCTCCTAGCTCATAATCATGGGATTCCGCTGCTCGCTTAATAGAGTTTGCACAACTTGTGTTTCTCAAATGCAATTTGAGAAATAAAGTGTTGAACTGCACATTTTTTGTGGATCCATACGGTCCATTTATATCATATTTTGGGGTTGTTGTTTTTTCCCCCTCACATACTCCCAATTACATATGCCTATATGTATTCAGCATCAAAGTGGTAGTTTTCCCTGATTGAGATTCCTAAGTAGGTTTTAATAATAATGGTGCTACTAATTTGCAGAGATAGGAGACTAAATCTAAGTGATGTTATGGAAGGGATAATTAAATAGGGGAAAAATATAACGTTAGCTCTGATTTTTCAAGCAAGGCTGCAGGTGATCCTCTGAATATCTATTTTGCCTTCTGCACCATGATTGCATTTGGTAAATCCCAAGGCATGTTTTCACAACATATTGTTCTCCTTTATTATATATAGACAGATAGGAGGATAATCAAGTTGGGTAGCAACTTGCATTCATTTTGCCTGTAATACATTAAACATTTCTGCAGAATTGAATTAACATTTCTGGAAATCTACCCAGGAAGACATGGGCAGCCCCATCAAGTGGTTCTGCGGATGCTCTCTCTTGCAAAATTCCTGCCCTAAGCTGACAGGGATGTGGTGGTGGGGAGATGTGGGAAAGTGTCTGACTTCTTAGCAAAATTGGACACATGTTTCCACTGAAAAAATGTGTGTGCGCGCACGCACATGCAGGAGCACAAGCTTGTGTGGCAGCTAGGGGTGGACGAAAGTCACTTACCTGTCGTCGAAGCTTGTTCGCGGTGGGGGGGAGGCGCTTCGCTGCTCCCCCCGCGAAGTTCAGGCCGGGGGGGGAGGCTTCCCGCCTCTCCCCGGCCGAAATTCAGGCCGGGGAGGAGGCGCCTCGCCTCGCCCGGCCGCGAACTCCATTGTTTTTTTTTTTTAAAAAAAACGCCCCCGTGATAGGCTACGTGACGATTAACGTAGCCTATCACGGCTAGATCTGCAAAGTCAGCTGTGATAGGCTACGTTAATCGTCACGTAGCCTATAACGGGTGACTTAAAAAAAAAAAAAAGCGCGTACGCTAATGGCGGCCCCCATAGGGAGCCGCCATTCGCGTTCCTTATTTGGTCGCTGTAGTCTACGTAAAGATTTACGTAGACTACGGCGAAAATAAGGGCAACGCAAATAACGTAGCCTATCACGGCTAGATTTGCAAAGTCAGCCGTAATAGGCTACGTAAATCCTCACATAGCCTATCACGGGTGACTTTAAAAAAAAAAAAAAGCGCGTACGCTAATGGCGGCCCCCATAGGGAGCCGCCATTCCTGTTCCTTATTTGGTCGCTGTAGTCTACGTAAAGATTTACGTAGACTACGGCGAAAATAAGGGCAACGCAAATTAACGTAGCCCATCACGGCTAGATTTTAAAAAAACACCGTGATAGGCTACGTAAATGTTTACGTAGCCCATCATGGCTGATTTTTTAAAAAATCAAAAACGTGCGTACGCAAATGGCGGTGGCCATGGCCGCTGCCATTTGCATTCCTTATTTTGGGTCGTCTTAGTCTACGTAAACATTTACATAGACTAAGACGGTGAAAATAAGGGGAACGCAAATAGCGTAGCGTCTACGCTATTTGCGTTCCCCTTATTTTCGCCGTCTTAGTCTACGTAAATGTTTACGTAGACTAAGACGTGCCAAAATAAGGAATGCAAATGGCGGCGGCCATGGCCACCGCCATTTGCGTACGTGCGTGTTTTGTTTTATTTTTAAGTCAGCCGTGATAGGCTATGTAAACATTTACGTAGCCTATCACGGTGTTTTTTTAAAATCTAGCCGTGATGGGCTACGTAAATCTTTACGTAGCCTATCACGTTTTTTTGTTTTTTGTTTTTTTTTAACCTGGAAATGGCAGCGGCGGCAGCCGGTTGGAAGACCGGCTACCGCAGCCACCGCTGCCGCACCGCCACCAGAGTTGCCGCCAGAGCTGCCGCCGCCAGGAAGATCCGCCCGAGGTAAGTCCCATCCTGGGGGGGTGGCGGGGGGGTGGCGGGCCATTCCGCCACCAATTTCGGGGGGCCAAATGCGCTGGCATTCGGCCTCCCCGAGATCCGTGGTGGAACTTTCGTACATCCCTAGTTCTGCACTAGCTCCAGCTTCTGGAGCAGCCTTAAGGGCAGCCCCACATAGAGCGCATTGCAATAATCCAGTCTTGAGGCAACTAGCACCTGTACCACTGTGGTACAAGCGATCCCTGTCCAGTAGAGGCTGTGGCTGATGAACCAGGTGAAGCTGCTAAAAGGCACTCTGAGCCACCATGGCCATTTGGGCAGTGATAGTAATGGATCTAGGAGTACCCCCAAACTATGGACCTGACCTTTCAGAGGGAGTGCAGCCCCATCCAGAACAGGCAATGAACCTATCTCCTGGACAGCTTCCGTCTTGCCAGGATTCAGATTAAGTTTATTGGCTGCCTTTCCACACGCATTGAAAGCATTCTCTGTGATATTGTAGGGACTTCACTTGTCCCAACGGGGTGAGGTGGGGTGGAACTGTAGCTGAGTAATAGAGCACATGCATTGCATGCAGACGGTCCCAAGCTCAGTCCCCGGAATCTCCAGGTAGAAGACTTCGGGAGCAGACGATGTGAAAGAACTCTCTTGAAGATTCTTGAGTACTACTACCAGTTAAGAGTAGATAATACTAGGCTAGATGGAGAAATGCTCTAATCTGGAATAAGACAGCTTCCTATGCCCACCTACATAGGGGAAGAAACAACCTTGAGCTGATTCTGGCTACTTTTGATTATTTGAAGCTACATACTTATACACTGGTTTTGTGTGTAAGTATGAGGCTTTTTTGTGTCTCTCTGGGCTTTTCTACATGAGGCATTTACTGTGCGCTCATCATTCCCAATTCATGGTTGTTTACAGGTTCTGTATACAATGCCGTGACCCTCCAGTTTTGCTTCTGTGTCTAATCAGCACTTTCAGCAAGTTCTTTTAGAGCAGGGAAAATGTGACATTATTTCTGAAAGTGAAGGAAAGCACCATTTCCTTTAGTGTATTTGCATTATTCCGCTATACCATAGTGTCACCTAGAGCTTATACAGTGGAAAATCAGGAAAGGAAATGCTCGTCGTGTAGTGCTCGTATCTCAATTCTGCAATCAAACTGAAAGTAAATACAGCAGTTTAGCAGCTGATTAACAGCCTTATGCAGAAAAGGTCTCTGTGTGTATTTTGATTCATTTCTGTATTTGGATCATTGTTTTTCCTTGGCCTAACAAAGATATATTTACATGCATCTTTAACAAAACTCTCTCTCTCTCTCTCTCTCTCTCTCTATATATATATATATATATATATATATATATTAAAAACAGTAACACCATCCATCATTGCTCACCAATGCCTTCAAAAGACCTTGTGTGGCCAAACGTCTTGGCTTGATCTCTGTCCGGATGGGCATATCTATACTATAAACTTAAGGGAGCAATCGTATGGCTGCTAGTCAGTGTCTAGACGGCCATAGAATATCTGGTTTTCCGAGAACCGACCTCAGAGCCCATGCTCTGAGGTTTGTTCCCAGAGAACTGACCTCCCCCCATTTCCATGCTGCCTCGGAGGCAGTGTGGGACAGCCCCGTCCTCTGTGCTTGCAAGTGGAGTGCAGAGCAGCTGAAAAGGGGCATTCCTGGAGAGCATTCTAGGGTGGGGAGCGCGGACGTGCCGGTATGACACATCCAATGTGTCATACAGCAGCCTCCTCCCCTGCTCTGCCCTCCTGCAGCTAGCCACAATCGGCTGTCTAGCTGAAAATGCAGGGCAGAAGAAGCACGGAGGGAATGGTCCCTTCTGTGCTTCTCCTGCCCTGCATTGGATAGGCGGTCACCTCCGGGTTCGGAGGCAGCCGTCTATCTGAATAGGATTGCGCCCTAAATCACTTTTAGATTCATTGTCAAGGTTCCCCCCCAATCCCACCCAAGAATCCTGGGAGTTGAAGTTTGGCAAACGTGCTGGAAATTCGAGGAAATCCCTAGTTCTGTTCAAAGAACTACAATGTGCAGGTTTCTCCATGAAGATGAAATTACTTAAAACAATTGAAATCTGTGGTGTAGATACACCCCCTGGCAGTGTTTTTCAGACAGTCTCCTGAGGACCCAGGAATTCTTTGGAGGGTTATAAGGAGGGTTTTTTTTTCTATTAGAAGGTAGGGATGTCAGAGAATTCCGCAACGGATCTCGGTGAGGCCGAATACCAGTGTATTTGGCCCCCCGAAATCCATCATGGAATGAAGCCCCTGCCCCCCCCCCACGAAAGGCGCACAAAACGGAGCACTTACCTGCTCCCGTCTGCGCTGCTTTACAAATGGCGGCCGTCCTGGCCGCCATTCACACCTAGCTTCCTCCACTTCCATAATCAGGAAGGGAATTGAGAATAAAACTGCCAACATCTTATGGCCTCTATACAAATCTATGGTGTGATCACACTTAGAATACTGTGTACAGTTCTGGTCACCAGATTTTTTTTTAAAAAAAAAAGATATTGTAGAGCTGGAAAAAGTGCAGAAAAGGGCAACTAAAATGATCAAGGCGCGGCAGCAACTCTCCTGTAAAGTAAGGTTACAGCTGCATGGGATTGTTTAGCTTAGAAAAAAGCAGGGTAAGGGGAGACATGATAGAGGTCTACAAAATTATGCATGATGTGGAGAATATGGATAGGGAGATCTTTTTCTTCCTCTCTCATAATATTGGAACCTGGGGTCATGAAGCTGATTGCTGGGAGATTCAGGACAGATAAAAAGAAGTACTTCTTCACACAGCACATAATTAAATTATGGAATTTGCTACCACAAGGTGTAATGATGGCCACCAAATTGGATGGCTTTAAAAGGGGGTTAGAGAAATTCCTGGAGGAGAACGCTATTAATCCTGATGGCTCTAAGCTGCCTCCAGTACCAGAGGTACTAACCCATTGCTGGGAAACATGGGCAGGAGGGTGCTGTTGCACTCTCGTCCTGCTTGTGAGTTCCCGGCTGACTGCTGGTTGGCCACTGTGTGAACAGAATGCTGGACTAGATGGACCCATGGTTTGATCCAGCATGGTTCTTATATTCTTAGGAGAATAAGCAGGGTACCATTATATAGTTTGGGGATGCTCTATGGGCTTTGGAGAATTAGATTGTGTTTGTATATCAAATACTACAAAAATGGCCTCTTGACCCACACATAATCATTATTTCCATTACCACTTCTTTCTACACAATAATGTGCAATTATTTAATGCATTAATGCCATGCTCCAGTTGCACCATACAGATCTGTTACAACTTCAGACAATAGCAGTGTCTGAGTCATAATCTTTCTTTTGAAATTTCAAACTCTGCTTTCTTTATGTTGTTGTTTTTTCCCTTGGGGGAGTTGTTCCAGGTGCACAGAGACACACAGATTTCATGGCATGACACACATCTCTATCATTTAAAAAGTGAGTCAGCCCCTGTGGTTTTCATTCAAACAGAACTTTTCCATGTAGTCAAAATACATCTCAGCCAACTAAAGTCATCATAGGTTAAGTTGTTTGTCACACTCAAAAGGAAAACAATTAATAAATGTATTTATTTATTCAAAGCATTTTTATCCCACTCCTCAGCCAAGGCTCCCAGAGCTGCTTATACATTGGCCATTAAATTGGGCTTGTGGATTTGGGGTCTTCACAACGACTTGCAAGAACTGCATAGGAAGCTGACACATACTGAGTCAGACCATAGGTCCATCTAGCCCAGTAATGTCAACACTGGCTGGCAACAGCTCTCCGGGGTTTCAAAGAGAAGTTTTTCCTGCTGTATGTAGAGATGCCAGGGATTGAACCTGGAACCTTCTGCATGTAAAGCATGATCTCCACCACTGAGCTACAGTCCTACATGTGATAAACAGAAAGAATACATGCCTAATGCCCCTAGACTTTACTACACAAGGAGTGACTCCAATATACCAAGAATAGCACATATGCATGCAACCAAATAATTGAATAGTACTCCAAGGCATATTGAGACGAGCATGGTCAGGTTCTACCATTTTGGGAAACGGGAGTAAACCGCTCCATAGTAAAGGTGATGCTTCCAAGCAATAAGGGCTATGCAGTTATAGAGCAGACTTGCTGAAGCATAGCTTTACATACATGCAATAGCTCCGTGGGGAAAGTCTTGCAATTTTTAGCTTTGGCACTCTGTGGTTAAGGCTGCCCTTACATGTCATACAAAATCCAAAAGAGAGATATAACTAGCATTGTGCCAAATCTTTCGATCCATTTGTTTTCAACTGTTCATTGGGGAGAGGGGCAAAAAGAAATTGCGCCCGAAAATTGTGGGAAGGGGTGAGGATTTTGGAGAAGTGTGCAGTGCTTCAGGGCTCATCTTGTTGTACAGAGGTGGCTGAGGGGTGGTGGTGGTGGTGGTGGGTGCACTCTTTATTTTACTGTTTTTATCCTGTTCTGTCATTGCAGGCTCTCCGGCTGCTTGAGCTTCCTGACCGCCCCCCTCCCCGAGGACTTAACCAGGACTTCCTTCCTTGGGGCTTTCCAGTGCTGCTGCCTGCTGGGTGAGTAGTACTAATAGTAGTAATAGTTATTCTTAAAACCAAAAATGCCTCTCTCAATTTAGCACATGCAAATTTTATGCAAAGCAGTACCCTCTTTTTCCTGTTTTGTGTTGATTCACAAATGCCCCCCACCCCTTCCTGGCACTTCATGGCAGGGCTGCATTACTGGGCACCTACCAAGGCCCACATCACAACAGGAGGCCTACTGCTAGCTCCCAGAGCCCCCTCGGCCTTCCTGCGTCTGCTCGTCCTTGCTATTGCTGCCTAAGCAAGTCAGCAGTGACAGAAGCAAGGAGAAAAAGGAGCAGTGTCTGCTTGCCTTGCACTCTCCCTCTAGGTGCCGGTGAAGATCGGCCAAAAAGGGAAAAGGCAAGCGAATGGGCAGCAGAAGGAGGAGGAGATAGACCTGATCAGGGAAGAGCTGTATGGGGGAAATCTAGTTCAAGCACACACATCTCCCACCCCGCTGGAGCCAGTATTGTTTCCAAATAACAGGTGAAAGAGAATATCCAGAGGTCAGTGTGAAGGTTTGAGGCCTACTGAGGTAAAGGGGGGGGGGAAGGGTAAGGCTTAGAGGCAAGGATTTTTTTGTGGGGAGGAAGTATCCCTGAGAGGAGTAGTTTCATTTCCCTAGTTAAGTTTCATTTCTTCAGGTTTGAAGCGGTACTTTTGGTTTTGAGGGAGGAGGGTATATAAAGAGAGTGAGAGAGTCAGAAAGAGCAGAGCCGGGGAGACCAGAGTCTGAAGAGTGAGCAGGAAGCAGCAGCCTGGAGAAGTACAGCTAGGGTAAAGGAATTTGCATTTTGCACATTTTATTTTCTCTTAAGGTCTTTTGTATCACTCAGCTCTATTGTGTAAATACCATTAGTTGTAATTTGCTTGCTTTAATTTACCAGTAAACTGTTGTGGTTAACCCTATGTGTAGAGTGTCAATCACCCCAGGCCTATAGCCTAAACCCCACATTATTGGAAAGGGGAAGGTAAAAGAAGGAAGGTGGGACTCTTAAGGAGGCAAGAGATCCTTAAGGAGCTGCTCAGGGGGTCCAGGTCATAAGGGCCACCCTGACAATCAGCCACCTGGTTTACGATATGATGGTGTTCAAGACAGGGCCCCCAATTCAGTTAGTTGTGACAACCAACCCAGAATGGCATGTTAGTTATACATAACTTAACTCCCTTTGCTTTCAGTGGGCTAAACTGTGCAACTGCACCCAGCAGCATGCATGGAGGACATCTCTGTGTGGTCCAATCCCCTAGGGCAGTAGGGTGGCCAAGAAAGAGGACACCAATTTGCATAACATTTGCATATGTGAATTTATATGGATAGATGCACATTTAGAAAGACGTACTATAATTTAAATAGAAATACAATACATCTCACCATAGTGGGGAAGACTGTGACCAGGTGACCTGTGTGCTTTGCCCACTCTGCTGTCCAGGTGCTAACTGTGGCTGGACAACTTCAAGGCCTCTGCCCTCCTTTCTCTTTGTTCTTTCACTTTATATTGGACTTGGACTGGACAACCCTTTAAACAGAGAACACCTTCAAATAGAGGACTATCCTCTGACAGCTCTTCAAATACAGGACTGACAGCTCTTCAAATACAGGACCGTCCTCTGACAGCTCTTCAAATAGAGGACTGTCCTCTGTAAAGTAGGACTCTTGGCCACCCTACATCAATAATATGATCATATGTGAGTCTGGGCATAACATGAACTATGTAATTAACATACCACTAGGAGACAGGTGCCCAGGCAATTGGCACCACCTATGTGGTCACGCCATTCAGATGTGGTCACGCCATTCAGATGTGCTCTTCTGGCCGCTGTATTTCTTAGCTTGAGGGTGAAAAGAGACACATTTTATAAAGTGTGTATCACATGTTGTTAAAGAGGATTCACTTTTTAGGTTATGAAGTCAGTTTTGAGAGATGTGTCTTGGACAAAGACAACATTAAGAGAATCTCCTTCCGAGATGATTTGGAGGCCTTGGCAAAGACGTTCATATGGCTGCCGCTAAGATGGACACTATTATAAGAGCTTTGAAAACCCCAAGGCAGTTATTATAGATGACAGAAGTCAATTTCTGCTCATACATTTGCCCAACTTATTTGATTGTACAATGGCTACAGAGCCAATGCCGAACAAGGTTACCGAGTCTAAAAACCTATAAGTGATTGTTATGAAAAGAAAACTGCAGTGCATATTAGAGCAGCTTTGTTTTTCATTAGATCATGACAGAATATCTTTGGCCAAATATTCGCTGTGGGACTGGGTTTAATGATTTATGGATACATTTCCCCCCTTGTCTAGCAGCTGGGAAAGCAAGCATCTTTGGTCTGAAAGATAGGGATACGTGATGTTTGCACCTCCAAGGAACCCAACAAATTATGCCTGGATTTTCTATTTATTAACCCATTCCTGCCCCTAAAGCAAACTGTAATTTCAGCATGGATGAAACTGGCGCAACATGGGGATGGGTTGGAACTGATTTTATACCATGCACATACAGTAAAACCATATAAGGTGCTCTGTTGTTAAGCCTTGGGTGAGAGGACGAACAGTGGACAATAAACAGTCCAAAATCAGCTTGGCAGTTGGTGGACTAAAGCAAGATAGCTAAAGGGTAGGTAGATCAGGATCTATTGATAGATCACTGGATGATTTGCAGCATAAGAACATAAGAAGAGCCATGCTGGATCAGACCAAGGGTCCATCTAGTCCAGCATTCTGTGCATACACTGTCCAACCAGCGGTCAATGGGAAGCCCACAAGCAGGCATAAGTGCAACAGCACCATACCGCCCATTTCCCCAGCAATTGGTGTACACAGGCATACTGCGTCTGATGCTGGAGGTAGGTAGCACATAGCCATCAAGACTAGTAGCCACATCAGAAAGGGTTTTACAGTCCCAGTTGTTTAACAATGGCAACAATAAAAAGGCTTCCCCTGCACTTTCTAAATTAGGTTGTTAGAATTTCTCATCTGTTATAACTGACATTTCCATTTGTCCTTGTAGATGCAGGCCATCCCAACGTATTGCTCATGGGGTTGTTGTACGCAGTTGATCATTAAACCATTGGTTATCCAATGAAGCTGAATGGTGGGAGATTCAGGACAGAAAAAAGGAAGGACTTCTTCACATGGCGCATCTTAAAACTGTGGAATTCACTTCCGCAAGATGTAGTGATGGCCACCAATTTGGATGGCTTTAAAAGGTAATTAGACAAATTCATGGTGGATAAGGCTCAATATAAATTGTAATGGCGACATGATGGTCAGATGCCACCTCCAGGACCAAAGGCAGCATGCCTCTAAATACCTGTTTCCCTCATTAACTGATTAACTGTGGTAAGAAAGTGACAGAAGAAGCAGTGGGAAAAATTGGGAAGGTTACAAATGGAAGATGACAAAGCATAATGTCTATCAAAAGACCTTTGCATCAGGCTTCCCTGGTCAGTATCTCAAATTTCAGTAGAACTACAAGAACTACAAGAACTACAAGAAAAAAGCTCAGTAGATTTCAAGATCTACTTTTGCTTTCTCCCACATTTGAATTTTTAAAATCTCAAATCCTTTCTCTCCCAAATATGAACTTTTTTTTTTGGTAAATTCTTATCAAAATGAACTGAACTGAAATTCTCAACCATCTGCACCAGCCACATGTAATAGGTACTGATATGTATTCTCTTCCCTCTTTGAACTTCAGAATAAGTATTTCTGTACATTTCAGCTTGAGACAACATGAAAGAAATATACCTATCACTCACTTCCATCTGGAAACAGCACTTTTTCAGAGTGCTGAAGGTGATCTGATGACAGAGATCTCAAAGGAACTTAGGAAGCTAGCTGCCTTATCGCTTGCCCATGTAGTTTAGTCTCATTCCACCAATACCTATGGTTAAATAGGTTTGGCATGTTTTGGTAATTTCAGAAACCTGCAAGAACTGTTTAACTAAGATGACAGTGAGACAATAAAGAAATCTTTCTGTACACCAAGGGCAATGTAGCCTTTTCAGATGTCTTAAAAGCTATTGTCCACCCCCAGCCTTAGCAGAAGCAGGGTCCTCTGATGGTTTCAAATGAAGCAGAAATAGTTTGCCCAAACTGCAGACTCTGGCTTGACTTCTAGAGATACAACTTTGCCCTCACTAGTTTTACCATTTTGCTCCCAGGAAAGTTAATTACAAACAATTTAATTAAGATTTCTCAATCATTAATGCTCTAGTCACTTAGCAAGTTTGGGTTAAGCACTGCATGCCACAAAGATTTTATTCTATCAGTTATCTTCCCATTAAGACATCCTGCATCGGTAACATACATGCTTACCTCTCCCTGCCCCAGGTAGCTACACCATTTGAAATAGCATGAACTAGGAAGTTCCAAAGATTATTCTATTTTTGGACTGCCACCTGTCCTGCTCAGCATAGGAGGGCAAGATATTCGTGCACCTTGACTTGACTTGCTCCTGTGTGTTAGAGGTCATTAGAAGTGCATTGCACTCCTGATGAGTAAAACACTCATACGTGGAAGAGCTGTAGTTGCGTGCATGGGGCACAATCCAGCCAAATTTAAATACTTTTAAGCCCCATAGAATTAGGCTGCAATCCTGTATATATACACTTACCAGGGAGTAAGCTCCATTGAACTCAATAGTGCTTACTTCTAAGTAGACACATGCAAGACTGCACTGTTTAATGGCAATACGAATCAACACTCAGACCCTCTTTACACATATAGCCATCACAGAGGAGGCAGCAACTATGCCATTTGAGATCTGTGTAAATGGGGGCACAATACTGAAAACCATCTTACCAAATGGTAACGTTTCTTACTACCATTTTGCATGGTTGTCTGTATTATTGAAAACATGGTGATATCTATGTCTATGTCTATGTCTGTCTGTCTATTTATTTGTGCCATGCATTCCAATGTTACGGGCCTTATCAAGCGGTACACTTGGTATGTTGGTTGTCTGAACTGCAACATCTTTTTTTCAGCCTGGGTTGAACATAGAAGTGGCAAAGCAAAAGTCTGAGAACTCCACCATAAGCTCAAATGCCAGATGATCCTCACCACCTCTTGGCCATGTCACTTCCATGTGGTGAAGGTTTTCTTTGACAGTGCTCTAATGTGGTGAGAGCTGCAGTCTAGTTTTCCCTGTATTTCCCTAATGAGTTAAATATACTCTATCACAACAAGAAGGACTGGCAGGGGAGACCCAAGGCATTTTGCTACCTGAGGCGAAGGACAAGATGGCCCCCATCCCCCCAATTCCAAGTACAGAACCTGACTGTATATTAATTCAACAGTGGTGACAGCAGGATAGTATTTTCAACCATACTTGAGGACAGCAGACTAGCTTAGGAAGAATAGGCAGGGCTGGACCTACCATTAGGTAGAGTGAAGCAGTCATCTCAGGTGGCAGATGTTGGGAGGTGGCAGCAAAGTGTTGGAAGAGAGACTTGTGTACCACACGGCCTGCTCTGAACACCAAAATTAGCCTGCTGCTTTCAAGCGCTGTGGTGGATGCTTTCGCTTTATCAGTGTTGAAGACAGATTCATCTGCCACTCAAGTCAGCATGTACATGAAACAAGAAGGGCAGCCATATTGTTCTTCACTTCAGCACCAAAATGTCTTGTGCCTGCCTTGAGCTTAGGGCAAGCCATGAGACACATATAACTCTGTTCTCCAACACCTTCCCGCTGCTCAGTCAGTGCTCCCCTAGGTGCTGCCACTGGCTCTGCCTCCCCCCAATACCTGCCCACTGAGGCATCTGCCTCATTCTGCCTAATGGTAGGGCTGGCCCTGTGGAGGAGTGTTGGTACAATATATTTATGTGAAACTGATGTAGTGAAGTCACCTTTGAATGACTTTTCCACATCAGAAAAAATGTGAAAAACTGGACCCGACTTTAAAACTCCTCTAAGTGTTTCTCTGTATCCCAGCTCTGCTTGCTAAGCCAGGAATCATGGGGAGAGTGGCAAGAGATGAAAGGGCACGTAAATATAGAGCTCTGAGTCTTAGACGATCAGCTCTTGGAGACACTTTCTAAAACTATGCTGAGTGAGGGGAAAATGGCACAAAGGCAGGATGATGCTTCTGCTATTGTTGTAAGCACTAATAATAACTGTGGCATTTGCTTATGCAGAATACCATAATGAAAAATGTTTTTCTCTAGGGCATGGGCGTCACTGGAATGAAAATAGCTCTCACAGGAGTGTATTAAAGAAGAAAAGGTAAACACAGGAAAAGGTCTTTTTTCATTGGAAGAAAGGAAAAGGGGGTTGAGGTGAAAGACAGAAACAGTCTCTGATTCTGGCAAACTGCAAACTAATGCAAAGCTGGAGTTAAGACAAAAGGAATACCAGCTGATTGGTGGCTCCAATGTCAGTGGTAGAACAGGAACTTGTGTCCCTCCAGATGTTCTGGACCCAAATCCCATCAGTCACAGCTACAATGGCCAATGACCAGGGATGCTGAGAGTCTAACAACTTCTGAAGAGCTGCAGGTCCTTCACCCCTGCTGTAGAACATCAAACATATTTACTTACTTACTTACTTACTTACTTACTTACTTATTACATTTCTATCCCGCCTTTTTTCCTCTGTAGGGAACCTGAGGTGGCATACATAATCCTCATCCTCTCCATTTTATCCTCACAACAACAACCCTGTGAGGTAGGTTGGGCTGAGAGGCAGTGACTGGCCCAAAGTCACCCAGTGAGCTTCCATGGCCAAGTGGGGACTAGAACCTGGATCTCCCGACCCCCAGTCCAACAGTCTAGCCACTACACCACACTGGCTCTCCATACCCAGTTATGGGGACTAAAGTCACACATGATGGCAGTTCTTCTGGGAATATATATATGTGCATCGTGTGTGTGTGTGTGTGTGTGTGTGTGTGTGTGTATTTTTGAAGGGATATGCATCATATTTGGCTGAAGACCGAGTTGAATTGGGCTGGTTTGGACCATTTCTGGTGCTTTCCAAGGTGAAGCAGGCTTCCCCTTGAAGTGACAAGAACCGAAGCTGGACCCTGCATGAGGCTTTGGAAAGGCAAACAGCGTGACTCCCCAAATAGTGTCTTTTTTCATTTATCTAAATGCTGATGGGGGTGGGGGTGAGGTGGAGAAGAAGGGAGCAGGGTTGAGTGACTGACAGGTCCACTTTCTAGTCCTAGGGCACATTTTACTGGGGGATGTCCAGTGTGCTCTGTGGGAGGCCAAGGATGGGACTGTGATATGGCAATTCTTCCAATGCTACCAGGCTTCACTAAGATTTCAGTCATTACAACCCCCTAGCCACTGGACCTATCCTTTGTGCCTGGCAACACCTCTGGGAAGTTTACAATTTTCATAGAAATTGTCCTAAAAACACAAGGGGAGGGGAAGCAAATCACTCAACCTCCACCCAAATTTGGGGACTCCCCTTCCACATAAGCTGCTACACCTATCCTTCTGAACTGTAGCCATTTTGTTATTTAGGGTGACTTCTATGCTGTCTCTCATTTTCAGACCAATGGCCCACAAGGAGCATAGGGGATAAGTGCATCCCTTTTTTATAGCCTCAAAATGTAAATGCGGCTGTTACACAACATTCTCTGCACCTATTCATATAAAACTCATCAGACTTGATCCTCTCAGAAGGAGCAACAATTTTCACAATTTTCATCCAGTTCTGCCAACAAATAAAAAAGTTATTGGCAATTCCCTTAAACAATTTCAAAATATACAGGTATGTAGCACAAAAACCACTGCACCTATTTTTATGAAATTTGGCAGGTGTACTCTGCTTTTATGAAGCTACTATTCCTGCAGATTTCATCCACCTAAGCTAAAGAGAAAATAGCTATAGAAGTTTTATTATGTCCTATGACAGTTAATGGGGTTGGGGGTGGGCAAAAGGGTTCAGATTTCTGAATCTTGACTCGGGATTGGTACCGAGTTGAAGTGGATAGCCTCCAAGTCAATCGGAGCCGAATCAGACCATTTTCTGAAGCATCAAATTGGGGTCCAAGTTGGATCCTTTGTGTGTGGGTGTATATATATACACACATGTAAACATGTAAGAAAATCTGTGCTGGATCAGGCCAACTCATCTACCCCAGCACCCTCTTTCAAAACAATGGCCAGCCAGCCACAAAGTAGCTTTCCCATTATTTCCTCCCAGCAGAATACACCAGACTGTGTTGACTCCCCACCAGCTCACAGACAGCTGTCAAAGACCAACTGTGCAGTGCATGTGAGTCAAGCTGGTGTTCTGAAGAGCAGGGAGGAAGGCAGGCACATGTCTCTTCCTTTGACAGTAGGGCACCCACCTAGGAGCACCCCGCAAGGCAGGGATGGGGACCTCTTTCAACCCAGGGCTGAATTCAGTTTGGGAGAAGCTCTTGGGGTCCCCATTCCAGTGGTGGATGACAGGGTTGAAGACAAAGGGGGTGGGACCAAAATATCCCCACTCACCGACCCCAAATAATACAAAAATATCAGCATATTGTAGCTTAACGTTCTTACTCCCAGTAACTAAGCCTTTGGAGAGGTATTTCAATCTTTTAGAATGGTAAAGAACTGCACAAAATCCAGGAAACCACCAAAGGATCATTAGCTGGGGGAAAGGGGGTGGAATCAGGATGCCCCAGAGGGCTGGATTTAGCTCCCAGGTCTGAGGTTCCTGACCCTTGCCCTAAGAAGCAGGAGAATCATTCTATCAGCTGCCATGTGTGTTTCTGTTTTACACACATTAATGGAGCAGCTCCAGTGTACAAGAGCACTGCATGCACATTGAAACCCATGTGCCATTTTGGACTTGGGTAACAATCATGATCCAGAAGTCTGCATGCCTACAGTACCCATAGCTAGCTATGAGGGAAAAAATGTCTGTGTGACCTTGGAGCTTTGCCTAGCAAATTGTGGGGACTCAGTGTGCTTGCAGAAAGTCTGGACTGCAGCCGACATTTGCATAGCTTTGTTAATGCTCCTGAGTTGGGTGGCCGCTTATGAATCACCAGAAAAAAAGGACATGCAACACCAATAAAGAGGATGAAAGAAGAGGACAGTGATTTGCATATACTAAGTTAGAAGCATAAATTCAACTTCAGAAAGAATTGCTGGAATTGAAATAGAAATACAGAACATCTCACCATAGTGTGGAAGACTTTGACCAGGTGACCTGTGCACCTGCCTGTTCAGCCTGCTGCCCAGGTGCTAACTGTGGATGGACAACAGTTTTTATGGTTTATTATCTTTAAACTAGAATTGGACAAGACAGACCTACAAATAGAGGATGCCATCAAAAAGAGGACGGTCCTCTGTAAAAGAGGAGACCTGGCCACCCACGCATTTGGAAGTGCATTTCTCTTGAGGCAAACCCAAAGGGCCATGTGGAGATTCCAAACATGAAGAATTTCTTTTGAAAGAAGAAATGAAAGCAGATCAAAAAACAAAACCAAACAACAGCACGCCACTTGTTTGCTCACTAATGCATTCTACCTTAGCCAAAAGCTACATTATGATCCGGCCTACTTCATGGAAAACTTTATTGAATTTATGCAGGGCAGACATGAACCTTATTTTTATAATACTTTCCCTTCCTCCAAAATCCCTTTATTAATCTCTTCCCCCCCTTTCCAAAAATGCCTTTTGAATCAGGTTCTTAGGTCAAGGCTAATGAAGGCAATTATAAATAAAATCAGCCAGAAAGCCCTGTTGTTGATCTATTTTCAATCTCTTTACCACAGATCTCACTTTTCTTTTAAAAACCTCCTTGGTTATCAGAAGTAGAGTTCACAGGATTCAAGTACAGCGAAAGCAAACGGGCCAGGAATCTGGAAATTCATTCATCTTAACCCAACTGAAGGCTGATAATCCAATTTATTGGACTTGAATACTTTGAATTTTGTCGGCTAAATTAACATTATTAGGTGCATAGGAACACCGCCTGCCAGCTAAAGGACAATGAGTTATAAGTACCAGTCAAAAATTACCAAGTGGCTAATCCTTGGCAGTGTCTTTCTGTTCTGTCTCTTTCTACTGTTTTCTTTCTTTTCTTTCCCTTTCTACACCTTTCTTTCTTTCTTTTTCTTTCTTTCTTTCTTTTCTTTCTCTTTTTACTGCCTTCCTTCCTTCCTTCCTTCCTTCCTTCCTTCCCTTTACTCTTTTGTTTCCTTTTCTATCTTTCTTTCTTTTGTCTTATCTTTTCTTTCCCTTTCTACCCTTTTCTTTCTTTCTTTCTTTCTTTCTTTCTCTCTCTCTTTCTCTCTTTCCTCTCTCCCTCCCTTCCTCCCTTACCCTCCTTTCTGCCCTTTACTCTTTCTTTTTCCTTCCTTTTCTACCCCTTCCTTCCTTCCTTCCTTCCTTCCTTCCTTCCTTCCTTCCTGCCCTTTCTGCCCTTTCCTTTTCCTTTTCCTTTCCTTTTCTACGTCTGTCTGTCTGTCTGTCTGTCTGGTCTTTCCCCTTCTACCCTTCCTTCCCTCCTTCCTTCCTTCCTTCCCTCCCTCCCTGCCCTCTACTCTCTCTTTTTTTCCCTTTTCTATTCCTTCCTTCCTTCCTTCCTTCCTTTCCAGATGGTAACAGAAATCGAACTGGGTTCTAACCTGCAAAGAGAGAACTGCCTTATGTGTAGTTGCTGGTCGGCTGATGTTCCTAGAGCTGGCTAGGAACATGCTTGCTCAGTGGCTTTTGATAGCTACGAGATATTTTTGGTAATGAGCATAGATGGCTGGTGGCTATTAGCTAGGACCCATTCCAAAAGGCTTGGGGTGGAGAAGGCTTGGAGAGAAAACAGCTGGGAAGGGCAATGTAGGCCACACCAGAGGAGGAGAGGAGAGGGGCGGATGCACCAGAGGCTCATGGCTGCTCATTTATGTAATGCTAAAGTATGATGTAGCGTTACGTCCAAGACAGGCCTGTGAGTCCTGCCAGCGTAGGTTGGCTGGCATGTCAACAGTCATTGCATTCGCCTCCAAACACCAAGTGCCTGTCACAAATGCTTGGTATTGAATACTTTATTCTGCAAACCTGTGCAGGTGTCTTTATAGTTCGCCACCCTATTGCTACCACCACCCTGAACTTTGATCTTTCTACTGACATGCTGGCCTGGATGCCTACTCCTGCCAAGTCTCTATAATACAACACATGCTTGCCAACTTCACCTGGAATTAAGCCACCAGTCGATAGCAGCGGAATATCAAGGACGCCACTCCCCTAAGTCCCAAAATACCCTGAAAGGGGTGCGGCAAGACAAAGGAGCAGGTAATACTTGTCTGTCCACCCGTTCATCCACAACAGAAGTGGGGGAAATAAGACCTGAAGCTCACTCTCACTTTGGGTGATGACAGACAGGCATTCTAACTGCGGTGGCTGCACTTGGATCACTTTATTCTGCCTTGAATATAACACCTTGGAATGCAGCAAATGTATGTCCACACTTTAGAACGTGGGTGTTGAAGCTCTTTCAGGCCAAGGGCCAAATTCCGTTTTGGAGAAGCTCTCGGGGGCCACATTTAATCCAGACAAGATGGAGGTACTGTAGGTTGGGGAACCAGCTACTTTGGATGGAGGTTTACAACTGGTCTTAGATGGGATTGCACTCTCCCTGAAAGACCAAGTGCCAGTCTGGGAGTCCCACTGGACTCTGAGCTAACTGGGGAAGTCCAGGTGGCTAGGGTGTCCAGGAGTGCTTTTTTACCAGCTTAGGCCTATCTGGAGAGGACAAACCTTGCTCAGTTATCCATGCGCTAGTCACATCCAGGCCAGACTACTGTCATGTGCTGTATGTGGGGCCGCCTTTGAAGACGGTTTGGAAACTTCACCTGGTGCAGAATGTGGCTGCCCAAGTATTAGTAGGGGCGTGGTGATTTCATCACATAATGCCTGTACTGCACCAGCTGCACTGGTTACCAGTGTGTTTCTGAGCCCAATTTAAAGTGCTAGTTTTGACCTTTAAAGCCTTAAACAAAGTTATCCCCTTAACTTTGGGTTAAAGTTACTTGAAGGACCGCCTTCACCCATATCAGCCTGCCCACACTTTAATATCAGAAACAGAGGCTCTTCTCATCTGCCCACCCATGACAGCAGTTAGGTGGATGACCACACATGAGAGGACCTCCGCTGCAGTGTCCCCACACCTTTGGAACAAGACAAGTTGCCATCAGAGGTCCACCATGCTCCATCACTGCAAGCTTTTAAGAAGGCCTTGAAAATTTTACCTTGGCCTTCTCTTGATAACGACTGCTGCTGTTGCTGTTTTTGCAGTTGTTGGTTTTATTGTCGGGTTTTATTGTTGCTTTTATCTCTATTTCATTGTCTTTATTTTTTATTGCTTTTAATATTTTAACCCTTTTAATGTATTTTATTGCTGTGAGCTGCTTTGGGAGGGCTTCTGCCCTGAAAGGCGGCCAAGAAATTTTTAAAAATCAATCAGTCAATCAATTTCAGTGGTGGGTGGGGCCAAAGGCAAAGGGCCGGGGGAGTGGGGGGAGAATACCAAAACTTTGTTCAGTCGTTCAGTCATGTCCGACTCTTCGTGACCCCATGGACCATAGCACGCCAGGCCTTCCTGTCCAGCGCTCTCTCCTGGAGTGTGCTCAAGTCCATATTCATTGCATCAGTGATGCTATCTAGCCATCTCATCCTCTGCCGTCCCCTTCTCCTTTTGCCTTCAATCTTTCCCAACATCAGGGTCTTTTCCAGTGACTTTTCTCTTCACATTAGGTGTCCAAAATATTTGAGCTTCAGCTTCAGTATCTGTCCTTCCAATGAGCACTCAGGGTTGATTTCCTTTAGGACTGACTGATTTGACCTCCTTGCAGTCCAGGGGACTCGTAAGAGTCTTCTTCAGCACCACAGTTCGAAAGCATCGATTCTTCAGCGCTCAGCCTTCCTTATAGTCCAGCTCTCACAGCCATACATTACTACTGGGAAAACCATAGCTTTGATTATACAAACCTTTGTCAGCAAGGTGATGTCTCTGCTTCTTACTATGCTGTCTAGGTTTGCCATAGCTTTCCTCCCAAGGAGCAAGCATCTCTTTTAATTTCATGGCTACAGTCACTGTCTGCAGTGACCTTGGAGCCCAAGAAAATAAAATCTGTCACTGCTTCCATTTCTTCCCCTTCTATATGCCAGAAAGTGATGGGGCCAGATGCCATGATCTTAGTTTTTTTAATGTTGAGTTTCAAACCAGCTTTTGTACTCTCTACTTTCATCCTCAGCAAGAGGCTCTTTAGTTCCTCTTTGCTTTCTGCCATTAGGGTGGTATCGTCTGCATGTCTGAGGTTGTTGATAATTCTCCCGGCAATCTTAATTCTGACCTGTGATTCATCCAACCCGGCATTTATCATGATGTACTCTGCATATAAATTAAATAAGCAGGGCGACAATATACAGCCTTGTCGTACTCCTTTCCCAATTTTGAACCAATCGTTTGTTCCATGTCCGGTTCTTACTGTTGCTTCTTGACCCTTGTACAGGTTTCTCAGGAGACAGGTAAGGTGGTCTGGTACTCCCATCTCTTTCAGAATTTGCCACAGTTTGTTGTGATCCACACAATCAAAGGCTTTAGCGTAGTCAATGAAGCAGAAATAGACATTTTTCTGGAATTCTCTTGCTTTCTCCATGATCCAGCAAATGTTGGAGATTTGATCTCTAGTTCCTCTGCCTCTTCGAAACCCCGCTTGTACTTCCGGTAGTTCTCATTTCACATACTGCTGAAGCCTAGCTTGTAGGATTTTGAGCATAACCTTGCTGGCATGTGAAATGAGCGCAATTGTACGGTAGTTTGAACACTCCTTGGCATTGCCCTTCTTTGGAATTGGAATGTAAACTGACCTTTTCCAGTCTTGTGGCCATTGTTGAGTGTTCCAAATTTGTTGGCATATTGAGTGTAGCACTTTAACAGCATCATCTTTTAGGATCTTAAATAGCTCAGCTGGAATACTGTCATCTCCACTAGCTTTGTTGTAAGTAATGCTTCCTAAGGCCCACTTGACTTCACTGTCTAGGATGTCCGGCTCAAGTTCAGTGGCCGCACTATCATGGCTACCAGGGACATTAAGATCTTTCCTGTATAGTTCTTCTGTGTATTCTTTCCACCTCTTCTTAATCTCATCTGCTTCTTTTAGGTCCCTGCCTTCTTTGTCCTAACTTCTTCTTTCGATATTGACCATCTGGTGATGTCCATGTGTAGAGTCGCCTCTTGTGCTGTTGGAAAAGTGTTTGCTATGATCAGCGTGTTCTCTTGGCAAAACTCTATCAGCCTTTGTCCTGCTTCATTTTGTACACCAAGGCCATGCTTGCCTGTTAAACCAGTGATTTCTTGACTTCCTACTTTAGCATTCCAATCCCCTATGATGAAGAGGACATCTTTTTTTGGTGTTAGTTCTAGAAGGTGTTGTAGGTCTTCATAGAACCGATCAACCTCAGCTTCTTCAGCATCAGTGGTTGGGGCATAGACTTGAATTACTGTGATGTTGAATGGTTTGCCTTGGATTCGTATTGAGATCATTCTATCGTTTTTGAGATTGTACCCCAGTACTGCTTTTACCACCCTTTTGTTGACTATGAGTGCTACTCCATTTCTTCTAAGGGATTCTTGCCCACATTAGAAGATTTAATGGTCACCTGAATTAAATTCACCCACGCTTGTCCATTTTAGTTTGCTGATTCCCAAGATGTCAATGTTCAATCTTGCCATCTCATGTTTGACCACCTCCAGCTTACCTTGATTCATTGATCTGACATTCCAGGTTCCTAACAATATTGTTCTTTACAGCATCGGACTTTCTTTTCACCACCAGGCACATCCACAGCTGAGTGTCCTTTTGGCTTTGGCCCAACCGCTTCACTCTTTCTGGTGCTACTTGGAAATTCTCTCTGCTCTTCCCCAGTAGTATATTGGACACCTTCCGACCTGAGGGGCTCATCTTCCAGCATCATATCTTTTAGCCTTGTGATACGTTCCATGGGGTTTTCTTGGCAAGAATACTGGAGTGGGTTGCCATTTCCTTCTCCAGTGGACCACATTTTGTCAGAACTCTCCACCATGACCTGTCTGTCTTGGGTGGCCCTGCACGGCATAGCTTATGGCTTCACTGAGTTATGCAAGCCCCTTCGCCACAACAAGGCAGTGATCCATGAAGGCGATACCAAAACTACCAGCATATTTTAGCTTAAACCTCTCACTGCCAGTCAGGGCTGACCCAAGACATTTAACTGTCTTGGTTAGACAGTGTGGTGTAGAAGCTAGAGTGCTGGACTGGGAGCCGGGAGATCTGGGTTCTAGTCCCCATTCAGCCATAGAAGCTCACTGGGTGACTCTGGGCCAGTCACAGACTCTCAGCCCAACCTACCTCACAGGGCTGTTGTTGTGAGGATAAAATGGGGAGAAGGGGGAGGATTATCTACACCGCCTTGGGTTCCTTAAGGAGGAAAAAGGTGGGATATAAATGGAATAAATAAATAAATAAAAATCAATAAGCTGCCTGAGGCAGAACAGCAAATGGCAGCCCCCTCCAAGTCAAAGTTATTTGGGCACATGAGGCAGAAAATCCCACAGGCACCTGTCTCTATTCCTGGCAGTAAAAAGCAATGATGAAAAATTAAGGGCACAATCACAATGGGTTGTGCCCTCGATGATCGGAAGCCCCTGGACTTGGAGGGTTCTGATCACTCGACGCAGGCAGGAGGAGTGGAAGAGGCGATCGCCTCCCCATCCTCCTGCTCTGCATTTTTCTCTAGACTGGCTTTTTTGCCCATCTAGCAATGGTGCTTCGGAGGGGAAGGAAAGGAAGCTGGAGAGGCCTCTGCATAGCTCGTTTCCTGGCCTCTCCGGTTTCCTGCCCTCCCCACCCACTGAAACATCCCCTTTCCCCCCTCTCTGAGGTTGCTTTTCTGACCTTGGAGGCCAGAGGATGCAGTTCTTTCTGCGCTGGCTGAGAGGAGGCCGGGGTGTGTGTGTGTGGATCTCTGACTGCCCCTCCTGAGGTCAGAGCACGGTCCCCCACCTCGGGAGGGGGGATCCATGCTATTTTATGGCCCCTCAGATAGTGTCTAGGGGCCATGGGATTTCTCCTTAAATCAATTAACAGTTGCTGCACTTTCATGACAACTAAAGTCTGTTTCCTGAGGTGACTGCTTCACCCTGCCTAATGGTAGGGCCGGTCCTGCTGCCAGTAACTAAACCTTAGGAGAGGCATTTCAACCTTTTAGAATGGGGAAAAACCTGCACAAAAGCCAGGAAGCCAGCAACCGATGGGTGGTTGGGAAAGGGGGTGAGGCCAGTGGAAGCGGAAGGGGTTTGGCCACTTGGGGAACTGTGGAGAACTGGACTGGGACCCCAGAAAGGCAGGGTTTGGCCCCCAGCCCTGAGGTTCTGCACCTCTGCTTTAGGCCTCTACAGCAGGGGTGGGGAATGTGTCACCCTCCAGATGTACTTGTACTCGTTTCAGCCCTAGCCAGCATAGCCAATAGTGAGAGTCTCCAACAACATCTGGAAGATGTTCCCCGTTCCTGTTCTACAGAAACAACAGCCCATATTTATTTGAACAGCATTCTACTTCTGCACCAGCTCATGCAAAATATATTTGTTGTTGTTGTTCAGTCATTCAGTCATGTCCGACTCTTCGTGACCCCATGGACCAGAGCACGCCAGGCCTTCCTGTCCTCTGCTCTCTCCCGGAGCGTGCTCAAGTTCATATTCATTGCATCGGTGATGCTATCTAGCCATCTCATCCTCTGCCGTCCCCTTCTCCTTTTGCCTTCAGTCTTTCCCAGCATCAGGGTCTTTTCCAGGGAGTTTCCGTTCGCATTAGGTGGCCAAAATATTTGAGCTTCAGCTTCAGTATCTGTCCTTCCAATGAGCACTCAGGGTTGATTTCCTTTAGGATTGACTGATCTGACCTCCTTGCAGTCCAGGGGACTCGTAAGAGTCTTCTCCAGCACCACAGTTCGAAAGCATTGATTCTTCAGCGCTCAGCCTTCCTTATAGTCCAGCTCTCACAGACATACATTGCTTCTGGGAAAACCATAGCTTTGATTATATGAACCTTTGTCAGCAAGGTGATGTCTCTGCTTCTTACTATGCTGTCTAGGTTCATGCAAAATATAACCACAGTGCAAATAACACGAAGTCAGTCACTGAGAAACAAAAAGATCTAAGAAACCACAGCTGATAAGGACTAAGGAAAACAACACATGAGTATTAAAATATAAGCTCTAGTAGCTAGTGGAGAAGCACGGGGTAATAAGCACAGTAGGGTGTTCCTCAAGGTACGCTAGAGTCCTACTGTTTTTATTATCTACTATCAGTAAGGAAATATATGCCTGACTACATTTATGGGGCCATTTAGAACTTTAAAACAGGCTCTGCTTCTCAGAAAGAGGTCATTAAAATACTCACTCTCCAAGGTCTTTCGGTAGATTAGCATACCGCCGATTCAGCCATGACATGCCTTATCAAAGATGTGTTCCCCCATGGTACTCTGTAGGCAAAGCGTAAGCATTCAAAGAAGCACTTGGTGCCATATGAGGTGTCTGCTACGACTGCCAGTGAATTTAAAAATGAGCCAACAACCTACAGCACAAAATAAGCCTTCTGAGGAAGATTCCAATCCCAAACCAAAACAGCCAACCCTATAGTCTTAACTAAAGTCTTTAGATCTCTGCATCTTTCAGTGAGACTCCAGGGATATGTTCCTGCCCCAAGAAGCTTACAAAGTATAATGAACTTACAAATTCATTATACTTACAAAGTATAATGAAGGGAAGCAGTGAAGAACTTCCCTTCAAAACTATTTACGGAGCTCACTCATGGAGGGGTCAAGCTACTATTACTGTTCCTATTTGCTCTGCTCAGACACTAAGAAGAAAAGTATCCCATAACCCTTTGCATAGAGTAAGAGAAAGCAGAGGAAGCTGCCTTTGGAAGGCTTTTCAGAGGGGTAGCTGTGTTAGTCTGTTGCAACAAAAATCATGAAGAGTCTTGTAGCACCTTAAAGATGGACAAATGCATCCTGGCATTTGCTTTCATGGGCATTGTCCACCATCAGATGCATGAAGTTTTAACCTCAAATTGGCAGATTTATGCATACATGTTACAGGGTGGTGGGAGGAATGTAAACCGTGGGGCCAGAGGGAACTGAAATGCAGAAAGTATGGAGAGTGATAATGATTACCTTAACAGTTGCCTTTCACAAAACATTGGGTGACAGCACAGACATCATTGCAATGGTGAGCAGATTAACATATGTAGTGTGATCCCTCCCCCCCAAAAAACAAAAACCTGTGTCCTTGTTCAGACCACAGAAAATGGAGTTGAATCTCTTGGGGAGAAACCCTATGTGGATAGACAGCTGCCGCCGAACTTGGAGGCGACCGCCTATCCAATGCACAGCAGAAGGAATGTGGAGGGGATCCTCTCCTCTACACTCCAGCTGCCCTGCATTTGTGGCTAGATGGCCGATTTCGGCCGTGTGACATCAGAGCGTGGGGTGGGGAGGCTGGACAACACATAGGAAGTGTTGTACTGGCACTTACGGACTCTGCGCCCCCGGGAAAGCCCCCTTTCCCTCCACTCCATGCTGCTCTTACGAGTGCAGAGTGAGGGGACAATCTGTGCCACCTATGAGGCAGCAGGGGGGGGGCGGGGAGGAAGTTCTCTGAGGTTGGTTACGGAAACTAATTGATCCTATGGCTGTCTAACCACTGTCTAGCGGCCATAGGATTGTGCCTTGATGAATTGTAGTTCAGCAACATGCTGTTGCTACCTCTCCTTGAAATTCCTTTGTTCAAGAATGGCCACCTTAAGGTAATTAAGAGTGTCCTGGGAATTTGAAATGTTCCCCCTACTGGTTTTGCAATATTGCCACTGCTGATGACGGATTTGTGTCCACTCATTCCTTTGCATAGAGACTGGCCTGTTTGTCTTATGTAGAATTCAATAGGGCATTGTTGGTAAATGATGGCATATATCATATTGGCAAATTATGGCATATCACACTGAGCAGGGTCTGGTTCTGGGGCAAGCCCAGATGCCAACTCTGTCCCCATATCTACCCTGGCAACCCTATTACAGGACCTAATAATGCCATCCACAACATCAGGGGTTCATACACCTGGCCACTTTTGGAAAGGATGAAAAGTATATCAAAATTACACTTGGGGATCATTTTATATTCAGCTGAGGGATGCAATTTTGCACGGGGGAGGGTGACCATTTTCTCCAGTGCTGTGATAGCAGCCTTTCGGGTGCTAAAAGTGCCTGAAGAAGCCAACTCCAAGGCCTGCCCAACAGATATAATTCAGTAATGCATGTGCATTAGCAAGATGTCATGATTCCAGAACAAGATTATGGCAGACACCCACTTCAGAACAAAAGGGTGTACATGCAGTTTAAGCCTTTCCTCCCGTGCTGTGGCCCTGAGCAAAATCCCTCCTCATCCTATACACACTTAGGAGTAAGACTCATTGAACTCAATAGGACTTATTTCAGGGTAAACGCATATAGGATTGCTGTTAAGCTGGTATTTGCTTCGGGGGGAATCCCCATTGGTGCCAGTGTGGCAACTGGCTACATCATTTAAATGGCACAGTGCCATAACATCTTGTACCACTAGATGGTAGCATGGTATACAGTCAGAATAGCTGGAACATACTGTTCTGCAAAGCAACAACGTGAAATGTATGTACCTAAGGAAGTTTGCTTCTCTCATCTCAACACACATCTGTTATTGTCTACTTCCATATTACTCCCCAAGAATGTCTATGGCAGAGATATACATCTACACCGATGTTTCTTGTGGTATGACTGTGGGTGGCTCAGATCTTGCCAGGAAATTTAATTCTTTAGACGTTAATAATCTTTCCCAATGTGGGCTCCCATTAAATCAAGAGGCATGGCAGAGAATCCGATTTTTATCTCCGTGAGGCAACTGTAAAGCTTAGTTCTAATTGTTTTAAATTAAACATTTGTAGATTATAAGGTCAGAATAATACACTTCCTTCCTGATAGGGAGCATAGATGTCAAACCTTATGAATGCCAAAATAATTCCGCAGTACAGTGTACTCTGTTTAAGCACTTGCTTCCTTCTGAAGGGAAGGCAGAGTATAAATATTAGAAATAAAATAAAATTAATTGGAATCAGTTTGCGGTCATATGGAATACACACTTTAATCAAAACATTTCTTTGATGATATTTGGCTTTTGAGATAGATGAAATAGATGTAATCATAGTCATTGTATACAAATACGCAGTGATATACTCACTGTGGATCAGATTATTTTTAAGACACTTAATAAAATGTAATTAAAATTTGATTTAAAAAATTAAATACATTGATCTGAAATGAAAATTTTAGAAAACATTGAACCACAGAAAAGCCCAGAATGTGAATTTAATTCACTTGGATTTGATCTGTAACACTAAGAATGTTAGCAAGCTTCATATATTCTGGTCATGTGAAGGGCGAACAATTCACAATGGCCTCTGTGAATTCAGCGAAGGTCTGAAGGGGAAAGCAACTCTGTTCCTGTTGGTGCCCTCACACGATCGGAGCCCTTGGAGGGCAGAGGGCAGAGTGGGCAGGTGCAGGGACATTGGAGGCAGCAACACTGGGGGTGGGGCTAGAAAGTTAGTCACATGGGGGACCGGCTAACAAGTTCATGGGGGCTAGAGGCTTGAACAGATGGTTATTGTCAGTAAGCAATTTTAGTCGATGTTTCCTGGTTGGTTAAAACAACAAAGGGTCTTGTGGTGGTACCATAAAGACTAACACATTTATTTGGGCATAAGTGTTTGGGGTGCCACAAGACCCCTTGTTGTTTTTGCAGAAACAAACTTAACGCAGCTATCTGTTTGGAAATTGTTACATGGGTTGGTTAAGTGGCTAAAGAAGCTGATGTTTGTCTATATGGGGTATGTGGCTGTAGTTTGTGTTAGGGGTTGTAACCAGGGCTTGCTGCAATGTTTAATCAGAATGCTTTGCATTTAAATACTGTTTTAGGGTCTTCAAAGAACTTCACACACTTTGGCTTGGATCCTAATTCCCATCCCATTAATTGAATGTAGCTCCATTCATGAAACCAGACTTTTCCGCCTCTCCATTCCCTCTGTAGCCCCTGTGCCATCTGAAAGTCTGCTTTTGAGATTTGGGGGACGCTTTGGAACAGAAAGGCATGTAGGGGGTCTGCTATAGGGACTCCCCTTGCACAAGCAGACGTGTCTTCCTCGTGCACCTCAGCACAGTAATCTTAGCTACAACCAGTGGTGTGGTGGACCATTTCAAAGTGCAGTCGCTCATCATGACAGTCGCCACAGTCATGCTTCCAAGGAGAGTACAAAAATGCAGGCAGCTCCACTGTTCCACAGTCACAAACCGGTTTTAGCAGTTTTCATCTCCACCAGGAGCAGGTCTTTGGGAAAGCTCATGGATCTTGACTGTCCATTCAGCAGCAAGCAATCCCAAAATACTTTGCATTACAAAAGGGAACAATATATTGTTGTTGGTAAAATAATAGTAATAGTAATAATAATAAATCCCTCCCCCCTGCCGCTACTTTGAGGATTGCAACTAAGAAGGAAGATTGGGGGGCGGGGTAAGCTGATGTCAGCATCACTGCTAATAAAAAAAGTGCTGGTGCTGCATCTCTCTGAGCTCTGCCTCCATTACACTAGCAACATCCCTGTAAAGGTAGGCAGCAATATCTCCATATTGCAGGTGGGGGGGTGGGGGGGTGGGATGAGAGGTAGTGGCTTACCAAAAGCTACCTGGTGAGTTCATGGCTGAGAGGAGATTTGGGGCCCAATCTTATGCATGTTTAGACAGGAAAAAAAAGCCCTACAACTCCCAGCATGCCCCAGCCAGCCTACAGGGAGTTGTAGGATTTTTTTTACCCTGTCTGAACATGCATAAGATTGCACCTGAACTTAGGTGAGACTCAGAGTGCTGGTTATCACCTTAAAAAGCCCTAAATAGTTTGGTACTGGGGTATTCTTTTCCTTTTTATCTGCTCTTAATTGATGTTTTATTGTGTTGCTGCTTATAATTCTATGTGGATTGTTTTGCTTTGCAGGGGTGGGGGGTGGTTCTGTTGTGGATGTTATTATCGTTGGCTAACTGGGACATTTTAAATGTTTTTGTTGCAAAGATGAGGTATAAATGAACAAACAAATAATAAATGAGACCTGAAGCAACGCCTTCTCCCCATGCACCTGCCCTCCAAATTGGCCTTCATCTCCTGAAGCCTTGTGCTGCGACCTATTGTCTTCGGAGGTGGGCTGGGAGGTGGAGCAGGGCTTTCACTGTGGCACCATCCAGACTGTGGGAATCCCTCCCTAGAGAGGATCCCTTGCCCCCTCTTTGTTAGCCCTTAGGTAACTCTTGCAAACTTTGTTTTATTTTGCCAGGCTGTTGATTTTTACTCCTACGGTTTTATCTGATTTCTCTCCTGTCAATTTTTATGCTGTCTTAGGCAGGACAATCCTTCCTACTGGCCCTTCCAGAGAACTCTGAAATCAGAGCTTCCAACATATCCAAACCCTGCTGGTATGAGCCTGGCAGGGGGGAAGACAGGAAGGTGTCGTCGTCCCCAGCTTTCTTTTTAGGAACTGACTTGCTTGAAATGTTTCCAACTGACATCAGTGGGAAGGCAACTGAGTATGCCAGCTCCATGACTGGTGTAGTGTGCCCCCCCCCATTTGGGGGCATGTTTGGGGAGGCAGGATCCAGGGTCTCTCTCGGCATGGCCAGGGACCACCCACCTATCTGCCCCCTTTCCCCTATCCACAATCTCAGAGCTCCAATACTGAAGAGGTAAGACCTACAGAGGTTTCCTTAGGGGCTGGGAGGGGGGTTCTGAAGTCAGATCGCTCCTTCTGTGATTGGACCTATCAGTCTACCTTCGGAGTAGGAGATCCAGGCTGAGATCTACACATAGCAGTTATACCATTATCATACCACTATCATAACTGCTGGTACACTTGACACCAATGGGCACCAAAAGTTATGATAACGGTATGATAACGGTATAACTGCTATGAGTAGATTCAGCCCCGATCTATTCTATGGTTCCTGGGATACCCTGCCCTGGGCAGGTTTCCACTGCTATATTGTTATAGTGTAAGTTGTATTTTAATGGTTATTGTGAACAATCTTGGGGGCTTTTAGGCCACAAGGTTGGTTGGTTGGTTGGTTATTTATTTATTTATTTTTACATTTCTATCCTGGCTTTTTTCCTCTTGCAAGGAACACAAGGTGGTTGGCATGGCCCCCCTCCTCTCTATTTTTATCCTCACAACCCTTTGAGGTAGGTTAGACTAAGAGTCAGTGAGTAGCCCGAAGTCACCTAGTGAGCTGCATGGCTGTGTCGGGACTTCAACCCAGATATCCTGTGCTCCAGTCTAACGACTACACCACACTGGCTCTCAGAAAAATCAGGTTTTGTTTTTAATCTGGATTCTATTGTTAGCCGCCTTGAGCACCATTTTTTGCCGGAAAGGCAGGATATAAAATCAATAAACATACATGTGTTAAACAAATGACCAAAGTGGTGACTTCTCAGGTCACATTTTCAGCCGCTATATTGTATCATATTTTTCCCCTTCGTTCTGCACAGGATGAACTTTTGAGTTCCTGACTGTGTATCCCGCAGCTGGCACATAATTTATAGCTGGGCTTTTTCCACTTTGGCCAGCCTAGAACTGTGACTCCTTCTCTGACCTTCCTCTAATGCTTAGTAAGGCAAATTGTGTGATGTAACATCACAGAATTGCAAGTTTCCCTGTTTCTGCAAGCCACAAGCAATGAAATAGACTGGAGGTGAGGGAGAGCGGCAAAGTGCTTTCATAGCATCATTAATTTTGCCTTGCATCTTTATTAATGGGGAAAGGGGCCTGTATATGGTTGCCACTTCTGTATCACCAAAAAAGAGGACATCCACCACCAAAAAAGAGGACAAGACACAGATTTGCATACAATTTGCATATCTAGTCCATCCAGTTTAATTTAAATAGAAACAGTGCATCTCACCATAGTGAGCTGTGTACCTTGCTCAGCCTGCTATCCAGCTGCTGTTGATGGGCAGCTTCAAAGCCCAGCTCTTCCTTCTGAGGGTTCTTTATCTTTAAACTGGACTTTGAATGGACAGCCCTTCAAACAGAGGATGCCTTCCAAACAGAGGACTGTCCTCGGACAGCCCTTCAAATAGATGGCTGTTCTTTGTAAAAGAGGACACATAGCTACCCCAAGTAACAATGCATCGGGCATAACATGTTGCTTCAACCTTAGAGCAATTGTTCAATGCTCTTTGAAAGAATGACTGGTGCTCACTTCAAATACAAATGCAGAATGTTGAGTGCCAATAAATTAAATTAATCTTTAAAATTGTCCAAATACTTGCTAGATACCTTACATGAGAATTTATGCCAGCAGATTCTGGAGGTGGTTGTTTCAGTGCAAAATGATGGATATATTGGAAAAGAACAGAAAAAAACAGCAGGTCTCATCGTCTCCAAAGTTATGTTGTCCCTTTACAATGGGCAGTGAAATGTCATGCATTGCATCCTCAATCCTGCATTTCTGCCCTATTAGATTCAATCTAAAAGCCAAAGGTTGTCAGATTTTCCCTTGTGACACACTGCTTTGAGTTTTCCCAAGGTTAAATAACAACAAAGTCAACAACACGGGCATCTCCACAGGTGATGCTCATTATCATCTCATCTCTCGATCAATGACCCGGTTCTCAGGTCATGGCGGCATTTCATGGATTCTTTAATTCTTGTGTTGTTTAACCCAGGAATTGCAGGGATGCGAGGAACGCATGAGCCGTGGGTTCATCGATTCCATTTCTAATTAACAATCCAGGGGATGTTTCATCATGTGCGAACCTGAAAACTCTGGGTTGTGTAAGGGTTAAACAACTCAAGGGTTAACCCAACAATTGCCCATGATTTGTTGTTGGGTTAACTCTGGATTGTTTAACCCATAAAGAACCCAGAGTTTGTGGGCTCTCACATCATGAAACAACCCAGGAATGCAGCATTCCTGGGTTGTTAATTAAAAGGGGAACCTATGAGCATGTGGTTTGTGTGCTCTGCTCTTCCCAGAAATATCTGGGTTAAATAATAACCCAGGAATTGCTGCAGTGATATGCAAACCAGCTCAGGAGCCCCTCAACAGAGCACATGCTTTGCGTGCAGGTTCAATCCCTGCTATCCTAAGATTATAAGCATCTGAGGTAGTAATACTGGGCTAGCTCTCATTTCGAGAACGTGGGAAGTTGCCTTAAACCGAGTCAGGCCATCCGTCAATTTAGCTCAGTAGTAGTGGGGGCTGGTGACTCCAGTGTCAGTGGGGTCGTACATCCGCTCCTGGTTTCAGTCAGAACCAATCAGAACTCTAAAGGAGCTACCCAACGGCCACCACCCTCCACTGCTCAGTAATGTCTGCACTGACTGACAGTGGCTTTCGAGGGTCTCAGGTTCTTCCCCAGGCAATGGTTGCCAGGGACTGAACCTGGAATACAAAGTGTGTCCTCTACCACTCAGCAGCAGACCCAAAGTTCATTGGCAGGCAGAGCAGGCCATTCTGAGCTGGTGGCTGTTTGACAATCCACTTTCCCCCTTTTTTTGCCGTTCTGGATCGGCAGCAAAAAAGTTGGTAGCCAAAAATGCATGTGGCTGATGAGCTGCATTTGGCTTGGCAGGTCCAAACTGTGCTGGTCTGGGCACAGCACTGGACAAAGAATCAAGAGACCCAGGTTCAAATTATTATGAAGTTTGTTGGATGGCTTCAGGTTAGTCATGATCTCTCAGCCTAATCAACATCACAGGGTTGCTGTGGGGATGAAATGGGATATCCTTTCCCCGAGTTCTCTTGGATGAAGGGTGCAGTGCAAGTTTGGCATACAAATAAGCAGTGTACTGATCCTGTATGCATCTGTGAACCATACTCAGGGAATTGTGGGCTGCCCAAGGCAGCAGTGCCTTCTGAAAAGCCAGTAAACTCCAGATTCTAACACAAACACCTCCTCCACCCTAACCCACACGATTCTGCCTTGGCTCCTACCTTGGCCTACCAGAACCGATCCTGGTATCACCTTTGACCTGCCAGGTTCCTCTAGGTCAGGGGAGGGCAGAAGGTAGGTGTCCAGATGTTTTGGACTTCAACTCCCAGAAGCCCCTGCCAGCATGGCCAATGGCCAGGAATGCTGGGAGTCGAAGTCCAAGGTATCTGGAGATCTGCTTTCTGCCCACCCCTGCTCTAGATTTCATTACTAAACTTCTAGATCCAATCCAAGCTCTGCGCTGATTGTGCCCCAAGCCCCACCCAAAGGGGACACCTTTTTTAAAAAATCCCCAGGGTTGGCTGTTGTGCAACTCCCTTGCACAGATGTGGTTTCTAAGCCAGTTGGAGGGGAGACGTTATTCTTGGAATGCCTTTCGTTGCCCCACTGTAGCCCCACTGTGAAGATTTAGGATCCTCCATTATGTATATCCACACACAGATTCCCATTTTAAACTCAAAACTCTCCAACCTTGCCTTTAGCTGTCCATTGGGCTCTTTTGATCCCATCTCTACTCTATAATTGGTCACGAGCCATAAATCAGGACAATCATTATCCCAATAATAATAATAATCTGTTCTCTAAAGCAAGAGTCACATTGTTTCGTGATCTGTAAGCAAAGGATCAGGGTGTGCTCAGATGCTTCCAGGGGCAACAACAACAAACAGAATGGTAATAGATTTCAGCATGCCAAAGTATGTTGTTCTGATTATTTCTTTCAAGCTTCTCTCAAAGTAAGAGCTGATCATTCTACATTTTTAATTCTTCCTTCTGTGGATGTGAGGCTATTTGGGAATGGAGCAGGGTATAAGGGAAGTTTGTTAAACGGGCACCCACTTATATCTCCTTACAGAAATAGTGGAGGAATATTGGTTAGAACAGGATGTAAAATAAAAGTTACTTGAGAGCAAAATATGATCCTGCTTTTCAAACTTGTATTATTTAAAGGCCTTCCCTTTTCAGAACTCTCGTTCCTTTTGCTGACTCTTGCGTACTATTTTTAAGCTTTGTTGTTTTATTGTTGGATTTTTTTTGTTAAATTGTTTTTAGTTCAAAGTTGTTTTTAGTTATATGGTGTTTGTGTATATTGTCTGTGTGGTTTTATGTAAATGGTTTTTAAATTCTGTATATTGTCTTTTAATGTTAAAACTTTTGTAAACTGGCCAGGGAGCTTCGGCTGTGGCGGTATAGAAATGTAAACAATAATAATAATACTTTTTCCAGCAATCTTTGTCCTTTGTGTACATGGAACTTTACTTCTATAGCAAGGGTGTTGAATCTCTTTCAGGGCAAGGGCTGGATTCTATTTTGGAGAAGCTCTCACGAGCCACATTCCTGAGGTGGGTGCAGCCAACTACAAAGGGGGTGGAACCATCTAGGTAACCTCAGAAGGCCAGATTTGGTCCCTGGGCCTGAGGTTCTCTACCCTGGTTTAGAGCCTTCTTTTGGAGTCTGAAGTTTATGAATGAACTTTTAGTCTTATGTTCTTTACTTTGATTTTAGGACAATTTGCAAAGCACAGTCATTTTTTTTTTTTTCATTGAATGTTAAGACCATAAGAACATAAGAAGAGCCATGCTGGATCAGACCAAGTGTCCATCTAGTCCAGCATTCTGTTCACACAGTGGACAGACATCTGTCGACCAGGAACCCACAAACAGGGCATGAGCGCAAAAGCACCCTCCCACCCATGTTCCCCAGCAAGTGGTGTACATAGATATACTGCCTCTGATACTGGAGGTAACACATAGCCATCAGAACTAGCAGCCACTGACTGCCTTTTCCTCCAGGAATTTGTCCAACCCCCTTTTAAAGGCATCCAAATTGGTGGCCATCACTACATCCTGTGGTAGCGAGTTCCACAGTTTAACTTTGCGCTGTGTGAAGTCCTTCCTTTTATCTGTCCTGAATCTCCCACCAATCAGCTTCATGGGTTGATGTCACTGGGTTCTAGTATTTTGAGAGAGGGAGAAAAATGTCTCCCTCTCCACAGTGTTATCCCTGAAGGGTGCTTCTCACTTTATGTGTGTTAAATTTCCCTCCTTGTGCTGAACCTTTAAGGTGGGAAGAACAAGAAGGCTAAAATAATCAAAAAAGAAATCATTTAGGATGAGAGTGTAGTCGATCAAATCAGCAAGTGAATCTGCATGTGTGACTGAGATCAGCTGGTAATACGAACTATGATATTGGATCAAAAGCTACTATATTCTCTACTCCATTTTGACATGCAATATGACTAGAGTCTATAAAGATGTCATTTTTTAATCCAACTTCTGAATTTAGCTCAGAATAGCTCAATGGGTGTGCAGCGATGTAGACAGGAAGGGGAGGAATTTGCGAAATAATTGGTTTTCGTCCATTTCTGTGTTTGGCAGGAGTCCCAGTTCTCATCCATTAATGTAACATTTATGAAGCTCTCCTTGGGCCTTAGGTGAAAAGGGCTGTGTAAGCAGAGCCGTTTATCCTCATTTGCACACACTTCTCTTTGTTCCTATTGTTGATTATCTTTCTGTGACTTTTAAAATAGTTATTTCCATTTCATATTGTGTCCAGCTTATGCCCTAACCCCTACTCTGCGATTAACTGATCTTAATCAGCACTGCTTGTAGTATGGCCATGAGTCCTCCTTTACAGAGGACGGTCCTCTGTTTGAAGGCATCCTCTATTTAAAGGGCTGTCCGGTCAACATCCAGTTTAAAGGTAAAGGACCATAAGGAGGGAAAGCAGCAGGGGCCTTGAAGTTGCCCATCAACACTTAGTACCTAGACATCAGACTGAGCAGGCGCTGAGGTCACCTGGCCACAGTCTTCCCCGCTATGGTGAGATGTATTGTATTTTGATTGAAATGATAGCCATTCTTTCTAAATTTGCATCTGTGCATATAAATTAGCACCTGCAAATATTATGCAAATCGGTGTCCTCTTTTTGGGGTGACGCTGTTCCTCTTTTTTGGCAATGCGTATGTGCCCATCCTAACGGCTTGCATCTGACGATAAAGCAATTAAACAAACCAGCAGTGATGGTCTCTTCAATTAGATATTTCTTTCTAAGGAAACATCTGCTTCCAGCATTCTGAAGGAGTGCAAACATTACCCTGGGTGGGGGGAAGTACCATTTCCACACTGCCTGTACACTGGCCTTCCACGACATCTTTTCCAACATCCGTGAAAATAGAAATGGCTTCTCTTGGAAGTTTAGCAAGAGTGCAAGGTGAGATGTACGACTATAGTGTTCTCCACTGGGGGGCACAAGGGGGGGACACTCACACACAACAGGAAAAATGAGCACTATATAATATAAATGAGATTGAGAATGCCCTCCCCTGAGTTTAGGCCAGATTCAGACATGTGAAGAGACAATACAACTGTCACAGACCAACATTCTGTTCCACATTCACCCTGCCCTGGAAAATTGCATTTACTATTCAGTAAAGTTGCATTTACTAACACCTTAACATCCTATTCTGGTGTTGCTGTACCCACTTAACACATGAATAGGGAGTGAGGCCAAACTGCATATTCCTGCCCCCCAAAATCATGTACGGCCCATTAGCCCCATACACAGGCATCCATGTGTTGATGGATTTCTGAAGAAGGTTAGTGTGGTGGGCTATGTGTGTACCTCATTTCATCTTTCTGGCTAGTCTGGAAGTACCATAAATGTTTGGAGTATACCTTGCCCTTCTTCCCCATTTTTAGGGAGCAACAAAGAACTCCCTATCAAATTCTACTAGTAATCAGAGCACAGTTCTTAATTTCCAGACCATTAAAAAACAAGCACTTTATTTATTTATTTATTTCATTTCTATACCGCCCAATAGCCGAAGCTCTCTTCAAGCACTCCCAAGAGCAAGTCAAAAAGAAAACATATACATTCTATTAATCCAACATTACATTACAAAATTAAACTGAGTATGACTCATCCTCACTTAGTATCTGTAGCCTTGTTTTAATAGCTTCAGCAGGGAACTTGGCTGTGTTTGTGGTGATTGTGATTCTTCTAGGAATCAGAATGCTTTGAACAACATAGGCAGTAAGTTTCAGCATGCTGGTGGCCAGGAATTACCTTAAATATTTGGAGGTACACTAATGCATGCAGTAAACTTCATCTTCCTGGGTGGCACGGATGTCCTTTAACTATTTCGGGGTGTACTTCACTTTGAATCCTCCATTTTGACAGAGAGTACAAATGTCCCATTTTCAGTTTTCCTCTGCCTGCTAATCAGGGTGTCATGGACAATGTGTGTTCCAAATCCCAAGGCTCTAGGTCATAGGGAAATACCTCACAATTTAGATATCTCCATCAGTCAGTCAGTGAGGCTCAAACATCACCCTTCATACATACGTTATATATTATACACTATAGTATTATATAGTGTATAATGTATAACAGTACATGAATGTATTTGGTAAGTACAGGTGCATCTTCTGGGCTGCTACCGAAAATGCCCAATCCTCCAAATCCAAATTTGAAGAAGCCATGGAATTCTCACAGCTCAACACCTCTGTGCAGCTTGGTCTTGACTTGTTCTGTGCTGGTCTCTATTATGAGGTAAACTTCATCACCCAAGATTTGACTGTTGACACCCACTGCCTGTGTCTGGGAGACCTTGAGTGGATCAGGGGGATCAGGGGCCCTGCGGGGAGACAGGTGTCAACCCTAACCCTCACAAAATAATTGGCCCCTCTCGGACTCAGAGGCAAACACCAATCAGCCACCTAGCTCCAGGGAGTGCAAGTTTAAAGGCCAAGGCTCAGCCCGTTCCCTGATGCAGAAGTGTCTGCCTGAGGAATAGGGACTCCTCATGAGTAAAGGTCAAAGCCCAGGTCAAATCAATCCATACCTAACTCTATCTGCTGCTACACTGTCTTTAATAGTTAGGACGGATCCTAAAAAAATAGCTAGGGACGGATTCTAAGGCTCTTCTCTGTCTGTTCACCTTGTGTCTATATCCATGCATTTCAGCCTACTTATCTATCAGGCTTCCTTGCCTTCAGCTTCCTGAGGTTGGTCTGGTTTTTTTTTTAATACTTGCAAAATCCCAAAGAGGAAATAAAACAAAGGTTACATTCTGCTCAGGATATCTGTCCTACCAAATGCAGCCCATTGGAAAAAGAAAAGAAAACAGTGACAAAAATAGATTTAGCAAATTACCAGCCCAAATCTAGCTAGGATCAAAACACCTGCAGCAATAAATGGCAGGCTTGCCTATTCCTGTGTATGTATCTTTTGGCAATGAAAGCTTCCCCTATCATTTGAATGCTAGTATGTATAGAGGTATTGGGTGTGATTCCCCAATGTTCTTGTTCATTGTTTAGTCCATTCTGTGCCATGGGAATGAAATAAATACAAATGGGTGGAAATATGAGAGATGAAAGCTGTGCAGAATGTAGTTTTTTCTTCTTGTTGTTTGGAAGCAATTCCCATGTTCACATCTGATTTCTGAGCACTTTTCATTGATTACCATAAGGGCTAGAAACCTAGATTTTCTGAGGAGGAGTTCGTTCTATTTTGGTGCCTTCATCTGACATTGTCCTGTACCATAGTTTTATACTGGAATTTGTATTTATTGTATCTAGCACAAAGGTCCCTGCCTTACAGAGCTTAAAATCTAAATTCAGACAGTAGGGCGAGATAAATGAGGGAGGAAAGGGAGAGAAAGGAGCAACAAGGATAAAAACATGAGAAAGGGAGAGGAGGGGGAGGGGGGAGGGGAGCTGGAGAGGAAAGGGGTACAGGAGTTGAATGTGAGCAAATGCAGTTTGCACTAAGGCAATCAGGATTGCTAACAGGATTTTCTGGGCACAGTACAAAAGTCGCCTCTATGCTAGAAAAGGGCCAGCATCAACATGTGGCACTCTGGCGGGGCCCACTGCTGATGTCTGAACTGGCCCCTCTTCTTTCTTTCTTTTTTGGTCTTATCTTGGCTCTCTAAGCAGCACCTGCAGCTGGATCTAGCCCTTCCCTGCCAGGAATAACCCCCATAGGAATGTTGTTACTGAGAACTAGTGCCTGGGTTTGCTTTTTTCCTTGTCCTTCTCAATCCCTTTTCCTTTCATGTCATGACCTTTAGACTATAAGCCCAAGAGCACAGGTGGTCTTATTATGAATCTTTGTGAGCCAATCTGGGAGCCTTTTTTGGCTGAAGGGTGGGATACAAATGTTTTAAATAAATTAAACAATACTGGGCTAGATGGACAAAATGGATACCTGAGAGAGCGCCTCCTTCTTTACCAACCTGCCCAGTCACTGAGGTCATCAGAGGGCATGTTCCTGGTAGTTCCACATGGACCCATGGCCCGGTTGGAGTCCACCAGGAAAAGAGCCTTCAGTGTGGTGGCCCCCTTCCTGTGGAATTCCCTGCCTTTAGAGGTCAGGCAGGCACCAACATTGTGTTCCTTCCTGCACCTCCTGAAGTCATTGTTATTTCAAGAGGCCTTCCTTGCATGACCAACTGTGGTTTGTTAAATTCCACTTTGTTGGGGTTTGTCTTTTAAATTTTTTTTTAACTCTTTTAACCTGCTGTTTTATTCTTTTACCATGTTGTTCACCACTCCGAAATATTCTGATGTGGAGCGATATATAAATATTGTAGATAGATAGATAGATAGATAGATAGATAGATAGATAGATAGACAGACAGACAGACAGACAGATAGACAGAACAAAAAGAGAACATTGCAGTGGATGCTGGTGGCTCCAATGTCAGTGGGGTAGTGAATGTGTTCTGGGTGCGAAGCACCTTGGAGCAATTCAAGGTGCTACCATTCCTCCTGACTGAAACCTGGAGAAGATTCACCACCCTACTGACATCGGAGCCACCAGCCTCCACTGGAACAATTATATTGTATAAAACC
Source organism: Heloderma suspectum (assembly GCF_057233095.1). Lineage (NCBI taxonomy): Eukaryota > Metazoa > Chordata > Lepidosauria > Squamata > Helodermatidae > Heloderma > Heloderma suspectum. Next base: position 20,885,004 of record NC_139459.1, read on the forward strand.
ACCTTCCTGAAGCTGGTGCCTGTCAGATGCTTTGAACTACAACTCCCAGCATTTCTGGCCATTAGCCCTGCTAGCTTGGGCTGGTGTGAGTTGAAGTCCACAACTCCTGGAGGGGAAGGGTGGTATAAATCAACTTCCAATGTATGTAGGGAGTTAGTATGCAGGCACACTGCTTTGCATGACGACTTAAATACCCATGGCAGCTGGTTCACATTAACAGCGCCCTCCTTGACCTGGTGCCCTCCAGATGTTTTGGATGACAATTTCCATCAGCACCAGCTAACATGGCCAGTGGTGATGGATCGTGAGAGTTGAAGTCCAAGACATCTGGAAGACACCAGACTGAGGAAGGACATTGTAGCATATTGTAATAATAGCATTGCTGTTGTGCAGCTTCCAATGAAGAGGAGGACATCTCTCCTCCCATCTTTTATTTAAGTAACTGCTAACGTTATTTCCTCAATGGAATCTAATGTCTCAAAGATGTTTCTCCCTGCTGGTGCCATCCCACATTCTCAGGTAGTGACCAGAGCAGCAGTTGGCAGGTGCAATATAATCCAGACCAGGAGAAACAGGCCCAAGCTTTGCAGCTAGTTGAAAAGAACTAGGGGAGTGGGGGAGGAAGTCCTAGGCGGGGGTGTGACTCCAAGTGGATGTTGCTTGCTTGGGATGGGGTCGGGGGAGAGTGATGCTGCTTTATAGACCAGTAGTGTCTGTGCCTGTCCACTCATTCATGCTCAATGTATATATTTGTATCTGAAGAAAACACGCACTCCCCCATAAGTCCCCAGTGCTTTCTCATCCAAAAAGAAGCTGACCCCCCTGTAGTGCTACCCTGGATCTTCTCGCTGCTTGGAGGAGATGGGGAGAGTCTAGCACTGTGAATCAGCTTTCTAAATGTACTCAAAAACTGCAAACAGCCTGTGCCTTCTGGGTCTCTGGCACCAGCATAGCGCCTCTCCATCCGTTCTTTTACCAGTGTTTATATCATCTCTGCCGAGAGACAGTGGTGTAATGCGCAAGCCCGGGTGAGCTATTCGGATCGATATCATTCTGCCTCTTTTTCTGGTCTGCAATTACATCAGCGTACATTATGCAGTGGTGCCCGGCTACCCCCTGCAGCGGGAACCGCCACTCGCCATCGCAGGACACGTCAAAGCAGCCGTGGATGGAGGCTCTTTCTCTTCCAAACAAGCAGTGCTCCAGAGAGCAGCAGTAGCAGCAGCAAAGATTCTTAGCATTATTATCTACTCAGAATCTTCAAAGGGTTGCAACAACAGTTAAGCCTCTTCCAGCTGTTTGCTACCCAGGCTTTTTTTGACGTTATCACCATGGAGACATGGCACAGGTACCACTTCTGTTTGCTGGCACAAGCTCTTAAAAGTGTACCCAAAATCCTCAGCCAGACAGAGAGGCTGGAAGTACAAAAAACAACGGCAACAATCCAGAACAGTATTTCCCAAATACGTTGCTTGTGCATGTTGTTAGAGCGGGGGAAGAACAAAGGAACCAGATAACAATAACAGACACTACAAATATAATCGGTCTCTATGTTGCCAATGACATCCATAAATTAGGGGAGTTGAACATGAAATAAGCAGCCAAGGAATTTCAGAAGCGAGAAAAAAAAAATCAGCTTGAACCAAGCAGTGCTTTGTTGGCGTTGGGATCCCAATACACACACAGAGCTACTACATTCTCAAGGGTTTCGCCATGCACACAGAGGGATGGAAGTACAGAGAGTCCCTCTCCCGTTAAGTTCCAGCATGGCCACTCACACAATGCCAAACAAGCGGCCAAAAGAGAATGCAAGTTTGCATAAACAGGTGCAGATTTAAACACACGGGTACATCTTTTAAAAGAATGACTTATAATTTCAGTTAGCTATACCTCTTACCTCCCTTTGCTTTCAGTGGGCTAAACTGTACAACTGCACCCAGCGGCATGGAAGACGGCTGTGTGGTCCAATCCCCTAGGGTGGTAGGGGGCCACTTATACATTGCCAAGAAAGAGAACACCAATTTGCATAACATTTGCATATGCTAATTTATATGTATAGATGCAAATTTGGAAAGAATTATTATAATTCAAACAGTGGGGAAGACTGTGACTAGGTGTGACTTGCTTGGTCTGCTGTCCAGGGGTTGTTGATGGGCAATTTCAGGGCCCAGTTCTTCCTTCTAATAGTTCCTTACCTTTATACTGGACTTGGATTGGACAGCCCTTCAAATAGAGGACACCTCGAACTAGAGGACTGTCTTGTGTAAAGTAGGGGTTATTAAGGGCTTATCTACATGTTCAGGATAAATTAGAAGTTGCGACCTTCTTGGAACAATTCTTCATCGGACTGCAGATGGGAGACTGCATTTTGTGTCAGGGGATGTAGAACTTTGACTAGACAGTACGAGGACTGGGGGATGGCCAGTTTCCATCAGTGGAGGCTGGTGGCTCCAATGTCAGTGGGGTGGTGAATCCGCTCTGGGTTTCAGTCAGCACCAGTCACCTTGGCAGAGCACCTTGGGTAGCTCCTTTAGAGTTCTGACTGGTTCTGACTGAAACCCAAAGCGGATTTACTGCCCACTGACATCTGAGCCGCCACCAGGCTCCTCTGGTTTCAATGACTGGCACCTGGCTTTTGCCCTGTCAATAGAGCAGTACTTCTGACATCTTGTACTCCATCAGAGAAATAGGTCCAGGTTAGAACCTTTTATTCCAGAATACTAGTTTTCTAAGTCCAGGGAGTATTTTACATGGGGGAAAACTCAAAAATGCATTCTTACTCTTGCACTCTAAAGTGGTACAGTCTTAATCGAGCTGTACCACACGGTGGGACCTGGGGTCATCCCATGAAGCTGATTGGTGGGAGATTTAGGACAGATAAAGGGAAGGACTTCTTCACACAGCACATGGTTAAACTATGGGATTCACTACCACAATACATAGTAAGGGCCATCAATTTGGATGGCTTAAAAGGGGGATTGGACAAATGTATGGAGGGGAAGGCTATCAATGGCTCCAAGGCCTACTGGCTAAATGCTGCCTCCAGTATCAGAGGCAGTATGCCTGTGTACACCAGGTTCCAGAGAACATGGGCAGAAGGGCTCTGTTGCACTCATGTCCTGCTTGTGGGCTTGTCGTTGGCAGCAGGTTGGCCACTGTGTGAACAGAATGCTGGACTAGATGGACCCTCGGTTGGATCTAGCAGGGCTCTTCTTATGTTCTTAACCACCCCCACCCCCAGCAGAAGTTCTTTGTGTGTGTGTGTGTGTGTGTGTGCGCGCGTGTGTACCCATGTATCAAAGTATTCCTCCACAGTTCTGGCTCTAAGGGAATGGCTAATGCAGCCCAATCCCACCCATGTTTACTCAGAAATAAGGCCTACTGATTCCTATGGGACTTGTGCTCGGTAGTCCATTCCCCCACACCTCCCTGGGCTTGTGTAACTCTCCTCTGATTGATGTCTGCCAGGCCTCATCATTATGGGCCTTCAAGCAGGCCCTAAAGACTCATCTATTTACCTGGGCCTATAATTGAGTTAGGACTCTATTGGAGCCATTGTCTATCTGGTGCTGGCTGTTTTTCACAGTTAATTTTGATTTCGTCATTGTTTTTATTATTCATATTATTTTAGTGCTGGGTCTCCAACATGGTGCCCGCCGACACCTTTCTTGGTGGCCACAAGGTTCCCTCCCCCTCCCCAGTTTTTATTTTAATTCTTAAGGTTTTGTTTAGTTAAACAACAACAAACTTTTTAACTGGGAGGCTGGCATTCTGCAAAGTGAAGTGCTGCCTGCTGGTGATATCTTTACTGGGGCTGAAGAGAGTGGTTTTGTGTTTTGGAGCGCAGACCCCACGCACCCCTGCCTTATACTTAGGTTCTTGGGCAAGTTATTTTTCAATGGGTCTCAGCAGTTTGCCTTCTGGGAAATGAGTGTTTTGTGACTGGCCATGTTCAATATGGCAGCCGTTTTATGAATGCGCAAGGTGCCCCACTGGCAGCCATTTTGTGAGAGCACCTGTTACACACCCTTAAAATTCCAGATATGCCCACTGACCCCAAAAGGTCAAGAACCTTTGTTTTAAGTTGTTTTGTACATCGCCTGGAAAGAGTTTTCCCTAAAAGGCAGCTTATAAATCTTTCAAATAGATAAATAATGTTAGTGCTAGCAGCAGCACACAGATTTTCTGGATCCGGTTGTTAGCCCTGGCAGTTCCAGACAAGCATGCAAAGCATTGCAGACTTTGTCCCTCTTCTTCCCTTCCTTCCTCAAACCTTAATCAGTTAGTAACACATTGGAGTTCCTTATTGTCATGAGTCAAGGCAAAAGTACACACACACACACTCACACACACAAGACCTCCAAATAGCGTGGGAGAGATAAATGGTTGAAACTGGGAGAGTATGCCTGATCTAAAATAAATAAAAATCTTTTCAAAGTAGCAGATGAGATTAGGGGTGTGCAAAACCCCACTTATCTGCATCCACAGGGGGAGCGCCAGGGGGGGAGGCGATCTGTTCCTCCCCCCGGAATCCTCGACGGGGGGGAGGCGATCTGTTCCTTCCCCCCGGAATCTTCCCCGGCCGGCTCTGGTCCACAGCGAGTCTGCAGAGCTGCCAGCTGGGGCCGCCCACCACAGCCTGACTTCTGGCCGTGGCCAGGCTGTGGCCGCAAATGGCGTCCCGCATAGGGGACGCCACTTGCATCCCTGCCTTGCCGTGATAGGCTACGTAAGGATTTACATAGCCTATCACGGCAAAAAGGGGGGCACACAAATGGCATAGAGGATGCCATTTGCGTGCCTCCCTTTGGCCGTGAAAGGCTACATAAATCTTTACATAGTCTATCACGGCCAAAGGGAGGCATGCCAATGGCATCCGCTACGCAGGATGCCATTCGCAGCCGCAGCCCAGATGGTGGCCAGAAGCAGCTGGATCCGGACCCACCGGAGGGAGGGAGGATCCGGTCCACGCAGACTTCGCGGGGTGGCGGGGGGGATTGCTCTGTCCCGTCATGGACTCCGGGGGAGCCGGATCCCAAAGAATCCGGCCTCACTGGAGTCTGTGGCGGAATTCCCCGCCATCCCTAGATTAGGGGTGTACAAAACACTTACCTGGTTCCTCTGGGGCCATCCGTGGGGGGGGAGGCACTCCACACACACCCCCGAATCCTTCCTGGCTGGCTCCGCCATTTGCGTGGCTGCCAGCTGTGATAGGCTACATAAGTAATTACGTAGCCTATCACGAAAAAGGCAGCTACGCAAATGGCAGCAGCTACGCAATTTGCGTGGCTGCCTTTTTCGTGATAGGCTATGTAAATACTTACGTAGCCTATCAGGGCAAAGAGCAGGGCTACAAATGGTGTAGCGGCTGCCATTTGCGCCCCTGCTCTTTGCCGTGATAGGCTACATAAGTATTTATGTAGCCTATCACACTAAAGCAGCCACACAAATGGCGGCCGCTATGACAACCACCATTTGTGGCCACAGCAGCCCGGCAGCAGCCGGGAGACCAGCTGGAGGAGCTGCTGCCACCCCGCATCCACTGCCACATCTGCCGGAGCTGCCACCGGAGCCGCATCCACTGCCAGGTAAGCTCCGTCCTGGGGCGATTCTGCGGGGTGGAGGGGTGGGAGGCCGTTCCGCCACAGATTCCAGGGGACTGGATTCTAAAGAATCCCACTGAAGTCTGTGGCGGAATTCTCTGACATCCCTACCCTAGATGAGATGCTTGATCTGACCTGATCAATTTTTTGCCACTATATTAAATGCGCAGCTGCTCAGGCATATGAAGGTGGGGGCGCGACACTTTGGGTTTTAGTGGCTGTTTTGTATTTTAGGGGTTCTTTTGTGTCTGTCCGTTCCTCATTAGGTAAAATGTGGGTGGTCTGCTCCTTTGTTACCATGCCAACTGTTTGGCAGTTCTTCGGCCTGAGACTCTCGCACTGGTTCACACACGCCAAGGAGTGTGCCCATGAGAGGTACGTGCCTATCCGTCATTCAAAAATGGTGGCTGGAATGAAGTTGGTCCTGGACCTTCTGCTCCCCTAAGACATTTGGGCACTGACTCCAAAGCAGCCATTGTGAAGATATGAAGCTGCGAAGGTGGGCGAAAGTGTGGTTGAATAAATGAGCATGCCCCTCTGTGCCTCTGTAATTGCGCAGCAGCGAAGGAAGGCAGGGAGGACTGAAGGGGCATCACAGAGTGACACAAGCGCTAGGCATGCCTACCACATGCCCACCACAAAATGTGAAGTAGGTTCGGGGAAGGGACAGAGAGCTTGCAACTGCGGGAAACCCTCAGGAAACCAAAAACCGCAGCGGAACACCTCTTTGGAAATCCGCATTTTCTGAGTAAAAACCACGGTTAGCCTGCGAAGTGGCAACTGCGTCATATGTCCTGAAGGACTTCACGTTGCAGCCGCCCTGGAGTAAGTGGCTCATGTAAGATGGGGTCCTAGTTTTACTTCTGAGCTCCGTACGTATTGTTATAGTGCCCACGTCACTGGCTGAGGGATACCTGGATTTATAGTCCAACACATTTGGAGGCCATCAGGTTGGGGAAAGCTGCAGTAGTCTAAGCACAGTGTAACCAAGGCATGGAGAATTGTTGCCAGGTCAGACTGATTTAGGAATGGTCACAGCCAATCAATCAATCAATCAATCCAGTCAATAAGAACAGCCCTGCTGGATCAAACCAAAGGTCCATCTCAGGCTGGCATCAAGGGTTGGTGAGGTTGGGAACCTGTCGAAGGCCCATGCCCCACCAGGGGCCCACTGACAAGACTCTCCTGGAGCTGCTGCTCTTCTTCACCATTGCAACACCTGCTTGTTCACCTGCCTCCCGCTCTGGCCCAGACAATGGTGGTGGTGAGAAGGAGGAGCAGCAGATGCCCCTGCCGACTTGCTCCCTGGCTGTCTGCCTGTCAAGCAAGCAAGCGGCAGCAATGATGAGAAAGAGGTGGAGGAGCAAAAGCAGCTGGTGGCAATGGTGGTGAGAAGGTAGACGTGCTGACGGAGGGGGCCCATTGAAAGTGTCTTGCCCAAAGGCCCTCAAAAATCTGGAGCTTGCACTGGTCCATCCAGTCCAGCATCCTGTTTCCCCAAGAGCCTATCCAGATCTTTCTAGGAATCCGGTCATGAAGATAACAACTACCCCTTCACATACCCCAAGCAATGGGTATCCAGTGGCTGTCCAACTTCCTCAGATCATGGAGATTCCATATCACCATCACCAAAAGGCAGGCTTCTAGTTCAACAAAGACCATGCATATTGTAACTTAATGGGTTCCACGCTATTGGATTGGATCCAGACTTAGGTAGACTTAGAGCAGACCCGTTGAAGTCTGGATCCAACCCATAATTTCTACCCTGGAGAAGGATTATCTGTAGTAGAGATAGCAGGGACAACTCTTCTTCAGTTTCCACCCATCCTAGTCAAGAACCAGATAGTATTCTCTCTGCCATGCCATGTGATTCCAGAGACTGTGCTAACATGACCCTCCCCTGACTCATGGTTTTAGGGTTTTTTGAAACCCACAACTGAAGCTTCACATTTTATTTTAAAAATCTCTCTCTTTCACTCATCCTTTCTGACCAGGCCATCATTAAGGAGAGGAGTCGGGGGGAACCTTATAAGCAGCTATCAGATTGAAGCCAATTGTACATTAAATTGAAAAGGGAAAATTATGGCTAAATCTAATAATAATAATAATAATAACAACAACAACAACAATAATAAAAGAGACAGTGCTGTGGCAAATTTTTACATGGTTGTGGAAACCTAAAATAAATATTTTTTTTCTTCGCTTGGAAAACCTTCACACGGGATGCAATAATGGATCTTTTTCCAAATTGCATTTTTCCTAGCATACTACAGTAATGCCCAAGGTCATGTCAGACTCAGAGCTGAGAAGTGAGCACATCCAATTTCATAATGGTGCAAAATGGCTAAGAAAATAAAATCAGTCATACGAGCCTGGTGCTGATAGATTTTTAAATTATTATTATTATTTCTGTTCCCACTGATTCTTCCAAGAGAAAATGTGAATGGAAGAATTTAATTATAACAAGCCCAGATTAGCATGCAGTGATTTACGGTGTGTTTCAAACAAGCATGCATGATCAAAGGCAGAAGAGCATGTTGCCAATAAAATTAAGGACATGGCACTAATGCATCTGAATTGCTTTATAACGTTTTAATTTAACACTACCTTGGCAGAGCAGCCATGGGAGCAGGGAAGGGATATATGACACGTCCCGTTTCTTAAAGTTGATGACAATTGTTGTGAAGAAATTATGAATTAAGTCATGTAAACTGAGTGCAAGTTGAATATTGTGATGTTTTGAATATAACCACCCTAATCCTGCCAGGGTATACCCGGTTTCTACATATGACCAGCCCCCATCTCACAAGCCAACATTATTACAGAGAATCCTTCACTGTCATGTTGTGAGTGTTTCTCATCTGAAAAAAGCTCTGAGAAGATGCACTACCTACACAATAAACTTTTATTGATCAGGGCTCAGCATTGTTGGACACCTGCTGAAGCCCACTGTTAACTCCTGGAGCCCCCTGGCTCTGCTGCTGCTGTTCCTCCTTGTGGTCACATCCTGTATGAACATACCCATACACTACAATCAACATCTGTCACTCTCTGCCAAGTGCTTCCTCCATGGGAGGCTCAGAGGATGGCAACAAGGAAGAGGGTCTTCTTGGTGGTGGCCCCCCTGTTTGTGGAATGCTCTTCCCAATGAGGTCTACCTGGTACCAACATTGTCATCTTTTCAACACCAGGTTAAGATGTCCCTTTACTCCCAGGCATTTGACGGCATATGATGGGGCTATTTGATGTTAGTTTTTTTTATTGGGTCCTAGTAGCCGTATTGTTAATTGTTTTTAACTGTTTCACATTGTTTTAAATCTTTTATGTTAAACCTTTTATATTATGTTTTATTATGATGTGAACTGCTCAGAGAGCTTTGGCTATTGGGCAGTACAGAATGGAATGAATGGATGGATGAATGACAGGAGCAAGAAGAAGAACCGGCAGTCTCTGCCCACCTTGCCTTCTGCCTCTGTCAGGCTAAAAGGGGGTGGGGCAAGCAAACGGGTGGCAGTGAGGAGGATGAGAACATGGGCCAGCTCAGGAAGGGCATCTTGCCCAGGAGCCCCCAAAACTTGAAGCTGGCACTGATATAGATTTATACTCTTATCCCCCTCCCCCCCCGATAAATCCTGGGAATTGTGACATAGTGAGATTCAGCAAATACTATTAAAAATCCTTAGCCCCCCACCCCCTCACAGAACTACAATTCTCATCCTTCTCTGGAGAAAGATAGAGAGAATGACTGTCGAAGCCAAGAGCATTACAGTCCCAATAGAATCTTGATTGACAGTCCAATGATTAATCTTGACTTTCTTAACACTATAATGTTAAGACATTATAAGCCTTGCACTTTAGAGATGCAAAGGACCAAGGTTAGACCGATGCCCCTATCTTTGTCCACAGAACTTAATGGTCTGTTGTGGAGATGTCTACATGAGGCTTTTATCCTGTGATAGCAATTGGTTACTCACGGATGTTTGTGGGTCCTTTACATGATGTCCTTACCCTCCAGGGCCTCTTCCATGTCTTCTGACTATTATCCTATTTCTTTAAAAGATTGGAGATAATGAGCTATTAAAATACAGCGCATTGAATTTCTCCATGAAAAGAGGAATTCACACAATAATAGGAGCTATACTACAGCACCATCCAGTGGCTGTATAGTGAAAGACATAGAACTCAGAGTCAGTGTGGTGTAGTGGCAAGAGTGTTGGACTAAGAGCTGGGAGATCCGGGTTCTAGTTCCCACTCGGCCATGGAAGCTCACTGGGTGACTTTGGGCCAGTCACAGGCTCTCAGCCCAACCCACCTCACAAAGTTGTTGTTGTGGGGATAAAATTGAGAGGAGGAAGATAATGTAAGCCACCTTGGGTTCCTTGCAAGAGGAAAAAAGGCGGGGTATAAATGCAATAAATAAATAAATAAATAAACTTGCAAATAAAGGGGGGGAAAGGGAAGTGCATGTAAAGGGCCAATCTTAATGCCGCAAAAAATCCGGAAGCAGAAACCCTGGTAAAATTGCAGGATAAAAAGCCTCTGTGTAGAGAAGCCCTGTGGCTTCCAATTTAGTCCAGGCTGTGTGTCTTTCTAGCGTTTTTTTGTTTTAATTCTGTATTTAAAACAGTTTAAGGCTATGGTGTGAATATGCTTTAGACCAGTGGTCTACAAACTTTTTGGATCATGCACCCCTATCAGTAAAAGATATTTGAGCATGTACCCCCAATATATGTATATTTATTTATAAATGATATACACGTACTACTGTACTAATATATTATGTACATTATAAAACATGCACAAAAAATAGAAATTAAAAGGATTGAAATAAAAATGAAATAAACAATATTTTAAAAATAATTTATTGTATTTATTAATGGTATGAAAAACCTTTTTGCTCTCATTTAAAACATATTATTATTATTATTATTATTATTGAGAGCAATGTGATTGAATATGCTTCATTATTTTTGAAAATCTTGGTTTAAAACTTTGTTATACAGCGATTCAAAGGTCTGGTTCTAATTTCAGTTTATTTCGATACTTTGTTTTAGTGGCTGTCATAGCTGAAAAAGACACCTCACAAAGATACGGAGCTCCAAATGGAAGAAGTGCATCATTGGCTGTGCTTACTAAATCATTATACTCATTTTTCAATCCCATCCATCAATTATACAAATGTTTTGGTTGAAATTCAGCTAGTAAACTTCCATCTTCCCTGATGTCAATCAGTTGTTCTTGCAAACTAATCAGAAGGTGCTGCATTTTTATATTTTTAACAAATGGGCTCAAAACCCACTGAAACACTTCGTTCGGAAGATTTTTAAACAGGTTAGGAAATTCTGTTTCCAAGTTTTTAAAGTCTGCAGATATGAGAGTTTTCATAGGTGACACGCTTACATAGTTTTCGGCAACAAAATCACATACCGATGGAAACATTTCCAAACCTCCATTTCCAAAATGCTCTCTCCATAGCATGAGTTTCTTTCGAAAAGTGGTTACTTTCTCACTCATTGCTAAAACATCACCTTCACCTTGAAGGGACAGATTAAGTGTGTTTATTTTTTTCAAAACTATCTGCTGGGTAGCATACTACTGACCGCCGCTTGCCATCACAGAAAAGGTCAGCACATTTGGAACACATTTGCTCTCCAGGCCTGGCAGAGAGTGGCACAGTTGCTCTCGGGGGCCACAGCGGAGGCAGGACAGGACTGGAGCCGAGAGAGAGATGCCACGGAGCTTCCCTCTCGGCGCCCGTCCCATCTTGCTGCCTCTGCTGCCACCATCGTTGACTATGGCAGCTCGCTGGGGCAGCAGGAGGCTGCTCGATGATCAGGCAGCTTGTGCACCCCAATGAATCGTCTTGCGCACCCCCTGGGGTGTGCACATGCCACTTTGGAGGCCACTGCTTTAGACCACAATTCTTTATTGGTAATCAGAAAAAAGTTCTCCCCTACTCTTCCCCTCCCAAACTCAACTTCTTCTCTCTCTCCACCGCCCCACCCCACCCCACCCCACCCCAGCGTTCTAGAAAGCAGTGCTTGAAGACTCCTGCCTGCTTATTAGGATGTTGTAGGAATGGGCTTCTATGACAAGAAAGCTAAACCCTGTTCTTAAAGTGTTCCCCACTCCCCCCCCCCGTTTTTTCCCCAGAAATTCCAGAAAACAGAGTGTGAAATGCCAGGATCCTTTAGCAAGAGGGTGGATTAGAGGAGTGGGAAGAGCTTGGAGCCACGATTTCTGTATGGCTGGGTGGTTTGAGAACTGAGGCTTCTGGGAGGAGTGTGGTTTTTATCTGTCCAAAGCAGGTACCAGGCCTCTGAAACACTCATGGGCAGGAGTTAGGCTTCAGAGGGCCCTGATGTGGGTCAGGACTGGAGGGGGCTGGATGAGTTAAAGTTCCCTATCTCCCTATGGTTCAGGATACCTGTGCTTACTCTAGAGTAAAAGAAGAAATAAGTAAGTTTGGCCCTTATGCTGTACACATCGGCTCATTTTTCTATGGCTCATATAGTACATTAACATTTCTGTCATGTTGTCAGAATTATTTCTTCTTCTTCTTCTTCTTCTTCTTCTTCTTCTTCTTCTTCTTCTTCTTCTTCTTCTTCTTCTTCTTCTATTATCATTATCATATTATTATATATATAACTAGCAAGCCTGGTTGCTTATTTATGCAAGGTTAACATCTTAAATGTAAATTAAACTTAAACATGTTGGGTTTAAACTCTGTCTACAAACAGGAGCTACTCTACATAACAAACACATTCTTAGTAACTTCCAATGTGCATATTAGTACAATACGTTTATAAGGCCAACCAAAGGGTCACAAAACAAAAATCTGCAAGTTTTTGAGATCTCCTGTTCTCTTCATCAGGCAAGATGTTACAAAAAGCAGGGAGTAGGGAATAGCAGACAGAAAAGAACAAACCCACTGACTTGATGGTGGAGCCATGATCAAAGTCCTTAGACTAGATAGAGTAGGGAAGGTGTCTGTGACATTCAAAATAGGCTCTAACAGTGTATGCAATGGTTACAAGTTGGACCTGGACCTGCCTGTAGGAGTTCTGGGAGCAAGAAAGAGTTTGACACGCACACACACACATTTTTTGAAAATATAGAATCTGGCTGTTACTTAGAAGTGTCACCATCCTGGGCGAGGTACACCGGCTCCTTTATCAGTGGGAAACAGAGAGAAACTAGGGGCTGCTCTACATTGCGCCCACCATCACAATGAATTTGGTGTCCCATCGGGTTAAACGCTCTCACATTAAAATGTGATTATTCACACTCACCCATTTTCCCCATTGCAGTGCTTCATTGAATGCGCGAGCTCGATTCACACTCGAGCGCTGTGCTGTTTTCCTGCTGTTTTCCTGCATGCGCTTGTCTGATCTCAGATGCTAAGCGGGGTCGGCCCTGGTCAGTAGTTGGATGGGCGACCGCCCGGGAATCAGGCTTCCTGCATTGAGCAGGGGTTTGTTCTATCCCTTCGAATGAGACTAAGTTTTACCCCCTCCTATCCCCCGCTCCTGTTTAAAAAAAATAAAATAAATTAAGGCGTTATCCTCACAGAATCGGGGCTTCTCTGTGATGTTGGGTTTTTTTTTCTAATTCAGGCATGATCTTTGAAGATTTGAAGTTGTGAAGTTTCACAACTTCGAATCTTCGAAGACCATGCCCGAATTAGAAAAAAACACACCATTGTGGAGGAGCCCCGATTCTGCAAGGATAATGCCTTAATTTAAAAGAAAAACATCCGGGGCAGAGGATAGGAGGTGGTAAAACTTAATCTCATTTGAAGGGATAGAACAACCCCCTGCTCAGTGCAGGAAGCTTGATTCCCAGGCAGTCACCCATCCAAGTACTGACCGGGGGTGACCTCGCTTAGCTTCTGAGAAACAGACAAGCAGGCACACATCCAGCCCTTTCCTTGTTGCTGAGGAAACAGGGGCTGCTGAGGAAGCTATGCAATCAATAGCCAGAAGAAGACATGGGGCCGTCGAGAGCTGTGATTGGACAGGAGGGAAATACAAACACCGCTGTATATGGACAGGCGGGGGAGGGGACTACGACAGGATATGGTAGCGAAGGCGGAAAATCAGAGCACATTAAGGGGAAATACCGGGATATTAGGGTATTGAAAGCAGGAGCACGGAAGTGGGAAATTCCGGTTCCAATTCGAGGCGAGTACTGCGTAGTGTGAAAGGCAGGCGGTGAAACCTCATTGGAAGAGAAAAAAGGTGGTAAGTGTAGATCCAGCCTAGGCAGTCTTAATATGAACAAAGATGGAGATAAATTTATCTGCTGAAATGTTACCTGCCATCAATGGAAGCCAAATTGGTTGTTTTACCTAGTAGCTGGAGGGGATGAATCCTCAGAGAATAAAGTTTCAGCTTCAGGTGGTATAAAATCTTCTTCCTCCAATGTAAAGTCCTGCTGTAGAATAGGGATGGGGGCACTGTCTGGGCTCTCCAGGCACCCACCCAGCCCCTGACCCTGCTCGTGCACACCCAGACTTGTGCTCAAGTTCCCTGCCACTCGCCGAGTGGACTCACCCGGGTGGACTTGCCTGCACTCACCCGGGTGGACTTGTCAAGCTCCATAATTGCCATTTTGGGGGGGGGGGGAATGCAAATGTGCACATTTTTGCGATCACCATTTTATTTTTCAAAAAATGGCGATCGTGGGGGTCAGTGAGGCTGCCCGGGTGGGTGCAGGTAGCTCAGTGAGTGCAGGCAGGGGGCAAGCAGGAGGCAAGCAGGGGCAGGGTCTTAGTGAGCATGGCTCAGGGGTGTGGGCAGGGGGGGTGTTCGCCAGATTCATGGACAGAATCGGGTGCCTGCACCATCCCTACTGTAGAATGGCTAAATGTAAGTGATCTCATTGCAGTCTGGAGCAGAGACCAGAAACCTCTTCAGATGCAAATGCCTTGACTACCTGACCAAGCATTTCTCCTGATGTTTTGCCTTGCAACTGCCATCATCCCTGAAAATTGGCCATGCAGTTTGGGGCTGATGGGAGTTGTAGTCCTATCTGAAGCCACCTAGATTAGGCAAGGCCTATGGGGAAGGAATGTTGGAGGTGGAGAGCTTTTCTACATCAGGGTGATAATATTTGCTTTCGGTTTCTTCACAGAATTGAGATCTGAGCACTACATGAAGAGCATTTCCTTTCTTAACTTTCTGCTACATAACCTCTAGATGGCATTGCGCTATAGCAGAATAGGCCAAATACACAAGAGGAAATCATGCTTTCTTTTGCTTTCACAATTAAGGGTGCAATCCTATGCATGTTTAGACAGAGAAAAGGCCTACATCTCCCAGCGTTCCCTAGCCAGCCTTGCTAGCTGGGGAATGCTGGGAGTTGTATCCCTTTCTCGGTCTAAACATGCATAGGATTGTGCCCTAAAACAACTTGCCAAAAGTGCTGGTTAGACACAGAAGCAAAACTGGAGGTCACGACATTGTCTAAAGAGCATGTAAACAAGTGTGAATGACAAGCACACAATAAATGGCTTGTACAGAAAAGCCGGGAGTCAAAAGAAAGGTATATAGGAGGAAGAAATCTTTTGTTTGTAGAGCTCTGTCTTTGTCCTCTTCAGCTCCTGGGGCGGAAAGAAAGGCTATGAAGCACCTTTAGCATCAACCCAAAATATGCATTAAAGAAAGGAACTAGCTGCAACTCTAAGGTAAGACATAAAAACATAGGAAGAGCCAGGCTGGATCAGACCAAGGGTCCATCTAGTCCAGCATTCTCTTTGCACAGTGGCTGACCAGCTGCCTGTCGAAAACCCACAAGTAGGACATGAGTGCATAGTCACTTAGGAAGTACCTATCAGCATAGGGAAATTTAGATTGTGTGTCTCATTTTTATTTACCATCTTTGGCTCATGAACTTGTGAAATAGAACTCGCTTGCTTGCTTGTTTGGTAGCTTTTGTATGAGCATGAACTTAGTAAACCTTTCTCCTTTTTAAAGAAGAACCCAGCTTGAATGATGGTATTGTTTTGGTCTCTTCTAAATAGCCAGCCTACTTACCACACTATTATGTAGTGAATGGCAGGGGGAGCCCTCTGTGTTTTGTTCCAGCCCAGAGAGGGGAAGTTACCCTAAGCTAAGGGATAAACCTAGGGGAGGGAAATACCACAGTCTCCTAATGCAAGGATATTTATTTACTCCTTGCTTATGTGACAGTGAAAGAATGTTAGTCTTTGTTTGAACAGTGAGAGAAATAGGGCAGGGAGGAGGGGAACATCTTACTCACGGAGATCTAGGAACTTGAGATTTCAGCCTTTCCAGAATTTCATGCAGTGGCTAAAACTGAGTCTACACACTGTTTCAACACATGTACTTTTCAGGATTGATTTTAACTGGCATCAAGAGGATTTTAATAATTTTGATAGTTTTGCTGGAAAATTAAAACGGTGTGTATCAAAATAAACTTAACTTAGAACCAGACCTTCAAATTGCTGTATCACAAAGTGTTAAACCAAGATTTCCAAAAGATAATGAAGCATATTCAATCACATTGCTCTCACTAAAAAATATTAATAATATATTTTAAATGAGAGCAAAAAGGTTTTTTATACTGCTAATAAATAAAATAAATTATTTTGAAAATATTGTTTATTTCATCTATATCTCATTCTTTTTAAATTTCTATTTGTGGCGTCTGTTTTATAATGCACATAATATATTGGTACAGTACTACATGTATATCATTTAGAAATAAATATACATATATTGGGGATGTGTGCCCAAAAATGTTTTACTGATAGGGGTGCGCGATCAAAAACATTTGGAGGCCACTGCCCTAGATGACTGTCTGAAGCAGCCTTCCTCAATCTGGTGCCCTTCAGATGTGTTGGACTACAACTCCCATAATCCACAGACCTGTTCTAGACTTGGTAGAGTCGATTTAGGAATCTTTCTGACTTGCCTGGTCCTTTGTCTGCTTTTGAAAGGGAAAACCCTCAAATTCAAATGTGGCCGAAGCTTGGCCTAGCACATGATCATGCGTGCATACACGATGGCCACCTTTGTCTCCATGCAATCCCAACTACTTCTGGGTACAGGATCAGTTGGAACAACGTTGGTATGAATCAGGATGTAGACTGGCAGGTCTGTAGGGATGTCAGACAATTCTGCCACGGACCCCAATGAGGCCGGATTCTTGGAATTGGAGGCCATGGTGGAACGGAGCACTCACCTCTGTGCCCCTCCAGAATCCGTCCAGGCTGGCTGCTACATGTGGTGATGCTGTGGAGCCGGCCACCGCCTCTGCAGCGCTGGCGATACAGCCGGCCGCCATTGCTGTGCCGTATCGCTGTGCTAAGTCTGGACGCAAATGGTGTCCACTATGCACAGCAACACACAGCGCCCACTATAGCACAGCGATATGGCAAGGCAATGGCAGCTGGCCGTATTGCCAGCACTGTGGAGCCGGCTCCGCAGGATCACCATGGAGTGGTGCCGGCCTGGATGGATTCCGGGGGGAAGGTCAGGAGGTCACCCCTGCTGCCTTCTGAAATCCTCAGGTAGCCAGAATCAACACACAGACAGTAGGGCTCTTTTCCAAGGCTTTATTTCCATTCAACCTAATGACACTTACAGATGCTAATTGCTTGCTCCTGCGAGTGAGACTTAAGATAGCTGCCTACTCGGGGGTTCTAGCCTTAGGAATCAGTTGATCTCTGTTTGGAGGGCAAGGCAGGAAACCTCTGTACTTATGGCCTAGGAGGAGAGAGTCCACCCCTTTCCCGTGGGGCATCGGGGCGCCGCTGTTGCCGTCACTCCAAGCGGGCTGAGCACCTCCTCTCAGCACCTGCCACCTCCTGCTTGATGCTGCACCGGTGCCTCGTGTCCAGAAACTGCTGTTGCACCTCCCTCTCCCTGCCAGGGTCACTATCACTCTCAGGAATGTGTACCGGGAGGGGATCTCCCCCCAGCTGCGCCTCTGAACAGCGCGCAGGTTCCTCTCCCATGGTTTCTATCTCCTCCTCAAAATCAGAACTGCTTTGGGGCTCTCTGGGCTCCGATCCAACCTTGACAGGGAGGGATGAATCGCCCCCTCGTGGACCCCTCCCCACCCGGAACAGGGTAAGTGATCCACCCATCCCTACAGGTCTGCATCTGGTTTGATGGGATACAAGAGCTAAGGAGGGACACAGCCAATTGCATCTGATGCATTTCATGTATTTGAGGGCATTTTTTTTTTTTATGAAAGCTCATGCTACAATTAGGGTGCAATCCTATGCAAGCTTAGGCAGACAAAAGGCCTACAACTCCCAGCATGCCCCAGCCAGCTTAGCTTGCATAGGATTGTGCCTGAGATGGGTTAAGTCTTTAAGGTGCCGAATGATCCATTGTTGTTGAATTGCTACAGCAGTCTAACATGGCTACTGTTCCGGAAAGAGTTAAGATTTCATTGTGGCTGAAATGGAAGACTCTGCACACTGTCGCCACCTATGGGAGGAGCCCAGAGTATGTCGCACACTGCTGTTATCCCCCATAACGTGAAGCGATATGGAAGCTTTATCGCTTGTGTAAGATCCGATTTTCATTCACGCAGGGAGGTCACCAACTGTTCCTGTTGTCAGCAGTTCACACATGTATATGTGGAACAGCCCAAGCAACGTAGCAAAGCCAGCATCTGGTTTTTGTAAACATTTTGCAAAGTTTTCTTCTTTGCTGCTTGTAAATTTGCAAGTTCTAGTGCTGTTCTTTCTCCCATTCCCTTTCCCCCTCCTTGATCTACTAAGAATTCAGTACAAGAGGGCCTGGGCTGTGAACGCAATTTGCAAATGACCCTCCGCAGCAAGGTCCGTTAGTGTGGATATACTCACCAGCCTAGGACTTAATTAACTGTGACCAAAACACCTGGAGGATAATTAGACTTGCCAGATGTCACAGTTTGACCGTGACAGTTCAGATTGGTCCTGTGTTGTTGTTTTTTAAGTCCATGAGTCAAGGATCATAGTCTCCAACCAAGCAAATGTAAAGAAGCTCTCCCAACCATTCCCCATATGCATTTACTTAAATTCATTTAATTTAACTTTATTGAACATTTCATATTTATTTAAGAGGGAATACTTGGATGTAGCGGGCACAGGAGATGTGAGATATGAGAGTGGGATAAGGGCGGATGTCCTTTTGTTTCATTTTAGGGTTTCATCTGATTTGTGGCCGGGGGGGCAGTATTTGGGGGCAAATGCTGAAATAATGCCCCCCCCCACACACACACACACAGCTCAAATGGTCTCATAAGAAGAGCCGTGCTGGATCAGACCAAGGTATCCAGTCCAACACTCTATTCAGTGGCCAAACAGATGCCCATGGGAAACCCACAAGCAGGACTTGACTGCAACACCTCCCTCCCACCCATGTTCCCCAGAAACTGGTGTGCATAAGCATACTGCCTCTGATACTGGAGCCATCAGGATTAGTAGCCACTGATAGCCTTCTCTTCCATGAATTTGCTCAACCCCCTGTTAAAGTCATCCAAAGTGGTGGCCATCACAAGGGGGAGAGGAGTGGGTTTACCATGGGCAGAGTCAGCTCTAGGTGTTTGTAAGCCCTTAAACAACAGAATATCACTGAACCTGCTTTGGTCCCCATCCCTCCTCCCTTAACCATACCCCTTTCCACTTTGGCCCCTCCCCCTTTAAGTTAAAATGGGTCTTGTTCAGCATGGCAACCCTCCCCGCTGCCATTAAAAACAGTGCAAATTTTTGTACTTCACTGGCTGCCTTTTGTAATGTATTGCTGCAACAAAACAACAAAATGATCTGTGGAACCTTCAAGATGAACACATAATCCCTTCCTGCCATACCCATTTGTTTTAATGTTTTTGGAAAATATACATCTTGAGGTCCATGCAACGAAGGGTGCAATCCTATGCATGTTAAGACAGAAAAAAAAGTCCTACAACTCCCAGCATTCCCTAGCCAGCCTTCTTCAGCAGCAGTCAATCAGTGGTAAAAAAAATATGGATTTATACATGTAGATAAGTTTATAACTAAGTAAAAGTAGAGTTGCACTTTCCAACATAGGGTGGTTTTTCTAACTTCTTCTGGTATGGTTATTAATTATTATTACTTTCAGTTAAGGTGACTTAACTTAATTTAAAAGCCCAACCTAGCTACAGTTAAGCGCTTTGAAGCCCCAATGATTTCAACTAGAGAGATGTAGAGCTTCTCCACATGGGGCTTTTGTTCTGCAATTGAGATTGGTTACTCACATAAGTTTGCGGGTCTTTTACATGATGTCATCAACCTCCAGCGCCTCTCCTGTGCTTTCCAACCATTTCTGCGGCTTTATTTGAAATGGAAATAATGAGGTAATGAAAAGAACTGGTTTGAATCGGTTTGAATTTGTCGGTGTAGAGAGGAAGTGGCACTATAACAACAACACCATCTAGTGGCTGTATAATGAAACATATAGAACTCACAGATAAAGATGAAAAGTGGGGGGAAGCACATGTAAAAGGCCGATTTTAATCCCACAAAGAATCTGGAAGCAGAAGCCCTGGTAAAACCATGGGATAAAAAGCCTCTGAGTGGAGAAGCCTGTAGGCACATGCAAAAAACTTCCCAGTGTTCTGGCTACCATCACTCAGTCTCCCCAGATACTTTCCTCCTTTTCCAAGCTCTGGAATCATTCAGAAGTGAACTCAGGGGGAAGAAATGCTCTTTGGCTGGAGCTGCCACAGGTAGGTAAGCTTTGGGTGACGGAGCCCCTTTTGCTCTGAAAATCAGATCTCCTACTCTGTGCTTTATATGTGATTGGGGCAGACCTGGGTTTTATTTAGAAAACTGACCTGCCTTCATTACCTTTCAGTAACCAAATGATGTCCAAATTATTGGCATGCATTTAAACATTTCTTGAGAGAGAAAGAGAATACAAAAGACATTTCAAAACAATTCCCCTATCCTTTGGAATTTGTGGGTTTTAAACAGGATTTTTTTAAAGATGTTTTCCACCAGTAGTTTGTATTGTGACACATCTGTATGGGAGTATGTGACTCATATTATTGTTTTTAATTAAGTGGTACAGAATAAGTTTATCCATATCTAAGAGAATTGTTCTGTTCCACTATAGAGGATGAGGGTTTGTTATGTGTTTTATTTAGGAAATAGGGCTTCTCTCTGTTTTCCCCCACCTCCCCCACCCCAAGACACACACAGCAAAACTGGTAGTAATGTACATATTCATTCTTTTGCCCATAAGAAAGTCAATTTAGCACTGGTGGAGTGCACAACTGTATGTAAAGGTATCTTTAGTTTTGCCAGTCAACTTGGTTTTGCCAGTCAAGATCATGGTATGAAGCTTTTCACTTCCACCAAGGAAGAAGAGAATTTGGTCTAAGGGGCATTAGCTTAAATAGGGGCTAGTAAGCAAAGTACAGTAAGAGCTGTCACACCTTTGGTAGCTAAAAAGAGCCTTCTGCAGATGCTAAGCACACTCCATACAGTAAACTATGAACCGCTTGTTGTTTTCGCAAATAACTGGATCCCCCACCCCCCACCTTGAAAGCGCTGACATCATCCACAGTGCCAAAGAAAAAGCCCCTTGTGTAAACTGATCGTACAAAAACATGTCTACGTGATGCTGAACTCAGCAACTCAACCGGCGGTGCTCCAGCTGGCTCCAGGAGACGGGAAACCTCCGCCTTGCCTTTCATGTGGCTGACTACGAAGTGATCTTGTGAGGCAGCCAATTTGACGGCACAGGGTAAACCCTGGTGGTACCCACAAGCAGAGATCAAGGGCACTGTAAAAATTATATGACAAGACAAGAACACACATGCATGGGAAATCCAGCAGACATTCTTTGATAAGGCTGCGCCCAACGTTTCCATACAACACTGTTTTCTTTTAAATGTTTGGATTGGAATCAGCACAAGGGATCCGTGGACAGGGTGCTTTTTGGTTGCTTACAGACAAGGCTAATTGTTTAGGCCACAGCTCATCATGTGGTGAAACTGTTTCTGGACTATATCACTTCAGACTCCAGGAGGGAGAATTACTTGACTGAACGGTCCTCGCTATAAACACTGCCCCGCATCTTGAAAACTAGTTGCCAGGGACAGCGATTCTAGCCTAGCTTTCCCTCTGTCATGTGGACTTTCTGTGTGTTTTCTTTCTTTCTTCCTTTTGATGGGGGAAACATTCAAAACATGCAGTTCCCCCACCTGCAGTCTGAAGTGGTAGATTCCAGCTTACCACACAATGAGCTGTCTGTCTAGACCAGGTCTTAGCCTCAGGATCTGAAACTTGGAAACTCTTCCACTGTGTTGTCAGTTTGAGCCCTTCTTCTTTCCATTGTTTCATCAATTAGAAGAGAAGTTCTTCAACCTCTGCATTGTGAAAAAAAAAACTGCCCTGGTCTAGCAACCCAGTGACTCCAGGCTATTCCTGAAACCACAGGGGTAGAGAGGATTATGTCACCCATGGCAGCCCATAGAACAGGCCATGTTGCAATGACCAATCAAGATGTACAAGATGTGCCGGTGGAAGAGTTCAGGAAGGGGCCTGTGACTTTCCTAACAATTGTCTGTGCTTCCCTAGGGAGGCCCCTTTCGAGACTTGGGAACAATAGAACAAGATGGAAATGTACTGTGCAGGCATCCTCCATCCTTGCTTATCTAAATCAAAGCCCACCTGCTTCCCATCTTCAGTATAATCCACCCCAAATTCCCTTGGCCTTCTTCAAGCTATTTTCTCCATGCAATTTGGTCTTCGCTCATTGGTTTATTTACAGTGGTTGCAACTTACAAATAAATAGACATACATTGCATTTCTCCACATCCGTAGATAATGCCTGACAATCTGGAGTCAGTGCCTAAATCCAAATAAATAAATAAATTAAAAACTAGCTTCAATTTATCATTGCCTGCTTTACTAATACATTACACAAGAGAACTAAATATTCTGTAATTAAGCAGAACAGCTATAGGCCCTGGGCGAAATGAAGATTGTATGGTCAGGGCATGTCCTCATCGGTCTATTACCCCCTCCCCCCCGGACAACAAGGGATACACTTTTTAAGATTGTCTAATTGTTTGTAAGCCACCTGGACTGAGGGGTGCAGTCAATATTTTCTAAATATTAATGTTGAATTTGTCCCTCTTTGCCCCACGATGCTTGCTGTATGTGTTGTGTACCCATGGAAGAGAGAGATTTGAGATGTTACTTGCAAAGATGCCTTCAGCAGAATCAAATAGTGCATATTTTCCTGAATTGTGCCACTTCGGGCTGCCTCTGGGCGGGCATATTTGAGTGCTCCCCCATAAAACAACAACATACAAAGTAACATCAGGGAGAAATGGCCAGTCTATCCTGGTGTACTGTTGTTGTTGTTTTTACATGAAGGGAAGGGTTGTTGTTTTTAAATGGGGGAGGCTTCATGCATGCCCTCCCCCCTGAGCAATACCTCCTGGAGAAGGTTTTGTACACTGGGCCAAAGGGCAAGCAGGTTTGTTGATGGGGACACACTACAGCCCATAATGTGGAAGCTTCAGCTCTCATCTTGCAGAGTAGATCTGAAGGCTAGGAAAGGGGGACAATCCTTTGTGATGT
Source organism: Heloderma suspectum (assembly GCF_057233095.1). Taxonomy (NCBI): domain Eukaryota; kingdom Metazoa; phylum Chordata; class Lepidosauria; order Squamata; family Helodermatidae; genus Heloderma; species Heloderma suspectum. The sequence continues at coordinate 20,908,185 of NC_139459.1, forward strand.
TTGTCCGGATCCGATGAATGTTGCAACAAGGGAAATGTGTGCTCCTTTGATGAGGTACTCCCTCCCCAACTTTTGAGATAAGGCCGACTTCCCCAACCTTGTGCCCTCCAGATGTGTTGGACTGCAATCCCCAGCCGGCAGGAACTGTTTATTCAAATGTCTGATCTGATCCTCTACTCAGGGAGGTACTGGTGCAATGGCAGGATTTTTGTAAGCAACTTCAACATAGCAATGGGGGCGGGGGGCAAATTCATTTCAATATTACCAGTAGAACCATCTTGCACCAGCACTCCTCATCCCCTGAAATTGTGTCCAAATGTTTCTGAATCTTCCCTGCATTGTGTGGTTGAATGGTATTGTACAGGACTTCTTGGATGCAAAATGAAAAAAACAGCAACAACAAACCAACAGAGCAATTCATTTATTTATGTATTATATTTATATCCCACCTTTTTTCCCTCTTGCAAGGAACCCAAGGTGGCTTACGTGGCCCTCCTCCTCCTTTCCATTTGTATCCTTATGACAACAACCCTGTGAGGCTGAGAGTCAGTGACTGGCCCAAAGTCACCCAGTGAGCTCCATGGCTGAGTGGAGACTAGAACCCGGATCTCCTGACTCCCAGTCCAGCACTCCCGCCACTACACCACACTGGGTCTCTTATTGTTGTGAGTAATTATATTTATCATTCTACATTTAAGATGCAATCCTACATTGCAGGAATTGGCAAGTTTTGGCCCTCCAGATGTTTTGGCCTATAACTCCCATCAGCCCTAGCCAGCATAGCCAATGATAAGGGATGATGGGAGTTGCGGGCCAAAACATCTGGATGGCCATGAGTTGCCCACCCCTGGTTCTAGGGTGGAGTGAGAGGTCTACCCTTGGAGGGGGAGGTCTGATCTTGGAACCCCCTCCCAGCCTCTGTGGGAACCTCTGTGGCCAGCTTGAGTCTGTTGGAGGGGGGGCATGCTGGGGGGAGGGGATGCCAAGAGAGGTTGTGGATCCCTAGCCCTCCCAGTCCCCAGACATGACCCCAAAGTAGCGGCACATCTATGCCATCCCAGGAGCTGGTGTAGATGAATTCTCACCCATTGAAACCAACGAGAGGGAATTTGATTTAAACACACACACACATACACACACACAGCTGGAGAGGGAAGCAGAAACACCACTCCTCCGCTCTCACTTCTGCCCTGCCAGCATGAGGTCTTTGGATGAGATGGTTTCTCTGCCTTTGGATATCTGCTGTGTGCCGGTAGGATTACTCTCTTAGCTATATTTTTGCAATTAACAAAAAGAGTTTCAGTTTAACATGTTGTGTTAAGAGCTTCCCATGTTTCCCCACGCTCCAAAATGCTGGGAAATTACAGCTGCCAAAGGCCACTCCCTTAACAGACATGTTATTTAGGCAATATGGATATGGTATGGTACCCTATGGTGTAGCTAATTCCAGCTTCACCACTGTCTTGGATTTAAATGGCTGGCAGCAGCCGAGTGGTGGACCTAAGTCCAAGATTTGTCTCTTCTCCATAACAGTCACACAAATCTATGCAACTGAAGTTGTCATGAAGCTTCCATTCCATGTTAGTGGCCAATACCATCTGGCAATGGCAACCCTAAAATATCCCACTTTTCTTTCATTGAACTCAAGCGAATGTACATAGGTTTCCTAGGTGGTCTCCCACCTAGTTTCTAGGCCACCATACCTAGGCCTACTTGGTTTCTGCAAGGTTGCTGTATTGTATACATGAAGACTATGTCCTGGAGGCATTTTAAAGGCCTGGTACAATTCAAAAAAATGTTCCTAGTTTTAGTTGTTTGTTTTAATGCAATATCAAGTGGACATTTTGTTTTCTGTTGGATTGAATCTTGCTTTAATTCTGCCTGCTCTCGTATCCTGATTTATTGAACTTTTAAACATTTTATATTTTATTTGTAGGTTATTGGGTGGAAAGGGCATCAGAGAAATCTGCAGTGGAACTGAATGAGTTCAGATTTTCATGAATCTGACCATGGATTCAGCAACGGACTGGCTTTTCCCCATTGGGCGAGTTCTGTGGACTTGTGGACCATTTTTCTAACCTTTGGGAATTGTCACAATTTTCATTGTAGAACAATATGCAAAAATTTAAAAAAAAAAACAGGCCAAGGATGTGCATTCCTCCATAGGCTAAAGTGTAAAAATGCGCATTTGGGGGGATTTACGCATGTTTGCATGTGAGATCTGCACAAATTTGGAAACCAAAACATAGGATTCCATCTGTGGGCAGACAACGGAACGAAAGGCGCCTGACAATCTGCAAAACACAGATGGAACGGATTTTACACAGTCCATACAACTGTATTGGGTGGAGTAGGAATGGCGTAAAAATAAATAAATAAATAAATAAATAAATAAATAAATAAATAAATCATCTAGCTAGCTAGCGGCCCTGGATGAGAGATGTGCATTGGATGCGTCCACCCCATTAAATGGAACTCAGATAAGCATCTCTATGCACTCCGCACCTGCATGCACATCTGGATGGGCCATGCGTATAGTTCTCCCTCCCTTGCTGGAGCAAGGCCAGCACCTTTAATTCTTTCCCAAAGGACAAGAAGCAGAGCAGTTGAAGCCATCCAAAACATGACTTGAAACGCTGTGTCCGGTCTGAGAGAAAGTACAAAAATTCCAATCTAACATGCAGGACTATTAAATTCAGAAACACTTAGCATAATTTGGCGATTGAGTGGGTGTGTGTGGGGTGGGGTGGGGTGCTGTTCCGTCAATCGTACATCCGCTGACCTTTGGAGGCCGACATGTCACATCCAATTAGAAGCCAACCTCAATGGGACTCACAGAGCTGAACTTGTTGGGAAGATCTGTCCCAGTTTCAGCCTTCACAGCTCGGGGCATCTCTGCTTTTAGTCAAGCCACGGAATGCTGCCAAAGTCAGCTTGTGTTATTTCCCATAGGCTTTAAGGAAATTTAGATTTGTGGATGCAAGAAAGAGAATGAAAACCTGCTCAGGGTTCAGTAGTAATGTTGGGGTGGATTTGGTTTTGGCTGACATGGGCCTGCCTCAAGGGATTCGGGGAGACTGCGCCCTCCGCTCATACTGTTTGCGTACTAGAAAGTTGCAGATGACTTTCTCCCACCATTTCCCCTTAATCTGTCTGCATGCTTGCCCAACAGATGTGGGGTTCAGACAAACAGTTTAACCCAGCCTTCCCCAACCAGGTAGCCTCCAGAGGTGTTGGACTACAACTTCCCTGCTGGCTGGGGATGCTGGGAGTTGTAGTCAAACACCTCTGGAGGCTACCCGGTTGGGGAAGGCTGACCCAACTCAACCCATTCTTCTGGCTCCCTACCAAGAGAACATTTAGCAGAATAATCTGTGACTTCCGAGGCATTCAAGGAGTGTTGAATTCAAGACGGGCGAATCTCACAGTTTTGCTTTCTCCTGGCATTTGAATTTTTTAAATATCAAATTCTTTCCACCCCACATATGAAGGTGTTTGTGAATTCTGGTAATTTTTCATTAAAAAAAGAAGTGCCCTGAACTGAAATTCTCACCTGTCCCTATTTTGAATCCACACAGTCCTTTGAATGGCCTCACTACTGAAGCCCTCCGCCTTGCCGTAAAGCCAGCGCCAGGCTAACAGTAGCAAATCCAGTGGAGGCTGCTGGCTCTGATGTAAGTGGGGCGGTGAATCTGTTCTGGGTTTCAGTCAGAACTCTAAAGGAGCTATCCAAGGTGCTTCACACGTTGGATAGTTCCTTTAGAGTTTTGACTGGTTCTGGCTGAAACCCCGAGCAGAGTCATCGCCCTACTGTCATTGGAGCCACCAGGCTCCACTGAGCAAATCTCCTGGTAATTTATTTGTACTCCAGCCTTTTCTGGGGTAGCCAGTTGGACAGGAAGGCAGGGCTCCTGTGACTTCAGCAATGAAGTCAAACCTGTATCGGTGGTGTAGTGGAGCCTGGGCTCATAGGGACTTTCTGATTAGGCAGCACTTTTTGATTTGCTGGCACACTGACATCATCTTCCTCCCCCACCCCTCAGGATTCCCTGTTCCCTCTGAGCTTAGCTGCAATCCTACAGTAGCCATGAGGAAATCTGTTTTCCCAGAAACAGTGGGCCAGTTCACATGATTGCCAGCACCCACTGCAGTTTCGACAAGCCACAGTGGGTTGTGGCATATGCCAGCTGCCATTGTGAATATCCAAGCCACGGTGAGCGGTCACTGCAGCTTTTCATGGGATGCGAACCCAGGCAGGGTGGCTTGTTGCTGTGGTTAACAACCCTACTGCAGCCCATGGTTCCTGGGTGGCTTGTTACCCACAGAACAAGCCAGCCTGCCCAGGTTCATACATGACAATAAGCCACAGTGCCCGCCCTGCATGGCTTGAATACTCACAATGGCGGCTGGCACATATTGCAACCCACTGTGGATTATTTAAGCCATGGTGGGCACCGGCGATCGTGCAAAGGGTGATCATGCAAACCAGGTCCTGTGTTGTGATGCAAAGGATCAGGGGCGGGGGGCTTGGTCCCAAATGGCCAGTTAAGACTCATGAGCTCTGCGAAAGACCTGCCCCTGGTGGAAATAAAAACTGCTAGAACTGGTTTGTTGATCTGGACCGACAAAGTGGCCTGCATGTTTCAGACTCTCCTGGGAGGCGTGGCCCTGGTAGCTGCCATGTTGAAAGCCTGTGCTTCAAAACTGAGCCCTTCACCACTGTCCTGTAAATAAATGTAACCCCCGCTTTGACACAACTGCTAAAGGAGCCCCCCCTCCCATTCCTCCTCTGCATCTGGTTGCTCTGCCAGTCTTCCTTGCTCCAGCTCTGCTGGACCCTGTGATGAAGACCAGAAATAGGTATTTCACTTTGGTCTTGCTGCAAACACCGCCACGTTTCCCCCCCCCCCAAGTATCCTAGGAAGATGAAGGTGCCCTTTTTAGTCGTCTGATATTCTGAGCTGCTGATTACCTAAAATGCCATTATTCTGGGAACTACTGCTAGCTCAATACATCTGATGACTGGGCCATCTGTTATTCCTTTCCCCCTTGCAAGGCTCCTTATCGAGTCCATGGACTCTTTTCTGCTGTCCTGTCCATATGGATCCCATTGAGCCCGTACAAATTCCGTCGTGCAAATTTTTAAGTCAATGGCCAGTCATCACAGCTCGATGTCGCTGTCCCTCTTCTTTCATTTCCTGAGGCTGCGTTAAGAATTTGCACCTGGGCAATTTCCGAATCTGAGGCTGAAATCAACACCAGCTCTTTTTTTTTTCTTCCCCCCTTTCTTTCTTTTTTTTCCAGGGGGCTCATTGAACTTCTCAAAGTTTAACTGCAATCTTTGGGTGGCTGGATTTCAAGGCTTAACACATTTCTTTCTTAAAACATATGCAGTTTGTTCCAGCCTGTACACAGATGCCAGAGGAGGAAAAATTTAACCCACTCCAGTTTCTAATTTCCTTGGAAGCCTGTTTTCTAGTAATCAACGGATCTCTTCCACATCTGTTTTGCTGGGATGTTAAAAAAAAAAAAGACTAGATATTTTCCAGCTCATCAGCATCCAAGTCTTCCTTTGTCACGGGACTGCAGGGAAGTAACTCTGGCCAGGACTCCTGGGTGCAGCAGTCTGAGAGATTCATTCTGGCATGGCAAGAAAGCAAGAGGGCTGGGCAGGCAGGGCGCAGGGCTGTTTCAATGGCAGCCCCACCTTAGAGGTCACACGACTCTCTAAACTCACTGTTGCCCTCAGGGCAGAATAGAAGGTAGATTCTGGCCCAGAGATGGACCAGTGGCCAATTGTGGGAGTGACCACGTAGCCCTGGTAGGGTTGGCCCCAGATCAAGTGGTGCCTGTTCAGCACTTCCTCCAATCACTTGACTTTTGAATACCCCTTTTAATTGCATTTCTAACTAATTTATTTACTTTGCTGCACAGTTTGCATGCATGATTTATCTCTGTCATATAAGACAATAAACTTGCACTCATGGGTCTGACCACAGTTTGTTCATAGAACATTCATGCTGCTGCTGCTGTTGTTATTAAACTACTGATGCAATAACAACAACAACACCACAAAAGAACATTGACACAATTCACAGGTCAGTGTTGTCAGCTTTACATATGAAGATGAACTGATTTCCCTGTTTGTGTTAGCTGCTGAGTAGATAATTGAGTGACAGGAGTGTCTAGAAGCCCCCATGCCAGGCTAGCACCCCAGCTGGCTGTCCTACTGTCTCAGTTGGTTGTCATTAAATCCAGCCCTACTTGCTGTGGGTGTTTTTGCGAAGGAGCCTGGTCTAGGCAGACCTCAGTGTGATCCAGCAAGGCCTTCTTATGTTCTTCAGCAGCATCAATGCGTACCCAGGACTGCTTGTTATGCCTCTGCTGTGAAGAGATACCTGAGATGCTTGCTGTATACATTAAAAAAATTAGTAGCCCTTTGGCCACCTAATACGAAGAGAAAACTCTCTAGAAAAGACCCTGATGCTGGGAAAGACTGAAGGCAAAAGGAGAAGGGGACGGCAGAGGATGAGATGGCTAGATAGCATCACGGATGCAATGAATATGGACTTGAGCACGCTCCGAGAGGGAACGGAGGACAGGAAGGCCTGGCGTGCTATGGTCCATGGGGTCACGAAGAGTCGGACATGACTGAACGACTGAACAACAACAGACCCTTGGGGAGTCTAGTTTCAGAATGAAAGATGGAAAGAAAGAAAGAAAGAAAGAAAGAAAGAAAGAAAGAAAGGTAGACCATGTGACTGGTCACCTTCCCCCTGCATCTTATTTCTTTCTCTCCTCTAAGTCAGAGTCTGGAGTCCAACTCAGTTTACTCCCCTGACTTTCCCTTACTTTTACAGTTCAAGTAACATCTTGCATTGCAGAATAACTAGAAGCTTGCAGCTACAGATTTGGCTGGTTATTTCAAGTCAGTACTTAAAAATTGACAACTCTCTTCTCTTTCAGCATTTTGTCCTTCCTCTCTTAAGGCACCACCTTGTTTGCCCACTCTCCCCTCATCCTCCTGGGCCAAAGCTGCTTCCAATCTTCCTTCCTCCCATCCTGTGGCCCTGCTTCTTCCACCACCCCTTTTCTTCCCTTGCCTCTCCTCCCTTCCCCCAAGATCCATGCAACTCCGCCAATGGCACCCAGAAATCCTTCTGACTTCCCAGCTTCTCTGTCACAGGCAGAGAATGGAACCCATTGCTGCCAAGGACTTCATTGCCATGGCCGCCACCACAATATCCCTTCTGGCACCTCAGAGAGAAAATGCTTTCTCACCAAGGGGCTTTTGTAGAGTGCTCACTGGCTCCCATAAAACACATTTCCTTCTTCCGTCTCTCTCTGATGTCTGCTATTTGCTTTCTACTCTCAGTGTTTCCATTCTATCTGGAAATCCAGCCATTCATCAGATTCTGTAGTTTCCATCCACCTGGTGCCCAATTAGCATATCACCTTGTCCAGATTTCCTCCTTCCTTCCTTCCTTCCTTCCTTCCTTCCTTCCTTTTTGTTAAAGTCGGTTCTTAGCTTCCATGATAAATAGAGCAGAGGTAAACAGAGAAATGGTCTGTAAAATGTAATGCTGCTCATTCCTACTGGGGCTGGGGCGGTTACTTCCATCATGATTTATTAATTATATAGCACCATCAGTGTGCATGACACCATGCTGGTGCATTTTCCTTGTGTGTACACATATGCTGTGTTGTATAGTCACGTTCCTTGACATTTAGATGCCTACGTCGAGTGGGAGAAAATCCACAGAACTAGGAACTTGGCAGCACAAAAGCTGAAAAGTATTAGGGCTCAATCCTATGCATGTTTAGACAGAAAAAGACCTACAACTGGCTGGCTGGGGCATGCTGGGAGTTGTAAGCCTTTTTTCTGTCTAAACATGCGTAGGATTGCGCCCTTAAAGGGTGTTGTTTTTTTTTTTAAGAGAAATCACTTTGCGGGAGGAGGGGTCTAGGACATAGGCAGGGGTGGGCAAGTTGTAGCCCTCCAGATGTTTTGGCCTACAATGCTGAGCATCCCTCACCATTGGCTATACCGGCTAGGGCTGATAGGCTGATAGAAGTGGTAGGCCAAAACATCTGGACGGCGACAACTTGCCCACCCCCAGCTTAGAGTATGCTTCCATCTAGAGCAGGGGTGAGGAATGTGTGGCCCTCCAGATGTTGCTGGACTGCAACTGAGCTAGCATGGCATATGGTGAGGGATGCTGGGGGTTGCAATCCAACAACATCTGGATGTCCCCATCCCTGATCTAGAGTGAAGAGGGTTTGGGGAGAGCTGAGCAAATACTTCCCAAGTGCCTCTTGGAGGTTGGCATGCGGCTGCCTGCGTTACAATGATAAATTTAAATAGAAGATTTCTCTTGTCTCAAAGCATTCTCTTGTCACATTTGGTGGAATCTTTAAATAGCTTCCAGGAGGTTCCCCCCCACCCCAATTAGGAATAGACTGTTTGCTGTGGTGCAATTATACCAGCCTTCCCCAATGTGGTGGCCTCCAGATGTGTTGGACTACAACCCCCAACGTTCACCAACCAGTGGTGACCAACACATCTGGGGGCACCAGGTCGGTGCCCCCCCCAGATGATTATCCTTTGATTGATTGTCCTTTCAGACACAAATGTACATTTAAAGAAAAGCCATGGGCCAAACTACACCTTTGTTAAGCATGAACTCCAAAGTGGGTGCTAAGACTGGATTGGGTGGAACTGGTGGAGACGTGCATTTGCTATTCCCTTTCCCTGTCAAGCAGCTGCTAACCAACTTCTGCTCTTCCCTCAGGTATTTCAGGCTGCCAGAGGCAGTGCCTTGGCACACACCTCAGTGTCATGCCAAGTCGCACAGGCGTCTGTGTAATTCTTACAGTTTTTGAAAGCAAGTTAGTCTCTATATCACAGCGAAATACACTGGGGTGTGAAGACTCATCTTGAAACGTTTGAAGAATTCTGCATGGGACTTGGTCTCTCTGATGTTTTGTTATTTTAAAGTGGGTTGTATAGTAATGATAAGGTATTTTATTTAGTATCTACTAGAATTTGGTGACTCTACAGTGCATGTTTATAACTGGCCTCTCTCTCTTTCTTTAGCAAAAAGCAGCAATAGGCCCCCAAATCGAGATCAGAGCCAAAGGTGAAATTTGCCCCCCCCCACAGCTGCTATTTGCAGCCAAGAGCACCTTTGGGGGAGATGTGTGGGAAAACAGTGCTTCCCCCATGCCATGGTCTCAGGCCACCTTGGGACCCCCTCTGCTTTGGAGTGACCACGTGTAAGCCCACCTTTTAAAGTACATGCTTAAGATGACAAGTAGTCTGGCCCTTAGAGAGAAACCCAGAATTTGCCTGTGCCTTTTAAAAAATGTTGCATGTGAGATGGCCTTCAGCATTGCTCATAGCATGGAACTGCAAGCAACACACCATTTTCTTCTTGAGGCTTCAGAACAGATGCCTTAAAGGTTCTATTGTTTTCTAAAGAGTTTAGCTTCCTCCATTTTTCCCGTGTGCAGATGTGCCCTCCCTCCACAGTCCATCTGTCAGTGTGCCAAGATTGGGCCATTTCCAGAACAGAAAACAGTGAAACAACGACAGGAAAGGTTGCAAGTGACCCGTGTTTCCATAAGAGGAAGACGCGCCTGACATCTCCTTAGGAGGTGAAGTGAAGGGAGACAAAGATTTTCTAAAATCATTATACTGATGCTGAATTTCCACCCACCCTACTTATGTTACTCTTACATCTGGGGCATTCAATCCTTAAAAGTACCGAGGCATCCCTTTGCAGATATATGACTAAGGACTTAGAAAAACTTTAAAATATTGCTTTAAAGATTTAAGAGTTATCTTATTTATCTGTATTATCGTCATTATTATGCTGCAAATCTGTCTTATTTTGCTGCTAAAATAAGTTCAGTTGATAGCAGATAACACCATCCCAGCCATCTTGCATTTGGTGTATGTTAATCTCTGATTATCGTTAATGATCTTTGGGTCCCTTTTATTCCACATTATTCAGGAATTTCACATAATCTTTCCATCTAAGTGTGGCTAAGAGACTTTAATCCACCAGGGTATTTTTGTCCTCTGTTGGCTTTCATCCATATTTCATTGAAGGATTTTCCTGAGTCCCTCTCCCCCTCCTCTGTATCCACTATCTCTGTGTTGGTGTGTGTGGGGAGGAGGGGTTGCATCACACACACACACAGCGTTGATGCTAGAAATTGTGGACTGCTCCTTCCTTGATTTTTCATATTGTTAAACTAATACGCTGACTTCTGTGTGGTTCAGTAGGTTGGATCCAGACTTGGTCATACAAAAGAGTAGATCCACTGAAATGAATGTGACATTAATTAGTCATGACTAACTTAAAACCCATTGAGATAATGGGTCTACTCTAAGTAAGACTAAGTCTACCTAATGTGACTAGGAAGCTGCAATATGAAGTCAGACTATTTTTCCATCTTGCCAGGCCTTCCCTAACCTGACACCCTCCATTTTGGACTACAACTCCCAGTATGGCTGTCCATTAGCTGTGCTGGCTGGAGTTGATGGGAACTGAAGCCCAAAACATCTGAAGGACACCAGGTTGGAAAAGACTTATGTAGCCCATATTGTCTACGATGACCATCAGTTGTTCTCCAGGTACTTGGGCAGATGTCTTTCTCATCACCTGCTGCCTGTAATTGGAGACAGCAACATCTTGAGGTTTTTTGCAAGGCAAAATGGGCCCCTTCCCTCAGTGAGTCTGCCTTCTCACCACCATTGTCACCAGCTGCCCTTTTCCTCCTCCTCCTCCTCTTCCTCATCATCGCTACCCCTTGCTCGCTTGACAGGCAGAGAGGCCATTGAGCAAGTCGGCAGTAGCATTTCCTGCTCCGCCTTCGCACCACCACCATTGAGCCTCCTTAAGTTGCAAAGGTGCAGAGGAGCAGCTAAGGGGCTCTAACCATCTGGCCCGTCCAGGGGTGTGGGTCCTCAGCAGGTACCCAACCATCCCTACCCTTGACACCAGCCCTGACTGGAGATGCCAGGGACTGAACTGGGGACCGCCTGCATGCCAAACATGTTCTGTATGACAGAGCCAACATGGAGAAGTTCTGACGTGTGATAGTATGCCTGTACGTGCAACACCAGGAATGTTGGAGCTGTCAATGGATGGACCATCCCATGAGAGAAACGTACCTGTTCAAAGGGGAACAATGAATGAATGCAGGCTGCCATTGCACAAGTGGTAACAGAAATCATACAACCATACGGGAAGTGGTGACAGAAGGGTCTGGGGCTGTGTATGTGATGTTCCAGGGGGAAACACCAGCAGTTGCTGGAAGTGATAGTGCACAGCTTCATAGTTCAGTTACAATATGTGATGGAGAAACAAGCCGCTCGTTACTGCACAGGGCTGTGGGTAGGACTGTCCTTTCAAGGGCCTCACTTCTGTACAATAAAGTCAATTTACAATGAAGGTCCACCAAGGGAGGGGCTCCATTGTCTCTTGCCCAAGGGCCCTTGAAAACCCAGAACTGGCACTGCTCCCCCCTCCCCAAATTGAGAAATAAGCCCCGCCTCTTTGCTAGGGATGCTGAAGAAATTCGAGATGGACTAAAATGAGCTCAGATTCCTAAGCATCTGACCTGCAGAATCCGCTGTGGAGCGACCCCCTTAGGCCGCACAGAGTCTGTGGACTTTCGGATTTTTTTTTTTTTCACTTTCCCAAAAATGTACACATATTTTTTCATAGGAAAAGATGCACTTTTCTGCGAGGAAAGGTGTAATATAATGGGGGCAATATGCTAAATGTTATGTACCAAGGTAAATTATTAAATTCTTATGAAACCTTTTACATAACTATTTGCATATTTTTCTGCATGATGAAATAAAAGTTTGCACCCATCAGTGAGTGGACAGTGAACCAAAAGGCACCTGATAATCCATGGAACACAAACAGAGCAGATTGTATACAGTCCGTACAGCCCTTTGCGTGTTGCCATTTTGGTGTTGCAGCACTGGAAAGGACCAGATCTTCCAACTGCCAGTGGAGATAAGCAAAATAAGCACGTTCTCCAAAGGCTGCACGTAATGCAGGTAAAGAGATGGCCTGTGCAGGTGCGGGCAAAGAGGGGTCTATCATCCAGGAACAGTATCCTCCCCACCCCCTGCAAGTGATAAGTTGCTTATAATGACTTCAATGAGGGAGTTTTACTTTCTCCCCCTTCTGGGTAATTTCTCTTCTCCCCACTCCCTCCACTTTGACCCCATGAACGGCTTTGATGGCTGCCATCACCACACAACTCCACCTGATTCACATTTCCTCGAGTGTAATAAGCAAGAATAGCCATTGACCTAAGTGGCCCTTTCATAACACCCTCCCGGGAGACACAACCAACTCAACCACAGACACATTCCCCAGCTGCCACGCATACCACGGGCTGCACACATTTCTAATCGTTATGCCGTTATTTTTGCCATAATTACTTGAAATGATTAAAATCCAAATTGAATTGCCCTGATCCAACTTTCCCAATGTTTAAATAATCAGGAGAAGAAACTTCAAAGGGTAGCAAGGAGTCTGGCCAATAAATGCGGCGTCGTTACCCAACACAGATCGTGAACATGTGTTGTCTCAATACGGTTTATTTCCAGTAGAAGCCAGGCAGCTGGGAAGGCCACTCCAGGTGTGGCCGAATTCTGCACAGGTGGAGGGGAGGATTTTAAAGTGGCTTTCCACTGAGAAAAACTGGACACTTTCCATCAAGATTGTCTCAAATCACCCCTTCAAACCTTGTTAAAAGGTTAAAAGCAGGTTAAAAGGACATATCTTCCCTTGTATTCTTTTTTAAAAGAAATCTGCCAGGAGCTAAGTCAAAGAGAAGAATGGCATTGTTAGGCCAGTGGCACCTTTAACTGCTGTTATTTATTTATGTATTTATTTATTAATGAAATCTCTTAGCCGCTTTCCAGTATAAAATCATCCCAAAGTGGGGAACAAACAACAAAACACAGTAAAGTAACCCAGCATTGATAGAAAACATAATACAAGAGTGGAGAACAGTAACAGATAAATAACAGTCTGCACTATGCAGCAGAAGAAAAGTGAGAAAAATGCAACCAAACCCCTAAACAAATAGGTTTTTAGCTGGCACATTAACAGAATGCTTGAATAGAGCTATACGAGTATATGACAGTCATCTGGTTTAGTCCTGGGAAATTGCTCCAATAAGGGAACCAAGTTGGAAGGTAATACATCATTATAGTGATGGAGCCTGAAATGGTACAATCCATGCAGGATTCAACCACCTCCTTCTGATGCAGGTGTAGACCAGGCCAAGGATGGATCCAAATGAAATACAAAAAATATCAGACCCTAACATAAACTAATCTCTTGGTGGCCTCACTGGCATCCTTTAGCCACTTCTATTAAAGAGGCTGAACCATGACAGTAGAGGAGTGAATAAAGATGGAGGGAACATTTCCATTTCAAAGGAGGGAGCAAAGAGCTGCTTGGTTCTGCCTTCAGTGTGGTTTATTTATTTGTCTGGCAGTTTCATAAAACTGTTTAAAAATAGAAGCTCCCCGCCCCACCCCCACCCCTGTGCAAAACCCCATCGGAACACGGAGCCATTTAAATTCCAATTTGGCACCTTCCCATTTCTGTTGATTATGGTGTTGTGTGTGATCCCGTCCATCCTCTCGCCGCTGTTCAGCCTTTATCTGCTTCACGTTTCCATCCAACTGCTGTGGTTACTCATGGGGCTTGCTTGACAGCTGCAGAACCCAGATGCCAAGAGCTGGCAAGCCTTTCTCCTACAGCCGCCACCACGCAGCATTGTGTATGCAGTAGGGAGGAGGAGATGGAAGGGTAGAGCTGCCTCCGTTTGGTTTCCATCTCTGGCTCCCAGGATAGGATAACAGCACAGCAGCCAGAAAAGAGTCATTTCCATTGTCATCCTCTGCATATTTTCCTCCTCCTCCTCCTCTATTGGTCTGACCTTTGCTTTCTGCCACCTACTGCCTATGTCTACTTGAGACCTTGGAGAGAAGGTGCCAGTCAGTCAATGATCCAAAGGCTGGATGGACCAAAGGACTGACTCAGTATAAGGCAGCCTCCTAGGTTCATACTTTCAAGCGTGGGAGGCTATCGACTGGAGGTGGAGTCCAGATTTAAGTGTAAGCATCTCGCCTGGCAGAATATTTTATTATTATTTGATTTATCTCATTTCTATTCCACCCGATAGCCGAAGCTGTCTGGGCGGTTCACAAAAATTAAAACCAAAAAGCACACAGTAAAACAATATAAAATATAAAAAAATTACAACCACAATATAACAATACAACCAGAGTAAAACCTAGCAGCAATGCAGAGATTTAAAATACAGATTTAAAACAGCAAAGCTAAAAGTCTAGAAAGCTAAAATTCTAAAATGCCTGGGAAAATAAAAAGGTCTTCACCCAGCGCTGGAAGGAATACAATGTAGGTGCCAGGCGAACCTTACTAGGGAGCTCATTCCACAGCCAGGGTGCCACAGCAGAAAAGGCCCTCCTCCTAGTAGCCACCCACCTCACTTCCTTTGGCAGGGGGTCACAGAGGAGGGCCGCTGAGGATGATCTTAAGGTCTGGGCAGAAGTGAACTTCCCTACCCTAGCCTGGCCTTCCCAACACCTCCAGCACCCCCCCCCCCGAAGGTGCTACACAGTTGTAATGTGGGAGGGAACCCCACAAATTGAGCACAGGAACCTCCTGAGAGTGGAGCCCTTCCTCTTGTGGAAGGCAGATCTTGGATCTAACCTTGGGTTGTCAAGATGCCACAACAGGCAATTGCGTTTCCAGCCCCTGAGCAAATTGGTTGGCCTCCTATTTCCCACAGGCATCCTTGTGGTTTCTTTGGACTATGAGAAAGGATGGAAGAACAGGTCAGTTTCACTTTCTCCCACATTCAAACATTTCAGATCAGACTTTTTTTTCTGTCCTGAATATGAACAACTTTGTGGATGCTGGTAAATTCTTATAAGAAACAAACTAAAATAAAATTCTCACCCATCTGCACTGGCCAGCTGGTCTACGACTGAAATAAACAATCTGGACCTGAATCTGGTTGAATACACAGGGATTCCACTCAAAGCCTTGGGCCTGCATGGATGGATCTGTCAATTTCACTATCCCTTGCTTTTGAATAGTTTCGAATCTCAAGTTCTTTTCATCTCAAACATGAAGAAATTTGTGAATTTTGGTTAAAATGTTTTGCGGTTCCTAGTCCCATTGATATGGCAAAGATTGTGCTTAGGTCCTTTCTTGCCTCTGCAACCACATCTGAGTTATGGAAGGCCTTACATGGACCATCAGGGCAGCTGCAGTGTCCTGAGCTGCTGCATCAGTGAACAGGTGAAGCTGTCAGAACATTGGATCATATAGTCCAGGACTGGGCAGAAGGTAGATTGAGATCTACTGGCAGATTTCTAGGTGATCACCAAGGGTTTCTGAATCCCAGTTGTCTACAACTAAAACACCCCTCCCTCCTAATTTTTCAAAATTAGGCTTTTGAAAAAGAATGCTTAGGAGGAAACCAGGAGTGGGGTTGTGAGCTAGGTTCTGGTCTGAATCACAAATTCCTGGGCTGAGCATGTGCTCAGAGGCACCATGTTCCTGAATTTTTAGCATATGTCCATCCACCTGAGCCACCATTTTGCACCTGGCTCTCGTTGGTGGACCTCAGGGTTTTAATAAAAGACACAGTAGATCCTGCAAGCCTGAAATCTGTCCATCCCTGCCTTAGAAGGAAGTATTTCAGTTGCAGAAGGCTTTGATAACAACATGTCTTCATAATTTGCCTTCCTGCTGCAGAACAGCACCTCTATAGTAGAAGATGTAGGGTACAATCCACCATAAAATTCTCCTAAGAGCATAAGAACATCAGAAGAGCCTGGTTGGATCAGACCAAGGGTCCATCTAGTTCAGCATCCTGTTCACATGGTGGCCAACCAGCTGCTCATGGGAAACCCACAAGCAGGATATGAGTGCAACAGCACCCTCCCACCCATGTTTCCCAGCAACTGGTGTACATAGGCAGACTGCCTCTGACACATCTAGCCATCAGAACTAGTAGCCATTGATAGCCTTTTCCTTCAGGACTTTGTCCAATCCCCTTTTAAAACCATCCAAATTGGTGGCCTTCGCTACATCTTGTGGAAGTGAATTCCATAGTTTAACTATGCGCTGTACGAAGAAGTACTTCCTTTTATCTGTCTTGAATCTACCACCAATCAGCTTCATGGGATGACCCCAGGTTCTAGTATTTTGAGAGAGGGAGAAAAATGTCTCCCTATCCACATTCTCCACACCATGCATAATTTTATATGCCTCTATGATGTCTCCCCTCACTTGCCTTTTCTCCAAGCTGAACAATCCCAGCTGTTGTAACCTTTCCTCTTAGGGGAGTTGCTCCAGCGCCTTGATTGTTTAGTTGCCCTCCTCTGGTCTTTTTCCAGCTCTACAGTGTCTTTTTTTAGGTGTGGCAACCAGGACTGTACACAGTATTTTTAAGTGAGGTCGCACCACAGATTTGTGTAAAGGCAGTATGATGTTCTCTGTGCTGCCAGCTCAACAGAAATGAACAGGAGGTGTGCAAAAGTACAGGAGCGCATTTGCACATGCACAACTCCTGTTCATTTCAGTGGGGCTGGCACAGAAGACCTGCCCCAAGTGGATGATTGTGCTCGTAGTGTTCTTATATTGGACCCACAGAGTGGGAAACCCCATCAGGAAACCTCAAGCAAACAAGACGCTACCTCCATTTGAACCAACCAGAGTAGTAGTTTTTGAGATCTATGTAGGCTGATTGATTGACTCTGTATGCTCATTTTGTTCAGGGCTGAGCAACTTCCACAGCTGGGGGGCTACATTGATCCCCCCCGAACCCACTGGAGCCCGCACCCCACTTCAGCCACTGCAAAATTTGCTGTCAAATCTGCGGCAATGGTGGCAGAAAAAATCATGCTGATTTAGCAAGGAAGCAAAGCACGCCTTGTTTTCTTGCTCAATCAATCTGTTTTGTGCTGCCATGGCAAATTCAGCAGTGGTGGATTGGGACAGGGTGGGGACTGCAAAACTGGCAGGGGATGCACGCAACCTGCATGCCACATGTTGCCCACTCCTGATTTTGTTGATCTTATCACTATACGGTGTCATAAACTATTGCTACTAAGAAACATACAGCTACTGTCTCTGGACACATGTACCAATACAGACTCATATGCAGAGGACAGAAACATTCAGAATAAGAGAGACCAGAAAAGCAACAAAACGATGGAAGCCCCCAAACCCAGTCCAGATGTACAGTATCCGTTATGGAACACCTGAGCTTTTACTTCCCTTCCTCCTGAACAACAAACACACACAGATGCTTTGCACCTTTGCTTTCCTCCCGCAACGTAAGGTGGCCCTTACTTTTTGCCTGTTAGACTCCGTAGGTTTTGCATTCCAGGCAAGGTCACGTTATTCTGAATCAACAGCTTGCTGGCTGGAATGCTGCTGAAAAGCAGTGGCAGGAGAGACGCGGAAGGAGGATCAGATTTACAAAATAAATAAACAAATAAATAAAAAACAGTGGATTAGTCTGTCTGTTAAGCTTTCCTCTCTGGCTGGCATGCCCTAGTTTGCAAGTATTCAGCCTGGCCCACAAGCAATTTTCTCTTAAAGCACATCTTTGGTTCAAAGTGCATTAAAAAGCAATCTCTCCTCTTCACCCTCTCCAAATGTCTTTAGCAGCATCTCATTCTCATTCATGCAGGACAGAGAGTTTTCATCAGACACCCTCCGAACAGCTTTCGGTTTTCACAAAGTTAAAACAACAGCAACAAAGTAGTTCTGGCCTATTTCAGATTATTTAATCCTCTTTAGTCGTCTTTGGATCTTGGGTTTACAAGTTGTTTAATGCATTTCAATAAGTATCCATGCGCACTCAGGGACACATCTGCACCAAAGTTTGTTCCATGATCTAGCCTGTGTGCCTCCATTATCTTGCCGACAGTGGGAGGCATTAGCCAAGTTGCTTCTGCCGCCAATGCAGGATCACATTTAATTTCTAATGTCTGCATTGAGTCTGCTGCCTTAAGCTGGGGGGAGGAAAAATCAATGTTGCTACATTTATTGCTTGTGTTGGAAGAAGACAATTTAACCTGCAAGTTGTCCAATATATTACTGGGGAAGAACAGAGGGAATTTCCAAGTAGCACCAGAAAGAGTGAAGCAGCTGGGCCAAAGCTGAAAGGACACTCAGCTGTGGATGTGCCTGGTGGTGAAAAGAAAATCCGATGCTGTAAAGAACAATATTGTTAGGAACCTGGAATGTCAGATCATTTGAATCAAGGTAAGCTGGAGGTGGTCAAACATGAGAACTAAAATGGACAAGCATGGGCGAATTTAATTCAGGTGACCATCATATCTACTACTGAGGGCAAGAATCCCTTAGAAGAAATGGAGTAGCACTCATAGTCAATAAAAGGGTGGGAAAAGCAGTACTGGGGTACAATCTCAAAAACGATAGAATGATCTCAGTACAAATGCAAGGCAAACCATTCAACATCACAATAATTCAAGTCTGTGCCCCAACCACTGAGGCCGAAGAAGCTGAGGTTGATCGGTTCTATGAAGACTTACAACTCCTTCTAGAACTAACACCAAAAAAAGATGTCCTCTTCATCATAGGGGATTGGAATGCTAAAGTAGGAAGTCAAGGAATCACCGGGATAACAGGCAAGCATGGCCTTGGTGTACAAAATGAAGGAGGACAAAGGCTAATAAAGTTTTGTCAAGAGAACACACTGATCATAGCAAACACTCTTTTCCAACAGCACAACAGGCGACTCTACACATGGACATCACCAGATGGTCAATATCAAAATCAGATTGATTATGTACTTTGCAGCCAAAGATGAAGAAGCTCTATGCAGTCAGTAAAAACAAGACCTGGAGCTGACTGTGGCTCAGATCATGAGCTTCTTATTGCAAAATTTCAGATGCTGATGATGATGCTGTTAAAGTGCTGCAGTCAATATGCCAACAAATTTGGAACACTCAACAGTGGCCACAAGACTGGAAAAGGTCAGTTTACATTCCAATTCCAAAGAAGGGCAATGCCAAAGAGTGTTCAAGCTACTGTACAATTGCGCTCATTTCACATGCCAGCAAGGTGATGCTCATAATCCTACAAGCTAGGCTTCAGCAGTATGTAAACCAAGAACTACCGGAAGTACAAGCTGGGTTTCGAAGAGGCAGAGGAACTAGAGATCGAATCGCCAACATTCACTGGATCATGGAGAAAGCAAGAGAATTCCAGAAAAACGTCTATTTCTGCTTCATTGACTACGCTAAAGCCTTTGATGGTGTGGATCACAACAAACTGTGGCAAATTCTGAAAGAGATGGGAGTACCAGACCACTTACCTGTCTCCTGAGAAACCTGTATGAGGGTCAAGAAGCAACAGTAAGAACTGGACATGCAACAACCGATTGGTTCAAAATTGGGAAAGGAGTACAACAAGGCTGTATATTGTCGCCTTGTTTATTTAACTTATATGCAGAGTACATCATGAGAAACACCAGGTTGGATGAATCACAGGTCGGAATTAAGATTCCTGGGAGAATTGTCAACAACCTCAGATATGCAGACGATACCACCCTAATGGCAGAAAGCGAAGAGGATCTCAAGAGCCTCTTGTTGAGGGTGAAAGTGGAGAGTGCAAAAGCTGGTTTGAAACTCAACATTAACAAAACTAAGATCATGGCATCAGGCCCCATCACTTCCTGGCACATAGAAGGGGAAGAAATGGAAGCAGTGACAGATTTTATTTCCTTGGGCTCCAAGATCACCGCAGACGGTGACGGTAGCCATGAAATTAAAAGACGCTTGCTCCTTGGGAAGAAAGCTATGGCAAACCTAGACAGCATAGTAAGAAGCAGAGACATCACCTTGCCAACAAAGATTCCTATAATCAAAGCTATGGTTTTCCCAGTAGTAACGTATGGCTGTGAGAGCTGGACTATAAGGAAGGCTGAGCACTGAAGAATTGATGCTTTCGAACTGTGGTGCTGGAGAAGACTCTTACAAGTCCCCTGGACTGTAAGGAGGTACAATCAGTCAGGCCTAAAGGAAATCAACCCTGAGTGCTCATTGGAAGGACAGATACTGAAGCTGAAGCTGAAATATTTTGGCCACCTAATGCGAAGAGAAAACTCCCTGGAAAAGACCCTGATGCTGGGAAAGAATTGAAGGCAAAAGGAGAAGGGGACGGCAGAGGATGAGATGGCTAGATAGCATCACCAATGCAATGAATATGAACTTGAGCATGCTCCGGGAGAGAGCAGAGGACAGGAAGGCCTGGCGTGCTATGGTCCATGGGGTCACAAAGAGTCGGACACGACTTAATGACTGAACAACAACAACAGCAACAACAACAACAACAACTACACAGCTTAACTATGGTCCTACATGAGTGAAAAAGTAAATGTGGTAGCTGGCCAGTTTTAATTATTTATTTATTTGTGTGTGTGTTTTAAAGTTTACTATTTTTGAATTAAGCCTTCCTCAGCTTAGGGTGGCTTATGATGATGATATTAAGAAACATACTTAAAACTGAACAATCACATAAAACACCAAATGAATAGCTTAAAGAGGAGAGCATAATAATTCAGCAGCACAAGAAACCTCAACAAGTGAAAACCTCAGGAATAAGAACATTTGCATCCTTTAAGTCTAAGGATTGGGTCTGGAACTTCTGCAAAAGGAAGGTTTCCACTTGTGGAAGGTCCCTGTGCTTGATTTTGGGGGATCCCCCATGCCCCCACCCCATAGCTCACTCCATTCAGCAGGGTCTCCTGTCTCTCTTCGTAGCATTTTCAGGGGGCAGGAGGGACTGTCATGGGAAGGAGTGGGAGGGAAGTCTGCTTCTGCCGGTGCAGTTGAGCCAGCTTAAATCTGGATCCAACTCGAAGTGTATTAGTCATGATGCTTGTGTGGAACTTCCATGCTGAGAGGCAGTATGCCACTAAATACTAGTTGAAATAGTGGGACAGGGCTATCGTCTCCTCTCCAGAGGCATTTGGTTGGCCACCGTTGTTTCAAAGTTGGTGGACCGCATCCTACAGATTCAAATAGACTCTGCTTTACAAACCTTCTAAGTTCTATTTAAATGAGGGCTTCTACACAGAGCTCTCTGTATAGAGGGTGTGGCCACTCTCTCCTCAAGCCAGAAGCAGTGCGTGTTGCCCTTAACTACTTTTAGCGCAACCCACTCAGAAGAAATCTAATAGTCCTTTCATATTGTTACAACTGTGAGAAACAGGATGTTGAATTAGATCAGGGGTGGCAAAGCTGTGGTCCCTCCTGATGCTGGACTACAAATCACATCATCCATGTTGGCAAGGGACGGGTTGCACCTCACAAAGGATGGGAAGAATGTGTTTGGCCACAGCATAAAGAACTTCATCAGGAGGCCTTTAAACTGAATCCTATGGGAAAGCGAGATGTAAAGTTGGGGGTAACAATGGACGAAGGCTCATGCACTGCAACGGAGGGAACAGCTCTAATAATGCCCAATAATAGTCTTCAGACACATGTAGGAAGAAAGCCAGACTATGAAGCACATGGTCTTCGATGTCTATATACTAATGCCCAGAGTATGGGAAACAAACAGAACGAACTTGAACTCTTAATACAAGAGGGAAATTATGACTTGATAGGTATAACTGAGACTTGGTGGGATGACTCTCATGACTGGAGTACTGTGTCCAGTTCTGGGCACCACACTCTAAGAAGGATGCAGACAAACTGGAGAGGGTTCAGAGGAGGGCAATGAAGATGATCAGGGGACTGGAAACAAAGCCCTATGAAGAGAGACTGAAAGAACTGGGCATGTTTAGCCTTGAGGGGAGAAGACTGAGGGGAGAAATGATAGCGCTCTTCAAGTACTTGAAAGGTTGTCACAGAGAGGAAGGCCAGGATCTCTTTTTGATCATCCCAGAGTGCAGGACATGGAATAATGGGCTCAAGTGACAGGAAGCCAGATCCCGGCTGAACATCAGGACAAACTTCCTGACTGTTAGAGCAATACGACAATGGAACCAATTACCTAGGGAGGTGGTGGGCTCTCCCACACTGGAGGCATTCAAGTCGAGGCTGGACAGCCATCTGTCAGGGATGCTCTGACTTGGATTCCTGCATTGAGCAGGGGGTTGGACTGGATGGCCTTGTAGGTCCCTTCCAACCCTACTATTCTATGATTCTATGATTCTATGCTTCTATGCTTCTATGATTCTATGATTCTACGATTCTGTGACCATTGGCCATGCTGGCTGGGGCTGATGGGAATTGGAATAAAACAACATCTGGAGGCCCACATCTCTCCCTCATCCCTGAAGATGGACCTCTGGTCTAATTCAACAGGGCTTTCCTGTACATTTATTAATTTATTATTTATTAAATTTCTTAATCGCCCATCTGGCCAGTCACCCGGCCACTCTGGGCAATGTACATCAATACAAACAGTTTTAAAACAATAAAATTTTACATCAAAACATCGTATTTCTGAAAAATACCCCACCCACCCTCAAAGCCTGCCTGAACAATTACTCTTATGTAATTTTGGGGAAAGAAACATGAGAAGAGCAACTCCAGGCCTCATCTAGGAGAACATCACATTTGAGGCTACAGTGGTGAAACCCCTGGGCCCTACAGGTGATGTTTTTACTGCTTTCAGGGAAGTCATTGGAAGCAGGGCCTGACATTCTGTACACGGATGGTTGCAGCTGATGAGGATGATGACTGGTGACCACAGAGCTAAATACTACTTAGAAGAGTTTCACATGACAGGGAATAAACCTGAATCAAACCTATTTTTTTCAGAATGAAGTTAACCTCCTTCCCTCCCCACTCACTGGACTGATGCCCTACTTCAGTGAGTAGGCCCTAAATGGCACGCTGCCAGAGTATATAAAGACATGTCTCCTCCCATATGTACCTGCCTGGACTCTTAGGTCATCTTCAGAGTCCTTCCTCTGGAAGCCCCCACTGAAGGAATTTTAGGTGAGTGGCTACAAGAGTCAGGACTTTCTCAGTTGTGTGCCCTTCCCAAGGAGGCTTGCCTGGTGCCCACACTTTCATCTTTTTGGTGCCAGGTGAAGACATTTCTCTTCTCTGAGGGCTTCTTCACATAGAGCTTTTATGCTCCTGTTCTGATTGCTCACTCACGGAAGTTTGCAGGCCCATTAGATGACGTCGTGAACCTCCAGGGTGTCTCTTGCACTAAATGACCTTTATTCCGTTTTTAAATAGATTGGAGATAGTGAGGTATCAAATTACCCTGCTTGTGTTCTGCTTGAGTTCCCTCCATGAAAAGAAGAAAACGTGCAAGAAGGAGAGAGATCAATGAAACATATGGAAGACTCAGATAAGGGGGATAAGGAGGGAGTAAGGGGAGGGGGGAAAGGAAGCGTGCATAGAGGGAGTCCGTTGTGATCCTGCAGTTAAAACGGAAGCAGAAAGCCCCATTTTAAATGCGGGATTTTAGGCTGGTGTAGAGATGCTCTGAGGCCTTTTAGATAGAACAGCTTCTTTTATGTTTTGCATTATATTTTTTTTCCTGCACTGTTTATTGTTCTTGTTTGTGTTTGTATTGTATTTTTTTTATGCTTTTAGCTAGGGATGTCAGAGAATTCTGCCATGGATCTTGGTGAGGCCGAATGCCAGTGCATTCGGCCGCCCAAAATCCGTGGTGGAACGAAGCCGCCCCCCCCTGCGAAAGGCGTGTGAAACAGGACACCTACCTGCTGCCGTTCACGCTGCTTTGCGAATGGTGGCCGTGGCTGTGGCCGCCATTCGCTTCTTCATTATAGCCGTGATAGGCTATATAAATACTTACATAGCCTATCACGGCTAACGCAGGGATGCCATTTGCGTCCCTGTGGAAGCCGTGATAGGCTGCGTAAGTATTTACGTAGGCTATCATGGCAAAAAAAAGGGAACGCAAATGGTGGTGGCTATGGCGGCCGCCATTTGCGTTCCCTTTTTTTTTTGCTGTGATAGCCTACGTAAATATTTACGTAGCCTATCATGGCAAAATACAGGGATGCAAATGGCGGCGGCTACGGCAGCTGCCATTTGTGTCCCTGTGCAGGCTGCCCAGCGGCCGGATGTCTGGCTGTGGGCGGCCCCGGCTGGTGGCTCTGCGGAATCGCCGCAGAGTGGAGCCGGCCAGAGAGAATTTTGGGGGGAGGGACGGAGCGCCTTCCCCACATTGTGAATGTCACCCTTCGAAAAGGTAAGTGACTTTCATACATCCCTACTTTTAGCTTTGTAATCCACCCAGATAACTTTTATTATTGGGCAGATTAAAAATAAAATGAACCCATAAATAACAACAACTGCCATTTCATATCCAAGCACCTCACCTTCCTTATCTCACCCCTTGCAACAGGGCTGGGGAAACCTTCAAATGTTTTAGACTGCAGCTCCATCAGCCACAGCCAGCTTGGCCAGCAGTCAGGAATGATGGGAATTGTAGCCCTTCAAAATCTGGAGGCCACAGGTTCCCCACCTTACAATAACCTTGCAAGGTAGGCCAGTACTACTGTCCCCATAGTGCAGACAGAGTTGAGGCCCAACTTGAAGCCTTGTTGCCAACATAAGACAAGCAAAGAGGACCCCCCACACACACACGCACACTGCATATGTACTGCACAGAGCCTGGGCACACTGTGAGGTCTGTCAGGTGCTCCCAGAGCAGCGATGGCACAGGTCATGTTGTGCAATGTTGTTTCCTTCTGGAAGGGACACATTGCCTTTCAATGACTTCCTCCTGCATAAGGTGTGAGGCAGATGGCTTAAAAACACACATGGAAGGACATATTGGTATCACTGAAGGGCAGGTGCAGAATCAAACTGGAGTTAGCAGTGGCTGAATGAAGTGCTTATGCGTGTGCGCATGGGCCCGCACTGATGAAGCTCATCTGTTCCTGACCCACAGACCTTGCAAACTAAGTACAAAATGGTACAATTCAGGCACAGCATGTGCTAGGTGAAGAGCGGGCAGGTTTAATTTACCCCAGAATGATGGAGATTTCCTAGAGAATGGCAATATTTCTTAGTTTGGCCGACTAGAGCTGATAAATCATTTCCCTCTAATGATGCAGAAAAGGTGCTTAGCATTTCTGCCGCGGTGGCAGCTCTCAGTGATTAACAAGGCAAAACACGAAAACAACTCATCAGCAAAAAAACTTGTGAGCCTTAAACACGCACACACTGATGTGACAAGTTTGTATAAAGTGCTGTTTTTCTTCTCTCTGCTAAAGGACTTAAGAAGCAAGCTTGCTACATATGCAATGGAGAAGAGTAAAACTCCCATTTACTTTGGCAGGGAGGGAGACAGACTTTAATATCCACCGAAAAAGCAAAGATCATGCTTTCAGTGCCAAATCACTTGCAGTGTAGAAATGTTACAGGGATTCCTTGAACTCCTCCAATTTTGTAATAAGACTTTCTAGCCTTATATCCATCACATTGGGTTGTGCAAGGGATATCTGACTGCGATCTGATTAACACCAGATTACAATATAGTGCTTTTTAAAGAGCTTAACAAATGAAAAACCAGCAACAGAAAAATTCCAAACCAAACTCGGCTCATGGTCACACAGATCCCATCTGATCGGATAATCAGGTCTCTTCCAAGTAAATAACTGCTTGTGGTGCTCATCAGGAATGAGAAATAAACTGACAACCGTTCTTGCTCCAAGCAATCTGCTTCTTAAATCTCTATTTTGCAGCAAGGTGTCAGTGGTACAGGAATGCAGCATTTATTTATTGTTCTCCCTCTGATATACTAGCAGTTACAGTCAGCCCAATCCTGAATGCCACGCATTACCAGTGCAACGATTCCATAAGTGGTTCCGGCATTCCCTAGTGTTTTAAAGATTGTCATTGACGTGATGGGGGGCGGATGTGCTCTCAGTTTAAAATCTGGTTATGTCTGGCCATGCAGGGCTGAATTTGGTGGGTCAAGCACTTGCTCCTTGCACCACCGGTCAGAGGAAAGAACTACAGGCAAATGCAGCTGGGATATTTGGACGACAGCTCATAACCCTTCTGGCCGTGGAAGTCAGGTGACATTGGGGGACTAGCATCACTACGTGTGATTGACTGATAGTGCGACTCTCAGGATCACATTACACTATGGCAGTCTTCCCCAATCCGGTGCCCTCCAGAGGCTGGACTATGACTCCTATAATCCCAGGCAGCATGGCCATTGGCACTATTAGCTGGGGATGGCAGGACTCATAGTTCAGTATATCTGGAAGGCACCAGGTTGGAGTAAGCTGTCTTATGTTAAAGATGTAGTTATAGCTTTTTGTCACAGTTGGGGGGGGAGTTTCCAAAGTTTGTTGGGACCTCCCGTGTTGGGAGGGGACAATTAATCCTTCCCTATTCAGGCCAGATTTTACTGATAATCCCCCCTTAAATCCCCCATGGGCCTTAAAAGGAATTAAATGGGGCCTTCTGCTTGGGTGATGGGGTGGGCTGATGACTGATAAAATCCTGACTGGGAAGGATTAAATCTCCCCTCATCTGCAAGGGGTCCTGATAAAAATCAGCCCCCCTCAATTTAAAAAAGGGAAGGAAGATGTTATTTGGGAAACACCACCGAGGGAAGCAGAGGATCCTCCCTCTGTGTTACCAAATCATCAGCCAGCCTGTCATGAAAGGTATTTGCCCACTATAGAGTTGCAGCATCTGACAGCATCTGAGTTTGAATTATTCATACATTTATGTGCAGGATCAATAGCCATCCTTTGGGCTGGCTAGCAGTGCCAGCTCCAGGTTTTTGTGGGCCCTTGGGCAATGGGGCCCCCTTCCTCAGTGAGCCGACCTTATCACCGCCATTGTCACCAGCTGCCCTTTTCTGCCTCCTCTTACTCATCATTGCTACCACTTGATTGACAGGCAGAGAGCCAGTGAGCAAGCAGGCAGCGGCATCAACCGGTCCTCCTTTTCACCACCTCTTTCTCTGGGCCAGGGGCAGGTGAACAAGTAGGTTGCAATGGTCAAGAAGAGGAGCAACTCTAGGGGGCTCTTGTCAGTGGGCCCCTGCTGGGTTGTGGGCCATTGCAGCAGCCCAACCATGCTTACCCTTATAATCATAAAATAGTAGGGTTGGAAGGGGCCTACAAGGCCATCGAGTCCAACCCCCTGCTCAATGCAGGAATCCTTGACAACAGCCCTGCTGGGTAGCCATACACAGAGGATAGGGAAACTACACTGTATATTTTCTTTAAATGGTGGCAAGGGGATTTTGGCAGGAAGATGGAGATTTACTTGAGCTGCTCACCTTTTTTCTGTAATAATACTGTATATTCCAATCTCCTTTTAAAAAATGTTGCTCTTTAATATGACTTGGATCCAGGTTCTTCACTCGCACAGGAGCATTGCCTGAGTGGAATTCCACTCAGAATGCTCCTGCTGGAAAGAGGAAAGGCAATCTTTACCAATTCCTGTCCCTCTGCAGCCTCCAGCACCACCTCCCCTACTATTCTGGAGCAGGCCTTAGGGAGAAAGGATTGCAGTGGGAGAAGATCAATGAAGGAATGCTCCACTAGATCAGAAACCTTCCATGGATGGAAGGAGCCTTCCATTGAGAAAAGGATGACTGTGGATCCAACGCAATAAAACAAAAAACTTCGAATATCAATCTTTAAGCTCCCTTCTCCTCATTCGTGTCTCCTCATTTTCTTAAGTCAACTTGGGGCTAGCAAAGGAAATAACATTGTATGTGAATTTGGAACTGAAATCTGCATAAATCTGAAAAGCTCAGGCATGAGTGTGCATTCAGTGCTTGTATATACATATAAATGCCATCAGTTTAATGAAGACTGTAATGCACTTAAGGATCAGCCAGTTTGCCATTTATGGACTTATAACACATGGTCATTATTTAAGAACCAAGTGTTACATCAAGGGGTTGGATCCAGGTTTAGATGCATATACTGGGTTGGGGGAAGTGGACTTCCACAACTCCTCCTCCATATGGCACCTACACATGGTCAGGGGATCATGCTGAATAGGGTAGGTTGTAGTGTGGAGGGGAAGGGGGCATCCCTGGAAATTGGATGGAGGCACCTTCCATAAATGGAGCTTTGCCTGATCTTGGAGGATCCCTCTTCTCTCTCCATTCCCCCTGCACACTACAGCCTATCCCATTCAGCAGTGCCCCTGAACTTCTGTGTAGCATTTTGAAGGGGGGCTGGAGGGGCTGCTATGGGGAGGAGGGGGGCAGGAAAGTGTGGTTCTGTCAGCCCAGTTGCGCATGCTTAAATCTTGATCCAGCCTTCTCAGTTAGTGGCTTGTTAGACATACTTGGTGAACAATAGAAACAAAAAACTTTTTTATTGAAACCGCAGCCACGCCAGTGGCTCACAACTGAGAATCCAAAGAGATGGATTCAGATTCAAGATCTGCAGATGAACATTTCGCTGATTATTTCAAACCAGCCTTCCTCACCTCTAAAGTCTCCAAGGATCAAACAAAAGGTTCATCTAATCCAGCATCCAGTTTCCCGTAGTGGTCAATCAGATGCCTTTGGAATGTCAACGAGTGAGAACATAAGAGCTATGCTGAATCAGACCAAAGGCCTGTCTAATCCAGCATTCTATTCATACAGCAGCTAACGAGATGCTTGTAGGAAGCCCAGAAGTAGGACATGAGTCCATTAGCAACTTCCTGCTCATGTTCCCCAGTAATTGGTATAAATAGATGTACTGCCTTTGATACTGGAGGTAATATAGAGCCATCGCGACTAGTAGTCATTGATAAGTATGATGGCAAGAGGTATGGTGGCAACATACTGTCATTCATTAGCAACTCCAGCTTGGTAACATACTGAACCTGAAGGTTCTGTATAACCATCCAAGCGCATATTGATACACCTGTCCTCCATGAAATCCCCCCACCCTCCACCATTTTTTTTTTACCCTTCTTCTGTGGGCATGAGCTTGTCTGGGAATTGAACAAAGGACCCCTCACATCCAAAGCAGGAATCATACCTATAGACCGAGATGCTGCAGTGAAATGTGTGCAACCTAGTCATGTACACCTCTCCTTTCTGCCCATTTCTCTTTCCCTATAGCAGTGGTGTTGAACCTCAAGCCTGTGGGCTACAGCCAGCCCACCTAGGGCCCCAATCCACCCCTCTGGGGTTCCCCAGATGGCCATTCCCCCAGCACCACACTCTTTCCCCCACCTGCCAATTGGTTGGCAGTTTCCTGGCTTTGGTGCAGTTTTTCCATTCTAGGTTGAAGGCCCAAACCTACAGCCATCTGTATACTGCTAAGCCATGGTCTCTTCTGAACTTGATGGGCTTGGACATGAATTCAGAAGGAATGAAGCCACCTTTTTTGCAGGATGGCACTTTCAAGTATATTTTGTAACATTTGTGCAGGAGCAGGCTTCGTCTTCTGATAATGATCAGTATCCACCTGACAAAACACATCACATTGTCTTATATGTAACACAGGCCTTTGACTTTTGTTTAACTTTCCTTTTAAAAAAATGATATCAACTAACAGAAGTGAGAACACCCTCTGGACTGATAAGATGCAACAGGGCCAACCAGGATTTATTATTCTTTCCCCCCTTGAACAAGGTGTAATACAATCAGCATTTATAATTTACAATTTCAACAAATGTTTCATGGGGGAAATAAAGATGACCACTTCTCTTGGCTCTTTAGTACAACTCAAACTGCAATAGTAAGGCAGAAATCGTTCTGCCCAGAGATATGACAGTAATCTCATTATCGCATGAAACCTGTGGAAAATGTTGATTACCAACAGTACAATTTCAGTTTACATTTCTTCCAGTCCTTAGCTTTGCATTGGATAGATTGTATCTTATTTTTTCAATGGGGTAGTTCTTTACATAGTTCAGTTTATTTTATTTTTGCATACATGTTAGCACCTTCTTGACATTTTGCCCATAGGTGCATTATATCCTTTCATATGTACATAACAGTTTTCAAGTGAAATACAGGTGCTATCTTTACAGAAGAGCTATATATTGATGATCATGAAAGCAATTTTACATTGATATAGCACCTTCCATTCCAAAAGATATGAAAGAACTTTACAAAGGAGTTAAAACTTACAAACAACTTTCTCCACCAATTGAAATTCAAGCCGTGGGCCAGCTTTTTTTAAACAACTATATTACAATGCATAGCCATATTACACAATGGTTGAGGCCAAGAAGGACATGTGCTTCTACTACAGTTATGTCCAGAAAGCAGATTCTTATCAGCTACCCAAGTGAAGAGTGTGAAGAGGCCTCTAGAAGAACTCTTTATGTTCTGAGAAGAACTCAGATGATCAGAACTTCAGTTTTACACATCATCTGGAATGTGGCACTTCCGAGAACACCAATGGCACCTTTAAACCCATTGCATTTGAGGTTGTGTCTGTGATGACAACGCCACCTATTAGGTCGGTCAAAAGCAGTACTTCCTGTGACACCTACAGAAATGGACAATGCAAAATGAAATGAAACAAAAGTGTCAGAAACAGTTTATAAAAATGGCACATTTATTGCTACAGAACGGTCATGTACATGACGGCATCGAATAACTACAGATGGAAAACAGGTAATGGCCTACAGAAAGCTGTGTTTTTCTTCTTGAAGGAACTCCAGCACACAACCTGTTTGGACACTTCTACAAATCAGAAATACACCAAAAACATGAAAAAAATTGAGGCACTCAGCCACACATTGAAAACAAAGTGTAACTGTTTTATCTTTTTGTTTCTTTTTGTCCCTTTTATAATTTTTCCCTTTTTTTCATTTTTTCTTTTCTTTTTCTTTTTAACTGTTGCAGCTATGTGTACAGTCGCAAAAAATTTCCCCACTGCGACCTACAACTAAAAAAAGAAAAAAAGAAAAAAGAAGTAGCTACCATACAATTCCATCTCGGTAACACATGGTAAAATAACATCTTTTAAATAGTAAAATAAAGTAACAAACTTTTACTCAGAATGATTCCAAAAATCTACAAAGAAGAAATATTCAGAATCCGACAATTTTTTTCCCCTTGCAATATTCATGGTATAAAAGGATTGCTCCTGTGAAAAATAAGCCAAATATATTTTTTTATTTTTAAATTTAGGGTTTTCTTTTATCCTACTAGGGTGTACTACAGTCTATTTTATAGCAAAAAGGTCACTAGACAAACGAAGCTTTGTAACAAAAAGCCAGGCACTGATACATGGTAAATCTCTGCTTTTTTTTTTTTTCTCTTATCTTCACTTAGTTGCATCACAAGTAACAAGAATGAAAAAGGCCACAGTTCATATATTTTCACCATTACATAAGTCTATAATACTTGAAATGAGTATGGTCAAACCAGCACTGCACAAAGGTGAATCAACTTCAAGTCCCATGAGAAAGAATATGTCATTTAAAAAAAGAAAAAGAAAACAAAACAAGAAGCCGAAAAGGTCTTGGTGCCCCATTGTGTTGGAATTCATCATATTCCTTCTTTAGGATATCTTTTTTTTCTCCTCCTCAAGTCAGTCAGTGGACTAAGTTTAATTTATTTGTGCTTTTACTCCCCTGATGAATTCTTTTCGTTCCTGGCAATGTATGAATTGTTCACTTTTCGGCACGGATTGCATCGTGCCTATCAGATAGGAAGATGAGAGTTGCAAATTCCACCCCACCCGCTCCCACCCGCTGCCCACCCTCCAAATGAAATTAAACAAAACAAATCGGAAGACTGCATCGGTACAAGTTGCATCACTGGTTGAACTGACAGTTGTATAAACATTAGTGTTCCTTGCAGTTACACATAAGACAAATGTTAAAAAAAAAAGTTCTAGATGAACAGATTTCCCTAATCAGCATATTCATAAATTACTTGAATGTGGAGGTGGATCACTCACTAAACATTTGATAGGTTCCCACAGAATAGTTTCTGAGTACTGTTTGTTACCGTACAATGCATGGTCCTCCTTGGTCACTAAAGACAAGCCACCACCAGATCAACTAACAGTGCCCCGTGGATACCTGTTTGAAAATGACAGCAGCAGCAAAAGCTAAGGAGATGTCGAAGTCTTATTTCTTATGAACACACTCTACATTAATGCATGAATGCAGAACCCCTGCCCCCCCCCCCAACCCAGTGTGGCTGGTTAATGTTCAAGTTTAAATTCCATTATGGAACACAAAACCATCTAAAAAACCATACAGACAAGATTGCCTTTTTATACATAACTGACCTTCTCCTGGTTCTATGTATGATCACAATCACTGTTTAGAAGCATGCTCTGCCCATAAGCACACACTGAAAGTATGGAAATTTTTTTAAAAATCCATCTTTTTATCACTGATTGTGAGTGATCTTAACTGTGTATATTTAAAGGCTGACATACTTACATCAAGCTGGGCAATTAATAAAATGAAAACATGGTTACTTTGAATTGCATTTGCTACCTGACTTCTATCTTATTGTTTAAGGCTCCTAATTATTAAATTAAGAAAGAATGATTTTAGATTCATTTTTTTTCTGATACTCATATCAGAACATTACCTTTTGAAAATCCATGTGGGCAACATTCAACAGTCTTACAGTGAATTGGGTGGTTGAAATCTTGATGCTTGACATAAGTAAATGAAAAAAAAATTGCAGTGATGACAGTGGTGATGGAATTTGATGGCCATTTGGCTTGTTTCAACTTTTAGCATAATCTCATCTCCTGAAGAAACAAATCCCCTCCTCAAACTATTTGTATTTTTAGAATGTTGAATCCTAACCAATTATTAATAAGCTTGACAATCAAAAGAGAATCCTTTAGCTTGTTCAGAATACCAGTAATTAAACGAATAAGGATGACCACACCCATTATCATCTAAAGAAAGTCTATTAAAAGTACGGCATTTGTAATGAAATACTCATTTGTTGTTCTGGCTTAAACTAACATGGATGATGCTCTATTATGCATTTAATTATAATGTTTTTAATCCACCTCCACATTTGAGAAACTTATTAACAAATAAAAGCATTTTAACTTTTACTGCTAGTGAACATATTTACAATTTTCAACACGCACACATAGGTAATCAAAATGTTTATGGGATATGTAGAGGGTGGTTCACATGGTAAACTATCATATTTGTTCTTTATGTTTTTCAGAAACATAAAAATCAGATTCTCATATCGTTTAAATGAGATTTTGTTTCAACCACACAGTTAAAAAACAAAACAAAAAACTGATACAACGTATTAAAACACATAATAACAAGAGTCTACATGTAAAAATATAACTTTTACATACACAATTTCAAAATAATGATACGTTTGCCATTTTGTTGCATAAAATTTACAAATGTATTTTTTCATTACTATGTAACTGGCAAAACAGGAGAACAGATGGAACGTCTAGACCATTTTCAATGGACTTATGGCATTTACTCAGTGCTGATAGGTGGAAAATCTACTTGAACAGGGAGAGTTCATTTAAAAAATACATGCCAAGTTTGTGTGGCTATTAAAAAAAACCCAGAAGCTGGAACTGGAGACAAAAGGATGTTGACAAAGACTTAATTAGGAGCAGTATTTGTTAATTGTTCTACATACCAAAGTCAATCTTTAGAAGATTTGCTATGGATACTAGTTCGGTTGCACCCAAATCTAGTTATTGGATGAGTTGCTGTGCCATAGGTTTGATCTATGCTTACTATTATATATATATATGTTAAGTAAAAACTTGATCCATACTGGCCAGAGAAATACTGTTCTACTCCCCACTCCTCAAGAAAGTGCAACTTAATGCTTTAGAACGGGTAAGGCTTGTTCTAACGCTGCATGACAACTGGATATTGGCATTTTTTCCCCATGAATGAAGGAGGAGGCAGCATATGGTCTATCTTTCAGTAATCCCTTTTAAAAAATGCTTAAAAAAATCAAAATCTGTCATACAACTAGCAATTTTCCCATTTGAAATCCCCCTCCCCTCCGCCCAAATCTGACCATGTATTGTGAAACGCCTCACTCCATACTATATTTAGGCTACACACATTAAAGTTAACACTTCTACTGGTTTGTCAAATCACAACCACCTTTGATTATGTTATGTTTTCGATGATATAAACATTGGAAGGCACAGTGGTAACATTGTAGCATTCTAACCTTGTACCTCTGAAAATCCCAGAAATAGGGTCTAAATGAGAGCAACATTTATGATTTGGACCCACAAAAATGACTGTTTTGGGCCAAGTCTCAGTTGCTTGCAGTTTATCTGCACATGACGTGACTTGTCAAGTCCTGTATTCTCCCTCAAAGACTGAAGAAACAACTCTCTACTTATTTATGAATGATAAGCAACATCAGGGTCAACGTTTCATCCTGAACTGCCTCTCCAGCAACAGAGTTGGCACTACAGGTTACAATAAAGAAGCAAAGGAGAAGTGGGAGAGAAATAAGACCAAAAAAAATCCTTATTTACAGTAAAATCTTTTTTTTAAAAAAGTTAATCAGTACTTTTTTTTTTTTACAGGAGCAAAAAGTCTGAAACAAATGAACAAAAGCTTACCATATTCACTAATTTTAATATATATATATATTTATTTATATATATATTTATATATATTTATATATGTGTGTGTGTGTGTGTCATAGGTCTATAAGATCCATCTGTTCCTCCTACCCTAAGGAATGGCTAATGTCATCACTTCAGTTTTCATTAGGACGTTTGCTGGTTTTGTAAGTATGTGGGTAGCAATGCTTCCCTTTTTAATATCCAGTAAGTATAAACACTAGCTGACTAGTACACCAACGAAAACGTTCATTTTTTTCTTCAGAAGTACACTTTTCATTATTGCAAGTTTACAATTTTTTAAATTAAATATTTTTTTCAGACTTACAAATTAATTATATTTTTTTTCCAAAAGAAGTTTAGGCACAAATGCATTGTCCCACAGTGTGGAGAAGATTGCCATCCAGTCTCTTGGCTGTGCATTTACAGCTCCTAACATACTGCTTGAAACATTCTGAATGATATGTTGAAGAGAGGTGTCTCTCAAGTTGCACTTTTCTTTTTCTTTCGAAATTGGGAATGCTGAAATCTCTTGCGTCTGTGATTCGTAACTACTCAGACTTGTCTTATTATATTACAAAAAGGGGGTTAAGTGTTTATGTGGTTTTAAGATAATACAGCTGTTAAGGAAGTGGTCTCTGGTTTACATGAAGAAAATGTGGCAACTTGGACCTGCAGAAGAAGTGAAAACATTTAGGTTAGCCAAGGGGAGCAAACATTGTTATTATCCTTAATTTTTCATACAATGTGTTTACTGTATAAAACACCTTACAAGCTATTTCTCAATAATCCTTACCATATCACTGGGAGGTAGACGGTTATTATGATTTATTCACCTACCCATACATTACAATCAACAACGGAAGCTATCCTGTGTGTGCTTCTTTTGAGGGAAGTTCGGAGGATGGCAACAAGGGAGAGGGCCTTCTTGGTGATGGCTTCCTGACTGTGGAAAGCTCTCCCCAGTGCAGTCCAACTGGCACCAACTTTATCATCTTTTCAGGACCAGGTTAGGACCTTCCTCTACTCCCACGCATTTGACGGCATATGGTGGGGTGTTTTAGTTTTGTTTTTTTTATCAGGTCCTGGTGGTTTTATTGTTTTGAGCTTGTTTTGAATGGTTTAAAATTCTTTAACGTTAAAAGGTTTTATCATGGTGTGAACCACCCAGAGAACTTTGGCTACTGGGCAGTATAGAAATGTAATAAATGAAAATGAATGAATTGTACGGATATGGAAGCAATGTACTCACATGCTGAAGATGACCTGGGGACTCTTAAATGCAAAAGTAACTCGTTTCCACCTCAACCACACTAACTCTCAGGATGAAATTAGATGTGATGCGGAATTGACCCAACCCAGGTCATGCTGAATCCTTACAATGCAGCAGAAAAATTTAAAGTGCAGCATAGGGGCAGGACGGAGCAAAGCTGCACCCTTTCCCTGGCTGTGCTTTCCTCACCCCTGCCCGCTCCACCACACACAACTTTTTAAAGCTCTTATTCTCCCAGAGGGGTTATCCCTGTCCCTGGAGCTCCTAGGTGGAAGAAAAATCGCTAAATAAAAAGAGGTTTCAGGAGGAAACGGGTAAGAGTTTGTCTCCTTTCTCCCACCCAACAATACTGCACTTTACATCTCCTCCAACCTATTTTGTATGGATTTGCTGGCAGCTTGATCCTGACACATTAATCTGCTACCGTCATGTCCGGTTCAGTCCTCATATCCACGCATCTTCATTATAATATACTTTGATCTGTTGGACAACTCAAAACTGAGTATGCAGAACAAGAGTAAATTAAAACATGTAGGTGTTCTTACCACCGTGTACCAGAATGCACATTGGGAAATGCCTGCATGAGCACGTGGGTGGGTTTTTGCATATCAGTGAGAAGACCTTTCCTAGCATGTTTCCATGTTCATAGATATTTTGAGGCAGGGCTACTTTCATGCAAGTGATCCTACATATGCATTATGTTCCGTCATATGGAAAATGTACTTCAGTATTAGAGGCAGTATGCCTCTGTATACCAGTTGTCAGGGAACATGAGCAGGAGGGTGCTATTACATTCATGTCCTGCTTGTGGGCTTCCTGCACGAAGCTGGTTGGCCACTGGGTGAACAGAATGCTGACCTAGACGGGCCTTTGGTCTGATCCAGCATGGCTCTTGGTTCTACATTTTGTCATAACTGTGGGGAACCAAAAGTTCCACCTTCACTGTTACTACCCCTGATCTCTTGGGAGAAGGTTGAGCTACAAATCAGTAAATAAAGGCATTTCCTAAGAAGGTTATTTATGTGATTTATTTATTTATTTTAAATGTATGCCATTTTGGGGCCCTGTCAGGGGTGTTTCTGAGTGCAGGGAGTGGGATAGCAGTTCAGATTCTGAAGGAGAACCACCAGACATTAGGGAGGTGTTTTCCCAGGCTAGTCCAGACATGACTAGGCCAGCCTCTCAGGTTACAAACATCCCGCTGGCTGAGGATGTGGGTCCCTCTTCGCCCTCCCCCCGCCCCGTGATAGGCAGCAACAGGAGGAGGCAGGGTTTGGGGAGTCTGACCTAATATAGACGCGAGATGCAGGCGCAGAGCAAAGAGAGAGAAGGCAGGGGCAGAACTTAGATGGTCTACCCAACTGGCCTTGTGTGAAAAGCTGCGCTTAGAGGTCTCACGAAAAAGAGGGACCTCCCCCTCTTAAGTTAGGCTAGTGAGACCACCTCCCTCTTCAAACGGCAGGCAACTCTCATAACTACCTTTTGAATCCCCTGAAGGCATTCCTTTGTGGACTGAGAGTCACTGAGAATTTGCATCTGTATGACCCTGTGAAGTAATGGATTAAAAGCTGTAGACTGAAGCCTCTCATCTACAAAACCAAGTTAGAGTGCAACCCAAAGAGATATGGTCCTGGTATGCGCAAGCCTCTGAACCTGGAAGCTTAGGAGTACCCTATGCAGAGCAGGAGGTGCATTGTGCCTCCTACTCTGCATTTAAGCTAGATGGGTGATTCCGCCCATCCAGCGGAAGCTTTGGTGGTGGGGGGGGAAGAGGCTGGGCTGGCCATTAGTTTTCTTGTACAGCTACTGCCCTGGTCTCCTCCCCTCCCTGCCCCCGGAAACACCCCCCTTTCCCCATCTCCATTTTCCAAGCGTGGAGAGGTAGCCGGCACGGTTCTCTCCGCACCAGGTTCAAGGGGGCGGGGGCGGGGTTTCCTGGCTCTGAGGTCGGAGCACTGTCTCTGACCCTGTAGTCAGGAAACCAATCAATCCTATGTCTGACGAATGCTGTTTAGGGGCTTGCTCCCTTAAACAATAACAGAATTAAAATAGAGAATTAAAACCAAGAAGAGCAGAGTCAAAACCTTTGATCTCAAATTAAAAACCACTAAAAGCTAGGCAGAATAAATGTTTTTGCTGCTTGCCTATATGTCATCATGGATAGGGGTAGTCTAAGCTTCTTTGGAAGGGAATTCCATATCCAGGGTGCTGTCACAGAAAAGGCCATATCTCACATTCCTACTAAGCACAACCCTTAATGGTGGTGGGACTAGAGATGGCAGAGAATTCCTCCACAGACCCCAGTGAGGCTGGATTCAAAAGAATCCGGCCTCCGGAGTCCGTGGAGGAACACAGTACTTACCTTTGCCTCCCATCGAAGTCCTCACTGGCCAGAACCTACTGCCACCTTTTCCGGAGCGCCAGCGATTGCCATATCGCTGGCTGATGCTGACTCCACTCCGGATGCAAATGGTGTCCAGTACGCCATTTGCGGCCGTAAGGGTCTTAGATTAAGCTAAATGCAGCTGTAAATGGCTGCATTTAGCTTAAACTAAGGGCTTTATGGCCGCAAATGGCATCTGCTACACCATTTGCGTCTGTGAGTTTTCACGCGATAGGCTAGCCTATCGCATGAAAACCTGCACATGCCATTTGCGTCTGTACAGCCCTTAGTTTAAGCTAAATGCAGCCATTTACAGCTGCATTTAGCTTAATCTAAGACCTTTACGGCCGCAAATGGAGTACTGGACGCCATTTGCATCCGGAGTGGAGTCAGCATCAGCCAGCGATACGGCAATGGCGGCCGTATCGCTGGTGCTCCGGAGCAGGCTGGCGGCTCCCCAGAATCACCACAGAGCGGAACCGGCCAGCTAGGACTCTGTGGGAGGGACGGATTGCCTCCCCCCCCCCCCCCGGAATGGCAGGTAACTGTTCCGTGCATCCCTAGGAGTGATATACAACAAGGCATCAGAAAATGATTGCAACCTACACGCAGGTTCATAGGGGAGGAAGTCTTTCAGAAATCTTACTTTTTTATTTTATTTACAATATTTATATACCTCTCCACATCAGAAGATTTTGGAGCGGTGAACAAGAAAGGTAAAAGAATAAAACACCAGGTTAAAACAGTTAAAACATTTTTTAAAAGACAAATATCTTGTCTGCAAGCTCTTTTTCTCTTGGAGAAGCTAATGTTTTTTGTGTTAAAGTTGTTAGGTAGAATGCAGTAAATTAACTCGCCTTTTTTTTTTTTTTACATCTGTCCCATATGATTAGATGTGTCTCCCATTCCAGGGTGGGGTCCTGCCAAAGAAAGTGGAGGAGGGTCTGAAGATACTTTCTCTTCTTCCCTTCTTTTCAGACATGCTGCTTTAGGATTCAGATTCCTTTCTGTGGGATCAAATGAAAGGTGAGTTTAAACATGTTAGTACTGAAAGCACGTTGATGAACTTACGTCATACTCCCAGGATGATTGATGCTGTTCCCATCTTCCACTTGCTATCTTCATTCACTCAGGATTAACCAGAGTAATAGCATTTCTATACCTCTGAATTTCGTATCTGTGGCTATTTTATGTTTAAAGTGTGTCTTTCTCTGTTCTGTCCTAAGTCCTTGTTCATCAAAACTGATGAACATTCAAGGTAAAGATTCACTAGCATCTTCAAAACTACGGTTATCCAACTCAGACACATTAGGAGATGGCTGGCCTACAAACCAGTAAATTAATGAATTAAAAATCTTGCTAAGAAGCTACTACTTCAATTAATGTTATTCATTACAGGGCTCACTGTACTTTATTAAAACAAAGACACAATAATCTACCTAGAAACCAAACTAGCCATTTGAGGTTGATAGATATCAACGGTCACAATCCAGGGAAGCCACTGAATGCATGAAAATAGATAAACAGTAGACTTGCTGTGAATTCTGCTAAGAGCAGCACTGACTCAAAATCTGGGACTCAGTCATCAGGATCTACGAATTTCCGGCAAACCCAACCTCCCAGCAGAGGCATGTGGTCGGAGGTCATTTGTAAGGTGAGATGATTAACATGAAGCACCTTGCTACATGGGGCAGCCACAATGTGGACGAAGGTTCAAGAAGCTTTCACATGGCAGCCATATTATAAGACGATGCACTAAATTAGTTTGAACATAACCGCTTCGGCAAATTTAAGTGCTTTGGTGTCACAGGTGGACCGCAGTCATAACAGGCTTTCACACAGCATCCTTGTGAACTGGATCTATCACATCAAATGTTGCATGATCACTGAAGTGGTTGTACAAGAGAAATGGCTTCTATTGTAAGTGAGATATGGCTTTGCATCTCTACCTCAAATAAATGATCTGAAGTCTGTGTATTTCATCAAAGTACTCAGATGAAATTGAAATCGGCAGAACACTCAGGACATACAGTATATCAGCTGTGGGAAGATGTTGACAGATGAGTGCCCTATATGTTAAAAGGGTGAGGGGATCAAATGGGTTAGGGAGGGGGAAAGGGGCCTTGTATGCAGTATTAAAAGGAAGAG
The DNA here is from genome assembly GCF_057233095.1 of Heloderma suspectum. Lineage (NCBI taxonomy): Eukaryota > Metazoa > Chordata > Lepidosauria > Squamata > Helodermatidae > Heloderma > Heloderma suspectum. The sequence continues at coordinate 20,948,603 of NC_139459.1, forward strand.
AAAAAAAGATGTTTAATAAAGCGTCAATTAAAAATGGTGTTAATTGACTCAGATTGTATTTTTGGCCAGGGGACAACAATTATTTATGTAGTCATTACCCAAGGCTTAAAGAACTTTCTAACTTCATGATCAGAGAGGTTAGTTAAAACAAGAACTTGGGAAACCCAAAAAGCTGGAAGTATACCTTGGTAAACACAACACTGCATGAGGTAATGGCATCTAACTGACCTCTGACTTGCTGCTCTAAGCTGAGGATAACCGCTACAGCTTGATGCAAGATCAAAAGTTTGGTTTGGGGCTTGTCACTCTTCAGGTGGAGCTGCACCATCCGGCCCAGTTCCTTGAAAGCCTCGTTGATGTCACGGACCCGGAGGCGCTCCCGGGCATTGTTGGCCATTCTCCTTTCTTTCTCACGCTCTGCTTTTTGCTCCGGTGTAAGATCTTCATCATCATTATTGCTGAGAGGCAAACAGAACACAGTATTTTCTAATGGTGTACAAACTTTGGTTGTGTTTTATAACAGCTCACCTTTTGCTGCTCCACAGAATGAGCTTTGCTAGAAGGCATTCAGGAATATAGAAATGTCTGGTGTATTGTTTACACAGGATCATGCCATAGCTTTTTAAATTGCAGTTTCACATATCATGCTAATGCAGAAGCCCAAGTAACGTAATAGGTCAACAATATAGTTCACATTCTGTTTAAATCTTAGAGACCACAGACACCAAGACACATATTCCATGGGAAAATTCACTTGCACAAACCCCAATGAAATGCAATGCAATGGGGCTTGCACATGACAACTTCCCATGCTCACAAAGGGCAATAGTATCAGAATAAGAACACATGAACAAGTGAAAGATCTACAACGGTATTGTGGCATCTCCTACACTCATAAATTCTATGAGAATTATGCTGTTAAGCCAAAATTAAGTACAATCATGTGTCCCATTATTATTTTTATTGGGCCCCCAGTGCATAATATATTTTAGGCTGTTATTTTAAGGCATATTTTTTAGTTGGTTTACCATGGATCACTGCTGAAAAGTTAATTTAGCCTGCAGGTGACCTGTATTGCCTACAATGAAAGTACCCAAGAATCTGTCTTGGTAACTCTTGAAGGAATGTTTGCATTATTTAAAATGTGCCACTTTGAAGAGTTTGGATGCTCTTGCTAAAATCCAAGGAAAGAAAAGTTGCAGAGATTGAAAACATGAGTTAACTCCTAACATGGCTATCAAGGCTGAATTATGGAACTTCATTCTGTAATCTGTATTCAGGGATATAAACTGTAGTACTAGTAGATGATGATGACTATATTCTAGCTGAACTGTTCTGTCCCCCTTCCTCTGGCATTCTGCTGGCAATCAGAAATGGCAACCATGTAGCACGGGAAACTATTTTATTTCTGGACTGAATGTTCTGTTCCCCGGGTGCAAAAATCTGTAGCATGAGTTTGTGGAATTATGCTGCTTTACTAAGGTAGAAAACTGCAACTGTATATTTGTCTGTGATAATTATTAGAACTTTAAAAAATGATTTTAAGAAGGATCATCTATGAGAATAGCAAGATAAGCCATATTAAAAAAAACCAGGGGGAGCGCTTTTGTCCAATGTTTTTGTTTTACCCCTTCCCCTGGAAGGGGTAAATTGTCCTGTCGGTAATTTGTCACAGTGGGCCGGGTGAAGAGCCCTGGCAGGCCAGGGACAGATGAGGGACCCCAGGTTGCCTATCACAATGATTCTAGAAGATTTGGCACTTGCCCTTGTTATATGTGCTTCTTTTGTTCCAGAATCTTGAGCAAAGCAGTCTGTAGCTGCTTGCAGATGCTTCTTACAGCTCTAGTTGTATGTGAGCGATATATTCCTTGTGCATAAGCACAGCCTGCCAGAGCCAAAGGGCTTTTCTTAGAGGCTGTCTTTTTGGTCTGATGTTGTCTTAAGGGCTTGGAAAGCTGAATGCAGTTGTTAAGTACCCAGGCTGCAGGGAATCTGTTACGGTATTTCATATCTGTATCATTGGTTCTGATTGCCAGGCAATTCCTTCAGCTGTCACCCCACTGAAGGAATGTAAGGGGGAGACGAGTTGAACTGTGGAACAAGCACAGTGTTTCCTGGCTAGTTATGGGTGTGTATTTAACCTGTATCTTCCTTGCTTCTTTCTGAGATTCCATTTCATACATCCTGTCCAACACCAATGATTGAGGATTTCTCTACGTTGGCCTCATTCTTTCTTATCTACCAACAGATTTCCTATTAGATTTAACTCTGGTTTATCCTGAGTGTAAGGTAGTTTCCAGATTAAAATTATTTCTGACTATTAACTACATAATCTTCCATATTTGTAGGGTCAAAGTGCAAGGACAGACCAGCTTGTTCAGTGCTCAACCACCCTTCTATTATTCAGGCGATAAAATATGAATAGAATATAAGGTGGGGTTACCAATGATTCTTGAAGATAAAATCCAAGGACACATTTTCACTAATGCTTTGCAATATTTCTTATGCAGAACATGAAGAACAGATTGGGGGCCACTGGCAATCCAAGTAAAATCATGCATTCTATGACCATGGATGCCTGGGAGCTAAAAAATGCTGGTCTACATAAGGATAGCAAGCCATTCTTGGGATCAAGATGTAATGAAATCACTCAGCTCCTTCCAAAAGCTCAACAAAGGGCCTCAGATGGTACAACACAGGCATAGCTCTGTTTAACCCGATGACGCTACACTGATTTATCCATTCACAGTTATGTACATAAAAAGGCAGGAGGAAAAACATGTATTCCACTGGGCATAAACTGTTATACAAATGGCATCTGTTTTAAGACACATTCATTTTCATATGTAAATTTCAAGCAAATTATCTCTGAATCTCAATACTTACAATAGTAGTGTGTGTACATGTGTGCGTGTGCGTGTATATACACATACACATACACAAACACACACACACAATATTTATAGATAGACAAATCGATGTGTGTGTGTGTATCAATTTAAAATTTGCTTGTTTTGTCCAATTTCAGCCCTTCTAGAGTACACGCATCCGAACAGATACTCTTAGTACTACCAGAAAGGGACATCAGCTTCCTATTAGCTTTTGTCTGGCAGGAAAAAACTACAAAGTTTCTTCCTGTTCTGTTCACTTCATCAAAGTCCAATAAAGGAATTAAATGAAGCGACACTATTATATACTGTTACCTAGATCTTGACCTAGTAATTGATTTGATATCCTTCTTGTCATCGTCTAACTTCTTGTCCTCAGAAGATTTTGTGTCCTGGAGGTTTTCGTCTCCTTCGTCATCAGACTTGATTTCGGAGCTCCCTGAAGATACGCTTTGTCCTTGAAGTCCAGTTGGCATGCCTATGGGGGAAAAAATGTTATTCACACACACACACACACACACACACCTCCCAGCAATAGCACTTAATCAACAGTGTTAAGAAATTTGTATGTGTGTTCCAAATATTGCAGAACTGTCTTTCCTTTCATTAATAGTAGTAGGACTCCTTTGCAAAATGAAGTTTAAAGAAAACAGTTGTTAAAGCCTTTTTTTCTAGCTCTCGTGTTGTGGCTCTGGTCTATTTAGGGTTGCTTTGGAAGGAATAATACTTTCATTCCTCCCAAATCACCAGATTAACTGCTGCAGGAACTAAAAATGTAACAAGCATACACAAGCATTCTGTAATCTATAGTCAGAGATATAAATTGTAGAACTAGTGGATTATTTATTTATTTATTTATTTATTTCATTTTTATACCGCCCAATAGCTGAAGCTCTCTGGGCAGTTCACAAAAATTAAAACCAAACGGCACACAATAAAACAATTTATAATATATTTATTATTAATTATTATCCCTGAACTGTTCTATCCTCCTTCCTCCATCATTCTGTGCATAAAACTATGCTGCAATCAAGGGCAGGCAAAGTAGCCCAGCAGGCAGCAGAAAGCTCCTTCCTTGAAAAAAAAAATCTAGGTTCACCTCTGTAAAGTTCCCCACACTCCAGCTGGAGCTTCCTTTGTGTCTGCTGTAATGGAATGATACTATGGGCTTAGCTATGGGGTGGTGTAGCTGCCGCTTGCAGTCCTTGTCCTTGGGTTAGTCAGCTCACTGCTGGTTGGCCTGGGGGCAGGGAATGACCAGAGCGAACTGTAGGTGAGGCTGTTTGGTCTTCTCCAGGAGAACAGTCACACTCAATTAACGGGAAAACAATTAAGTACAGATCAATGGTCTCACTTCCTAGCGTGTCTGCTACAAAAGAAATCTATACTAAGCTTACTAAGGTCCCACCCAGCTCTAACATCTGATGCAGATAAATATGTGTTTGGGCTTTTGCTGAAATAGATTATCTTTAAAACAGTATTTGTTTATTTATGTTCACCACACCTTTGCCATTGGGCTCTGGGACTGTTATATAAACATTTGCTATTTTGCATAAAAAGGAAGAAAGAGACTACAGTGGAAGCTGGAGACAAAGTATAGTTTTGCCCAAAGAGCTGATGGCATGAGGGGAACATTGTAACTCATGGTGTAGATTCTCATTTTGTTTGTTGTTGTTTGGGCTCAACTTCATTGTCAAGACAAATTTTGTGGGGTTTTGTTGTGCTCTGAAAATGTGTAACCACAGCGGGGCAAAAGAAATGTGTTTGTACACCATAGCTAATTTTATAGTGCAATCCTATGCATGTCTACTCAGACCTAAGTCCTACTGAGTGCAATTGGACTTACTGCCCTGTAAGTGTGTACAGGCTTGCAACCTTAATAATTCTTATTAAGAAGCTCCTTTAGGTCACGTCAGGTCATTGGTCCATCAAGCTCAGTATTGTCTATGCTGAGTGATGGTGGCTCTCCAGGGTTTCAGACAGGCATCTGTCCTGTTCTTATCTGGAGATGAACCTGGGACCTGTGCTATGATTGGGCCTTCTCCTTTATTGTCAGGCCCCAACATGACCTACATCCTGTTTTCAGCTGGGCTCCAATCAAATTCTGAAATAATGTTGCATGTATATTTATTAATGTCACAGGAGTTTTTCAAAGCACAAAACATACTTCGAGCATGATGACCATTATTTGGAAGGTAGTGGTAATTGGTGAACCACAAGTATAATATGTAATACTTCAGGTCTCCCTGTATCATGGAACTCCCAACTGGCTGCAGTCATTCAGACATCCTCACTGGGCTATTCATCCAAGTTTAGATCTGGACTGCAACCTGTAGTCACAATCACTGTTTCTTCTAGTATTATGTTGCCATCAGTGAACTTGCATTTCTGAACTTATGGCTCATTCTGATCAACAGCTGTGCCGGCAAATGAAAATGCATTGTTCTCCCAGCAGCAATGGCAGTGCAACGTCCACAAGTTTTGTTGATATGATAGGGACCCTATGGCAGGATTGTGAAGAGATTTGCTAACACAACTGTGTAGGATTAAAAGATAGGACAGAGATAATGCTATGGCACTACCTCTGTATGGATCTGGAGGCTGGTTTAAGTCAGGAGATGTTGCAGACTGCACTGGCAGCTGCGGAACCGGGACCTGGTTTGGCACGAGCGAATGGCTGCCACGAAGGCCAACTGCATCTTCACGATGAGCCCCAACCTGAAATAGGAGAGTGAAGGAAAGGCAGTCATATGAGCATTTTAGGTGAAATAGCGAGAGAAACAGCAACTCCCAGAGATGATATGGGGAGATAGATGCTGCAAAGAAATATGGACATTTAAAAATAATGGCGAGGTTCCTTGTAGCTTTTCACTAGAGGGCGCCGAGGTACTGCTATAGGTACACTATATATATATATATATATATATATATATATATGCAAAAACACTTAACACTCAGTAAGATGCTGTGCAGCATATTTAGTGACAAATATGGCAGAGGAGCTCAGGTAGGTAAAACGTCAAATTGTCTCTCCCAGGGTGCTGTAGTAGAGAGCACTGATTCGTGCCCATCTGTCTTCTATCATGTCCGCCAACAAATCTGACAATTATCTTAATGCCCATATGCTTAATTGTGGGCTTCTCAATTCCCTCATTGCTATCAGAAATCCTGCAGGAATTTCAATTTGGCATCCGACTTTCATTTTAGGGGATAAGATTCTTGGGCCTGCCAGTCCCCCCCCCCCCTTCCCTAATGCCAGCTAAGCCTCTGACAGTGGAAGCTACTGAAGTATCTGACATCCACCCCCAGCCCCCAAATTTGGAGCAAACATAATACAAAAATCACCTGGCTTTCCAAAAACTAGAAGCCTAGACCCATTCTAAATTAATCTTCACTGTTATGTCATTAACCATAGAATTCCAGCTCCAAAGGGGCACTGTTCTTGCCAACACCATGACTCTGGATAATATATCAATAAAGGTTTTATTAACCACACCAGTAATGCCATCATTGTAGGCATGATGATGTCAGCATAATGGTGTTGCTGGCATAATTGAGGGGGACAACTGAACGGAGATGCCTACTTATTTTGTATGTAACACTGTTCGGTGCACCTGCAAGTTAAGTCTGTTACAGAATTATGAAAAAAAAGATACACAAAGACATTTTTTACACTATGCAACCTTGTTATTCTAAATGGCTGTGAGAAGACATACTAAATGTTTGCCTAATCAGAAATTAGATCAAAAGTGCTATTTATGTTCTACTAGTGCTACTGTGGCTGCTACAGCTACTAACAATGAGCCCAAAACTATTAGGTGCTGTACAGAGATTAAACAACATGCCAAGTTTCTGCCTGCAGGCCTTCGATAAACACAAATATTAGGGACGAAAGGGAAAGGACGTAAACAGGGAATCAGGGTCGGTCAGCAAAAACTAGGGTTCAGGAGTGTATTAACGAGTTATGTGATGAGGAGGGAAAGTGAGATGTCAGGTAGAAGGGCATCCCCAGATATAAATTTAATAAATAATAAAATACATAAGGAAAAGGAATGCAGGCGGGAAGTTGGAACGGCGGTCTTAGGCTTAACCAAGAGTTTGGTGCCGATAGAGGGAAAGGTCTGGGAGGATGATATAGAGGAACATGAAAAAGGGGTGTCCAGTCACACTTTCAATGAATGTGTGAGGTGGTAGTGGTAATGTGCTCCCCCCCCATCCCATGTGCTCACTAGCTGCGCAGTCATCTTTTCGCCACCAGGCAAAGACATACTCTTTTCCCCAGGCATTTGGACATTAGTTATGGCCCAATTATTGTGGGATACTCTTGTGGAATTCATTTTAGGCTGTGAGGGGTGGAAAAATATTGTGTACTGTGGATGAACACAATACTTTTCATGTTGTATTGTTAGATTACATTTTTATGGTGTTAATGTGGATTTGGTTTTTTTTTAGGATGATTATAGTTTATACTGATTTGGCGATTTTCTGTTATATTAATTTTGGATTTCTGTATTGAGTGTGTAAGTCACTTTAAGACTACTTTTTGCAGTGGAAAGTGATGCATAATTTTTTAATTAGTATTATGATTAATAATAATTAACCATCTTTATTAAGAATAATGAAATAATAATTCTAACAATGAGCGTGTTCCTGCTGTGTTGTCACACATTCATTTGAACAGCCTTGTAGAAGAGCAGTACTACTGAGAACACTGAAAGTATGGTCACACCACTCTGAGGCTCACATAAGGAAGATTCTAATGTAAGATCAGATAACTCAAAAGATGGTATAAGCACAAAATTCTACTATGAGAGAATTAAAAAAGGAGACAGTCTTAAATTTATTATGATACGTTTTAAACCCCAAATATATCTAGAATGGTTTAAATAATACCTCCAAATCCAATTACTTTTATTCTAGATATTCTTTTTTCAGTAGGGCATGGCTTCATCCTACAACATCAGAGCCCTGTGGGTCCATACAATATGGTATTTTGATTCTCTAATGGTATCATTCACTAATCAGTATTTGTGGAGATTAAGAAAACCAAGGAATGTTTCTAATCAGACAGAGAAGACAATATAGTCTAATTATTACCAGGAAGGCAAGAGTGAAAGATAGATTAAAGAGAATTCTGTCAAAGAGGAATCAAGGTCAAAAAAGGAGAGAGTTCCTAGTAGACGTAATGCACCTAATCAAAAGCAAGTGTAAATGACAACTCTCCATTGTTTGATTTTTTTTTTTTTTAAATCAAGGTCATGGCCTCTTAGCTGGATGACAAACTGTATGTACAAACAGGTGTTATATGCAATATTTATATGCAATATTCCCCAACTAGATTCAATGGCCAGGGTTTGAGAAAAAACACTAGAATATTTTGAGGAGAAGGAGCCATAGGGTCTAGTATATGGAAGTTAATAGTCCAAAGCTGAGAATCTACAACTGAATGTAAGTGGTCATAAACCAGAAGCAACTCGGGCAAACTCTACCCCTGAAGAGTGCCACGTGGTGGCCCCTCAATTGGCAGAGGAGGAGGAAATGCCTGTGACAACAGTACTTGCTAACAAACCATTTTAGGGTATGGGGGCTGAAGCCCACCACCACTCTCATGCCTCAAACGGGCTGATGACCAAATTTTGGTTAGGAAAATTGGTTGTTGACCAAATCTTCACAAAGATAAAAGGAGGCTTTGAAATAAATGGAAAAGAGAAGGGGGTTAATAAATCTCAAAGATTTAACAGAGACATGTGCCTTGGATTGGTATAAGGAATAAAACTGTAGCTAACCCTATTATTTCTGTGAACAAATGTAGTTCAGGCATTTAAAGTTCTACAAATTTTCTGTTTTCATTCTTGGGTGGAGCTAATGTAAGATTTATAATGATTTCATCTGGATCTGTCATCTGATGACAACACTGTCTTAAAAAGAAAGGAAAAAATTATTATCAAGACAATGGAGTTGGTCACTCCTGACCAATGTAAATATGCTCATTTATTCTGAAAAACCTTTCACTGCATTAAAAACCTCTACTAACTGAAGCACAAAATTTTGACTGGGTGGCATAAACCACTGAGAATGTTGCTTGTCTAAGCCCAGTTGACATGAATGGGAGGGGAACAAGAACACACCCAGTCATTTCCAACAGTCACATACAATAACATTTTCTAGTGGATTACCCCCGAAGTTGGGTTTTTTTTACATTAAAAAGGGCAGAAATGAATCTGAGTTTCTGAATAAATGGGAAAAAGAGTCTTCTGGGACTTTAAGAATCACTGAATTGATTGTAGCATGAAGTAACCTGGAAGTTTAATAGAGTATGTATTCAGAAGAAAACTCCAAGACTATAGATAAATATTGGACATAGGTGAGTATTTGGTCCAGTCGGAGTCTAGAATGCCCCACTCCTATTGAAGCCTAAGATTCCAGATGGCTGTCAATATAACCCAAACATGCCAAACACAGCCAAATAATGTTCAATCTGCTGGAGTCAGGTCAAAGCACAGTGTGTGTGTGTGTGTGTGTGTGTGTGTAGGGGCAATAGTTTCTGAATATTCATGTTCAGTGATTTCTTTGATGATTTCTGTCCATTGCACTTGGCTGTTTTTGTTTACATTTTGCTCCTGCAGCCCCATCCCAAACAATGCTTGGAACATGAGCAAAATCAAATTTGTCTGATCATGGCAGAGGATAGAATAGAGGAGGATAATGGACTGAAAAGTATATTAGAAAAGATCAGAATTTCCCCACCCATCAAAACGGACACAACTTCAAACATGTGTCCTACATATATTACTAAAAAATGAGGTGGAGGAGTAAGTATATTTATTACATCAGTGTAGAAAGATAAAAAAATCATTGGGCAGTATTCAAGTGTGTAATTCCGTTAGCACAAATGACATTGTGCTAGTGTAAACTAGGTTCTGAACTATGCAAAACAGAAGAATCCAACTAAAGTTATGTTTGCACAAACTTTGCATTATGCTTGTGCAACGTGTTATGCAATGCATTGTGTAAGCAGTTGCACATTCTGCTATGGTTACACAACTGCTTGTACCTGTTGTGCAACTGGTTGCGCAACTGCTTTGCACCCATTGTGCAACCAGTCGCACAACTGCTTGCACAACCAGTTGTGCTAGAGTAAAGGGCAACTACTTGCGCAATGGAAAGATTCAGCAGAGCTCTGATAGCATTATTTGAGTTTGAGGAATGTCACCACTGGATACTGCCCATTGAGATCGTTTCATGTGGTAAATTTCTCAGCCACGTGGTGACCAAAATCTAGCCAAGAAGCCATGGAATGAGAGGAAGACCGTATTCAGCTTCTGATTCAAAGCACAAACGTGAGTGTTTTGTGAAGTACTGATTGCTCCATTTCTATGCAATTTGAGCGCAGTCCAGACGGTCAGCCTGGGCATTGTCAAGCTGCCTGTACCAGGCCATCAGGGCTTCCAGACGTTAAGAGCCCAATTTATTCCTGCTGAAGCTCCATTGATGGCAACAGAATTATGGCAAGGCCAGCTGGTGTAAAAAGATTCATTCCATCCAACTCTGGTTTTGTAAACCCTACTTTTCTACCTGCGGACATATGAAGCTGCCTTATACCGAGACCAATGGTCTATCTGAACCATTATCTACTTAGAATTGCAGCAGCTCTCCTAGCTTCCAGGCAGGTTTTTCCCAGCACCACCTACCTGAGAACATTTCAGTGCTAGTGCTTGGAACTGAGCTTGAGGCCTTCTGCATGCCAGGCATGTGCTCTATGACTGAGCTTCTCTGATTGTTATTCTGTGGCTCTTCCTCTTTCTTGGCATTAACTGTCTCTTTTGTCTTATTTCAGGCATTTCACCCACTGGACATTCTCAGGTAAATGTTGTCCCCCACAGGGATCAAAAATATCCTAAGAAAACCTCCCAGGCTTATTTGCATTCATTTGGCTCAACATTACTTGGAATAGTAACTACACATCTTTATATTTTCTCATATCCCAAACCCCAAACAACACACATTTTCTCTCTGCCAGCTCATAGTTAAAGCATAAAGTGAACAATTTCACATCAGCAGCACCAAAATTCAGTTGTAAATTAGTCTTTCCCCACACGGATTCATTAAGATAACTTATTCGCATTTTACTTAAAAGGCTATTATATTAATGTAGACCAATAAATCACAATGGAAGCTGCAAAGCTGTTATGCAATAACCTATTAATCAAATGACAAACATGATCCTGTGAATACTCCCAAATTCTTGAAGAATCTTGCTAGCAAGAAAAAGCATGGCCTCTTTTGGTTCCATAGTGCTTCTAGATCCACCCCCAAGGCAACTGTCTGAATGGAAACTGCCTCTTGTTCAGTGGGAACTTTAGCTCAGAAGGAGGCTATTTATTCTTGGCTTAAGATAATTCTTCAACCAGGCCCTCTTCCTATTTTACTGGCATTTGAAGACATGGCGTCAGAATCATGGACATCTAAAGTGTATAAAATCATTTCTAAACTGGGTTTCTCAGTGGCCTATTTGATTGCAAGGGGCTATGACAGTGCCTGTCTGGAAGTCTCAAGACGTCTGATTAATACTGACTTCCAGACTACTACTGCACTCTTGGCCAAGTGTTGTTCCAACATGCTATATAAAGATTTTACAGCCCTTCCTTTACAAATATGAGGGAAATTGCCCTCATATTTGCCTTTTATCTGCTCATATGGTTTTAGATTGCTCTTAACTAAATGCAGATGAAACACTCTGCAGCTATTAGTGGTTAAGGGATGCTACAGTGGCCAATTTAGGGCAAATAGACACTGTCCCATTAGATGTTAGAAGACAGAGGATCCGGTTAACTTTCATCTGGATTGACCATTATATCTAGATTTGAGGACTCAGTACCTTGATCTCCTTACTGCTGGTATTAGAGATAAGTCCTCTTCAAACAAAATCTTATTTTTATTGGCTGGGACAGATGATTTTCTGACATACCACACTGCTAAATTTATTAAGCTGGCTCTAGGGAGAAGGAAATTTTTCATCTTAACAGATTATAATATAGACAGATTATAAATGGAAGTCTTTTATCTCGACAGATTATAATATAACTCAATATATTGAGTTATATTCACTAATTTAATAATTTTTAGTATACAATCAGTTGTTGACAGTTGGTTAAATTATTACTTATTTCCTATTATTATATTTAGCCTGATTTTTTTTTAATGTTGACACTCTGGGGCTGTTCGCATGACTTCACAGCTGACGTGGGTTATTTAACTCATGGTGAGGTGGCAGTGTGTGTCGGGTGTGTGTGGCTGCCATTTTGAATATACAACACACACTTGGGGATTGTTGTGTTGTGCAAACCCAGCGAGTGTGAGTTATGCGGGGGTTAAACAACCTTCACAAAACCCATGGTCTGTTTTATGGTTATGCAAGAGTTGTTTAACACTCACATAACCCACACTTGCTGGGTTTGCATGACACAACATCCACCGAGTAGGGGTTGGATATGAAAAGTGGTGCTCGTGGGTGCCATGGCTCATCATGGGCTAAATAACCCATGACAAGCAGCAGCATGTCATCCAAACCCAGTCTCTGTATTTTTCTTGCTTTGTGTTTTTAGTTCAATGTGCATGCAAAAACCTGATTGGCTATTGAGCAATAAACTAAACTAAACCATAGTGCCCTGCAGATAAGTTATGATTAAGGGAGCTATAGCAATATTTTTAAAACTGTTGTCTCCAAAACAGAATGCAATAATCCTTTCTGGTCAGGAACAACATGGGGGATGAGGCTATCAGTGGCTACTGGTCATGATGGCTATATATTACCTCCAATCTCAGAGGCAGTATGACTCCCAATACCGATTGTTAGGGAACATGAGTGGGAGGGTGCTATTGCACTCATGTCCTATTGTGGGCTTCCCACAGGCATCTGGTTGGCTAATGTGGGAACAGAATGCTGGATGAGATGGACCTTTGGTCTGATCCACCATGGCTCTTCTTGTGTTCGTATCGTTATGGATAATGGCAACTAAGATCAAGACAGAATGAAAAGTAAAAATGTTTCCTTTTTTCAGACTAAGGTACTCAGGTGCAACATCTGGTGTGCTAGAGCATTTGATTAGGATGTGGGAAGCTCACTGCAAGTCAAACTGATTGTTACTTTTAATACGTACCATGCAACTATGTCTATTCTTTTTACATACTCAAAAGTAACTGCGGGGAACCAGATCTGGATTGGAACCCTAGCATGGTGGTGGTGGTGGTAGGGGGACTGTGGTCCCAATTCAGATCACACACCCCCGCCACACCCCTGCAGTTTGTTTACAGAAAAAGCCCCTATTTGCTTCAATGGGAGCTTTTTTCACATGTAAATTGCAGGCATGGGACACCACACCTGGTTCAGGACAGCAGGGTGCAAAGGGTTAATCTGGATTGGATTCTGTGTGTGTGTGTGTGTGTCTGAAGGTGGGTGCTCAAGACAGAACAGGGATTCTGCTGGTTACTGCTCAACCTGCTGCCTAGCACTATCCTTTCCTGAGCCAGCTAGGGTGGTCTCAGGGGTGGTGCTGGAGGCCCAATTTATTGTGCTGGCTGATTTCCACATACATGCTGAGGCCAACCTGCTGGAACTGGCTCAGGACTTCATGGCCTCCATGGTAACTATGTGTCTGTCCCAACTGGTATCTGATCCCACTTATTCAGCAGGGCACACTTGGGGTCTGGTTTCCTGTGTTGGATTGGATGATGGAGATCTGGGCTGGATGAACTTTCTACAGCTCTGTTGTCATTGACAGATCACTATCTAGTGTGGTTTAGACTTACTGGGGCTTGGAGCCTTTGCAGGGACGGGGGACTGATTCAGATTGTCTGCGCCAGGTAGCCGATGGATTAGAATGATTTTCTAACAATTCTTGGAGATTTTCCTGTCTCCTTGGCATGTGAGTCCGTTAGAGATCAGGTTGACCTCTGGAATGGGGAAATGGCCTGGGTAGTTGACATGATTACTCCTGAGCACCCTCTTCTACTGAGTAGAGCCAAATGGACTCCCTAGTTTCAAGGCAGCTGGGGGTGATGAACTGAGTGGGATGATGATTAGAGTGATGTTGCTGGAAAACTCAAAATGAGTCTAACCAGATAGCTAGAACCCATTTGGTTAGAACCCATTTGAAGGCATACCCCATGATAGTGATGGAATTACTCTTCTGAGTTGTCCAACAGAACTTTTTTAGGTGGTCCAAGGCATATTATATCGAGTGATTACCTGCTGTGATCAATTTGCATGATACGTCGCAGGTAATATCACTTATATTTGTGCCAACTTGGATACCATAGTTGGTATTGCTCCAATTGATGTAACTTTCTGGCCTCTGCTTGTACAGTTATAATAGATACTTTTTCCATTTTTACAGCCTGAGGATTGGACAGGATCCTTGGAGAGGTGAGACCTACTATGCATGTGCTTGACCCTTAAGAACATGAGAAGAGCCATGCTGGATCAGACCAAGGGACCAGCTAGTCTAGCATTCTCTTCACACAGTGACCAACTAGCTGTCGGCCAGGAACCCACAAGCAGGACATGAGTGCAAGAGCTACCTCCTGCCCACATTCCCCATTAACTGGTGTACATAAGCTTACTGCCTCTGCTACTGGAGGTAGCACAGGTATTTTCTTCTCCAGGTATTTACCTAACCTACCTTCTAAAGCCATCCAAATTAGTGGCCATCACTACATCCTGAGGTAGCAGATTCCATAGTTTGCCCTTAGTGGCTTATAAAAGAGGCCATGGAGGGACTGGCTGAATGGATAAGGGTAGTGGTGCGGCTGCTGGAGAATTCAAGATGGAATAAAACGAGCTCGGATCTCTAAGAATCTGACCTGCGGAATCCATTGCAGACTGACTTCCTCAGGTAATGTGGAGTCTGTGCACTTCTGGATCTTTTTTTTTTTTTAACTTTCCCAAAATTTACACATATTTATTCGTAGGATAATACGCAGGTTTCTGCTGAGACTAGTAAATGGGAAAAGTCGAATGGAATGGGGGACAATACGCTAATACCAAGGTAAATTATGTAAATTGTTGCGAACCCTCTTATGGAATTATTTGCATATTTTTCTGCACAATGAGAAGAAAGTGAATCCGTCTGTGAATGGATGACAGAACAAAAGACACCTGACGATCCGTGAAACACAGACGGGAGTGGATTTTACACAGTCCGTACATCCCTAGGTAGTGGTGATTGCCTTTTTAGAACAGGGTGTGATTCCATCATACCCCAAAGAAGTGATGGTAAGACATTTGTCCAAAACAAAAACAAAACCTACATGGATCCCATTACATTGGATAATTTCCGGCCAGTCTCCAATATTTCATACCTGGGCAAGTTGTTTAAGCAGTTGTGCCATCTCAGCTGGGTGAGGCAAATTATCCCAAGGGAGGCCAGGTTAGCTCTGTCTTCATTGTCCTTCTCCGGGCAGGCAAATACTTTTTTATTCGGATGGGCTTTTGACTTTTAAGCTGATTCATTTGCTGACGTAGGGGTGGTTATAGGTGTGATGTATTTCTTAATTTTATTGATTTTTTAAATTGATTTGCTTTCATGCTTTAATTATAATTGTGTACTTTATCTTTCACTTTACTGTTGTTAGCTACCTTGAGCACTATTCGTAGTGGCTCAGCATGGCCAATGGGAGTTCTAGTCCAACGCATGATGACGGGAGATGTATATGATAGCAGTTGTAGTTTAACACATCTGAAGGGTGCCAGGTTGGGGAAGGCTGCAATAATGCAATTATAGCTTGACAGGAAGTCCATGGCGATTAACAGGCTCCATGTTTTCCCACAGCTGCTTCCTCTCCATAATCCCTTTGGCACAGGTTAGAAAACACAGGCACATGAGAGCATGATATGGCTTTGAGAAAGTTTTTCCCTTGATGTGTATTTTGCTTACATGGGGCACTGCGGTTGGTAAATGCCATAGGGCTATAAAGTGCTATCTGTTTGAAAACAGAACCCCAATGGTCTGAACTGAGGTTGTGTGCAAAGACAATGCAGCTTATTGTATGTATCCTGAGATGCTCAATAAACAAAAACAACAAAAAGACATTTGCTTATTTCCACTGTCTTTTGTTTCCAACGAGCAGTTCAGAATGTAATTATTGCAAAGCAGAATATTTCTACAGAATATACTGGTGAAGATGTATTATATTTTGTCTGGCAATTTTTCAATCCTTATTTGCCATATTCCCTTATAAGTGTCTCAAAAGCAAGCATTAGATTTAGACTGCTGATCCAGCGAAATGTCACTGAAGCTAGGTTGCATTCTGAAGACCAATACCTTAACTAGAGCATGAGAAGAAAGGTTGCTTGCCTGCCTCAGGATGCCCATGTTGCTGAGATGTAACCATGCAAAGTGAGAAGCCATTAAGAGAGAGGGATATTTGCCAAATAGTTCCATCACCACTACTTACTGTTACTTATGTTAGGTGACCGTAAAAACAAACCTCTCTCTTTTGTTTCTATTGATCTCATGGCTACATTCTAGGTCTGTATCCATTAAGGTGCTTTCATCGGTACAGCTGACCACCTGCTTACTTGATCCTTGCCCATCTTGGCTCATTATGAGCTGCAGAGAGAGACTGGGTGAGGGGATCAAGGCGGTGGTGAACGCCTCCCTTGAGGAGGGAGTGATGCCATCAGCCCTCAAGGAGGCAGTGATAAGACCGCTCTTAAAGAAGCCCTCCTTGGATCCTCAAGTTTTGAACAACTTTCGCCCAGTCTCAAATCTGCCATTTTTGGGCAAGGTGATTGAGCGGGTGGTGGCGGTGCAGTTGAAGGCACACTTGGAAGAAACTGATTATCTAGACCCATTTCAGTCGGGCTTCAGGCCTGGGCATGGGACAGAAACAGCCTTGGTCGCCTTGGTAGATGATTTGAGGAGGGCTCTGGATAGGGGTGAATGCTCCTTCCTTGTTCTCCTCGACCTCTCAGCGGCTTTCGATACTGTTGACCACGGTATCCTCCTGGACCGCCTGGAGGGGTTGGGCACTGGGGACACCGTATTGCGGTGGTTCCGGTCCTTCCTCTCCGGCAGGTACCAGAGGGTAGCACTGGGAGAGGAGGTTTCGGACCCGTGGCCACTTACTTGTGGGGTGCCACAGGGTTCCATCCTCTCCCCGATGCTATTTAACATCTATGTGAAGCCACTGGGGGCTATCATCAGGAGGTTTGGGGTGCAGTGTCATCAATATGCGGATGACACGCAGCTCTACCTCTCGTTTAAATCTTCACCAAGGTTGGCAGTAGAATCCCTGTCCAAATGTCTGGAGACAGTGAGTGGCTGGATGGGGAGGAATAGGCTGAAGCTGAACCCTGACAAGACCGAGGTACTTTTGGTGGGAGACAAGAGGAGGCTGGGGGATGTTGACCTGGTGTTGAATGGGGTACGGCTACCCTTGAAAGACCAGGTCTGCAGCCTGGGGGTCATTTTGGACTCCCAGCTGTCCATGGAGGCTCAGGTGTCAGCTGTGAGCCGGACAGCGCTGTATCAACTCCATCTGATATGGCGGCTGCGCCCCTACCTTCCCGACCATCTGCTCCCATCGGTAGTACATGCCCTGGTCTCCTCTCGTTTAGACTACTGTAATGCGCTCTACGTGGGGTTACCCTTGAAGACGGTTCGGAAATTGCAGCTGGTACAGAACGCAGCGGCTCGCCTGAATAAAGGCAGCCGCCGGCGAGATCGCATCACTCCAGTGCTGAAGGAGTTGCACTGGTTACCAGTTGTTTTCCGGGCCAAATTCAAGGTGTTGGTTTTGACCTTTAAAACCCTATATGGTTCCGGCCCAGCCTATCTTAAGGAGCGCCTCCAGCAGCACCAGACAGGCCACTTAACAAGATCAGCCTCGGATGGCCTTCTCTCTGTCCCATCAGCCAGGACAGCTAGACTGGTGGGGACGAGGGAGAGGGCCTTTTCTGTGGTGGCCCCCACTCTGTGGAACTCTCTCCCTAGGGAACTCCATCATGCCCCCTCTTTAATGAGCTTCCGTCATGCATTAAAAACATTGTTGTTCAGGCAGGCATTTGGGGTGGGTTAGGGTATTTTAGAAAATGTTTTTATTGTAGAATTTTATTGTTTTAAACTGTTTTTATTGTATGTTGTACATCGCCCAGAGTGGCTGGGTGACCAGCCAGATGGGCGATTAATAAATTTAATAATAAATAAATAAATAATAAAATTATCACTGATCCTGGAATAACAACTCAAACTAATTTCAACCTCTTGATTTATGTGCATACTCATGGGATGAGTCTAATGCTCAAGTGAGCTGAAAGAGTCACCTCCTCCAAGTAAGGTCAATACATTAATAGTTGTATGTCTCCAATGTGGTCACGCAATTGTTGCACATAATCGAGGTTTGGGAGCAAACTTCTGCATTGTGAATATGTTCTTTTTCTTCACTCTGCCAGCTAACCAAAGGAGCCTTTCTTATTTTTCCTTCTACCTTTCCCTGTTTCTAGCCTTTATAGAATCTCAGTACTCAGGAATATGCATATGATGAGAAAGAGTTCTAATGGTCAAGGGGTGGTACTCTGATGCCCTTGAATGGCTTCTTTTCTCAGGCTTCTACTTAGGTTGCCATGTCCTGAACAGGAAATAGTGCCTCTACCTTTAATCACAATGAAGCACTGCAGCTACTGATCCTCCATCAGTTCTCGTGCCTATCCACTTACTCTACCTGCTATGGTCAGCAGGATTACACTTTTGTCTCAAGCCAGGTGGGTGAAAAGACTCGTGGGGAATGGGTTGAGAGGTGCAGCATCTGCAATTTCACTCAATGCCTAAATGCATTTAAGGGGACTGTTTAGATAACTATGTGCATCCTCAAAATGCCTTCTCTTCTTCCACTGTCTTGGTCCTTGTCAAACAGGGTGTTTTGTTTTGTTTTTTTAGTAACTTGGATTCTAGATCCGGAACAAAATAAATACAATTTAAAAAAGGGTGTGTGTGTAAAAATTGGCTTTAGGAAAGTAACTTATTCTAACTGCAGAATTTCTGTCCAATCAAAAGGATCTTATGTATGCTTAAGCCTGATTGAAATAATTAGGGTGTAAGCAAACAATTAAATCTAAAGAATATCATGCAGGATTGTGCTTTCTTGGCAGAGACACTAGCTACCTTCCTGAATGTGGATTTTTCTTGCACAGAGTAGTCATGGCTCTGCACACAAGCAGGCACAAAAACCTCATTCACATTAACTTTCAAGTATACATATTTGATAGATGAGATCACTTCCCCCCAGTAAACACGGAAATAAAAGTTGATGTATTCTCACTGTAATTAGACACCCATCGACACAGAAAACTGTTTTGGTGTCTTTGAATTGTAATCTCCCCATGAAATATCAATTATACCTGACAGGCTCAGAGTGCTAGATTCCAGTTTCAATTACCCTGCCAGTATCTGTCATATCAAAAGAAAGCAAAACTTATTTGCTTTAAAGTGTGTGTGTGTGTGTGTGTGAAGGAACACCATTTAGCCCTAAAAGTGCATCTTTAAAAGTGGTAACAAACACTCGTCCAAATGTTAACTTTTATTGCTTACAGATGGGCACTCTGAAGTTTGTGAATTGTGGGCAGCAGATAAAAGCTGCAAAAAATTAAAACAATGGAAGAAGGTTTCTTATGAAGTTATGAGAAGTATACCCTGCTGCTGCTTACAGTTAACTCTTCTCATACTGACAGACAGAACTTCAAAGTATTAGTACTTTTGAGGTATAATTATTTTAAAGAGAAATGAAATCAGTTCTCAAAAGAAAGCAAATGGAGGAAATTGGTGGATCTTCACAGCTTTGGTGTTCTCAACCACAAACATGGGGGAGGGGCAGAAAAAGGTCAATGGGACAACGAAATAGCCCACTCCTAGATACACCATACCATTATTGAATTGTGAAACTCTTATAGCTCAATCCTATGCATGCTTACTCAGAAGTAAGCTCCACTGAGCTTAGTGAGGCTTACTTTTAAGTAAGCATGCATAGGAATGCAGAATTCAGCATTGGGCTTTGACATCCATAGTCATGTGGGTAGATTGCCAATATTTATCTGATTTATAGCACAGCCTATCTGATGTGTTCAAGACGGGCAACACACAAATTATGCATGAAATAACTTGTCTTCTGTCCCTAAGGTTTGTACATGCTAACACCCTGCTCTTAGACAAATGTGGAGCTGAGACACTATATCTTTTTAAATGGCAGCATTTTTAGGAGAATGTGTTGCTGAGCAAACCCAGTTTCTGCCCCCTTTTCCTCCTCTCACATGCCTTAGCTTTGCTCATTACTGTGAGGCATATATGAGTTTCAGGGTGGGCAGAACCACTGGTGGGTCCTGGCCAATTTCTGGTGGACAATCTAGTTCCTGACAGTTGGGAACAGAGGAAGTTGCCTTATATTGGGTGAAACCACTGGTCTATATTTAGCCCAGTATTGTTGACACTGACTGGCACTGGTTCTCCAGAGATGCTAGGAACTGAACCTGCAGCCTTCTGCATGCAAAGCTTGTGCTCTACCACTGAGCTATGAAGCCTCCGCTGAACCCCAGTTGCTGGGATTCTTGCAATGAATGCTGGACTAGGTGAGCCTTGCTCTGATCCAGCATGCACTTCTTATGTCCTTATGCAACAGTGCATACTAAGAATCACTGAGTACAGATTAGTTACGGCTTAAGTGCTAAGATGCCCAAAGAATGCACTCTTGTATTAAATGTACACACAGCTGTGGACTACGGGGATTCTAGTAAAAAAGAAAAGTAGACTAGGCAAGAGAGATGTCAGTCCACCCCTGTTTTGTGTTACATGTTGTTGTGCGGCAGGGATGGTATGTCAAGGGCGTAGTTCGTACACCCTATTCAGACCAAGGATGCTTGAGGAAGTCAGTCTGCAAATTCCAAATCAAACTGGCCTGATCCAAACCTCCCAGAGAAATGTGCAGATTGGAACTTAGTTATTCATCAGGTTTCACACTTCCTGGGCATTTTAATGCAGTTCCTGCCTCATCAAAATACATGTAAAAATGTATATTTTGAGAAAAAATGCTTAGAAATGTTTACTTTGAGAGCAGATATATGTTTAGAAACATATTTAAATTGTATGTAAATGAAATTTTCATGCGGATTTTAAAAAAAACATTGCAGATTAACGTGGAAATGAAACAGGACAGATTTAGGGGTGAACTCATGCATAAATGACATCTTCCTTTGGTAACAGAAAGATTTACATGAGCAAGTAGAGAGGACACAGAAGGAAAAAGAAACACAGGATTATAAGACTTTTAACTGACCCTCCCTGGTATCTCTCAGTAAGCTGGCATGTTTGGGCAACCCTCTTTATTATAGATTATGGATGGTTTTCCAAACAAAGCCTTCTCTATTACTGCCCACTCCCAGGAGGTCTTTGTATAACTTGCAGTCATAACACATGACCCTGCCTTAACTTAATTATGTCCATTATGTAATACCACCACTTTCATTTTAGGAATGAAATAATATAGGGTAAACAAGAACTCAATTCATCCTGGAAACATCTTCCCCCGCCCTTTTTGGATTCTCTACTATCTTCACACCCTGAACAGCCTGCTTCAAAGATTAAATACTGCATTTTCAACACTGGTTGGTAAAAATGTATCCCATCATTGACGTTTGTTTTGCTGGACCAACATGGCTACCTGGTTTTGATATCTTTTGGTACAAATTGATATTGAAAATGTGTGAAGCATGTAATACAGGTTAATTACTTTAGAAGGGACATGAAGATAATTTAATTTAGCCTCCCAAGGAAGTTTCTTCTATTTTCATCTTATATATACCAACTGATATATCCAATGGAGTGCAGTGGTTGAACACGTTTGCATGCAGAATGTCCTTTGTTAAAACACTGGCACTGCCAGCTAGGGATGTACAGATTGTGTAAAGTCCATTTAGTCTGTGTTTCGCGGATTGCCAGGCACCTTTCATTCTGCAGTCCACCCATCAACGGAATCGATTTTTTTTCAGTCCCCGAATTTGCATAAATGTGGATCTGTGCAAATTCACATGTGCAAAAATGTGCAAATTCACCCCAAATGTGCAAAATCCTAAAAAATGCACATTTTTATACTTTAGCCTATGGGAAAATGTGCATTTTTGGCCATTTTTAAAAAATGTGTATTTTTCGACAATGAAATTTGTGCAAAATCAGGAAAGTTAGGAAAATGGGGGACAGCCGGTCCGCTGCAGAATCCGACCATTGGATTCATCAAAATACGAACGCATTTGGTTCTGTTGTGGATTTCTTTAACATCACTAACGCCAGCTAAAATATCTATTGCAGCAGGGGTGGGATAGACTTTGCCTGAAATCACTGACAGCCAAACAAGACAGATGGTACAATCAGAGGAAACTCAGCATGTATGAAGCTTCCTATGTTCAGATTAGCCCAACTCATGTGTCCTATAGTGTGCGCAATACAAGTTGTGCCTGCCCAATTCCTATAATGATTTGGTAAACCCATCTAGATAGTCTTATAACACTGGGCAAATGCAATCTAATCTATGAAGGAAGATGTTTGCTTATCTACACCTTAGATTTTCTAAGGGTTTAAGAGGTGTGTTTGGCTTGCCAAACTTATAAAACTGTATTGTAAAAGCAGTTATTAGCAAATACACATTTGGAAGAATATAGCCAAGCAGATAAAATAACGGCAGATCCCAATGCATAACATATTTAACAACAGTTTAAAATTATGACCATTTTTAAAAATCCAACACACACAATCCAATTCAAAGTGTTAATGAAAAAGATGATAGCAAGCAGGCTATAAGGTGATGTGTGTTAACATGAGCCCAAGATTGTCAAAATGTATAAGCTGGATGGAAAGCAGGTTTGTGCAAAGCTCTTATAAACCTCCAGTGCTAAGTAAAGAGAGGATGACAAAGGACACTTCAACAAAGTTGGGTTCTCACACTGTGTGTGCATGTTATTGGTCTGAATTATTCACTCTTATTTAACTGCATTGAAAGTCTTTCATCTCCATGCTATACAATAATAGTTTCCATATGACTGGTGGCTTAGCTATAAATAAGATCAAAAGCAAAAGAAAGGATTTCATAGTAACGGGGTGGGGGTTCAGTCAGTATGAGCAGCATTAAATAAAAAAAAAAATAGCAAAGTTTAACAGTTTTCTTTTAATACAGAAAAGTACCACAGAGTAATAAGCAGCTTTCCAAACAGCTTATGAAAAGGCATTCTGCAAATGGTAGTCATATGCAAAATCCATTTAAACATAACCAAAAGTGGCAAAGCAGAAGTTTGGCTTTGAGAGAGAGAGAGAGAAAGAGAGAGAGAGAGAGAGAGAAAGACAGAGAGAGGTAGAATGCCACGTCTTAAGTAGAGGCAGAAACCAGCTATAAACAAATGAAAAGAAAAAAGGAAAAGAAAAAACTGATTTTCGTGTTTATGCACACTGTAAGAGAAGGCCATGTGGCAGTATTCCAAACATGTCTCTATACACTTTCTGTTCTATTTTAAAGCGGGGGGGGGGGGAGTGGCCTTGGGTAATCCAGTATTATTATTATTTTTGAAGCAATCACAACATTGCTCAATTCAGACCCATGAGCTCCACGTAAAAGGGATGTTTTATTTGGCAGTGCAAATCAACTCAATTGGAAGAGCCAACTTCCCAAACTCATTTTCTTCTGGAGATGCAAAAAATAACAATGCTAAGCTCCATTCCCTACTGGACAAACAGATGTTAATAATCCATGGGAGGGGATGCATTTCCTTTGTGCCTACAGACAGCCAATGTGTACAGTTTTGTAATGTTTTAATACATTTGAGGAGAGGTTTTGCCCTTTGGGATGCTATCTTATGGGTAGTGCTTCCTCTGTCCTACTGTTACCACACAATTCCTCCTCTCCAAAAAGCGCCTTAATTGGCTGTTCTGGCATTCTTTGTTTAACGCACAAGGTGAAATAACTGTAGTGCTTTTAAGAAATGAAGCGAGCTACCATGGGGAGCAGCGGGTTGCCACTGCCAATGAAATAAAGTCAGCAATGATTTCCTTCCTACAGAGATGATTATTCATTTTATGTACTGGCTGAATATGGAGATGTTCAAGATCCAAAAGCTACAGGATTAGGAATATTAGTGTTTTAGCTGTAAGTAATGGCCCGCCAGTGAAACCCGCAGAGTAAAAATAAACAGTGAAATGGGTAGGCTGGATGTTTTATACTTAAATAAGAGAAAATATCTTTCAAGAGACTCTTGCAGCTAGGCTCAACTATCCTTCTTTCTTCCCCACTTGTTTCTAAGCACCTGTTGAATGGTGACCTCAGCTTTATACCTCGAGATTCAGACGTTTTACAAAACAGCTTTTTAAACAAAAGCCAGCTGTTTCTCATCTATGCTACAGGGGAAATAGAAATCAGGGCAGTGCTGGGGAAATGTTACCCAGGGACTTCCATTCTCCAATAACTTTCACACACCCAGCTGCACAATAGAGCCATCGATGTGTAGAAAAGTAGGGAACACGGGCTAATGCTAAATTAAAACTTGGAAACCGAATACTACTATTTTAACAATGCATCTAATTAGCCAGTTTCAAATGAATGAAGTCATTGTATTATGATTTTTTTAAAGTGACATTTTATATAATGGCTGGATCCCTACCCCACACTCTCCAAACATCAACACTATCGTCCAAAAATGATTTTAAGTGTATGATATAATTACACAGAATTAGTAATGCTAACTAAATTAGGTAGGCTTCAAACATTGTATAAAATGATTTGCTGCAGCTCCTTTTAAAATGCTTCACTGCAGTAAGATGCTTTGTCTTTTGTGAAAGAAAACTTAAAAAAAAGGCAATGTGATGATGATAACTCATTGTATTATTATGATCATTCTAAATGGGACACAGTTAAGAGACGTATTTATTTATTTAGTAAACAAGGCATCACCCCTAAAGTGATTTTAAGTTGTTTCTGGTTTTGATACAAATGCCAGAAAACAACCGCTTCATAAACTGCTACTTTATTTCCTAAGGGTGGAAAATTCCATCAGTTAATCTAATTTGGATGTTTAAATACACACACACACACACACACACGGCCTTCTTATATGTTGTCATGTGAAACAAGCAGGCACGTTGACAGCCGTTCAAGCATAAACATAATGGGTTTGATCCAAAGGTGCCCTTCCACCAACTGAGTAAGTCCTGTTCACGGAAGGGGCTTGCATCCAGCAAAATGAAAGTCAGGAGGAAGCGATTTTTGCTGACTCTCCCATCTCCCTACAGCCTCCTGAACCACCACCTCCACTGTTTACATGAGCCCCCCAACCATCTGGAGCAGATTTTAGGGCTGCAGGGGAAAGGGGCAGCCAAGTGCCTATAGCACACTGTTCTGTGGCTGGAACTCCACCCAAAGGATTCTTGATCAATCCAGACATGTTTGTGCAATTCAACAGTTGTCGTAAATTCACTTGTGAATGGAGATGCGCCTCTCACAATTTCACTGCAGAAGTTATTGTGCAAATGCTTATACCACCTCCTTTTAATATCTCCAGATAAAGTCCTGCAATGTTTGTACCATGACAGGAATCACAAAAAACTAGAATGGAGATTGCTGGATCAAGACAGAAAGGCCTTATCAGCACTGGTCAATTTACATGCATTTTGGAGATGTGCTACTATAAAATCCTCTTTCAATTTTCTTTTGGTAGATTTACAACCAATAGAGTGGTGCATTTTTGTGGGCCAGCCATTTCTTCTTAAGGTTCATTTGAGGCCCAGTTTGATAGCATATCCTGCGCATTACATTTAAACCCATGTTGCATTTCACTAAGCAGATCTAGATTAATTATTATGGTATGTACAGTTCAAAGCAAAACTCTGGGCAAGTTGGGAGGTGGTCTCTTAAATTAGTTTAACTATGGAAGCCCCTCGGAGTGTCTATCTAGATTCTTGTGCTGGCCTCTTTTAAAATTCTCCACCTCCCATATTGCATGACAGGGGACTGGGCAGATTTCTGTTAGAGGGGAACTGTAAAATAAGAATAACCTGCCAGACTGTGCTTTAAGAAGTGCATTTATACAAGCTCAGAATATCTGACCATGCAGCCCAGCATTACTGTCTACTCTAGCTGGCAGTGGGCCTCCAAGGTCAGAGGCAGAGGTCTTCCACATTGCCTGCTACCTGATCCTTCTTTTTAAATGGGAGATGCAAGGATTGCACCTGGAATCTCTTGCATACAAAGCATGCGCTCTGCCATGGAGCTACACTCCCTCCCCCTTTCTACGGATCTGAGATTAGTAGGAGAGAGGAAGGGTGTGCCATATGGGTGCTCTAAGTATGATGGCCAATATGTATTTATTACACTTCTATGCCACCCAATAGCCAAAGCTCTCTGCTTCAGCATTAGCTTCTATGCTGTTTAATGCAACCCTCCCAACCACCGCCCCACGCCCACCCCGAGAAATTGCAATGCACCTTAAACATTTATGCAACTCATGTCAGAAATGCCACATATGGAGACAGAGAGATGCCAGGTTCCCAACACATTTTTTTTAGTGGAAAGGCAGGATTTGTTGTTGTTTATTCGTTACCTTGTTGTGGTGCTGGAGCTTGAGCACCTCAGTGACGCCATGAGCTAAACCGTGAAGGGACACCCAAGACGGGAAGGTCATGGCAGAGAGGTCAGACTAAATACGATCCCTGGGGAAGGAACCGGCAACCCACCCCAGTATTCTTGCCATGAAAACTAAATGGATCAGTACAACCAAAGGCACGATAGAAATTAATAAAATAACTCATTTTTATTAGACCCGCAGCTACATGGGTGTTTCCCGCAACAGACATGCAAACCGTAAAGGGCAAGCACTTGTTCATAAAGCCCAAGGGACACATGCTGTAAAAGCCAGACACATGCAGCTCCCTGGCACGTATCCGGTGCATGTTTAGGAACATGTTCCTCCACAAGGGTGTGAAACTTCTTCTGGCTATATGGGAGCTTCCTTGTCAGACTGGCTTCCCTGTTCCTTGGCAGGTTCATAGCCTTCAAGCTGACATTGTACCTGGAGTGGGAAGGCAAAAACTTCCCTTCCTCTCCTCCCTGCCTCCTTGGCCTATTTGCTGCCCAGCTCCTGCTGGCCCCACGCTCCTCTTGGCACTTACTTAGCAGCTACGGATGTCAGGAATAATCAGAAAGGTCAGCTCATACAAGCAAACTTCCCTGCTCGGTTATTTATGAGTCCATTCAGGTTGAGCGGGGTCCTGCTCATACCCTGCTGTGAGCAGGCCCTGATCAACCTGCACCTCCAGCCCCTGCTGCCACCTTCCCCTCTGCCCCAACTTATACAGGGCAGGTAAAGTTGGGTCACCCAACTTATACAGGGCAGGTAAAGGGGGACACAGTGGTGACAGTAGTGGCACTACCAGCTTCTTGGCATGCTTTCCCAACAAGGTCGCTGGAACTACAAGTGCCAGTGACTCCAAAGGGAAAGCAATGCTATTCATGTCTATTTCTGCCAATGGAGTGCATGCAAAGGATCCCCTTTTAGATGAATGAAGGGATGCTCATACTTTCCTAATATTGTCTGTGGCAGCATACGTTGGAGCCTTGGTGCAGGTGGTCCTGCACCTGGCCATGTTTACTGCTGGCCATATCAATTGTGCTGTGGAGCTACTGGGAAGACCCTGGTAACCCAAGCTCCCAACTAGGCTTGACTATTGTAAATGGATGGCTTCCGTATCTTCTGAATGTAGGCGTCACTTAGAGATGCCATCTTCTCCCTGGCAGAGCTCTTGTGCCTTGGTGCATTTCCTGACATGTAGATGAGGTGATGGGGAAACATTTTGACTGTTAATGGCAAAGGATCCCTG
This sequence comes from Heloderma suspectum, assembly GCF_057233095.1. NCBI lineage: Eukaryota > Metazoa > Chordata > Lepidosauria > Squamata > Helodermatidae > Heloderma > Heloderma suspectum. The sequence continues at coordinate 20,976,390 of NC_139459.1, forward strand.
TGGCAACCTTAAGAATGGGTTTTCACTACCAAGAAACTACCACAAAAAACTTAACAACAATGAAAATGACTTGGCTGGCATTGCTTGCTCTTCCCTCTGGCCAGGGATAAGCAAATCAACAGAAAAGGCAGGGATTGAGGCAATGTGGACCGATGGCCTGCTTTAATATTCTCCAAAGTGGGATGAATAGGACTGAACTTGCCATGCTAGTGCTTAAAGAACTTCATCAACAGTCAGCTTGTTTCTGGCCACAATTCAAAGTGCTAGACGTATGAAGGCTTTTAAATAAACGCTTCAACTGTCTGGGACCTGGGTATCTGAAGGACTACCTGCACCCCATATGAACCTATCCAACAGATACATTCTTCATCAGAGGCCCTCTTTTGGGTGCTCTCACCTTCTGAGGTTAGGTGGATGGCTACCAAGGAACAGGGCCTTTTTTGTGATAGCACCTCATTTATGCATGCCATCCTGGTGTTTATTTCCAAGACTTTTAGGCACCAGTATAATCAATTCTATTTACTCAGACATTTAGCAAGCCAGCCTTTCCCAACTTGGTGCCTTCCCTCCAGATGATTTGGATTACAACCCCCATCACCCCTGACCACTGGCTATCCTGGCTGGGGATGATGGGAACTGTAATCCAAAACAGTGCCACATTGGGGATGTCTGTAGTAGCAGTTTAGTGCACTTTTCATTAACTGAATTTTGCTACTGCTTTTGTTATTAGATTGTAGTCATTGGTTTTTATATGAGTTTTATGGCTGTGTTCTGATGGGCTTTGATATTGTTTGTTTTATTTCATAATGATATTGTTTTAATAATAGTTGCAAGCCATCTTGAGAGCTATGGTTGAAAGGCAGAACAATGGGTTGCATCAATGGCACTCACTGAGTACTATCAGTCAGTGGATGGAGAGGTGTTAAATGACTGGAGGTTGGGCAGGCTGGTATTTCTACCCTGGCAAAATGACCAAAAGAAGCAAGTGATGAAAGTGAAATAAAACTTCCATGCTCAAAGGCAGGATATCTTTGGATGAACAGGCTGTCACAATCATGACTACCTTCAGGGCTTCTCTCATCTGGCTGGTCAACGTTGGAGACAGATGGATTTTGGTCTAGTGGAACAATGCAATACTTGCATTCTACTGGATCTTTTTCTCAACTCCCAGTTATTCCATTTTATGTAGCACAGTGGGAAAGACAGAATCTGCATTCCTGGAAACTCAGCAGCTATAGCCCAGAGGTAAGAAGGTAAAAGGACCCGTGTTTCTGGGAACCAGTGAGCTGCTTTTCTTTCAGAGAAAATTGTCACTGGACCAAAGAGAGTTAAATGCACAAGCCCTTGGATGGGAATAAGTCCTGCAGTGCTTTGAATGGCAGCGGATGTAAATGTGAGGTTTGTTAAAACAAGAATAAGGCATAATCTAATGATCTCTTTGAAATCCCAGAAGTAACTCCACTAGTGAGGTTAAAGGACTTTTATACATGCCTAGCTGAGGACTGCAACATAATCTATCATTTACTCTTATTATGAATATAAAACCCTAAATGCACATGACACATTTTAGAGTTTCATAAACAAAAAATGGCAGGTCCCTGTCCCAAAGAACTTGTGATCAAAGTTTAGACAGTGGGCTGGTTTGCATGACACAACAGCCCACTGTGGCTTAATTTAGCAGTGGGGGCTGTTGTGTCATACCTGTGGATGCCATTTTTACATGTCACTTGTGGGCGCCTGACTTACTGTGGCTTGCCATGTCATGCAAACCCGAGTGGCATGGCTTGTTGGAGTAGGCAGCAACTGTCAAATAAGCCATGGGCTGTTGTTGGGTTGCTGCCTACTCCAAACAAGCCCTGCTGCCTGGGTTTGCATGACATGACAAACCACAGTAAGCTGGGTGCCCACGGGCGTTACGCAAAAATGGTGCCCATGGGCGCTTGGCACGACACAACAGTCCCTGTGGCTAAATTAAACCATGGTGGGCTGTCGTGGTGTGTGAACCAGCCCGGTGGGAGAGACAACAGAGGAGGGAGAAAAACAGGATAGCGAGGGATGAATGTAAGGAAATGCAGTTATCACATATTTAGGCTTGATTACAGTAGGGGTTGTAGTTGAAGATAAGGATGAAGGTGGAAGCCAATATTGTGCGAGTGGAAGGCAGCTCATGCAATGGATCTGTCGCTTCCCCTCCCTCTTGCATCTCAGGGGCTGCAGTGGGAGGTTTCCTATTCTGGTGATTCCCCTCTCCAGCTGCAGCCTATAATACACAGCCCACAATGTTCAGCAAGTTCCCCTGGCCCTTTGGAAAAGATTTTGGGGGGTACAGGGGGCTGCGGGATGGGAAGATCTGTTCTGTGAGCTTTCTTTCTGCTTGCGCAATGTTGGACATCGAGTTAGACATCAGGAATTAAGGAGTAAGCCAAATAATGGAAAAGATGAGTTTTGAAGATGACTCTGGAGGAGAGAAAAGGAACATTGTATACATGCTTTTCTTCATTATTATTAATACGTTATTAATCCTTTTATTATTATTTTCTAGTTGTCCTTGCTATTGAGCAGTAAAATTAATACTAGGTTTGTGCTGGTTATTTGATAAGGAAAGCCTTCTGGAAACCAACCTACACTCTGGACAAAATCTCAAATTACGTTTAGCATACTTCCATCCTCCAACCCCCAACAACAAAAAGGTACAAAGCTGACAAAGGAAGGTGTACAGTGGGCAAAGAAACTCCCACCACCAGCACATTCTGAACAAGTTTCCGGTCCATACCTCCCACTGCTACTTTATTTACTGCAGCTGGCCAAAGTTTTATAGCCTGTTTCATGTATTAAAATTCAAATGTGGAAAACATTACCAGTGTCCTCCTTGATTTTTTTATTCCCCCCCCCCTTCAACTTCCTTTTCAGCGTGGAATGTATCAAATGGTCAAAGGCTAACTTAAGACTGACTCCACTCAAAAACTATTTCCTTTGTTCTTATGTTTTTACTTCAAAATTCAGACCAGTTTTCCAGAAAGAAAATAGCAGCCCTGATGCTTTCTCATAAGTTACAGTTTCAGACAGTGAATAATATTGCCCGTGAACTACTAGGAACTGGGTTTTTTTTCCAGCAAGGAGAAAGAAAGAGTGACATATGCAAAGCCTTTATTTGGTGAGGGACTTTGTGTGTGCGTGTGAGGTTGTGTGTGTGTGTGGACACATTTCCAAAATTTCCTGTCACTGACATTTCCTTTTTAAATGTACTTTGTGCCTGAGATTCATTTATTATTTTATGAATTTCATATAAGCAAACAAGAACTTGACATCAACGGCAAAAGCAACAAAGTTTCATGCTTTTATATGCTGCATAATCACCATTTGATAATCAAAGCAAACAAACATCTAGAAAGTGAAGATAAATACCTGCTCTCTCAATGCAGCAACCCAAACTCAAGGGTCAGATATTTCCATCAAATACTATATGCAGAGCTGACATTTCTAGGGTTCCTCCCCCCTCCCTGCCCAAGTCTTTCCTCAGCTACATCTGGCATATAAGAGGGAAGTACATATTTATGGAACAACTCTCTCTGAAGTGGTGCCCTGGGTGCATGTTGCATCAGTTTAACATATGCAAAGCAAAAAAAAAAAAAAAAAAGCTACCAAAGGGAGCCCTCCCCCCCTTTGATTGAGAGCAGATACACAGGAATAGTTGCACGTCACAGATCTGGCTTTTAATAGAGCCAGGTTTCTTCATTAAAAGCAGTATTGTTTAAACATGACATGGTATGTGTTTGTGCATGGAATCACCCAAATCTTAAGATTCTATGTATCCCAGGGGATACATAATGCATCACCTGAGGGCAAGCTAAATTACAATCCAGAATATGCTTCTGTCAATTCTCAGCAACTGCTATACAGAAACAAAATCATGCCTGTTCCAGGCTGACTTTATTGGGAAAGCAGGAAGTGGGGTTATTGAAAAAGCATCCTTCAACCTTCCAAGTCTAGTGGGCAGACTATTTCCAGCAAACATTTATGTCATTATCTATAAATGCCAATGGTCCACTTCTAGCCTATAATAATATAGAGTTCAAACACAATTGCTTTAAACTTTAGTTTTAAGAGCTGATCTCTGTAGAGTTCCTACATCTAAATGGTCCTTCTCCCCCTATTTTTAATAACAAACAAAACTCAGTGGTAATAACTGCCATAAATTCAGTGCCTTTCATCTTGATATGAATTGAAAGTCTGGCTACATACAGCAACACTGATTTGTAACCATTAAACCTGGGCTAAAAGCAAGTATTTGGCCAAGGATACATGGTCCAAATCCCTTGTTTTTAAAAGGAAACTTACTTCATGCTGGAATAACCAGTGCCCAATGTAGCCCATTGTTATAGTGTTCACACACTACAATTCTTTGCAGAAACAGTCCTTATGTTTTTCAGCATTTCCCCTCAGTTGTGCTAAATGCTAAGAGGCTACTGCATAAGCCCATGCATGCTTTGTTTTGATATGTATGTTCTGGACACGAATTTCTGGCCAGAGTGATAGATCAAACTGGTCCCTATTGCAGGATCTTCTCAGCTGGCTTCCCACTTTGACAACACTTGTTTAGAACTCTCTCAGCACCCATGTCAAGTGAAATGGAACCCATGCAAATACTTTGTGACTAAATAAAGGTCTAAAAGCAGAACAGAATGTAAACCACCCACTGGGACATTTAATGCAATCTCAGAGCTGTAGATTTTTAGTGCTGTTTGCATGTGTTTTGTTATTTATCGTTTGTTGTTGTTCAGTCGTGTCCGACTCTTCGTGACCCCATGGACCATAGCACGCCAGGCCTTCCTGTCCTGCGCTCTCTCCCGGAGCATGCGAACAGAAAGATAAGTTAAGCGTAACAAGTTAACCCTGGAACTATCAGCAACATGGTGTCTAACATGTCACAAATATCAGATTAACAGACCAATCCTATACATGTCTATTCAGAAGTAAGCCCATTGAGATCAATTGTACTTACTCCCAGGTAAGTATGTATAAGATTGCCACCTACACTGTTTTAAGGAAACTAGCAAATTTGGATCCAAAAATATATCCTGGAGATCTGTGATAGAGGGGTGTATGCACAGGATGGGGTTTTCTGACTCCTATTACAATTAGACATAGCCTCAGCTAGGGTTCAGGTCAAGACTAGAATAAGGGATGCAGAATATCAAAATAATTTGTCCTGTACTGAGGGCCCTAATATTTTCCCTAGTATAGTATTCTGGGCTTTAATGGACTTGATACCTGATGTCTTTGTTTTCTTTCCATCACATCAAGAAAAGGTTTTCCTTTACTGTGGATTCAAACTATCAGTACTACAGTTCTGAAGTGTGGGTACGACCAAATATTTTAAAATATGATCAGTTGTGTCCTTGTGAGATGAACTAAATCAAAGATATCTAGGAATGTGTAAGAAATTCACTATGTTAAGGTTTTTTAATGGATTTACGCAGTTTGTACCCCCAAGACCCAAATTTGGACCCAAACACAAGTTGTGGTTGGAAATCTGTACATTTCTGAGCTTGCAATGGATTCTCCCAAATAAAAAAGTGCACTGGACAAATTGTGTACATTTGAAAAATGCGCACATTTCCAAAATGTGCACAAACATGCTTTACTCAATGGGTGTATGTGTCAAAAATGTGCACAAAAAAGTGTACATGAATTCATACATTACAGAAAAAAGTGTTCGAGTTCTGTACTCTTTTTTTTTTTTAAGTCTCAAGCTCTTGCAGAAACAGGACACAACAACCTTGACCTCAAAAAACCACCAATGAGATTGACAGATCTGTCCATTCCTAAAGATATCCCATCAACTAGACCAAAAAATATCCCATGGTTCTTTCCTTGGATTTGGACGTGGGGAAACCTATCAATTACCTTTTGGCTTTCTGCTGTTATTTATTGTAAAGATGACAATTCAACCATAAGGATAGTTTTGATAAGTGCATGATTGCTGATTTTGTTTTTTTCAATAATTGTACTGTAATTTTATATCTGATTTTAATTATACTTAGAATTGCCAGGTATACTGGAGTTTGTTTGGCTACCTTTGACAGTTTGTGAACTAATTATTGTGTATTGTAATGGTCAAATGGATGAGCAATAAACTAGAACATGACTTGACAAACACTAAAATGATTGGCACTATCTTTGTGAAATGCTTGTATTGTAATACAATACGGTTACAACTAGTTTAGTCCCATCTCATTAAAAGACTTTATACTGATTGACTGTCATCATCATTAAGCAGTAACTATGAGGGTTCTAATTTCCTTCTACTGTCTGGACAAGGCTTCCATACATTCAACCCAATTCTCTTGAATAACAGAGTACAAAGATGGCACAGAAAACAAACACTTAAGAAATTACTGACAGTATAAACCAACATAGAAAGTGACTCCAGTATAAGAAGTGGGAAATGATTCCTGACTTGGGAAAAAAGGGTGTAGAGACCAGATGTAGTTTCTACTAAACTGGCTCTACAGGTGTAAACTGTTGAATGAAGAGTCAATGGATTAAGAGAATTTCCCTACCTTGAAACACCATTTTCACAAATCAGTGGGTGACATCCAAGGTTACACTAGTGGACCTCTGCACATGCTCCTTTCACTCCTTCTCCTGGACCCCCCAAATCTGCTCCAAAGGGCCCCCCAACCTTCTGGAGTAGAATTGGGGTGTGTACAGGGAGTTAGAAGAATCCATTCCACCAGCTTGGTCTGTTCTGCTGGTGGATGGACACAGTTGGATACAACACAGAGTATTTATGTTCACTACCTGAACAGGATTCATGGATCAGGAATTAGTAGCAGAAAACAGAAAGTTCTGTGTCCTAGCAGCAAGTTTTGTGTCCTAGCATCTGTATAAATCTGCCAAGTAGAGGTTGCTTAAATATAATCTGGAAATTAATCTGTCCTTTCCCACCATCTTCCCATTGAGGTTAAGAATCTGAACCATAACTGACTTCAAATCTAAGCTCAGTAATAAACTCATTGGATAGTTTTTAGACAATCCACAAGCTCTTATCCTCAGACACTCCCATGTGTAGTAGTAGTAGTTGTAGTAGACATTGTCATCAATTGCCTTACCCTGCATAGCTACTGGAAGGATTATGTGAGATGTCTTCACTACTTTGAAGAATGTGCTTATTAGTATTATTTCAAATTATTATACTAAAAAGGCACACTATTCCTTAACAGAATGAAATATGTCGTAAGATGCTTCCATCTGAAAGTTGCTAGAAATATACTATCAAAACAAGATGGGCACACTGTCACAAACAGAAATTTAAGAAATCCACACTGGAAGGGCTAAAATTGAAATTGCTTCATACATATTCTTGTTATCATGTTTTAAGATTGGCTCACAGAGTTCGTGTTTTAAGAGTACTTATCCAGGGTTTGAGTCATAACAATATGAAGGATACTTGCAATAAAGTATGTTAGTGGAGTGCAAACAAGATTTGATACTGAGATGTAAAAAGTACATAATCAACAATAAATGTTCTCTCATCCCAGTTCAATGTTCTCACAGCACTAAAGTATATGCTTAATATACGTTTTGTCTAAAATCCCAATCTCTTGTTTTCAAGCATGGAGATTTTATCCTCTATTATTTCAAATCCAACAAAGTTAGTTTTGTGCCAAGAAGTTGAGTGAAGATAGAAAGAAAGGAGAAAGAATTTAGGATTTTTACTCATAAGAGATGTACACTCTGCTCTGCATAGATAGTGTAGAACTCTTTAAATGTTACCCTAGCCACATACAAACTGCTTTTGTGTGAGTTGTTCCTGTGTGGCTTGTGGCTGGCATAATGTTTAAACATCCATGCTTTTAGAAGGGGGCTGGCCATGGAATCAGCAACCTGGTTGTTTTAAATGCTCCTGCCATTCAGTAGTGCAAGTGTAAAGGGCCCCAATGTTAGGCAGCCGCTTCTGAACTCCAAGGCGATCGCCCATCCAATGCAAGGCAGGAGAAGAGTGAGGGGATTGTCTCCTCTGCGCTTCAGCTGCCCTGCATTTGCGGCGAGACAGCTGATTTCGGCTGTCTAGCTGTGGGAAGGCGGAGTGAGGGAAGCAGCTGCCGGATGACACATAGGATGTGTCGTACCGGCATATCCGCCTTCCCCACCCCAGAACGTCCCCAGGAACACCCTGTTTTCGCCGCTTCACGATCCTGTTCTGAGCACGGAGCGCGGAGCCGTTCCAAGCTGCCTGTGAGGCAGCGCGGGAGCAGGGGAAGGTCAGTTCTCATGGAAACCGACGCTTCAGAGCGTAGACTCCGAGGTCAGTTCCTGGAAACCGACGTATCCTATGGCCATCTAGCCGCTGACTAGCAGCCGTAGGATTGTTCACTTCCTGGAGTTGTAGATGTGGGTTTGTTTCTTTTTCTTCCAAAAAAAGCACAATCTATAGTTGGCAAAAATACATTCTTTAACAGAACATTGCTCAAAAAATAAGAAACGAGATTATTGTTGTTTTTTAAAAAGTAAACTACAATGGCATTGGTACCACATGTCTGTGCATAGTGCATGTATGGCTAACTTTCAGTAGAAGGATGTGGCAAGAGCACTCAGAGAAGGGAGAGTGGGGACTAAACTCTGTTCATGCTGAAGATCCAGAAAATTGAGGGTCAGTCCCTGTTCTTCCATCTGTCTTTTCTAGAGAGGAGGAATGAGTGTGGACTAAGCTCCAATCCTGCTGCCTGTGCAGGCTTTTATTTTAATACTTGAGAAATTTGGAGGCAGTAAGACAGGTGTGCTGCATACGTAAAGACCAGCATGAGGCTATCTAGGCTGCCTCCCAGTCTGCTGGTGGCCAGAACAAGCAGAGGCTGTAGGGACAGACATCCTGAGAGAGCAGGAAAACCCACCAACTATCCACAAAAGTCTGGCTTCTGCTACCACAATATTAATCATAGAAACACTGCTATTGTTATTCCTATGCATTTTTCCCATCTTAAATTCTTATTGGCCATCACAGAAAAAGCCAAATACCTGTTAGCTGAAAATATCATATTGAAAACAGACTTTTAGAAAAGATTGATGCAACAGAATAGCAGCCTCTTGCCAATCAGAGATTAAAAGCATGAACAGAAACCATTCAGAGAACACAGGTTTTATAAATACAAATATATACAATATAAAAGCAACAGATGCCTTTATAACATATATAGAGGGGTAACTACTGTCTATGTATTAGGAGTATGCTTTAAAAGCAACTTATTGCACTAACAATATTAACACAATACTACTGCCATATATATATATATACACACATACATACATACATACATATATATAACATAGTTTCTGTGTGATGGAATTGTGCCCCAATTAAAAGCCTGGAAAAAACAGTCCAAAAATCCAAACTACTTCACTTTATATATATTTTTAAAGTGTAGTATTTAATCTTTATAGCTTACCATTAGCGAATGTCTATTGGCTGAAAGAAGACCTGTCCCATATCCTGACCCAAGACCTCCCATTGCTCCATTATGAGAGGGCCCTATTAAGCCATGCATGTCGCTATGACTACCAGGCATAGCAGTTGAAGGCCCCACTGCATGGTTCCGGAGAACATGAATAGCATCATCCAGTCTTTCCAAGCGGTCTTCAATCCGGCTTTGCTGTTTGTTTATGAAAAACAAATCAAGAGAAGCATCAGCAAATGTGAAGGGTCATTTAACGTTTGAGACAAAACTAACAGAGATTATGAACTGCACGTTTAACATCTCTATTGCTACATGCCAGACAGGGAAGGGGGAAGAAGATTGCTCACAGGTGGGCTATTTCTGAAAGTGTATTTACATTATGAACACTGCTCCATTTTTTTGTTTTGTTTTTGTCACCCCCACAGAAAACGGAAGCATCTTATACAAAACAATGATACCCAAACTAGCACTCTAGGAAAATAAGGAAGTTCTGTTTATAAAAAGACAGCTTTCATTTTCATGGGCAAAACAGGTTCATTGATTCCTCATGAACATAACCTCCACAGTACATATGTTGCTCTCTGATTTTGAAACATTTTGTATTGCTTAGAAATATAAAATTGCTATGACATTTAAAAATCTTTAAATACACTGCGTTGCAATCCAGAACTCTGATTCCTGAGTGGTCCTATTGAAGTCAGGTGAAAGTTAGTAGGTTGTGCACTGCGACCTATAGCGAGCTTGGTTAGGGCCTATTATTATTCCTTTGCAATCAAAAGAATAAGAAGGAACATCTTAAGCTACTATTCATTTCCACAGTTATTGCCTTCTTCCCCATAGTATACATATCCAAACAGCTTTCAGAACATTAGCACAAGTTAAACAGGTTTACTTCACATAAACAAACCTTCGAGTTACGCAGTCAGTATTAGATTAAAACACACACAAAACAAAACCATGTGATAAACTCTGTAATTCAGCCTTGTCTACAATACAAACAAACCCCTGCATGTTCTTTGGAGAAGCCTCCCTTGCTACCACTGCATTTTCCCACTGTTTAAAGCCAGAAAGAGTAGTGGTATTGATTCTGAAGAAATTTAATGTCTGCTTCAATGGGCTACTTCATTAAAAAAGAAAAAAAAAGGAATTGCTTAAACTGACAAAATGAAGTACAGCAATGTGTACTTTTGCCTACATTCTGCCAAGGATTTTTTTAATTCTACAATTCCCAAGAATGCTTCTGAAGTAAACGACATTATTCTTATTGCAACCACAGGGAAACTGGGTCAGATATTTTGGACTTTAACTCCCAGCAGCCAGCATGGCCAATGCTTAGAAATGCCGGAAGTTGTAGTCCAAAATATGGGTGGTGGCGGCAGCGGGGGGACCAGCTTGGGAAAGGCTGACCTAGCGCAAGCTATTTTATACATAACTTTATTTGCACCTAATGGGGCTTTTGACTTCCCCCTCCCTATTTGAATACCATATCCCTTCCCTTCCCCCATATCGAAGGTATATTTGAAACCTCCCTTAGTGTCAAGTGTTCAGGCTACCTGAAAGACTGCCTTCTCCCATATGAGCCTGCCCTGTTCTTAAGGTCTTTAGGAGACTGCCCCTCTCAGAGGCATGGTTGGTGGAAATGCAAAAGAGGACCTTCTCGGTGGCTGCTCCCTGGCTGTAGAGCTCTCTGCGGAGGGAGGCTAGTTTCCTCCCTATCTGTTGTCCTTCTGCCGGCAGGCAAAGACCACTTTATTCAAGCGGGCCTTTGGTGTGTAAGCGAGTCTGTTGAGCCAGATGATGTTTTTACTCTGCTGTTGTTGTGTTTCTAATTTATTTGCTTATTGTTGTTTTTATCAGTGATTGCGACCTGCCTTGAGTGCCATTTTTGGTAGAAAGGTGGGGCACAAATCAAATCAATCAAGCAATTAGTACGCGATTTGCCACATAGTATTGGGTATGGGTGTTACATTATTGTTCAAGGAACTCAAGTCCAAAATGCTGTTCTCTTCATGAAACTAGCTGAATGGTCCTTTGCATCTTGGCTCAAAAAAATTCTTCCTGTCACCTGATTAGGGGAAAAAACAGCTTTCACTGCCTGTAGTCCTTTCATAAGCTATATGGGGAAGGAAGGACAAAGCCAATTCCAGGCAACTGTCACTAACGTGTAGGGAAAAATATCTGAGATATGCAATTTGTATCACTGATGCCTTCTTCCCATGACTTAACTTTGGCAATCTTGTGTTGAGTTAAACATGTTAGCTCTGAAAGCTGAACTTTTTTGGGCTCGATGTAGGTGAAGGATGCCAATAAAAGCTCTTCATGGAAGTACCTGTCATAGGCATCTCCTCAAATGGACATTTTGCAAAAATCACTTGGTGGCAGAAAGTGGTTTATGTAGATTTACCTTGAGCCAGATGAAGTATGGAACTACTGATCCTAAACATGATTGCAGCAATATAATTTGGTAATTAATAGTATCAGAGATTCCCTCATGATAGTGGCATTGTGTCTTTAATAGGCCACATGTTGTAATCCAAATAATTCCTGAGTCAAGCAAAATTCTGATGCTGACTGTGAGTTTTTGCATGATTCTGTCTAGTACTGCCATTCATGAAGTCCTCACAAATCCTGTTTCCTCTGCCAAGATACATATGTTTCTTACTATCAGAGATGGAGCACTGAAAGTGTGCTTATGAGATGATCCCATACCTCCCTGACAATAAGAAAGCTCATGAAGGTTTTCTGCCTATTTATCCAGAATATGCTCTTGGCTTCTCTTCTCATTCCTTCCATTTCAATAACTTCCTCTTTTTATCATCCTTTCTTTATAGTCTCTAATTAGAACATTCATTGATTTCACTCTCTTATAAAAGTGTAATCCTAACACACAATGTGGTTTGTTCTGCACAATGCCAACCTGTTCTTTATCTTCCTGTTGTTCTTCCAATGTGCACCTCTGTTCTAGGTATACATCCCCATCTTCTGCATCTAATTCTGTATTCTGTGCCATATTTCTATGGCTTTTAGTATTGGCTAGACCGAACATTAAAAATGTAGCTAAAGATATTTAATGGTTTAAGGCTATATCCCCATACTACCAACTCTGGAAGTAGTAGGAAAGAATGTAAAAATCCAAGGCTGTTGCAATGACCAGCAAAGGGTAACTTTGTGTTACAACAGTGGATGAGAAAAGGTAGAAGTAGACAGCAATAAAATACTAACACCAAGGAGGTCACCAGTCAAAAACATACCAAAGAGTGTAAGGGACCTTCATAATTGGGAGATGATGATGCTTGCCCTCCATTTCTAGACCAAACAGCTGTGCCTGCTAATAGTAAAATGGGAGTTACCATTGGAACTATGCAAACAAAATGCCTTTTCAAACATTCTGGGTAGCGCTGCAGACATGTGAATTCAATTTCCCCAGACAGACAGACAGAAGAGACTTATGGAGAACTTTCAAAGCAAATGTTTATTAAGAAAAATATACCTTTGAGGCAACACCTATTGATAAAAGCCACAAAGTTCCCCCATGTTAATGCACAAGACTTCATTGATTTGGGAGTGGCGCCTACTAGAAGTTGCATCAGAAAGAGAGAAGTCACTAGGGGAAGCAGATATCACTCTTTTAGGAAGTATTAAAGAAATTGCTACATGATGCCTAATTCTAACTATAGCAGACGAAGACAGTTTCAGTGTTCACTAACAATATTATATATCAAACCTATGCAGGTTACTGTTTTTTAAATGAAGGATTACTTTGTAAACAACACATAAAATATATCCTGCTGTTCCATACATTCCATTCATTTCAGTGCATCAACTGAAGGAAAGGTTTCTAGTGGATTGTGCCTGTTTGCATGTTAATATTTGCATCTGAAGCCATTGGCTCTTACCAATATTGAAAACGGTGGCTTTTTAATTGTTTTAAACCTATTCAACTAGCCAACCCACTTTTTCTTTTTTTACTGCTCTTAAAAGGGTGAAATACAAAAAGGGTCAACAGTGTAATGTATCAGTTTTCTAATGAAGCCACATTGAACACACAGGGATCAAATGTTGTTTTGGAAACTCTCCCCTTGAAGAATGTGCTTATAAAGTATAATAATCTGGATATTTGCAGTGTCACTTCCCCCTTGTATGACACAACTCATCCTCAAATCCTGAATAACAGCAGAGCCAACAACTGGTTTTCCAGGCTATCTATGGCATACTTGCCATGTTTACTAAGAAAAACCATTAGGGTGTACACAAAACCAAAATTAAAAATTTCTTGAGTCCTAATTAAGGGTCATGTTCCAAACATCCAAAAGTTCTTTCCAGATCTCTGTTAGCATAAAAGCTCACTAGAATATTATTCAAAATTTGGAGACAGATAAGGATAATTGTTACCACCCTTTGCTCTCTAGATAACTTTGACATTAGTTTTTTATCTGCCGAGTGATAGAATGGGTTCACCTACCAAGGCATTAGGACATTCTTCTTTCATTGTCCATTACATTTATTTAGGCTGCTAAATTCTCTTAGTTTTGATATATTTTAAATTTGTCCATCTATCAGTCATCCAACCCCCCCAAAATATTACTGAATAAAAATTAAAATGCTTTACAAATTCTAGCTGTCTTCAACTTCAACCTTATGCTAACAAGATAGGGACTGGCTCCCCCACCTCCTGGAACTGCAGGATGTAGTGTTTCAATGGTTCCTTGGTATTGGGGAAGTGGAGTGCAGAAAGTTATAACTGTCTGCTTATCTTCCCTAAACCAGAGAAGAATAATAAGTGGCCCTCCAGATGTGGTTGGACTGCAACTCCCATCATCCCTCACCATTGGCCATGCTGCCTAGGCTGATGGGAAATGCATTCCAACAACATCTGGAAGGCCACATGTTCCCCAACCCACCCCTGCCCTAAACTTTTACTTGGGTCATCTGCAGATTATCCAACCTCTGCAAATTAGGAACCAAGATCTCCAGTATCATGTGCTGGACGTGCCACTGCCATTATACTGTGCTCGCAATGCAATGCAATGCAATGCAATGCAATGCAATGCAATGGGCCTCACCACAGGAGGAAATGAATAATGGAAAAGCCAATCTTGTATTACGAATAACCACAGCATCTCCCATTAGTCATTCACTTCTCCCTGCAATGAAGGAATATTGTGTCAGATTCAGTCATGCTCAGAGTAGACCCACTGAAATCAATGAGACTTAAATTAGCAATGATTAAGTCATCCCATTGATTTAAATGGGCCTAATCTGAATATAACTAAGTCTGGATCAAATCCAATGGGTTTTATATTCTATTCAGTATGGCTTTTAACTCTTGGGTGCTTATGTATCGGATGGGATTCTGAAAACAGGTAAGCCAGTGAAACATTGGGTTGTATCCAACATGTTCTTTGCTGGTGGACTGAATTCTTCCACTCATCTGCAGTCCCCTGTAAGCCCCCCCCAATCTGCTTTGGAAGGTTGAGGAACTCTCCAGAGAAGATTTTGCAGATGGGGGGAGCTGTTAGGGGGAGGAGGGGAAGGGGAATTCTTGCTGTGTGAGCAGATGTAACCCTCATATTAGCAGTGGATTTAGCCCAATATTAATTGACTTGTTTTTCATATCACATGTTTAGATAAGCTCTCCCTTACCCATGGCATAGCTCAGCTATCATGAAGTTAGTTCCCATGTGATAAACACATAAATTCAAAAAAAACATATGAATTGGACCTAAATCCTGGGATATTTAGTAATCAGGATGTTTCTTCAGCACCAAGGTTGTTTACTGCACAATTCACTCTTTTCTTAGAGATGCACAGAAGGACTGGACATACTAGAGTTTACCTGGGTGACCTCTGGCTGCTGGTGAGCCAAGCAGTGATGGTGGATGGACAGGTTGGAAAAGACAGTGGCTGATAAACTAAGCTGTTTAGAATGCAATGCAAATCACACCTTGGTTGTGTAGGCTTGGAGAGGTTTGTCACTCTTGGGCCCAACTATTCTGGTAGAAAGCTTTTTTCCCCTTTCATTTTGGCACTTCCCAGATGCAGAGGCCACAATAGCATCTGCTTTGCTGCAACTGTTCTCACGACCACTGTGAAGGTCCCTCTCCAATTTTTTTGATAATAAAGTGACCTTTAAAACAGCGAATAGTGGGATCGCTAGTTTGTGAAGGATGCTAGAAAACAGTTAAAGTAGTTTTGGATTTATTTCTATCCAACTCTGGGTGTACAAAATCCAGCCTTGGTGTATTATTAGGAACAGAGGAAACTGTCTTATACCAAGTCATACCACTTGTCCGTCTAACTTAGTATTTTCAATACTGACTGGCAGCAATGGCTCTCCAGGGCTTCAGGCAGGCTTTTTTCTCTCTGCCCCACCTGGAGATGCCAGCGACTGAACCTGGTACCTTCTGCATGCAAAGTTTGTGCTCCATTGCTGAACCATGGCCTTTTCCCAAATATTAATATGGTGGCAGTCTAATAATGTTTCTAGAGTAATTTAGCTCTCCTACCTTATATAGTAGGGGTATATTTCATAATCTCATTTTTTTATAAAATTGAAATGTTCAGTAAAATATAATTTTAACCACAATACCTGAGAGAGAAGGGGGAGAACCAACAGGAGTTGAAGGATTTGATGAAAAGCTGTTGTTGGTATGATCTGGAGAGTAGATCTTTAAAAGATGATAAAGAATTAATCTAAAGCCATTCATGAATGGATTCAGACAGAAGTATGGTGCTTCTGTTAATTAGGGAAGGCAAAAAAACCTCTTTTCTTATAATTATTACCTCATAAGACAAAAAATATACTATGAAGAGTCAGAACAGCTTGACAAATACATATTGAAGAAACAGACAGTGGTGATGAAGTGACAGTTCTAATTGTAATAGTTTTTTCCACCTTATTTATAATACTTAATAGTCTTAATAATTTGTACTATGGTGGAAATGTATTTTACATGATGCTTTATATATAAATACAAAAAAATAGGTTTCAGAGAAGTATTTTATTTTAAGTTAAACATCTTCAATATCTACAACAGAGTAAAGATTTAGGTAAGGGGGTACCGAATTTAGCCCCATGGGTGACGTTTATTATAGCACACTGTAAAGAATCTAAAACTTGCAATGAGAGAGAAGTCTTGGCTTGAGTGCAGATTTTGGTACCGGCTGTACCTGGTTAGGCGGAGTTCATATATTACATTATTCAGGAGAGACTCACATGATGTTACTTAATAATTTGAACAGGTGAAATTCTGTTATCACTTAGGACATGATTAGATGTCATAGAGATCATTGACTCTTATCACATCAAATAATTATCAAGTAATGGGCAGCATGCTGGGAACTCATATTGGGTACCGTTTAAGCTTAAAATGCGAACATTTCCTTTGGGTCCCGCATAGGCAATTTAATTAATTAACCTCTCGATCATCTCCCCTGTTAATCAATGCTTCAGGGCACCAGCTAAAGTAGATTTTGTACTGTAGCTGTTATATGGGAATTGTGCTAGTTTTTGTCTTTGTAACATATGTTAGCTGGACATGGAAAATGTCAATTCTCATGAGAACTCAGTGGAACCCACTCTGCCCAGAAAATAAATTACAGTGATGGTTCTTTTAAAAGCCAGCATAAGCCCATGTTTTGCGGCAATATTTTAAATAACGGATTGTTATCCAGATCTGAGAGAAGGAAAACAAATAAGTAAAAATAGTGGAAGGCAATTTGAGGTTAACACAGACATTTAAGTATCAACTGCTGCAAAGAAACAGACTGGGGGACCTTTTAAACATTACTCTGGTTGTGCTGGACTGCTTTCCCCAAATTAGCTCCTGTGCAGATAGCACGACCTTGAAATTATTCAAACACATGACCTGGGGCTGATAGTGCAGTTCCTGACCACAGAATCAGCACCCAGCAAGTGCTGCCAATTCTGTGGGAAAGCCTCACCTGATTGGCCCCTGTACATGTGTACAGGTCATTAAAAATTTGTCCTAGTCATGCAAGAACTACTTGCAGAGAAGCAGCTCCTGCACAGTAAGGGCAGCATTTAAAGGCCTCTGAGGCTAGAAAGGAAAACACAAAACTGAAAGCCAAATCCTTTCTCAATGAATTCTTTCTCTGGCTCACTGCTCAAGTTACATTTGAAAGAAACAGCTGCACTCATTTTTGTTGAGAAGTTTTGTTTTGGGACAACTCAACATGGCCTTTCCAGTCTCCTGGATAAACCCAAGTATTATAGTTCCAACTTCAAGGGTATGTCCACTCCACAAACTTAAATGGGTTCACTGCCATGGCTTCCTCGCAAGGAACTCTGGGAACTAATTGTGTGATGTGGAATAGGGATTTCAGGCAGAACGTTCAGCAGCATTAAAAGGACTAACATTCCCAGCATTTCTTGGATGAAAGCACATACCTGAAACTAGTTTGAAACTGGTTTAGGGTTGAAGTGAAGATGCGCCCTAGGATTTCACAGATGCAGACATCTGAGAACCCACGCTGTTTTTCACATGTAACTAGAGAAGCAATACCAAGAAATACCCTAGAACGAATTCTGCTACTGAGTGATATCATGTAAAATCCTGATTGTTTTCGAAAGAACGGAAGATTGCAAAGCTTGGAATCAACAATTCACCCCAAATTATCTGTTTCCCAGAGAGCTTGTATACAGTGTAACACTACTTTTATGTTACATTATTTTAATTGCCAGCAATGGAATCAATCCTGCTTGGTACTCAGTTTCCTAAATATTTGCGACTACACATGTGATCCCAAAGCAAATATTTCCTTACAGATGCAAGTGCTTTCCCCAGTGCATCGCCTGTCTGTGAACTTCCTGCTGCTCCACTTCCTCTGTTTGCTGAAAAACAAAAGAATGAGCATAAAGAAAGGCGGGAAAACAATTCTGTTGTCTATTCTTAGGTCCATGTATCCATAATTCAATTGCATTTTAATGCTAATTGCTTTACACGTATCTTTAATTAGCATTAATCCTGTTTGCTAAGGTAGATCTCAAACATATCTCAGCCACAAACATTCTCTATGCGTGCTGCACCTCTCATACTCCATGCACTTAGGACATCTTTTTCTTTCTTTTTTGCTAGGGGACTATTTAGACATTGTCCTCTCCTCCCAACCCCACAAGTGTCCCTGGGGAAGATAATGGAATGGGCCTTAGGTGCACTCTCTCCTTGGCTCACTTCATGAAGAAGTGAACTACAAATAACTACAGGTTTAAGTAACTAAAGCAACTATAGGGTTTAGTCATCCACTTCTGCCTGCAATGAGGAGACATGTGTTTTCGTTCTATTGCAGTCTGAGGCACAAATGCATGGGAGAACAAAATCAGTCAAATCCTATATATCCAATTGCCCCTAGACAGAGCTACGGCCACAGAGGAGGAGATATGGTCATGGATCTTCTCTCTCCACCCCTCCCAGCCCCTGCAGAAGCTTCTCTTATGAAGCTGCAATGGCAACCTCATAAGAGAAATCAGAGAGGGAGAAAAGGGGGCATGCTGGTGGGCAGGGAGGGGAGGGGAGAGGCCAGGTTGTGTAATATCACCAAAAAGTAAACCAGCTAGATGGACTCAGAGGCCATCAAGCTGCTCTTTGGATTTTTAATGGAGGAATGGAGGCAAAATCACCTCCATCCTCCTCTTGACCTGCCTGGCTCTTGCCAGCAGGGCACAGGATAGGTGGAGGGCTCCAAACTCTGATGGTGAGGACTCAGTCACTGCTTCTACTCTATCTTTAATCATATCAGGGAGACAGACAACTCTGCATCCCAAGTCTTAATTCCAGTCACTCTGAAAACTTGAAACGCTCATGATCATGGGGAGGTGAACAAATTGTCCACCACTGGGCTGAAGAAAATCCGTTTCAATTAAGGTTGCAGCCAAGCAATCTAGGCCGCCTGTCACATAAAGCAGAGGTGTAAACTGATAGCCTGAAAACACTTATTGAATAAAAAATATATATTTTAGAGAAGAAGCTGAAAATGTAGTATAAGACTTGGCAGAATAAATGATTACTTCCACAGGCTTCTTTCGTCACTTCTTGACTTAGGTGGAATAACCAAGCAGGGCTTAAAAAACTTAACAGTTCCTGGACTCGTTTGCTTTGAGTACGAATCTTGAGAAATTGTGTTTTGGGACTTGGGGGACAGACTAGGGATTCTGCTGGTGCAGTGCCCACTGTGCTGCTCATCATCTTCCTGCTTGAGTGACGGAGACGATCTCAGGTTTGGTGTTGAGAATGCCCAAGATGAGACCTCAGCAGGCACGCTAAGCCCATTGGTTCTGTAGTGGAGGACATCATGGCCACCATGAGGCCGTCCCAATGTCACTGGCTCAACAGATGTGTCAGGACACACTCTGGATGTGGCTTTCCTAATTGGGCAGGAAGAGAGTGATCGGAAGGTGGGGAATTTAATATATATTCCTTTGACACGGCTGAATCACTTCCTGCTGAGTTTTAGCCTTTCAGTGGCTTTTCTACTCTCCATGGGTGGAGGACCTATTAAAATGATCTGCCTCTAAAGGCTAATGGATTTTGATGAATTTTCCTGCTGGCATTACTGACGCTCTTGTTGATATTCTGGTCACTCTACGGATATGGAGAGGTCCTGGAGAGTTGACATAATGATGCCTCAAAGCCCTCTCCCTCCCTTAGGAGCCCTTGCAGCTTCTTGATATACATTTTAGCAGTGGGCAATGAAGCAAGTGAGATGACAGTTAGAACGCAAGTGGAGGAAGACGCATGTTGAATCCAGTTGAAGACTGGTTAGAACCCAGTACAAGCATATATTTCACCTTCACAGTGTTATCCAGCAGAGTCTTTCCAGGTGGTGAGGGGCCTGTTAGAACCTGGCCCAGAGAGAGAAAGAGTTGGTTGTAACCCTTGGTGGCAGGCTGTGACAAGTTTGCAAGACACTTGCAAGGCTCTACAGTTAGTGCATTTCCAGTACTTGCACTAGAACATGATCTGCTATAATAGAACATGATCATGCTGCATGAATTTCAGTTGTTGAGGCCTGAGGATGTTGATAACGTGCTTGCCCAAGTTTGGCCAAGCACTTCGACCCTCACCCTTCTTGTCGTATTTAATCTAATAGAAAGGGAATGTCTGGCTAAATGCAGCAGGTTGTCAACTTCTCTTTGAGAGAAAGGTTGCAACTAATCTCTTTAAAGGAAGGGATCAGGCTGCTCCTGAAGAAACCCAAGCTCTCAACTGATCCCATCTTTTTATAAACCTAAAACCACCCACTTCATAACCAGATCATATCTCTATGCGAGGGGTGTTGAACCTCTTCTGGCCAGAGGGCTAAATTCATTTTTGGAGAAACTCTCGCATTCCAGTGGTGGGTGGCTCTGAAGGCAAAAGTGGCGGGGCCAAATACACCAGCATATTTTAACTTAAAGTTCTTATTGCCAGTAACTAAGCATTAAGAGATGCATTTCAACCTTTTAGAATGGAAAAAGACTGTGCAAAAGCCAGAAAACTGCCAAACAATCAGCAGTTGGGAGCTAGGCAAAGGGGGCAGTCATCTGGGGAACCCCAGAGGGCCAGACTGGAACTCCAAGTAGGCCGGTTTTGGCCCATGGGCCAGGAGGTTTGACACCCCTTGTCAGGGTGGACACTGAGCCCATAGAATCCCAGAGTAGTTCTGATGCTGAGGAAGAGCAGTCGCTCCTTCGGGAGAGGAGCGCGCTCCTTTTTTCCCAGGACCAACAGCTGACGGAGCTTCCTCCCACCCACATTCCTAGTTTAGAGAGCAGTCCAGGGAGTGACTCAGCACAGATAGCAGACTGGGGGGGATGCACGGCGCAGACGCAGAGAGTGGCGCCAAATGGTTCGCGCTCAAAGAATGGTTGCGCCCAGAGGATCCAAGGGAAAAGGGGAGGGATTCTCCCTAGTCCTTATATTCAGGGGTCTGCCAGTAATTGCCCTTCAAACAGGGACCAACTGTTCTAACTTAGGGCATAGGGATGCTGCTGCTCAGATCTAGTTGCTACCTGTAGAGCTGTTAAGTTGTAAAAAAAGAATAAAGCTTTGAAAAGAATCCCTTTGTCTGTGTCTGGACTTGGCTACTGGATTAGACTGAGAGCCCTCTAAGGAGCCCTTGACAACCCTGCTCTGCATTTTCAGGACCAAAGACTGGTTATAATCAAATGGCATCAGGCATCCAGAGCTGCATAAGCGCTCCCCCCACCAGATACCAATGATAATCAGATTAACCCCCAAATTCACATAATAATAGAGTTGGACAGGATTCCAGAGGACATCAAGCCAATTTCCCCCAATTTTAAGGCAATTATTCTATATTAACCCAAATAATATACCACAAGCAGTGATCTAAGGTGGGAAACATTCCACTATTATACCTTTCTGTGGAAAAATGTTCACTTTTAGAAAAGTATTGTTTCATAAAAACACAAAGCAATTCCAACTGGACAACCAGAATGGATGCAATACAAATAAAAACTAAAATGGAAGTAGTAGTAAACTTTTTTTCAGGTTACTATCCCTACAGGGAAATGTCAGATCTCTCCCTCCAAGGACAGAGAGAGGGTCCCCCTCAGAGGGAGAGACCCGACCTCAGAGCCCATTTCCAGCCACCTCAGAAACCTCGGAGTCTGGTCTTCTTTGATATCAGAACTGCAGCTTTGGAAAGGGGTAAAAGGAGGTGCACTGGAAGAGGCTGTGGATCTGTAGGATAGTATTCATAACCCTCTGAGTCTCCCCGCCCCCCAAACCAGCTGCAGTTCTATGCCTGCCCTATTGAATGTGATGGAGGGGAAGCATTTCTGTTTTCTCTCCCCTCTCTGGCCTTCTTAGAATCATAGAATCATGGAATAGTAGGGTTGGAAGGGGCCTACAAGGCCATCGACTTCAACCCCCTGCTCAATGCAGGAATCCAAGTCAGAGCATCCCTGACAGATGGCTGTCTAGCCTCATCTTGAAGGCCTCCAGTGTGGGAGAGCCCACCACCTTTGGCACTGGTGTCCTCCAGTGTGGGAGAACCCACCACCTCCCCAGGCAATTGGTTCCATTGTCGTATTGCTCTAACAGTCAGGAATTTTTTCCTGATGTTCAACCGCAATCTGGCTTCCTGTCACTTGAGCCCATTATTCCGTGTCCTGCACTCTGGCATGATGGAGAAGAGATCCTGGCCTTCCTCTCAGTGACAACCTTTCAAGTACTTGAAGAGCGCTATCATATCTCACCTCAGTCTTCTCTTCTCAAGGCTAAACATGCCCAGTTCTTTCAGTCTCTCTTCACAGGGCTTTGTTTCCAGTCCCCTAATCATCTTTGTTGCCCTCCTCTGAACCCTCTTCAGTTTGTCTGCATCCTTCTTAAAGTGCAGTGCCCAGAACTGGATACAATATTCCAGATGAGGCCTAACCAGTGCTGAGTAGAGGGGAACTAGTACTTCCAGGGATTTGGAAGCTATGCTTCTATTAATGCAGCTCCAAATAGCATTTGCCTTTTTTGCAGCCACATCACATTACTGGCTCATATTCAGCTTGTGATCTACAACAATCCCAAGATCCTTCTCGCTTGTAGTGTTGCTGAGCCACGTATCCCCCATCTTGTAACTGTGCATTTGGTTTCTTTTTCCTAGGTGCAGAACTTGGCATTTATCCCTATTAAATTCCATTCTGTTGTTTTCTGCCCAGTGCTCCAGTCAATCAAGATCACTTTGAATTTTGTTTCTATCTTCCAAGGTATTAGCTATCCCACCCAAGTTTGTGTCATCTGCAAATCTGATCAACATTACCTGCATCTGATCAGCATTCCCTGCATGTGTTTTTTTAAAAAAACACATCCCCTTCCATTGAAAACAATGGGGGGAATTAAAAAGCTAGAACTGGCATAGATTAATTCTCTGCCATTGTTTTCAATGAGACTCAATGCGGGTGGGGGGGGGATTTGCTTTAAAAAATGGCCAGGGAAGGGAGAGAAAAACAGAAATACTGCTCCTCTCTCACTTCTGCCTTGTTAGCATGAGCCAGGCAGGGCCTTGGATACTCCAGTGCCTCTATTGTTGGAGATTCCCCACTGCCCATAGGTAGTTTTGCAACCTAAATGCCCTTTATTGAATTTTCCTTCCATGACATATCACAGTTAATCTACTTTTGGCTAAGGCTGAGCCAAAAATGCTCCCTTCTATGTTGGAGGGGAATTTGCCAGGAGTCAAAAGGTGAGTAAATTTCTAATAATTTGGGCGGGGGAGTACTTACCATGATACTAGTGAGGCAGCAGAAGGTTTCAGTCCTTCTTTAACACCCCCGCCCCCGTTTGCTGCCAATTGTGTATAAAAGACAGACCGCAACCCTCTGCCATCTTGCCTCTTATTTTGGTGTGCCATCCCACCCCAGAAAAATACTATAATTTTACCTGCCCTACAAAGATTAAAAAAAAACTTTCACCCCCCACTCCTAGCCCCCCCTAGCCCCCCAAGTGACAGAAATTGCTAGGTTGAGTAAACCTCTTCCTGTCTTCCAATCTTCTGGGAAATTACTGCAATGGCACTGGGATGATTGACAAGTACTGGGCCCTTCATTTTTTTTGTAACTGGATAATACTATGTTTAATTAATTTTTAATATGGTAAATAGCTTTAAACATATTTGGCCACCTCTACTTAGTTTCTGGCTTCATGATTCACTCTCACAGGACCCCCTCATCACAACTGCAAGCAAGTCAACCAAGCCAGATGCTGTACAGAAAAATACCATACACCCATCTTTCCAAGTGAACAAATCAATATTGGGAATGACTCCATGTAATCTTGGTCTTCAGTGGGAACTAGGGTATCTGGGGATTGATACGTGTTATACATGGCGGCTGATACAATCCTGAAGGTGTGGAAATGGGAGGGATCAGGACCACTAAGCAAGTACATCCTAATGATGTGAACTTCTTTTGGGAAGGGGAGACGTCACACTCTGTAAACACAACTATTTTTCATGGGGATGACACTGTAATGGGTGATGCAGGGCGCTTAATCCCCCACATTCCTGGTATAATACCTAAAGGATTATCTCTCTCCCTTCCTCCCCTCAGTATGTATTTGTTTATGAATCTGCCCGCTCACTAAGGTCATAGTGTGAGCCTTTTTGTGAACCCCTAGGGATGCTTGATAGGGCTTTTTCTGCTGTGGCAGTGTAGTGGGCTACATCAGAAGATGGAGAAGAGTATATTGAGCTTCCACAGTCACGTTCTACACAGTTTGTTAAGTATATAGAAGGTGGCTTCTAAGTAATTAAAAAAGCTATCTCACATGAAAGTGCTGGTGCCAGACAAAGCCAGTTCTATACATCCACGAACGTTTGATTCTTGCCAAGTTGCTCTGGTCCCGCAAATAAGAGCATAATGTTATGTCTCTGTGAAGAGCTAAAAAGCTTCCGAGCCCAGATCAGAATGTTGAGGCCTATTGCCTTGACTATGATGCTTTATGCATCCACTAGAACATTATATATCTATACCTTTATAGCTGGTCTTGCTTCAAAAAGAATCTGCATGCATACCAACTTAGAAAATTGGTAATTTTCTTATGTATCAGTACATAAAGAAACATCCTGTGTATCTTGACTGAGACCCAGATACACGCATAGCTATAAAAGAAGTTGCCACCTTCAGTCAGCACAAAAAACATGCGAAGTTCTTTGCTTTG
Organism: Heloderma suspectum; assembly: GCF_057233095.1. Taxonomy (NCBI): domain Eukaryota; kingdom Metazoa; phylum Chordata; class Lepidosauria; order Squamata; family Helodermatidae; genus Heloderma; species Heloderma suspectum. The sequence goes on from NC_139459.1 coordinate 21,001,522, forward strand.
CGTTATTTCTACATCCATTTACCATCAATCAATAAACAGCTAAACTGATCCATTAGTGACTTTGGCTTATCCCGAATCTATTTTAGTAAGGGTCCAGACAAGGCCAGGACTCCAAATTAATACAGGTACCTAGGATGTGGAATTCCCTGGCCCAGAGGTTAGGCTGCCTCCTACTCTGCTCGTGTTCCATCACCACCTGAAGATATTTCTTTTCCAGTGTCTCATTGATTTGTCTACTGCATAAGTGTTTTTTTTAATTACTTAACCCTTGCTCTTTTTAGGTTTGACAGTTGTAGGTTTTATGGTGGCTTTTTGTAACTTATTGATTTATTTCTACTTGATGGTATGTAGTGTTGTTTTATTGGGTATGTTTATGCTTTACATGAGCCACTTTGGACACTTGGATTCAGAGGGGAAAAGCATAACTCTTTTTAGAAAGTAAGTACTGGAGTATAAGCCAGGGTTATGTAAGAACTGACCCATACTCAAGAAGCTGGACTTGGGGCACAACCTTCACAGGCATGTAAAATATTGACTTAACAATTGACACTGCAATCTGGAACTGAATAAAGTGCTCTGATATAACAGTAACTGGGTACAAAAATCCCACATTCCAGCATCTAAACAGATCTGAGTTGAACAGAAGCAATGGTTACACTCTAGAAAGAGAGGAAAAACCTTGGTCAATTTGATACTTTTACTCTTCCTAAGATAAGATGTACTGACACAGCAGGATAAAAATTCATGTCCCTCCTGTGCCATATGACAGTTTATCACCCCACTGCACTGGAAGCTTAACACGCTTGTAAAAAAATTGAGTGCAGTATTATGTGACTGTTCTAATAATAAAATCACAGTAAAACCAAGGCCTCAAGGGAAAGCACACATAATGTTTCCACTAAAAAAGCCACATACTGCCATGCGTCATGTCATTCAAACATGTCATTTAAAGTGAGAGTCGAAAGCAGGATTAATACATGAATGAGACAGATATTCTGGAGTAATCTTTAGCATATGCTGCATTAAATCTCTTCTGGTAAATGGCTGCCTAAATGCCACATAGCTTTGAACCTTTGAAAACACATGGGTAATACTTTGCACAGACTTAAGCATCACTTTAAGTTAATATTCTCACATGATCCACTCAGAAAATTTATTTTGTTTGGAACTGCCGTATTTGCAGTTCTCTTTAGGACATCACCAGTTGATATTCATGGCCTGTACACGTTTTTTTCCTCCTCTAGAGAGAAATTCAACTGTGCAAGTAACTTTGAGGCAGCATCCAGATCAGTAATTAATAATGCAAACACTCTTTTTGGGAGAGAAAAAGTACTAAGCAAGTAGCCTGGCACAGCTGAAATTCTGGAAAGAATCCAATGGGGCGCTTACACCCCCACCAATTCTTTTCTGTCCCACCAATTCCCTTCTGCAAGTGGTGGGTCCCACCAATTCCACTGCGCAACTGGGACCCATTGCGTACACAAGGGAGACTTAGTGCTTCCTAAAGGAAGCCCCCAAACAAGTGGAAAAGCTCATTTCTGGACGCAGGCAGGATGGTGGCGCTCCCTTCTGCAAGCTCTGCCTCCAACCTGCCTCCTTCCAGAAACGAGTGTTTCTGCTCGTTTCGGATTGCCCAAGAAGCACTGAATTGCTTTTGGGCAAGCGATGGTGGCTGCTTGCACAATGCAATTGATGGAACATGAAAGAAATGGAGGGGGCATAAGCACCCTGTTGGATTCTGCTAATTTGTTCAGCACTGAACTTGACTTGAGTTTCCTACTGATGTCGATGTAGCAAGAATTTCAACCAGCCACACTGTTTTTTTCATAATATTTATAAAAAGGTGAAAAGTAAAGTTTTCTTCTACCACATCCAATGAAACCTGCCCCCTCTTCTTGCAGAAAAGTAAATAGGAGGAAAACAAAAGAGAGATCTTGCATTCGTTAACAGTGAAACAAGTCTTTAACTCACCCATTATGCTATCTGTTCCATTTGCGGGTGGTGTACAGGAAGAAGCGCTGTAATGGGTCGTGCCACTGCGATGGAAAGTGGACATTGGAGGAAGACTGGAATTGATGTCTGCTGAGGAGTGTGATGGGTAGCTCTGTGATGGAATGCATGCAAGAAAACATTTCAGTCCACAAAAGAATGCATAACAGTTGGATCTGCATGGTTGGTTCATTTTCTTTTTAAAAGCAAAATTTGCAGGCCGCTGTTTCTTTGGACAAACCTTCCACTTCATAAGGATATATGATGTAAAAATCTACACATATCTTACAGCTGTACATGCCACAGATGAAAGGCTCAGGGCTGTAGTCACTTGGGGTTGTCACCTGTGTGAGCGTAGCCCCCTTTAGGCATACTCCAGGCTCTAGCTCTTAATTCCATTCAGATAAATAGTGTCAAAACATCGCAGATTAATATTAGGCTTTCTCACTTTGCACAGGCTCCTGGTGGACCCTGTCCCCAGCGTACTGTTAGTCCCCTTTACCATAAAATTTCCGGTATGGATCTGACAAGACTGTAGGTGTAAGACACTACAGGGTTTAAAGCAGGAGCGCTGCAGAAAACTGTTCCATCTTCTCTGCACCAAAGAAGTTCACCAGAGATCCATTCCTCTGTGACTCTGTATTATAAAGCTTCTAGATCTCATGTACCCCTTAAGAACATAAGAAGAGCCATGCTGGATCAGACCAAGGTCCATCTAGTCCAGCCTCCCATTCACACAATGGCTACCCACGAGTAGGACGTAAGTGCAATAGCACCCTCTCTCTCATGTTCTGCAGCAACTGGTGTACATAGTCTCTGATACTGGAGGTAGCATTTAGCTATCAAGACTAGTAGCCAATGACAACCTGGTCCTCCAGGAATTTGTCTAATCCTCTTTTAAAGCCATCTAACTTGGTGGTCATCACTAAATCTTGAGGTAGCAAATTCCACATTTAACTCTGCGCTGTGTGAAGAAGTCCTTCCTTTTATCTGTCCTGAATCCCGCACCAATCGGCTTCATGGGATGAGCCCACTGAGTTCTAGTTCTAGAGAGAGGGAAAAAAATTCTCCCTATCCACTTTATGCATAGTGTGCAGAATTATGTATAATTTTGTACACCTCTATCATTTCCCCCCTTTCTCACCTTTTCCCCTTCATTCTGGGCAACCTGTCATTGAGAGAGAGGTCACCATGTTATTCCCCTGCATTGCCAGCCTACTGGATTTTCATCTGTCAGGTAGGTACTCTCTTGTATACAGAAGATTAGAACAGGTTATGGTGTGGTCCTTCTCTGTCTTAGATCACAGAGACTATCTGTATACTGTATACAGCAGATGGACAGCATAAACAATAGGAATGCTTGTCATGTTACACTTTGAAGACATGGGTAAGTTTACAAATATTTATTTCTATTCTGCCCTATTCCAAGGTAGGTTATGCGTTTAAACCCACAACATAAAAATAAACTTTAAAAATACCAACAAAGATTAAAATCCAAACTATGCTCAAGCCTTACCACAAATTATAAATAATGCGTGTCACCCAGCCAAAGTCAAACCCATTTATGTCAAGCATTTCCAAGTTCTACTGAAGTCAATGGAAAGGAATTAAGTGTGTATTTAACTCTCATGCAGTGTAATCCTATACATATTTTTACTTGGAAGTCAAGTGGAACTTAATTCCTAGCAAAAGTGTTTAGGGACTTCAGCACTGGGATTTTAACAGGTTAAACTCTTCAGCTGGATCATGCCCAAAATTTACAAGGCCTGATTTTGCACTGAAATAGGGCAGCCACTGTTGAGGGGAGTCAAACGAGATCATATATAGAATCATAGAATAGTAGGGTTGGAAGAGGCCTACAAGGCCATTGAGTCCAACCCCCTGCTCAATGCAGGAATCCAAGTCAGAGCATCCCTGACAGATGGCTGTCTAGCCTCGTCTTGAACGCCTCCAGTGTGGGAGAGCCCACCACCTCCCCAGGTCATTGGTTCCATTGTCGTATTGCTCTAATAGTCAGGAAGTTTTTCCTGATGTTCAGCTGCAATCTGGCTTCCTGTAACTTGAGCCCATTATTCCATGACCTGCACTCTGGGATGATCAAGAAGAGATCTTGGCCTTCCTCTCTGTGACAACCTTTCAAGTACTTGAGGAGCGCTATCATATCTCACCTCAGTCTTCTCTTCTCAAGGCTAAACATGCCCAGTTCTTTCAGTCTCTCCTCACTGGGCTTTGTTTCCAGTCCCCTGATCATCTTTGTTGCCCTCCTCTGAACCTTCCCCAGTTTGTCTGCATCCTTCTTAAAGTGTGATGCCCAGAACTGGACACAGTACTCCAGATGAGGCCTAACCAGTGCTGAGTAGAGGGGAACTAGTACTTCCCGGGATTTGGAAGCTATACTTCTATGAATGCAGCCCAAAAGAGCATTTGCCTTTTTTGCAGCCACATCACATTGTTGGCTCATATTCAGCTTGTGATCGACAACAATCCCAAGATCCTTCTCGCCTGTAGTGTTGTTAAGCCACGTATTCCCCATCTTGTAACTGCGCATTTGGTTTCTGTGCAACACAGATTGTTCTCTACATAGGGTTGGATTCAATTATGGTCATCCGCTAGCAGAATGGAAACCACTAGTGGAAAGCAAAGCACTAGCAGAACAGATTTCTCCTCTCCGCTGCATATCCCTAGATTTGGGCCAGATTTGGAGTGTACAGGGGGATGGGGCAGGCTGCGGAGCAGAGGAGAGGACAGGGAAGTCACGTTGTGCCAGTGGACATCCAATCACATGACTGTTGAATCCAACCCATAATGTTTTTTTTCTTGTACAGGTTAACAGATGTGGAAAGTGTTATGCAAGGTACTGGAAAATCTACATAGATTTTACAGGAAGGTTCTATCCCCTGGATAGTAGATTATTATGTCCTTCTCCTTCTCATGGATTTCGTATGAAATGTATGGAAATGGTCATTCTAACATTGTCTGTCTGTCTGTCTGTCTGTCTGTCTCACACACACACACACACACTTTATTTGCATTTATGCATTTAACTTCATTTATTTATTTATTGGTTTCATTTCTATACCGCCCAATAGCTGAAGCTCTCTGGAACGCAAGCATATGTCAATCCAGCCCTTGGGAGAATCTGGATTCTGTTAAAAGTAGCGTGAAAAGCGCGCACGCACGCGCGCGCACACACTAACTCCAGTAGGGGCAGTGCATATCACCTTTCCCATTCTCTCAGCAATGCATGTGATTCTAAGCCCCTTTACCTGGAAGTAACAGCATAGGAATTGGAGGGGTTTTTTTTTCATCCCTTCCCAAAAGCTTCTTACATGTCTACCATTATGTTTTATCCATAATCCCTACAAGTAGCTCACATACCCTTTCTGGGCCTATAGGGATGTCAGACTCCCTCATTTTTTAAAAATACCCCTTTGCCAGAAATAAAAGGGTTAATTCAGCACTGAAATGCAGAGAATAGGCTTTCTCCTTTGGATAGAAGGCCAATATGGGTGTGTGCGTGCACCTTAAATGCTTTACAACTGTGTCTTCTATGTTTGTGGTACACACATATACATTTTCTTTTTAAACTGATGTACAGTCTTACCAAGCGGTCATGAGGATGAAGACTGCAGTAGCTACTGGACTGTGGAATATGAGAAGAATTGCCCAACATTCCACCATAACCAGGCTGATTCATCCCACTGGAGGAGCTCCATGGGTCACTGCTGTGATGACCGTCTGTAAAACAAAAAGAAAAATATGGCTTTTCTGAAGGCTTGGTTATCTAACATTCTGATGTTGTGTTTCCAGTAAATGTTAAAATTAGCATTCTAATAGGGTTTGATGAACACCTAATGTGTCTCTGTGTTGGATAACGGTTTACAATAAAAGACAGCAATCACAAATGGGAAGCTATGTTATCACCCTTTTGCCTCCTAAGGGCTACACTAATTTATACAAGTACATGTTCATGAGGAAAAAAGTGTCCTAAACAGAAGAGCGAATGACATTTCTCAAATCACCACGAATTAGTCATTGATCTTCTATGCAAAGCTTCTACTCTAGTTTGTGTTATTTTTATCTAAAACCTGAATACCTATATTGTTGTAAACCTTTGCTAGGGCAAAACCAAAACTTAAAATAGGTTTTTGCTGACGTTTAATCACAGGCCAAGTATTAGAACTTGAAGAGTCAGGGGTTTGTCCCCTTATGTAAACATAAAAAAGCATTTTGTCTACAGGAGTTTCAACTTTTCACTGGGCATCCTTCAACAAGTCGTAATGTCACTACATCAAATACTCATGGGCCAGAATTACAGATTTTATTTATTTATTTTTTATTTATTTATTAAATTTATTAATCACCCATCTGACTGGTCACCCAGCCACTCTGGGCGATGTACAACCCACTATAAAACAATTTAAAACAATAAAATTTTACCAATTTTTTTTTTTTTTAATACCCTAACCCACCCCAAATGCCTGCCTGAACAACCATGTTTTTAATGCATGACGGAAGCTCATTAAAGAGGGGGCATGATGGAGTTCCCTAGGGAGGGAGTTCCACAGAGTGGGGGCCACCACAGAAAAGGCCCTCTCCCTCGTCCCCACCAGTCTAGCTGTCCTGGCTGATGGGACAGAGAGAAGGCCATCTGAGGCTGATCTTGTTAAGCGGCCTGTCTGGTGTTGCTGGAGGCGCTCCTTAAGATAAGGATATAGGAGGCCACACAGACTTCCCATGCCTCCTAAAGCAGGGATGTGCAGACTTCAGGGCTGTGCAATCCACTTACGGCGCAATCCTATTGAGATGGACGTCAACCTCTAAACTCGGGAGTTGGCGACTATCCAATGCGGGGCAGAGGGAGCACAGAGGGGATCCTCTCCTCCGTGCTCCAGCTGCCCTGCATTTGTGGCTACATCCCGTTTTCAGCTGTCTGACCATGGCTTCAGGGAAGGGGAGGGAAGGGGCCCCGAGACCTAATAGGAAGCTGTCTAAAGCGGCTTCCGCAGTCTCCTCCCCTCCCCACCCCTGGGACTGCCCCCTTTTCAACCTCTCTGCATTCCATTTATGAGCATGGAGACAGCGGTGGTGCGGATAAAACCGCATGCTACGCTGCTACAAGGGGGAGAGGAGTGTGATTTCTGGAGACCAAGAAATCCTGTGGCTATCTAGACAGTGTCTAGCGGCCATAGGTTTTCTCTCTTAGGTTTTTTTTTTCACTAGAAACCAGAGATCCACCAACTGGTGCCAGGTACAAGAGACATACACTTGTAATTAACAATTTTTAAGTCCAGGAATGTATTTTGTGTACCAGAACTGAGCCGAGCTCATAGTCCTTCCACATTAAAATCCACTCCAGTTCCCTGCTCCCCTTCTGCTTTCTCAATGTCAGCAGGGGTGGGGGACATTTTATTGATGCCACTGTTAAACAACTGGGGGTCAGAAATCGCTGCCAATCTATTTCAAATCACCCAGAAATCTACCAGTAGACCCTTAGCTAGCTAGCTATCTATCTATCTATCTATCTATCTATCTATCTATCTATCATCTATCTCCTGCCCACTGCTGTCGTAAAGCCCTGTTGTAATGCCTAAGCACAGGAGAAAGGGGGACAGGGTTCTGTTGAACATATTGGAATTAGTGCTGTGCTGAAAATTACTTCTACATTCCCCCCCGCAACCATTCTCATTTGATCTGACAGAAAATAATTTGCTTTTTAAAAGAATTTCAAAGGAGAAGAAAATTTTGGAGAAATTCTCATGGGTAGTGAAGTAATTCCTCCCATAGGGAGGACATGAATGACATGAAGTAATTCCTCCCATAGGGCCTTTTTAGATCAGGAAGTGCAGGCAGCCTGGGAGGCTGCAGAGCAATGGAGAATTGTATAATAGAAAGAAAAAACACACTGCACTCTTGGCCACCACCAAATATTCTCCACCATTTTTGTGGTGCCCCCAACCCCTTGAATGACACTAAGTATGGGGCATGGTGAAGGATGCAAAATGGTCACCAGGCTGCTAACACAGGTGCTGCTGTTACCACTTGCAGTAGCAGCACAAGAAACAAAAACCCTGAAGAAAAGAGAAAGAAGCTGTGCTACAACACCTACCAATAGTGTGCCTATTTGTGAGAAACTGTTGGAGAATTTCTCCTTCCCCTGGAGAAATTCAGTGAAATTCCCCCACCCCCGCAATTTCTTTGCCCACAAATTGAATGGAAAATTTCAAGATGCCATTTGCTCTAATGGGAATCCTCCACATGTAGGCATTGTACCCATGGTAAACTCGGCCACACCCATGGTGTTTACTAAATAAGTTGCATATAAAAATGGTTATAAAAATGGTTAGGATCAGCTTTTATTAATAAAGAGAACCTGACAAAAGTTAATGTGTGAATGGGCAGATAAGATATATATTTAGCACCTTTGCCCATATGAATCTGTTGGAATCTCTGGCTGGATATATGAAGGGTGGGCCTGAGGGACAGGGCTGTATCTGTGGTGGCACCACAACTGGAACACCCTCCCTGGGAAAATTTCCCTTTTTGGCTTTAGATGGATCTTTCTTGAAATCGTTGTTTATACAGACGGGCGTTTAATGGGTAATTTCATCCTATTTTAGCTATTTTTATGCTGTTTTAGGATTGTATCCAATTAGGGTCCGTCCACTGACCAAAGACTCTTTGATCTAGTGGAGGCTTCCATCACTGGAACAAAGATGGGAGCGATTTTTGGCAGTTCCCCTTCCCCTCTGCAGCACCCCCTCCCCAGGCCCACAAATTCTCCTCCAGAGGGTTGAGGGACTTTTGAGAACAGTGGGTCAGGTGGTGTGGGTGGGGTGTAGGGGGAATCCCCAAAATTTGCTGACAGAAGTCTCTACTGGATCAAAGCGCCTCCTGTCAGTTGAGTGATACCAACTGGATACAACCCTTAGTCTTTTGATGCTTCTGTTTTTAATTATTGTACTTCTGTTTTTATAATAATTTTCATTGTTCATATGACTATTTATCTTAATTATTGTATGCCTCTCTGAGTACCTTTCATTGTACTCAGAAAAGCGGGCATAGGGGGAATGAACAAGTAAAAAAATAAAAATAAGCCCAGTGTATTGTCCTGTTATCTCACCAAACAACAGGGAAGGCTGAATAACCTGTGAAAGCATAAAGAGAGCAAATGGATAAAACCTATGCAATCTCTTTGGTTTTATCATGATTACTTCTCCAAAATGTACATGAAGTTCAATACTTCACTTTTAGATCACAACCAATTTTTTCCAGTTGAAGTTTACCTTTGGGTACATGGCATTTAAACCTTAAATTGGTGAGTACCAAAGGAAGTGACCTGCAGTATCCAAAAGTAGAACCAGGACCAAGAAGTCGTCCATCTTTAACTTTTTGTTTTAACTTTTAAAGGTGTTTATATTATGTTTTATTATGTTACTGTATTTTATGGTTTTAACCCTGGTTTTGTGAACCATCAGAGAGCTTTGGCTATTGGGCAGTCTAATGTCATTTATCTGCAAGCCAAAGGCCATTAACAAAACCAATACAGAATTACAGAATTTATAACAGGAATAAAACACTGGAGTAATTAAACAGATAAAAAAGAGCTCAATAAACTAAAGCACATCTAGGCCTTTACACAAAAGAATCATATTTGCACTTAACTGGGATGGCAGTTAGGGCTTTAGCACAAATTTTTGAGGCACTATGGCAAAAAGGGCAACCTGCTGGGCTACTTGGCTATCTTGATCAGACAGCAGGTAACCTGTATTTCTTTTATTCAGGTTGCAACCCAGATATCACATTTCCAAGAAATTTTGAAGATGGTAATGCATATAAAGGACGCACCCACAGATCACATCTTCTGTTTCTGGAAATCCACACATACACGTAATAAATCAGTCTATCCTTTAAGAATGTAAGAACTGTATTCTGGATCAGATTAAAGGTGCATATGATCCACAACACTTTTTGCAAAAGTGACCAACCAGATACCTCCTGGGCAGATTACAAGCAGGTCACAAAGGTGACAGCCTCCACTTGCTATTTGTCCTCACCATGTGGTATTCAGAGGTATACTACCTTTGTACATAGAGGTTCTTGTACACTTGGAATACTGTACGCTTGGAATACTGTGTACAGTTCTGGTCAACACACCTAAAAAGAGATACTGTAGAGCTGGAAAAAGTGCAGAAAAGGGCAGCTAAAATGATCAAGGGGCTGGAGCATCTCCCCTATGAGAGAAGGTTACAACGGCTGGGATTGTTTAGCTTGGAAAAAAGGAGTGTAAGGGGAGACATGATAGAGGCGTACAAAATTATGCATGGTGTGGAGAATGTGGATAGGGAGACATTTTTCTCCCTCTCTCAAAATACTAGAACCCAGTCATCCTATGAAGCTGATTGGTGGGAGATTCAGGACAGATAAAAGGAAGGACTTCTTCACACAGTGCACAGTTAAACTATCGAATTCACTACCACAAGAAGTAGTGATGGCCACCACTTTGGATGGCTTTAAAAGGAGGTTAGAGAAATTCCTGGAGGAAAAGGCTATTGATTGCTACTAGCCCTGAAGGCTATGTGCTACCTCCAGTACCAGAGGCAGTGAGCCTATGTACATCAGTTGCTGGGGAACATGGGTGGGAGGGTGCTGTTGTGCTCATGCCCTGCTTGTTCCTGGTTGATAGCTGGTTGGCCACTGCGTGAACAGAATGCTGGACTAGATGGACCCTTGGTCTGATCCAGCATAGCTCTTCTTATGTTCTATGTTCCCTTTATTAATTTAGAGAGCACTCCTATGGTCCCAGAGACCATAGGATTCTTTAGAATCCCCCCTCCGAGGCCATAGACACTGCTATGACTTTGGAAGGGGGACTCTGGAAAGAACTGCGCTGGCTGAGGTTGTAAAAGCGGCCTTGGAGAGGCCAAAAAGAGGGTCTGCCAGTGGGCTGTGAGAGGCCTCTTGAGCCCCAGTTCCAGCCCTATGAGTGCACCCTCTCTAGATGGGCTCAGAGGCCTGCCTAGAGAAAAAAGAAAAATACAGAGGACAGAGAGACAAAAAACCTCCTCCTGCCCTGCCAGCAGTAGCTCAGCAGGGCACTGGATAGATGCATGCCTCCAGGTTCGGAGGCTTCCATAGGATTGAGCCCTTATTAAATTAAAATCCTGCCCTTTTTCCAGAGACCTCAGGTGGCATGCACATTCCTTCTTTCTCCTCTCATTTTCTCCTCTCCTGGTATGAACCTGCTCATACATGACAATCAACCTCTGAGGCCCTCTTTTGAATGAAGTTTGGAGAATGGCAACAAGGAAGAGGGCCTTCTCAGTGGTAGCCCCACAACTGTGAAATGATCTCCCCAGTGAGGTCTGCCTGATGCCAACATTGTCATCTTATTGGCGCCAGGTTAAGACTTTCCTCTACTCCCAGACATTTGATGGGATATGTTGGGGCTTTTTAATGTTAGTTATTTATTGGGTCTTGGTAGTTTTGTTGTTCATTGCTTCTGTTTCAAATAGTTTGCATTTTTGCATGCTAAAGTTGTGAGCCACCCAGACAGCTTTGGCTATTGGGCAGTATAGAAATGTAAGAAATGATAATGAATGAAGAATCCTATGAGGTAGGATAGGCTGAGAGATGGTGACCAACCCAAGGTCACCCAGGAGCTTCATGGCTAAGTGGGGATTTGACCCAGGGTCTCCCTAATCCTAGTCCAGCCTTCCCCAACCTTGTGCACTCCAGAAACGTTGGAGAGCTGCCCCCATCATTCCCAGCCAGCATGGCCAACTCACAGGCTCTCAAAATGCATGTGCAGCAAAATCCCTTCACTGGCACCATCATACCTTGCATGAAGAAGGAACTAGGAAAAGTGCTGGCTGCTGGTTTTGAGGATGGATAGCCTGGCGAATCCCGATTGTAGTCGGCAGTGCTTGCAGAAGGGGCATAAACCTAAGGAGAGAGAAAAAGGAAATGCATTTAGTACACTTACAAGAATGACTGAAAAGTGTGTCATGAAAGATGGCAGTTAAAATGAGGAGGTAAATTAGTGATCTTCCATGCGCCTTATTGAACGTATCCAGTTCATAACATTCCATCATAAACAGAAATTGGTCTATTTGTCCCAGGGACGAGAAATTGGTCCCAGGGCATAGTCTGAAGGCACATGAGGCAGCCATCTTGCTGAAGCTAAGCAGGTTTGGGTCTGGTCAGTGCTTGGAGCGGAGAACACCTGGGAACCACACGTAGCCACCTTGAGTTCCATGATGGAAGATAGGTGGGATATAAATGTAATAAATAAATAAGAAATGGCCCCAGTTCACAATAAAGTGGTAAACATGAGCCTGGGCTGTACCATTTCAGACTGCATGTGGGATCTCACATGACTGAATAACTCCTCTATATGAAAAAAAAATTCTCCCCCATATAGAAAACTAGCATGCCAAAGAGGCTAGGTTAGAATGCTTCTCTCTGATATCTGGTTTCCTATATGGAGAGACTTTTTTCATATGGAAGAACACTGACATAGATTCCTGCACTGAGCAAGGGGTTGGACTTGATGGTCTTATAGGCCCTTCCAACCCTACTATTCTATGATTCAGTCATGTGAGCTACTGAATAGTACCAAACAAATACAGTGCTAGATCCAAATGTGCTTTGCACGAGCAGGAAGTCACTTCCTCCCATTCCCCCCTGCCACAGAGTAGACCTCTGCGCATTTTGCCCAAGAGTCTGCAGTGGGGAGGAGGATTTATTTTATTTATTTCATTTCTATACCACCCAATAGCCGAAGCAATCTGGATGGAAAACAGTAGTGTAGTCCTGCTCATACAGTGGGTATTTCCCATATTCTCCTCCCCACTGTAGACTCTTGGGCAAAATGCACTGACAGGCTCATCATCTGTAATAGCTGGGAATAGTCTACTGAATATGGCTCGTGGAAATGAATGAGAATTTTGTTGCAGTTTGTTTTTGATAAGAATTTACCGACATTCACAAAGTTCTCCATAGAAAGAAAAAACCTGAGATTCAAAAAATAATAATAAAAAAAAACGAATGCAGCAGAAAACAACACTGACAGATTCACCCATCCCTATCCCAGACTAGTGTGGCTGAACTCTTGTAGGGCCCAAGTCATTTTGTAGGGAACAAGTAGTTTAGGGACAGGTTAGGTTACTGAGAACAGCAACTACTTGGATTTCTTACAAAACCTAGCAGAAAATATGAATGGAACAAGCTGTGAGCAGTGGTACAGTGGTCCATTTTGAAGTGCAGATGCTCATCCTGAGAGTTCCCATAGCCACCCCTCCCCAAGGAGAATCCAAACATTGAGGCAGCTGTCTTGATCCATATCAACAATCCAGTTCTAGCTGTTTTATCACTAACAGGAACAGGTATCTGGTAAAACTAATGGGTCTGAACTGCCCGTTTAAGACCTAGATACCCCAAAATACTTTGCTTTACAAGAGGGAACAATATACTGTTGCTGAGAAAATTCCTTTCCCCCCAGCTACTGTGAGGTTTGCAGCTAAGCTCAGAGGGAACAGGGAATTCTGAGTGGGGTGATAGATGACAGCATCCCTGCTAATAAAATAGCACTGGCTCTGCGTACCTGAAAGCCCTGACTCCACTACATCACTGGCTGTGAAGCAGTAAAATAGGAACAGACAGCAATAGTATCAGTTTTATGCGCCAAACCATGGAATATATTCTGTATGAGGACAGTCAGAGTGCAATGAGCCTCTACAGTTGGGGGACATACGATAGAAACCCATTGCTGTAGTGAATTCTATCTGCCGTGTCTGGCTGTAAACACTCTGGATGACATATGTATGCATAGTGCAACTATAATATCATGGAATTTAAGATACATTTTTTAAAAAAATCCTTAAAACTGCTGTATTGTGTGGAAATATGCAGATTTCATACATTAAAAGAAGAACAATGAAAGAAAGCAGGAAATCAGCCCTTTCTTCCCACAACTGAAAATGAAATTAAGAAAGTAGCACTCAAGAGTACTGAAAATTCTAAACATATCCCAGGATACTAAACTCCTATGATCTTTGGTCTTTGCTGAGAAGCTTGAAAGAACCATTAAAAATCAGGATCAGCACAAGACCACCAAGGCAGCATGTGTGCACTTTAGGGGGGGAAACCCTCTTTTTAGTACTTAGCATATTTGTATGTGCAATAAACTTAGCAAGTATGCCAAAAACCTAATTTACTTAACACTTGTTTACTAATACAACAGAGATTTTTCTAACCATTTCTTCACAAGGGATAAAAACAATCTCCCTCCCCCCCCCTCTTACTTTGATTTAATTTAAACAGAATTCTTCTTTTTTTAATGCCTAGACATATTTTTTTTAATTGCGGTCTAATGGATAGGAATTTTATGTTTTGTATTTTGGTTGAGTTTACTGTATGTGTGTGTGTGTGTGTGTGTGTGTGTGTATATATATGTATATTTCAAATATATTTTGTTTTTTAAGACCTTCCTACCCCAGATGGTCAGGAAGACCAAAACATTCCCATCATCTTGATGAAAATGGATACTTTCCTGCCTCCATTTTGAAGCAAACAGCAGATCAGAAAATTGGCAGTAAGCCTATTCTGACATTCACAGGTCACAGCAAAAAAAAAAAAAAAAGGGGGAGGGGGGATTACCAACACAAGAAAAGGAGAGAAGAAACCCCACATCTCACAAACATCACAATAACTTCTTTCAAAGAGCAAATGCCACAAGACAGATCTTTACAATAATAGTAATGATTAATGAACAGTTTTAGCTGATATCTAATGAATAAAGTACTGTACTTCAATGTAAACTTTCTTGTGAGGGGATTTTCCCAGTATACAAAATATGTTATAACATGATATCATAGGATAAAAAGAATCATCATAATCTTGTGCAGAATAATGCTAGAGAAACACATTTTTAAGCATTTGAAAGAACTTGTGTCCTACATAAGAATAATCACATAGAAACTAAAGGGGGGCCGATAGAAGTTGGTGATGTCATTTTTAATGTTTTATCCATTAGGTTTTTGTTAATTATTTATTAAGCAATTTTATTATGTACAGGAGCCCAGAGGCCAACTTAGCTTTTTTTTTTTTTAGAACTAGAAGTGCTACTTTTATAGTTACTACTTATGGATGCAATGGCTTATGCTAAGTGCAGGGCACCCTTGCTGTTAACACAGTTGCCAGAACCCAGCCTAGATTCCCCTCCTGATCCAGTGTGAAATCACACCAAACAAAAAGCCATTTTTATTTGGGTTGAGCTGGACAGTGATGCTTACTTCAGATACAAGCTTGCTTTTTTGTTCGTATGCACTTAACAGGGAATAAATTTCATTGAACTCAGTGAGTAGACAGGCTACACAGGAACCAAAGGAACCACAACGGAAGCACTCTGCTTCTGAACTAAGACAGCCCAAGTTGGGCTGTCGCTGGTTCAGACTCACTGGGTTTTTAAATTGCGTTTATCAGGAAAAACCTTTGGAGGAAGCAAAAGGGCATTGGGTATGTGAGATAAGTGGCCTATTTGAAAGAAGACACGGCCATCTCGGGGTTGGACCCAGCTTTACATGTGAGCAATTCGACTGGTAGAGATGGACTTACCTGCCCCCTCCTTCCCACAGCAGCCCTTCCAGCCTCCTGAAAATGCGACACAGAGAGAGTAAGGAGGCCCTGCTGAATGGGGTAAACTGTGGTGTGTATGTGTGGGGGGAAGGGACTTCCCCCAAAATGCTACACAGAGAGAGTAAGGAGGCCCTGCTGAATGGGGTAAGCTGTGGTGTGTATGTGTAGGGGGAAGGGACTACCCCCAAAATCAGGCAGATGGACCTTCAGTGGAAGATCCATTCCTCTTGCATAAGGCAGATCCTGGATCCAACCCTGGTTTAGGGGAGATTTGCTTTCTCTTTCAATACACTCCTCACTGTAATAACAAAGAAAGGTCACGTTTAGATTAATGGCTTCTCTAAGGGCTGATGAAGGAAGCAGTACCCATCACATCACATTCCAAATGGATGAGGGCTTTGGTATTTGAACACGCCATAACATAAAAGATTACACACAGAGAACCCCTCTAACGTATTAGAAGAATCTAGAGCCGTCTCTCTAATATGCTGGCTTTGTGTGTTTACAGCAGCCTTCCTGAACCTGGTGCCCTCTATGTGTGTTGGACTACTACTACCATCAACCCCAGCCAGCATGACCATGGGGAAGACTGGTCTGGGGACTATATTATGAGAGGAGAGCAATGAAACAGTGAATCTCCCCTGCAGAATTACATGGTATAGTACAGGAACAGACACATGCCCTGGAGCCTCTGCTTGTCTGTTTTAGCTCTCTCATTGGGGTGTAGAAGGACGTGGCAAGCTGAGACGGAAGATTCTGGATTCTACCAGTTCAGTCTGCAGGAGGGGTGATTTTGTTAAAATACTCCTCTGCATAAAAAGTTCCCTGCATGTAGAAAATTAGCACATCAGGGAGAGGGCTACGTTAAACTTTTCTCTCTTATGTGCATATTTAATACACACGGAGGGTTTTATTTTTTTTAACTTCCCCTAGCCTACAGTCTGAAGAAATACAGTCCAGAATTCTACCACCTCATTATGTATATAACATGTAGAAAAGCTCCAAGATGTTTTTAATGGGATAACTGAGAATCTGACATGATGAAAGTTCTTAAGTTTCTGTGTTCTAATAGTCAACTTACCTATAACAGAACATTTAATACTTGAGCAGTATTTTATTCAAGAAGAGAGGAAGTAACAGTCACTCAGAAAAATAAATAAAACACCACTATTTGGATGCTTCTCAAACTTTCTTGAAAACCTAAATACTGTAACTATTGGTCCGGTGAACATACACATATTAGAAAAGGTTGTTTCGATTTGACTTTTTGTAAAAAAGAAAAGAAAAATGAAAAACATAATGGGTAGGAGCATCATTAATGGGTCAGATTTAACGGAAAAGATACTTTTAGAAAAGTTTTCCCCACATACATAAAAGAGAATACTACTGTTAATTTGAATTCTATTGATTATAAAAAAGTGGTTTGTTTGTTTTTAAATCTATGTTAGATTTATATGAAAGGATTTTTTTGGCTCGCCTCCCCACCCCAAAACACCAGGTTGAAAAACAGCATGATAATTTCGGATGGCAAAGTACATTAGATGTGCACAAATATAGGCAGAAATATTTTCCCATGAAAAAAACACACATGCCCATCTTATTTATTTGAAAAAATGTAGACACTGCATCTTCATCCCAAAAAGGATTTCATGGCAGTCTACATGAAACAACCTAAAAACAATATAATGCAATAAAAAAAATCTAAAAACTAAACATTAACCCCCGTCCCCCCAAGAGGAATAACATTATTTCAGCCAGCTAAAAAGTTACGAACTTAAATCTAAAAATATTTTAAAAACTGAAGATGTGTTTTAAAATACCTGTGCAAATAAAAATGTTTTCACCTGGCACTGAAAAGAGGACAACATTGGTTGCAGGTAGCTCTTCCAGGGGAAGCCATTCTAGAATCAAGCTGCCACCACAGAGAAGGCCCTCTTTTCTGTAGATGTTAAAAGTATTTCTCATATGGAAGGAGAACAAAGAGGGGGTTTCCTCTGATTATCTTAATGCATGAGCAGGTTGATATGGGAAGAAGCACTCCGCTAGATATATTCGGGTCTCATACCATTTAGGGTTCTAAAGGTAAACAACAGCCCCTTGAATCGGGCTCAGTAGTGATAGGCAGCCAATGTAGCTCCTTCAGAATGGTTATGATGTGGTTTCATGTAGGCCAGGGGAGGGCAACCTTTTTGGTCCTGCAGGAACATTTGTCCTGAAGTCAACTGGGCCTGTGGCATTCATTTTCAGGATTCTCTCTTTTCTCCCCCTGCCCCATTGGATTCTCTCTTTTCTTGCGTCCTTTCCTCCTCTTCCTCCTCTGGAATTCCTTCTCCTGCCACCACTGCCACTGCCTCTCCTTTCTTCTTTCTCCCTCCCCACTTGCTGCTGACCACCTCTTTCCTTTCCCCCTGCCACCACTTCTGTTCTTTCTTCATCCCCCACCCAAAATGTCCTTCCAGGCGCTGTGACCCTTCCCACCCCCCACCCCATTGCCACAGCGCTCAACTCCATCTCCTCCTCCTTCCTCCCGTGCCCAAAATATCCTTCCTGCTGCTGCAACCCTTCTTCCAGTCACCATTCTCACCTCCACCTCCTTCTTCCTCCCCTGCCCAAAATGTCTTTTCTGCCACCCCCGCATTGCTGACCACTGACATAGGGAGACCAGCCAGAATTCTAGCAGCTGACTTCTGTACTAGTTAAAGCTTCAAGGGCAATCTCACATACAACACACTGCAGTAATCCAATCTAGAGGTCACTAGAGCACTGATCACTGTAGCCAGACTATCCTTATCCAGGAAAGGCCACAGCTGACAAACCCAGCAAAGATGGTAAAAGGTGCTCCTAGCCATTGAGGCCACTTGGGCCTCAAGAGACAATGTTGGATCCAATAGCACTCCAAGCTGCACACCTCCTTTGGGGAGGGGGGCAACCCCATCCAGAACTTCGAGAATCTACTTCCTGGTCCTGGGAACCACGGAGCTAGAGTTCCACCATCTTGTCAGGATTCAGCTTTAATTTATTGGTATTCATCCATCTCAATACTGAGTCCAGACATTGGTTCAGCACCTCCACAGCCTCACCTGACTCTGATGATAAAGAGAAACAGAGTTTGGTGTCATCAGCACACTGATGACGTTTCACTCCAAATCTCGGATAAACTCACCCAGCAGCTTCATATAGATGTTAAAGAGCATGGGGGATAAGATGGAATGCTTCAGGCCTTCACAGCTCAAATGCTATGGAGACAAGCAACAATCCCCCAATGCTGCCTTCTGAAACTGACTCTGCAGGTACGAGTGGAACCACTGTAACACTGTGGCTCCCAACCCTAATCTACAGAGTCAGTCTAACTAAATTCAGTAGTACCAAAGCTACTACAAGTAGAATCAACACTTCCCCTGTCTCTCTCTTGACAGAGACCATCCGTCAGCAACCAAGGCTGTCTCAATGCCAAACCACACCCTAATCCCAGATTGAAATGGGTCCATCCAACAGCACTTTCATGGGTTCATACAACAGCACTTTCAACCCCTGCTCAAGCACCTTAACTTGCATATCTGTTCCCATCCTTCTGGATTCATATCCCATGCAGTCCAATCCTATTCATATTTACTTGGAAGTAAGTCCCACTAAATTCCATGGGGCTTATTCCCATGTGAATGTGCCTAAGATTGCAGCCGATGGGTTTAACTAGGTATAACAAGGGGCACAGAATTGCAGCTGCTGCCTGTCTCTTT
Organism: Heloderma suspectum; assembly: GCF_057233095.1. Classification (NCBI taxonomy): domain Eukaryota; kingdom Metazoa; phylum Chordata; class Lepidosauria; order Squamata; family Helodermatidae; genus Heloderma; species Heloderma suspectum. The sequence continues at coordinate 21,020,886 of NC_139459.1, forward strand.
GCTTCCTCCTCTTCCTAATGCTAAGGTAAACAAAATGTGTGAGCCTACATCACTGCCTCGTGCATTGCCCTGTCCCAACCAGTGGTCTGAGATGGAAGAAACATGACAAATGAATTTTACACCCTCCTAGATAACGTCTACAGTACCAAGACCAGTATTGATCCAAGCCAGAGCAGAGACCTCTTAGCACTCCAATGCCAGCATGGCTGATGTGTTCTATCATTCTTTACTTCCCCTTTTGATATGTCAACTGATAGTGTCTTTCTTTCTTACTGCATTCCTACCTCCCATCTTGATTCTGCAGCCACCACATTACCAGCAACATAAAAGCAGACAGAGTCTGAATAAGCAAAAAGCTGTAATTTGCTCAACGCTCCAGGATGTGCAAACTTGATACGATCTTAGGGGGAATACTAGGTCCTGGCTTCCACCACTGCAGCAACGTAGGACAAGCTTTTGCAGGAAGCAGTCCAACTCCAACTGCATGGGAGCTCTTGGCACAAGACTGCTGTAACATCGGCCATTGTTTCTAATGACTGCAGCTGCTCTGGGTTTGCTCCAGCTCAGCCTGAAGGCATACCTGCCAAACGTTTAAAATTACACACATCCATGCCACTTTTCCAGCAAGGTGCACATGGTGGTCTATAAAATAAAATGTACAATAAAAAATAGAAACCAAATTTTAAAAAATGGTAACCGTACATGGAACTATGATAAATAGCAGCAAGGGAGAAGGGGAAAAACAATTAGGCCTCTAATAATAGATTTTCAGCTTCTTCTGAGGATCCAGAAATATCCACCCTAGTTAGTTAAGGTCACAATCTAACAAGAATTAAGCATCCTTAAACTCATTTGACACATTTAACCGTGTACTGGACTGTGGTCCCAAGAAGTTGTTTTTATGCTTTCCTATGACTACCATGTTTTTGCTTATTGGTTTGACAGGGTTAAATCGCCTTGTAGGCCCCTTCCAACCCTACTATTCTATGATTCTATAAATTGTTGACACTGTTGTATATTTTAATGGTTTTTTATTTTGTTTACAAATGACCTTGAGGGCTAGTTGTGTGAATAGTGTGATATAAATGAAAACAGGTAAGTAAATAAAGTAATCTGTACAGGATACTTACAGGATACTTATAAAAACTTCCTGACTGTTAGAGCAATATGACAATGGAACCAATTACCTAGGGAGGTGGTGGGCTCTCCCACACTGGAGACATTCAAGATGAGGCTGGACAGCCACCTGTCAGGGATGCTCTGACCTGGATTCCTGCATTGAGCAGGGGGTTGGACTTGATGGCCTTGTAGGCCCCTTCCAGCCCTACTATTCTATGACTCTATGATTCTATGAATTGCCATTGAATTAAGTGGAAAGCCACAGCAGCATGCTATTGGTTGCAGTAGTGCTGCACGAATCAACAACACCTTGGGCCATGTTCACAAAAAGGTTTACTTCAGTTAGGCAGAAGAACTTGAAGTCCTAAAGAGTTCTTATGGGAACTGTTAGTGGAAATGCTACAAGTGTATATAGGGACTGTTATTTCCCTTTCCATGGAGCTTCTGTCCATCACAGAGAGAGTGATCCAGTTCAGACATAACAATTTCAGTGCACTTAATCATGATGTATTGAACCAAAAATGGGTGTTGGGACTGCACGCTCCTTCATCCCTTTTCTTTCACACCATAATATAAAATGTCCAGGGTTTGTTATACCAGAGTTTCCAGTCATAGAATCATAGAATCACAGAATAGTAGGGTTGGAAGGAGCCCACAAGGCCACTGAGTCCAACCCCCTGCTCAATGCAGGAATCCAAGTCAGAGCATCCCGGCAGATGGCTGTCCAGCCTCATCTTGAATGCCCCCAGTGTGGGAGAGCCCACCACCTCCCTAGGTAATCGGTTCCATTGTCGTATTGCTCTAACAGTCAGGAAGATTTTCCTGATGTTCAGCCGGAATCTGGCTTCCTGTAACGCTTATGTCCAAACTGGAATACTGGATTAATCTCTGACTACCAATCAGGATACCAGGTTTTATATCCTGGTTTGTAGTCAGAAATAAACTGAGAGTGTCCTGGTTTGGATGGAACAAGGAACTGTGGCTTAATGAAACTCACACATTTTGCATTAACAATGTGCAAAAGGAGGGAAAGAGTGGGAGGCAATGCTCCTTCATTATTGTACATGTTTGAATTGGGCCTGACTTTGGGAATACTTGTAATGTAGACAAAAACTCTGAGGCCCAAATTAGATGTAATTTGGGAGATCAATTAGGTTTTTCTTTTGTAACTTCAAAGGAGCCAGGTGGAGCTGCTAATTATATTGGGGAAGTGGTGCTGGAAGAGGAATGTCTAACCCTTTCCTTCCACACTATTTCCCCAATCTGAATCCCCTATACCAGAAGCTGCTATTAGCGCTGCAGAAGGCAAAAGACAGGGTGGATATCCCCTCTCTCAGCACCACTTTCCTGATCAAGTTAACACCACTATGCTGATGCTTTAAAGTTAAAAAAAAAAAAAAGTCATGGATTTTTTCACATCAAATCTAGTTTGGTCCTATTGCTGATTTGACTGATAAATTGGTGAGGGTAAAAAGTGTTGTGTAGTTCTCTTATTCAAGGTTATTTAAACTGTACAACAGTATGTAATGCACTCCTGAACAGTCCCTGCAGATATACTGACTGAATTCAGACAACATGATAACTCACACTCAAGGGTTGAGTATGGGTTGTTGTTGAACTGTGGGTTGTTGTTGAAACATGGGTTATAGTGTTGTCTGAACCAGCTGCACTAACAAACCATGGTTTAACCATTAACAACCCATGAAGAGAACCCATGATTGGTTGTTGGGTTGTGAACTGTGGGTTGCTCATGGTTAACAAACCATGGTTTGTTATTGTGGCTGGGTGCAGACAACATGATAAGCCATGATTCAACAACAACCAGCATGCAACCCTTGAGTGTGGGTTATCGGGTTGCCTGGACCCAGCCACTGAATGTTGCTTTGCTCAAATGCATGAAAACAGAGCCTTAAATAAGGAACTATTTGGAGGGCATCTGTTAATGAAGCTTCTGCAATTTAGCTTGTATCTAGAAGGCATATAAAAAGAGGAAACATGGGATTGAAATGCAAATATGAGCAGATCTAAATTTCTGCCGATTTTTCCATAGTGGTATATGGACTAAGAGACTATTGTTTAAGGAGAAGCCTAGGTCAGAACGTCAAGCAAGTTTAAAGATTATGTGGATAAAGATGTGAGAATATCTGAAAGAGAGGCAGCTTTTAGGGAAATCTTGCTTAGGGACTGGGTAACTTAGAGCTGCCTCTCCCATCCCAGTTTTTATTTGTGCTTTCTCCTCCAAAAGTAAAATTTGTCAGGATTTTTTGGTACTTATCTGCAATGGGCTGGTTCAGACTTAATGCTAGTTAATAGTTTAGCATTATGAGAATGAGCCTAGCCTGTTTACTCCTCCTGGTTCTCCTCTGGAATGGCCACAATAAGGAATTTGGAAGCTTTTGCTTCCTTTTTTAATTATCCACAGCTTGCCTGACATCACAACCCAGCAAAACTGTGGTTAGTATTAACAGTGGTTAGTGAAAGTAAGCCATAGTTTATGAAGCTGAGTGTTTTAATTAACTATAGTTAAGATTACCCACAGTTTGACAACATGCTAAACTGCGATTAATCTAAAATGGAAGCTAAAATCTCCTCCTTGCAGTTGTGCTGCAGGAGGAGTGGGGAGAGGAAGAGGAATGGAACAGCCGAGATTGGTTCTTATAATGCTAAACCACGGTTTAGCAATACATCTGAATACAGCCCGCGTGTATTTCACACTACCCTCCATCACTTTTGACCAAGAAGCATTGTTTACAGAAGAACTTTTAAAATACAAAATTGCATCTGTATTCCCTTTTATTACCAATTTACAAATAAAGTGGCAATTTCCAAACAAAAGGTTTCACATTTTACACCTTGTCACATTCCAGCTCCAGTCTCTGTTCCTAAAATTATTTTCTTGCCTGCTTACTTCCATATGCTAGTGTTCATTTGAAACTATGCCTCAAAGAAATCACTGGGTAAATAGTAGTTAAACAAGAATATGCTTTGAATTTTTTCAGGCCAGCTAAATGCAAATTCCAATTCAGATATGAACTCAAAATATTCATTAACATGAGCAATCATACAGCACAATTAATGAATTCTTGATTACTGGTTAGTGGAAACATATTTGTCAGGTCACAGTAATTGCGAAATTAACAGCATGCTTTGAAATTCTCTCAAAGCAAGACACTATGAATGTCCAAACTACAACCACAAAAATGACACTTGAACATACGTAGTATATCATTTTTACTATTTATATGCATATATATATATATATATATATATATGCATATATACATTTGGATAGGCAAATACGTGCATTTCCTTTCCAGTGACACACCTAGGAAATGTATTTGAAAATCCAGTTTTTAACATTATCATCTATATATCTACTCCTGAAATCAAAGTGATTTTGTCATAGTAATTACTATGGCCATGAGAGATAACTGAGGTATCAAATTAAACCACAGAACACACATCAGCAAGAAACTGTGGTTATGCAAATTTGCTATCCCACCCCCAATCAGATAAACTTGACTAAAGAAGGATCCTTTAGGTAAATGTAGGCTCCAGACCTACTGTAGCTATTGGGCTGTAACATATTGAAATGAGATCTCCCTAGCCATTGGTTGAATTGCTGAGGGATTATAGAATATTAATGGACATTCCAACTTCTTACTACACTAGACAAAGCAGTTGGTGGGAAGACATGCAGAGAAGGGAGGAAGCAGAACTATCACAACAGAAGTCAACTCTGTGCGAGTCTGGAGTATGTGAGAGAGTAGTACAAGAATGGACTGTGAGAGTATGAATGGGGTTTCTTTAGCATTTCCCAGCTCATTGCAATTTTGTTATATTAGCCAGGTTGCAAGTAACTCTGCTTGAAACGAACACTGAAAGGCTCCCTCCAGAAGCTGCACCTACGACTGGCATAGTTAAGAAGATCTGAAGTCAGGGCCTCTCAGAGGTCAAGAGAGGCCCTGGGCCACTTCCATTTTTTGATGCTCCTGGTATATTAAAAAATGAAGAAATGCCAAAACAGGGTTACAAAAATTGTGGTATATTTTAAATGTTTACATTTAACCAATTAATGCTTTTAACACACACACAAATACAATGCAATAATTTGTAATACATGTTCCTTTTTTATTTAACAAGTGCTTTTCTAGCTTTTTTTTTTCTATGCAACTTCACCAATTATTCTGGAAAAATTTAGTTGAATTTAATTTAGAAAAATTGCAATGTCACAGTTTATGTTAAGCATAGCAAGGCCATTCAGATTATCTTGTCCCATAGTTGAACGGTAGTAATTCTTGATCAATCCTAAAGGAAATCAACCCTGAGTGCTCATTGGAAGGACAGATACTGAAGCTGAAGCTCAAATATTTTGGCCACCTAATGTGAAAAGTCACTGGAAAAGACCCTGATGCTGGGAAAGATTGAAGGCAAAGGAGAAGGGGACGGCAGAGGATGAGATGGCTAGATAGCATCACTGATGCAATGAATATGAACTTGAGCACACTCCGGGAGAGAGCGCAGGACAGGAAGATCTGGTGTGCCATGGTCCATGGGGTCATGAAGAGTCGGACACGACTGAACGACTGAACAACAACAACAGTAATTCTTGAACTGCTTCAGCACATTGAAACACCATTCACCTGAAGCTACTGATGGAGGTAAACTGAGAAAAATCCTCAGTGCAAATGGTGACATTATGTAGCACACCAGCAAGTACGAGTTGGAGGAGCAATTCCTCTGGCTTACAATCCAGTTTAAAGTTGTATGATAAACCTCTTCTTTCAATCCTCAGTTTCTCTCTATTTCTGTATGTATAACCTCATTTGGAGATAATGTCAAGTCTAAATTTGAGGTCCTTGGGCCAAATCCCCGCCGCCATCCCAGCCCTGCTTGAAGTGCCAGGTTTCCCATTGTTGTCCTTGTGCTCCTGAGAGGGAAGGAGCTATATCTGACACAATAGGCCAAAAGATAGCGGAGATGACGGTATTCCAGCTGAGCTATTTAAGATCCTAAAAGACGATGCTGTTAAAGTACTGCACTCAATATGCCAACAAATCTGGAACACTCAACAGTGGCCACAAGACTGGAAAAGGTCAGTTTACATTCAAATTCCAAAGAACGGCAACGCCAAAGAGTGTTCAAACTACCGCACAATTGCGCTCATTTCACATGCCAGCAAGGTTATGCTCAAAATCCTTCAGCAGTATGCAAACCGAGAACTACCGGAAGTACAAGCGGGGTTTCGAAGAGGCAGAGGAACTAGAGATCAAATCGCCAACTTTCGCTGGATCATGGAGAAAGCGAGAGAATTCCAGAAAAACGTCTATTTCTGCTTCATTGACTATGCGAAAGCCTTTGATTGTGTGGATCACAACAAACTCTGGCAAATTCTGAAAGAGATGGGGGTACCAGACCACCTTACCCGTCTCCTGAGAAACCTGTACGAGGGTCAAGAAGCAACAGTAAGAACCACACATGGAACAACCGATTGGTTCAAAATTGGGAAAGGAGTACGACAAGGCTGTATCGCCCTGCTTATTTAACTTATATGCAGAGTACATCATGAGAAACGCCGGGTTGGATGAATCAGAGGTCGGAATTAAGATTGCCGGGAGAATTATCAACAACCTCAGATACGCAGATGATACCACCCTAATGGCAGAAAGTGAAGAGGATCTAAAGAGCCTCTGGTTGAGGGTGAAAGAGGAGAGTGCAAAAGCTGGTTTGAAACTCAACATTAAAAAAACGAAGATCATGGCATCTGGCCCCATCACTTCCTGGCATATGGAAGGGGAAGAAATGGAAGCAGTGACAGATTTTATTTTCTTGGGCTCCAAGATCACCGCAGACGGTGACTATAGCCACGAAATTAAAAGACGCTTGCTCCTTGGGAGGAAAGCTATGGCAAACCTAGACAGCATAGTCAGAAGCAGAGACATCACCTTGCCGACAAAGGTCCGTCTAATCAAAGCTATGGTTTTTCCAGTAGTAACGTATGGCTGTGAGAGCTGGACTATAAGGAAGGCTGAGCGCCGAAGAATTGATGCTTTTGAACTGTGTTGCTGGAGAAGACTCTTACGAGTCCCCTGGACTGCAAGGAGGTCAAATCAGTCAATCCTAAAGGAAATCAACCCTGAGTGCTCATTGGAAGGACAGATACTGAAACTGAAGTTCAAATATTTTGGCCACCTAATGCGAAGAGAAAACTCTCTGGAAACTCTCTGATGCTGGGAAAGACTGAGGGCAAAAGGAGAAGGGGACGGCAGAGGATGAGATGGCTAGATAGCATCACCGATGCAATGAATATGGACTTGAGCACACTCCGGGAGAGAGTGCAGGACAGAAAGGCCTGGCGTGCTATGGTCCATGGGGTCACGAAGAGTTGGACACGACTGAACGACTGAACAACAAGTTTGTTTCTGAGGAAAGAAAGTGTTATATGGCTGAATTTCTCACTCATTCTCTAGCAGCTTCCTTCCCTCAGCGTCCTCGTTCTCCTCTAAACTGTTGGGGAATATTAACTGCTTGCAAGAAGCTCCTTGGCCAAGGGTGTGTGTGATACGGCTTCCTAATTCCAGGAATGCAGGGTGGGATGCGGAAAGCTATTGCTTCAAGCTTCTTTAGTTATTCCTGCCTATAGAAACGTACAACTTCAGTGTTCTTTCCCAGCAGAGATGAGCTACTTGCTCCTTGAGAAATGTGATCAGTACCTCAGTTTTAAGCCTATACCAGCATTTCCCAACCTGGTTCTCTCCAGATATTTTGGGCTAAAACTCCCACATTCCTGACCATTGGTCATGCTGGCAGAGGCTGATGGTAGTTGAAGTCTACAACATATGGGGCACATCAGGTTGTGGAGGCTGCTGTAGTCGAATGGCCACTTACAAGTGAGTCTCACTCAATTCAATGGGACTATCTTTTGAGTAAGCTTGCATAGGATCAGGCTTCAGCTATCAAAACAGAGAAAGAATGAAACATATGCCCTTGCTTCTTCATTCTTTTATGAAAGCAGCACAAATGTTTCTAGAACTGACAATTTGTCAATATGGCAGTCAATCTGAAATATAAGCAACATGAAAATTGCCTGGGGCCTGATCACAAAAAGGACAATCTTTCACATCCTCCCCCTGCCCCCCCGGCACTTCAGCATTTGGCATCCTGGTTGTGAAGACAGTTTTTATCAGCTAAGAGGGCAGGGAAAACAATAAAATATTTTCCATCTCTGACACAGCAAGATGCTATCGAGAGCTACTATTATTTTTAAAGGATGCTGCACTTTAAATTCAAGTCCAATAAGAGACCTCATTGAACACACTGGTGGACACTTCTGACTTTGGCACATAGTGCCTTACTCAGACAGAATGATATATGGGCACAATAGATGCAACAGAACTGATGGAGAGTTTCAAGAGAGACCACAGCTCAGAAGAACACTTGCTTTAAATGCAGAAGGCTCCAGGTTCAACCCTTGGCACCTCAAGTTAAAGAAATTATCAGGTAGCAAGTGGTGAGAATGCTTGAAACTCTAGAACAGGGGTCCCCAATGTGGTGCCTATGGGCACCCAATTTTTCTATTTTTCTTTTTTTTAATTTATTTTTCTTGTCGTCGTCCCCCCCCCCGCCTTTTTTAATATACACACAGAGATTCATATGAAATGCGTACAACTTTCTAGCTGTTATACATGGGCTGCAACAAAAGTGGACCAAATATCTAAATAAGTATCAATTTGAAGGTGACGTCTATATACCACCCTTTCAAATACTGAAAATGTTGCATTATAGGAGGGGAGTGTTTATCGTTCCAGTATTGTAATATCAGTCTTTTAGCTGAAAAAAGGGCACGTAGAATCCATTTACACTGACCACTGGTTAATTTCCATGAAGCAGGTAAATAATTTAAAAGAGCATGTACATCAGTGAATATTAAAGGTCTGTCCCTGTACAAATTTTTTCAGTGTAATAACCTCCCTGCAAAAATAAGCAACTACTGGACATTGCCAAAACATATGTTTAAAAGAAGCATTAGCTGTATTGAACCACCAGCAATTAGCTGAAATAGAAATCCCTTATTAAAGAGACATTGCAGTGTCCAATAGACATGAAATAAACGTTTTTGCTGAATAATACGCAGCCTAAGATCCATAAATGTGACAAGTAGACACCAAAGTGGTGATCCACTGATTAAGCATTTTGTGGTGGTGCCCACAGCACTATCACAAATTCCCAAATGCACTCAAAGGTCCAAAACTGTTGGGGACCCCTGCTCTAGACCGTGAGTCAGAGGAGATAATACTGGATTAGACGGACAATAGTCTGACCAGGTAAACAGCTTATTCCAGAATAGAGGAACCTGGATGTTGCAGGACAGCTGTGTTTCCCATTCAGTTTAACCTTAATGAGGTTAATTCAGAACCTGACAACGAACTAAGACGGATCCATCAATAGAAGGTGCCTGTCAGTCTCACTGCTTGATCTATTAGCCACATTTAGACTCATCCAAAGAACCATAAGAGCTCTTACACTTAAACAGAGATCCTTTGCCTGTGCATTGAACATTCATGAGAGCTCCCATGTTTTTTTGCTACTGACTTGTTGAGATGTTTCAGATCCAGCACTGGTACTGTGAAGAAAACTGAGAATACCATGTGCAATACTTGTTGTATTGGAAATACATCTGTGGCTTGTATTTGAAGTAGATGTTCAAGATGTTTTGCTACGTATGACTGCTTGACTGGGTTTCATGATCATGATATGGAGAGAAATTTGTCCCTGGGCAAACACCGAAATTCTTTCATGTAACCATCCCTTAGGAAGGGCCCTGAAGTCTGATGCTATCTTATTCCATAGTGTGGCAAATTTCTACAAGTGACCCCTGTTTGATTATGGAATAGAGGCATGCTGTTACAACAGGGAATTGGAAATTCCTATTTTGCTTAACCAATGGACTGCCATTTTGGCATCTGTATCGGACTTTTCAATGGGATCTTCAGTTACGCCTTATTCAGCAAAATCTCTTGTTTTGGGTCTACTGGACGCCACAACGTCTTTTTAGTAAAGGCTTGTCAAATTTGGCTAATTGTTGGAGGTGTAACACAGTCAATGCTTCTTTTATTCATATGTTTTGGAAATGCCCAGTGGCCGCCTCCTTTTGGGAGGAAGTTATTGTACAGATAAATTTTGTATTGGAAAGCTCTTTAATATTTACTGATGTAAATGTTCTCTTAAATTACCTACCTGCTTCTTGGGATGTAACACATGGTCAACGTAAATGGATTTTCCATGCCCTTTCGGTTGCTAAAAGACTGATATTACGATATTGGAAAGATAAAAGCTCACCGCCTATAATGCAATGGATTGTAGACTTAACAACACTAGCAACATTTGAAAGAGTGGTATATAGGCGTAACTTGCAAATGGACTTATATGTGGATATTTGGTCTGCTTTTACTGAAGTTTATGTCTAACCTTTTTTTTCCTTCCCCTTTTTTCCTTCTTCTCTCGAATATTGTAATGTTAGAAACTGAGGATTTTGAATATGTTCTTGTATTTTTATTTTTGTTTCATTCCTTTTTTAGGTTTTGTAATGTTTTCAGTTTGTTTTGAAAGTTCTTTGAAAACCAGATTGTTCCACCTACTGCAGCTGCTGGGTGAGTATCGAGAACTGGAGGATCCAGAGGAATATAAGGGCTTGACTTTTTTATCTGGCTTCTTCTAATCTTTCATCAGACAGCATGAATCATCCTTTGACATTAGATTCTATGAGTCTAAGGCAGCCTTTCCTAACCTGATGCCCTCCAGATGTTTCGGACTTCCAACTCCCATAGCCTATATGCAGCATGTTTCATTGCTGACTCCACCATATACTCAGTTCAGCTAGAAGCTAGGGCTCTAATCTAATGAATTGGGAAGGAGAAACTATTGGTGCAGGACCTGGCTGGCTGAGGCCAAATCCAAGGATGAAATTGACCAGTGGGATTTCAACAGGTACAGTGGGGATATTGATCTGTACTACTGAAGAAAGTAAATAGAGGCCTAGTGAATTCTGCAATTGCACACTTGGGAATAGCAGAAAAATTAAAACAACATAAACAACAAACCATTTGTGTACTTCTGAAGCACCATAAAATAAAAATAAAAAAGGTTGTGAATGGAAACACTGAACTGAAAAAGGGTAGCAATCGGAGTGGTGTGGGAAGCTGAGAAAGTCTAAGCAACTGGTGTGTTGTAAAGAAGAATAACAGTGCAATCCCATACATGTAGTCCCAGAAGTAAGTGCCACAAAGTTCAATGGGTCTTACTCCCAAGTAAGTGTGTCCAGAATAGTTGCATTTCTCACAGTTTAAATTGGCAGGGGTAAAAGTACTTAACAGCAAGCATGCAGTGACCTGGGGCAATAGCTATGCATTTTTTGCCAAGTCATTCTGGGAATGCCTGCCATGGTAAACAACAACAAAGCAAGAATAATAACTATTCAAAAAGAGACTTGAATGTACTGTATCAGAAGAGTTTTTGGTAAATCTGGCTACATAAAAGTCCCTTAACTCATTCACATAATAGCCTGTGAATGTCACGTTACTTTTTCTATGGACTGACAATTTAGGATATGCATACTGGGCCTCATTGTTGCCATCTTCTGAAATAAAAAAAATGGATAACTAGGCCGAGTGTGGCTGGGGACAGAGCCATCAGGGGGGTTGATTCCACACCAGATCTGGGGATGTCTTCATGAGGTGAGAGCCAGCTTTTTTGGTGGGTCTAGAGCAGTTTTCAGCAGTTTGGGGTGGACACTGTTCACTTACGGCAAACAAACAAAAATTGGCTGTGGGAAAAGAGGGAATTGGCTCCTTGGTTTTCTGACAATTGCCCTGAAAACTAAAAATCAAATTAAACCAGGTAGACCATTACTTTTCTGGTTGGTTGGCAACTCTAAGTGGAATTGCAAACTATGATGCTGGACTTCAGGTATGCATATATTGAAATATATATTGCCAGGCTGAAATAAAAAGCAAGCTGTAAGACACAGTGCCAATGTAGGGCTCCACATTTTCAGATACCAAGAAACGCATTAGAGAAATGCCTAATGCGAGAAACATTCGTGAAAAAAAAACATCAGGTAGGAAGACTCTTCCTAGCCTAATATATGGAACATGCACCTTAAAATGGAGACCTCAAAAGAGAACATTTGTGAAATTATAGTATATTACCAAAAGGTAATGGTTTTCAGGCTGTCAGAAGAATAAAACTATTCAGTGAAGAACTGTAGTCTGTATCATCACACATCAAGTTAACACAGAATGGGAAAAATACTTTGTATAGCCCGACCCCAAACACATTTGCCAGAAATAAGTTGTATTGAGTTGAGTGGGACTTTCTTCCAAGGAGTATGCAGAGGACTGCAGCTTTAAGCAAACACTTGTGCAATTGTTTTGTGCAGAATTTGATGTGAATCTGACATCACTACCTCTAATAATGAATTCAGGTGGTGGGTGCTGACAGAAATGGAACTGAAATGGGGTCACTCTTTTACATAGGAACACATATCCTGAAATGATGCCTGCCGTGACATGGAAACACCACCAAATACAGAGGGGAAAAAATACTGGACTTTGTCCAGAAAGTTGGCCTATAAATATTTAAAATAAAATGAATACATAAAATTATTTTATTCATATGCAATGTATGCAAATGTGATCAAAGAGTTAATCAATATTAGCACACATGCAGTTAATTAAGATTGCTTTACTTGAGTGACAGCCCTAATTTCTAGCCCTAATTTTTTCATCAAATACACATATTTTCTAGGCCTCATAGAATAAATATCTGAAATATTTTACAGAGAGTGTCTGCAAAAGTTTCCAGCATTCAAAGGGTGGTGCTCTTGCACTCTGCATTGCTATTTAGCCTTCCTTAAGTGATCAGGTTACTTCCTCCATCCACCCTTACTATCCTTCTCTTGACCGTACTGGTCTTCTTGCCATATGCAAGAATTGTGCCCTAATGTTTTAGCCGTAAAAATTAGGGCTGAAACACTAAAAACTGTAAGTATTCAATCAGACAACATTCTGCAAAATAGATAATTTGCATACTTTATTTGAGCTTTGTTGGAGTAGGATTCCCCCCCCCCCAATTGTACAGGTTTTGCGATGTCTTTCCAATAGCATATTACACTAGGTAACTTTTATAGTTCTTAAATACAAATAAATGTGGATTTCCCTATACAAATAGGGAACAAATAAATAAATATACAAATAAATGTGGATAGATTCTGGACTTCTTTCACACAGTATGAATTGCATCCACCCCAGAACTGCATTTTACAGTTGAATGGTTCTCGTAGAATTATCTTTTCATTCCACAATAGCCATTGGCTCTGTCTGGATACCAGAAAAGCTCCAGAATTAAAACTGGGTATCAATTCTGTGTTTCTGTTACACCAAACAGTGTCTTATTCTTGTACCTTTGCTTTCATTCTGATGCCCTACTTTTGGTCACAAGCTGTGGTAAACCAAAATTACTCCACCTGAATGATGCACACAGATTCATAGTCCTTCATTTATGCTATAATCCTACCCACATGGGGTAACTTCTATTGAAGTCAATAGGAGATGCTTGTATATAAATGTGGTGAGGAACACTGCCTACCTTCTCAGCGAAGTCCCTAATTTTCTGCAGAAATGTTTTAGACAACAGAGCAAGCTGCACAATGGCTGTTGTGCTTCTCTGATTGTGGAAGTGCATGGAAAGAATTGGCTGACAGCACAATCAAGGCATACATTCAGCAAAGTTCAACTGTTTATATTCTTCTGCGTATGATCCCTTGCATTTCTGATACTTAGATATACATCCCTTGCTGAACAAGAGTAATCTTAAGATTCCCAAACAAATGATTGCAAGGAACAAGCTCTGGCACAATCTTCCAAAAGGAAGCAAACATACATTTTGTTAGCCTCTTCATTTGTTCCCTCCTACTTTGTCAGGAAAGCACTATTTTGCCATTCCAGGGATAAATTTCCCTGACTTCGAGTGAAAAATCAGTTTGTACTTTGCTATGTGTTAAGAGCAGATTCGCCATTTCCTGGACTGATCCATTCCAGGTTTCCAGCAGAAGGATGCTTTAAAAAAAATATTGCAGAGCCCTAATTCAGGCCACATGTTGCTGGTGGTGATTTGGAGTTAGGGGGAGAAAGGGAGGTATGTGGGGCGGGAGTTGGTTGGGGGAGGGAGGAAGATGATGAAAAGACCAGCACCACAAGTGAAGCACATTACCAGCCCAGAGTGGAAAGGGCCGGAAGGAAAACCCACCCACCTCACCCTGCGTTTATTCTATCAACCTGCAATTGCAACAATCAAAGCCAGATGTCGGCTCTTCCAGATCTTTCTCACAGGACAAACATGCAAAAGGCCTAGGGCCTGGCGTTGCCATCAAATAGTAATTGATACCATATGAGCCACAAAACAGAAAAGCACATGCAAACCACCCCCAGCCCCGTGAGAGGTATGAAATTGCAGGTCCCGCTGAGCCGCTAAGTGCACGGTGCACCATGAAAAACAAGTGTACATAGCTACAGTAACCACCTGTAAGTCAGAGAAACAAAAAAAGGACTCATTGGCAAAGATAAACCCTGGAGGATAACAAGAGGTTAAAGATCACCTAGGGTTAATGAAAAGGGTTGTTTAGCATGGCAGAAAATGAATGCAGGTGTGAGAATGATCACAATGGCTGTGATGCTCTGGTCTCGCATGTTCCCTGTTCTTTAATTGCAACATGTTCTCCTACAAGTACCTTATGCTAAGAAAGGAATTTTTTTTAAAGCGTTTATTTCTCAATTCCCACCCCCAGTCTATCATCATACTACATTAAAAACACACACACCATAATGAATTAATTAAGAAGAGAATATTTGCAACACTTATTCTAAAACCTTAGAAATGTCCTTGTTTTAGGAAAACATCCTGGCAGAGGCAGCTGAAAAACTGGTGTTCTAATACAAAGAAGTTTGTTTAGTGGGGAGAGTGATGCCCCGGCCCACTGTATGTGAAACTTCTCAGCTCTCCGTTGCTTTGATAAAAAAAAAGCAACAAACCACTGTTCTCCCATATATATTATACCAATGCAATCAAGCAGAAATGTGCAGAGACGGCTGTGCATTCAAAAGTTGCCGTTCAAATGCCAGTTTTTTTAAACCACAGCTCGTTCTGAGGTGAAATGTCGAGATATAGACCACACCACCCATCTGCTCCTCACTAGTTGTTCCAATTCCATCACCGATCACTTCTATACAAACAACAGCCTGATTCTAAACATACCCTAACCATTAGTAGTCTCAATTTTTTCCCTTATCCCACTGTATATTATATCCTAACTCTACAGATCAAGTCAACTTAAAATATTTTCCAGATGGAGCAGCTAACTTCTACATCTTGTGAACGCCCAAAGTTAAAAAAAGGTCAACAAAATTTAAAAAAAGAAAAGAAATACAACATGATGTCATCCCTATGTAGCACTGTTCATTCAAGTAAATAATAAAAATTGGGCCTGGATAGATTCTATTCATATTTTTGTGCCCTCTCCCCTGCCAGCCAATTTCTTCTGTTAAAACTGTTATTTTGCCTGATCCCGAAGCCTTAGCAAAAAGGGGGAAATTCAGCAGTCTTCAGGATACGTTTCTGGAACCTTGTGGTGTCTGCTACAATCTTTTAATTAACAATTTTGCAAGAAGAAGAGGCACAGATAGGAAGAAACCCTAGTCACAGGTAGTTCCAAAGCCAGAATTAATTTAGGCACCCAGAGCCCAATAAACAAACTCAGCTCTTTCCATCTCTATGCCTACCCAGTCTCTATTTCTAGCCCTTGGCACACAGATCTTAGCTCATTTTTAGACAAACATCTATCCAAATAACTTGACTTATCCCCATTGACCAGGATCATTTCCTTGATCTACTTATGGCTCCAAGTGGTAGCAGGTAGTTTGGAGGAAATTACCCTCACCATAACACCAGGTTTAGAAACTCCTACCTGTACACCAACCTGTACAAATCATATAACCATTCTCTTTTCTTAAGTATGCATATATATAGGTGGGTCAATCAGCTGTGAGTTGCTTGTGGTTTCTGATGATAGAAAGGAAGGAGTGTAACAAATGAGGGGAATGATGACAATGAAGAGGAGATAAAAGTATTAAGAAAAAGAAGTAAATAATGAATCTTGGAATTGTTGTAGATCAGAAGCTGAATATCACCCAACAATGTGATGTGGCTGCAAAAAAGGCAAATGTTATTTTGGCCTGTATTAATAGAAGCATAGCTTCCAAATCCCAGGAAGTACTAGTTCTCCTCTACTCAGCACTGGTTAGGCCTCATCTGAAGTACTGTGTCCAGTTTTGGGCACCACACTTTAAGAAGGAGGCAGACAAGCTGGAGAAGGTTCAGAGGAGCGCAACAAAGATGATCAGGGGACTGGAAACAAAGCCCAGTGAGGAGAGACTGAAAGAACTGGGCATGTTTAGCCTTGAGAAGAGAAGACTGAGGGGAGATAGGATAGCACTCTTCAAGTACTTGAAATGTTGTCACAGAGAGGAAGGCTGGGATCTCTTCTCGATCATCCCAGAATGCAGGACACGGAATAATGGGCTCAAGTTACAAGAAGCCAGATTCCAGCTGAACATCAGGAGAAACTTCCTGACTGTTAGAGCAATATGACAATGGAACCAATGACCTAGGGAGGTAGTGGGCTCTCCCACACTGGAGGCATTCAAGATGAAGCTGGACAGCCATCTGTCAGGGAAGCTCTGACTTGGATTCCTGCATTCCTGAGCAGGGGTTTGGACTCGATGGTCTTGTAGGCCCCTTCCAACCCTACTATTCTAAGATTCTATGATTTCTAAGTGGTAGTTCAGTAGAAGACTTTTAGATGCATCACTAGGAAAAAAGAAATGTGTGTTGGGGATAATGAAGAATATGAAGTGAATTCATATCTTCTTGATCAAGGAGCAGGTTCCGCACCAAGTCAAAATGTAATTGAAGGATATAACCTTGTCAAACGTTTTGACCTACAGTTCCCATAGTTCCTGACCATTGGCCACACTGGCTGCAGCCGATGGAAACTGTCATCCGAAGTATCTGGAGAAGGGAAGGCTGGTTTAAACTATGGTTTAAACTATGAATCCAGGCTTGTTAATAAACCATAGCTTAAACTAATCAGAGTTCCTGGAGTTCCGTTGTAATGGGGAACTATAGTCAGTTTAAAAGTGGAAGCAGATGCTTCCTGTCTCCTTGTAGCTAGAGGAAGAAGGGGTGAGGCTCACGGAGACTCATTCTTGGTAGCACTAAACTATGGCTTCATATTATGTTGGAAATAGGTCACTGTATCACACACTCCTCACCATGATTAAAGACTGCAGAAAGCTCTCCTCTGCCTGCTATTGTACTATATTCATTTCCTATGCACATGGAAGTAAGTTCCATTGAACTTAATAGGGCTTACTTCTGGGTAGACATGTATAAGACTGCATGATTAATCTAAACAGGCTGTAATGCACTGGCTTCTGAAATGTATTATATACAGACCATAACAGTTTCCGTATTACAAACTTAAGAATGTTTAACGCAATGTTTAATCAGTACTTAATTGTCGGTACTGCCTACAGAGTAGTAGTTGTTGTTGTTGTTCAGTCGTTAAGTCATGTCCAACTCTTCATGACCCCCAGTAACTAAAATATGATCTACATCCTTTTGTATCTTGACAGGGAGATATGTGGGATATATAGGGGTAGCAATGACAGGCATTTTGTGTTAAGACAACTAAGGACACAATCCTATGCATGTTTAGACAGAAAAAAGTCCCCATTGGCTGGGGAATGCTGGGAGTTGTAGGACTTTTTTTTGTCTAAACATGCATAGGATTGCAGTCTAAGAAAGCTCTGAATTCACCAAGATCTTGTCATATGATTTAAAAGCAAAGATAATATACCAGAAAAAAAACTTTCTTATATGTTATCACATGGTTTTATTAATCTATTCATTTATATCAGACCTTTCAAAATACAAATTCTCTCCATGTGGAGTATAGGAAAAAAAAAGAAGAAAATACATACTAAAACCATATACTAGAAAGTACAAAGAAGAAGAAGAATAAAAAAACAGCAGCGAGATATACAACGGCTAGCCTAGAAACAGTGAATCAAGAAAGCCTTGTAGAAAAAGTCTTCACCCCATGTCTAAAGCCTGCCAGGGCCAAACTGAGTATTTGGATAATCACATACAGCATAATGGGATAATTTATTTACCTTCTTGTAAGAGCGTATGGCCCTGATTCAGACTGGGACAATGACTCTTGGAGGGGGGATACATTCCCCCACCTATCCCCCCCCCCAAATTCCACCTCCAGGGTGGGGTTACAAACCCTCCATTGACTCCAATGGATACTTTTTTTCTTTTTTTTCAACCCCCCCCCCCATGGAATTTTCTGGGGAAATGGGTGGGGGAGGTTTAACTCCCCTCACAGAGGACCATGGTCCCAATCCAGATCAGGGCTCTGTGCACTTATACAAAGTTATATAAAAGTATCATGCATGGCTACACTATGACTGGTTTACACAACATGACAACCCACACTCAAGGTTCAGTATGGGTCGAGTGTGGGTTGTTGTTGAACCCAGCTGTGCTAACAAACCATGGTTTGTTGACCACAAACAACCCACAGTTCACAATCCAATGACAAACCACGGGTTCTCTTTGTGAGTTGTTTGTGGTTAGCAAACCATCGTTTGGTAGCACAGCTGGGTTAGACAACACAACAACCCATCATTCAACAACAACCCACAGCTCAATGACAGCCCATACTCAGCTTTGAGTATGGATTGTCATGTTGTGTGAACATTGCACGATTAGCTGAACATTTATTTTGGCCCTCGAAGAGGGGGCTTGGCAGAGATCCTGAGGATGTGAATTCCACCATTCTCACACTGAAAGGCCATGTCACCTTCACCAATGATGGGAGAAAGAACAGGAGCTCTGACCCTGGTGATATTGCCTGGATACGTTCCTATGGGCAGACAGGGTCCTTCAAAGAGCCAAGAAACAAATTGGTAACCAGTATAAGTGACGCAAAATCGGTGCGCAGCCTTGTCCCTACCAATCACCTAGAGGCCACATTTTGAACCAATTCTGGTTTAAAAACTATTTTTAGAAGCAGTCCCATGCAGAGAACATTACAATATCTAGCCTAGATGTAACCAGCACGGGGATTATTGAAACTGGGCTTGTCTTCTCCAGATAAGTTCGCTGCTGGTGAATCATCCGAATCTGATAGCACATTCAAAATGAATCTCAGACAAAATGACAGACTGCTCTGGAGTTCATGCAGTTGCACTAGGATCAAGATGCACCCATATCCAAGTTAGAGATTTAATTTCTTGGGTCTCTGGAAAGGACAAAGAGTAGCACCTTAAGAAGAGCAACTTGAAAGCACACTCTAATTTTTTTTTTTAAACCCGTTAAAGGTTATTCCACAAATCTCCCCTAAAAGCAAGAATAGGAACAAGATAATAACAGAAGGTATGGACTGTCCCAGGAAAACAGATGGAGCATATGCAGTACACATTCAATTTCTGAGGCTGAGAGAAAGGGATGATGGTAAGTAATATCCACCTGTGGTTTTCAAAATACAAAAAAGCTGCCTTGGTTGTCACAAATTATGGAGAGAGTCCGGTTTCAAAGGAAAAAGGAAACAAGAGATAGATTCATGGGAATGTATTTAGGATATGTGAGATGCTTTTATAAATCCCTCTCTCCTCATTCCAGAAAAGATTGGGCCACTATTTTATAACTTGAGCAGTAAAGGTTAAGCCTGTACTTCTATATAAGAGGCAGAATGTCACCTTATTTTCTTCTTCTTCTTCTCTAAATCTATAGCTGGCACTGGAACAAAACAAAGGCTGTGGGAAAAGATGGGTGCTGTATTCTGGCCCTGGCAAGTTCCATGGGAGAGAGGGGGTGCTGGGGGTGGTCAGAATTATTACCACCCCCCACAAAACGGTTCAGATATTGTCCCAAAGGAAAAGGCACAGAAGAAACGAAGGAGGGAGGACAAATAGGATGCAAAGTAAAGCCTACAATGAAACATCAATTCACAGCAAAAACTATTCTGGTTCTGGCAAAGGTACAGCCCAGCCAGATAAACGAGATGTGTTGGGAGTTAAGGTAAAGACAGGGCTAACATATCCTGGGGAGAGGCTGTGGCTCAGAGGTACAATACCTGCTTTGCAGGCAGAAGGTCCAAGGTTCGATCCCTGGCATCTCCAGGTGGGGCTGGAAAAAATCCTGCCCGAAGCCCTGGTGAGCTGCTGCCAGTCAGTGGTTACAATATCTGGGCTAGATGGACCAAGGCTCTGACTCGGTATAAGGCAGCTTCCTATGCAACATGAGAAGAAAATATTAGATGGAAATGATGTGGAGTTAATGAAGGAACAAAGGAGAGCAAGCAACAGTGAGGGTTGATCCTCAACAGTGATGATGACCCCGCAATCCTATAATTGTAATAGAAGTTCGGTGGGGCTCAGAAATTTAGCATCAGCTTTTGCATGAGGGAATAAAAAAGAGTGCAAACTAGAAATGATGTGAGGCAGAAATGAAAGTGATGACAAAAAGAACAAAGGTGGCATTTGGCAGAAACTCAGGGGTGGCTGCCATATGTAAATTCTAAATCACATTTAATTTAAGCTAGTATGTCCCCAAGCATTTTTTTTAAAAGGGCTCCCAGTAGAGGGAGAGAAAAGAAAGAGAAGCAATTCATGTGTTTTCCTTTCATTTCCTATCAGCTATATGGTATTTCTCCTAGCCAGATTTCCTGAGAACCATTTTGTGTTTTTCAATTTCCACATTCTGTTTACAAATACAAATGAATACAGAGAAGGCATCAGACATCTGCGCAAATTCTCTTCCCTCCTCCTCCTCCTCTAAATTCTGCTCAATTTCTTTCAGAGAAATGAACCTTGATTTGAGGATTTCCCCCCCACTGACTCCGGTCATTACCTACCTAGTACAGTGTGATCGTGACTCTTAAAGAATACACATTAATTAGATTCTACAAATTTCTGTGAAACACTCCCAGCAATCTCCTGCTAATCTTGTTCTGTATACTACAAACATTGCCATGCATGATCTTTCTCTTTGATATATAATCTACAACACCCATCTAAAATCAATAGTGTAGCATTTAGGGATGTCGGAGAAATCTGCACCGGACTCAAATGAGTTCGATTTCTATGAATCTGACCTGCGGATCCTGCAGCGGACTGGCTTTGTCTGAGTCATGTAGATTCTGCATACTGGTTTTTCACTTTTGGGGGGATTTGCAGTAATGCGCATTAGCGCTAATGTGCATTTGCGCAAATGAGCATTGGTTAATTTGAATTAGTGCTAATTCGCATTAACTAATGCACATTTGTGTAAGTGTGCATTAGTGCTAATGCAAATTAGCGAATGTAGAATGAAATTCTGGCTGAAAAAACCCCAGATTCTACCAATGAGCCAAGGACAGAACGAAATATGCCTGACAATCCACGAAACACAGACGGGATGTATTTAACAAAATCTGTACATCTCTGGAAGTGTTAATCTGAACCAGATAATGTGAGATACCACTAAAATAATGCAACTAGTGAGCCAAGTATAAAATTCTAGCTATACCTTTCCCATGAAAACTAAACAACAAAACCCAGAACTCTGCAACCTGGAAGTATGGGATACATTACCTATGCTTCATTTGAAATATTAATTTAGGTTTCACTTTTACTGCATAAAAAGGAATTTGTCAGGCAATTGGTTGATACAGGGGCACTGATTACACAGGCACAAGTACTCAGAAACTGGGAAATTGTGGAGAGTGATACAATATAGATGTATCTTAATACTCAACCATGGGAGGGGGTGGGTGGGGAGAGAATCTATTTCTTTAATGGTTATTAAATTTTGCACTACACTGTTGTGTAATTACAATAATGCACATTTCTACTTTCTTTCCTAGCTACAAATATCAAACATCCTTTGTTAGGAAGTGAATTCACAACACAGTGGTGAAATGTTCCAAGTGATACTTTCAATTGCATCAATGCAGATTTTAAATGGTATCTCTCATCCTAGAGAAGGTAGTCACCACTACTGCATATATTCAAAATTTTCTCCAGCTTTTATACTTATTGTCCCGCTTGCACGCATGCACGCATGCACACACACACTTGAAAATTAGGTAACTATTTCTGGATTTATTCATGGGACAAGTTACCTGACAACCTCACAAATACTGCACCATGTGATCTATGGACCTTAGGAAGGTCCAGCATATATTTAGGTCCACAGCCACCATTTGCATGAACAGGGCTTTTAAAAATAAAATCTAGCTTCCTGATTTCATTCTGGCCAGACAACTTTATGAATGTAAAATGTGTCACTAAATTTAGCCACATCAGGTTACTGGGGGGGCAGGGGGGGGAATCACCCTGTGGTGAATGAAACCCGATCGAGGGAGTCCACCCTAAAATGCTCCAGGAAACATGTAATACACTGTCAGCTTAAGAGTGGATGTACATCATGTCTAAACTACCATGTGAAGAATGGGAAAATAAGCAGGTAAAAATGGGATGTGTTCTGTGGAATATTGGCTGAGGCAAAACTCATGGAATTATGAGTTGGATCCAACATTTATCTCCTGTGGACAGAAGAGCTTCTTCTATCCAAGAAGGCTTTTGATGCAGTGGAGCATTATGCTGGCGGAATGGAGGATGTAATTTTTGTTGATGCCCCCTCTCTATGCACCCCCAAAATCTGTTCTGCAGGGCTAGTGGACCCTCCCAAACAGTGGGGGAGTTGGTACTGGGGACTGCAGGAGGAGGGTGAACATTCCTTCTCCCAACTTTCTGCCAGTGAGACAGAATCTGCTCAAGGGATGCTATTGCTGGTAGATTTGTAAGTTAGATCCAACCCATAGTTGTGTTTCTGGTGGTGATCGGCCATTGCTTGTTGATTAGATGACAGCATCACCTGAACTCTGGGAGGCCAGAGATAGTGCCCATGGTGGTCTGCTTTGGTCAGACCTCACCTGGAATACTGTGTGCAGTTCTGGGCACCACAGTTTAAGAGGGATATTGACAAACTGAAATGTGTCCAGAGGAGGGTGACAAAGATGGTCTGTGGACTGGAGACCAAGTCCTATCCAGAATGATTTGAGAAGTTTTATTTATTTATTACATTTCTAGACTGCCCAATAGCCGAAGCTCTCTGGTTGGTTCACGACAATTAAAATTCACATAAAATACAACCCGTAAGCTACACTATAAAAGTTTAGAAGCTTAAAACTACAATGTAAAATAGAAGTAAAAACCAAAATAAAAACTAGCAGCAATGCAAAGATTTAAAATACACTAGCAGTTTTAGAGAGCTTTGGTTATTGGGCGGTATAGAAATTAAATAAATAAATAATAAAATAAAATAAAACAAGAGAAACTGAAAGACCTGGGGAAATAAGGTCTTCACCTGGCACTGGAAAGAGTACAACATAGGCTCCAGGCAAGCCTCTCTGGGAAGCTCATTCCACAGAGAGGCTCAATTGGGGCTATGTTGATCATGGAGAAGAGGCGATGAAATAGTCATTTGCAAAAAGAGATGATGGAGCAAATTTGTTTTTTTTATTGCTCCAGAGGACAAAACCCAAACCAGAGGACAGGGCCCAAACCAGAGGAAAGGGCCCAAACCAACAAGTTCAATTGACAAGAAAAAGAATTTTGCCTAAATATCAGGAAGAACTTCCTTACAGTATGAGCTGTTTGACACTGGAACAAATCACCTCAGTAAGTGGCTCTCGTTCATTGGAGTTTTTAAAGCAGAGGGTGGATGGCAACCTATCAGGGATGCTACAGCAGTGGACTTCCTGCCTTGACAGGGGATTGGATTAGATGACTTCTGAAGTCCCCCCAAATCTATGATTTTATACTCAGGCAATTCATGTAAACTATGAAGCAAAAAAGGGTGACAGCAGTTTCAGATGCCAAGACAAAATAAAACAATAAGGAAAGAAAATGTTTGCTTTTTATGTCAGAGGAGATGTCAGTACCCATTAATAAATCTATCTGCTAAATCTGCTCTTATTCATGAGGGACATCACCAAGTTAAAAGTAAAATAAATTATCTTTAATTAAATGGAATTGTCGTCTTCCTCCCTGCTATCATCCCCAATTATTACATCCTAATCAGTTCTTTTGGGAAAAGGCATGAGAGAAAGCTGAGAGGCACACTGACTATAAACAATTTGTTTCTGTGTGAAGAGGTGGGATTTTTATTTTTTAGTGTGTGGAACCATAAATCTCACCCAGTTCTTGGCAAATGGGATCAAAAGTTTAAAAGGACATCATTCAAACAGAGGAAGGAAATCTCTTTGTGTCAAGCACAACTTCCTCTTAGGCTACTCCTACAATTAAAAGCCTAAAATAAGGCGGAGGCAATTAGGAAATATGCAAGTCATTTGTTTAAATGAGAGCCAAAGTATTTAATGTTGACCTGAAATGCAAGGTGATGCAATCGGGAATGTGACCCTTTGACCAGAGTGTAGAAAGAGGGCTACGAGTGAAGTCTCAGCTCACTTAATAATATTAGACATGAGGCAAAGCAACCTGTGCCTTACTTAAGCTCTATGTTAAACTGGGATATTATTTAAAGTGGGTAGAACAAACATACCGCAGATGGCCTCTTAGTAGTATGTTGATTCCTTGCATCAAGAGCTTTATCTGCATGGAATCTTATAGCTCATAGGTCATCTAATTCAGTCCCTTGCAAAAGATAGATTCCCTATACTGAAAGCCATATGTGATACTCATCTAATACATGATGAAAATCTTCCAGAAAAGGAAATTCCACAATGCCTTTGGGCAACCTGTTCCATTGTCCAACTGTGCTTACAGCTAGGGAGCATTTCCTGATATTCAACCTAAGTTTTTTTCTGATTCTCTTCAGCCCATTGCTTCTTATATTGCACTCAGTGGTTCACATAAACAGTTTTTCTTTCTTTTTAAAGAAAGAGAACATTTGAAAGACATAACCATATCTTTGCTTAATCTTTTTTTTTTAAGCTATACAATCTTCATCATTTCTTCATGTGACCAAAGACCCCTCATGTGATAAATATAATTTTGATGAAATTGGTGCAAGCCACCACTAACCAATGGGATATGGCAGGGCTGGTTTAAATAAAATAAACAAATAACATATATTAATTCTCTATGGCTATTGCCTGAGCCCTTTAATGCCTTTGCAGTTTTTCTCTAGGGTGGAATTATATGCTACAAAAATAAAAATGTGGCAGCTGCCAAGAATAGAAGCCCATGTCAAGTTCCATCTGCCCCTCTCCATGTTGTATAGTCCAACTAAGTTCATGTCCTGGATTTGTTGTGCAGAGTGTTTCCCTGCATCTGCTCTACAGCATTGGCTCCACTGGCTAAACCTCTGCAACACTGGATAATTCAAGTAAATCGAATTACATATTACAAAGGGGAGTGGGAAGTTTGACACGGAGCTGAAGTTTTCAATAGCAGCCCCATAATTTTTGTAAGTTGGCATAGAGTTTTTAGAACTCCAAATAAAATAATTAATTCCCATTCACTAGTGCTTTTTCATGCAGAAAACCAAAAGGTTTCAGCTATGTTTAATATTTGGTTTCATTAAAAGTTGGCATTCAAAATGAAATTAAAAACAAGGGCTAGGAAGCATAAAGGAAATCGTTGAAAACCTAGCCGAGTTATTATTTATTATTATTAACATTTATATACTGCCTTATCTGCTAAAAAGCCATCAAGGCAGTGTACAACAATTTAAAACCACAAAACCCTGCAACAATGAACACAAGAACATTAAAAACCATAAAAACAATAAAACATGAAAAACTACATATTTTAGAAGGCTAAATTTCTAAAGGTCAAGAGAGTGGGGGACAATCGTAATTCTTGAGGGAGTGCATTCCATAGTCTGGAGCAACACAGGAGTACACAGGGAAAAAACTCTATCACACATGCCATACAAACAAGCTTCTGCTGGTAAAGGTGCCCTCAAAAGATGTTAATACTCAGGTGGGTTCATAGTGAGGCAGCTGATCTCTTATACAGCCAGGTTCTAAGCTGTTTAGGGCTGTAAAGGCTGAGCCCAGAAAGCAACCGGCAACTGACACATGTAATACCCTAATACAAAGTACTGGTTAGCAGCCTAGCTGCTGCAGTTTGCACCCATTGAAACTTCCGGACACTCTTCAGCCCTAGGCAGAGCACACTGCAATAGTCCAAACATGATGTAACCAAGGCATGGATAATTCTTGCCAAGTCAGATGGATTCAGGAAGGAAAGACCCACATCCACAGCTAGTGCACCAACCACACCAAGCACTCCTTACCACCACCGCTACCTAAAGATCCAGCAACTCATAGGATCAGGGAGCAGTCCCAAGCTATGGAACTGTTCTACACAGATAAAGTTATAAGAATTCATTTCCTGATAATGTATCAGATCATGTATCTCATAAATATGTTCAAGGCAAGTAGGTTAGTATTTATTTACTTATTTAGAAGATTCATATCCTTCTTTAACCTTCCAGTTGGGTGATCCTCAGACACACACATGACTATGTTCAAATGCAAAGATAAGCCCAAATTCAGGAGAATCTTGGCTTTCCATTCTCAAATTGCATGTTTGTGCACACAAGCTGTTCATTCCCGCCTGGCTCCTCCCATCAGCAGGACAATGAGGTCATCCACTCACAATCCTCCCATGTTTTCCCACTGTTCCTTCCATCTTTTCTTACTGTAGAACATCCATTAAAGAGAAAAAAGGCAGAATAGTTGCACAAAGCCTTCTAGTCAGTAGCGCCAGGAGCCCTCTGTCTGAAACTCTAAATGGCTAGAATATATGGTGTCTACCTACAACTATTTATTTTATTTTTATTTATTAAATTTATTAATCGCCCATCTGACTGGTCACCCAGCCACTCTGGGCGATGTACAACCCACCATAAAACAATTTAAAACAATAAAATTTTACCATAATTTTTTTTTTTAAATACCCTAACCCACCCCAAATGCCTGCCTGAACAACCATGTTTTTAATGCACGATGGAAGCTCATTGCTCATTCTATATGCAACACCATATATGCAACACTATATGCAACTATAGCTCATTCTAGATGCAACACCAAACTATAATTAAGGAAGCCTAGCTATGATTTGCAGTGGCATTTGAATTGGCAAACCATGGTTTGTGATTGACTGGCAAATTAGAATCAGAAACATCATCTGAAGGGGATTTGGAAACCATTGTTTGTGTTAACTATGGTTTTAAGTGGCTCAATGTAAATGAAGAAGAAGGGGAAGGTGGGCCACACTGCTGGCCTGCCCCCCATGTTATGCCTCAGCCAGTAGAAGCTAGCAGCTCCAAGGTCAGTGGGGCAGTGAATCTGCTCCGGTTTCAGTCAGAACCAGTCAGAACTCTATGAAGTTATCCATAGCGTGAAGCATCTTGGATAGCTCATTTAGAGCTCTGACTGGTTCACTGCCTCACTGCCATTGAAGCCACCAGCCTCCAATGGCCTCACCCCTGATTTCCACATGTTGAGTGAAGGTCTGAAGAAGGAGCCTCATTTCTGCTTTCATTTTCCATCTGCTCAGTGTAAAGATCCCCCCCCTCTAGTTTAGTATAGATATATTAGGGGGTGCATATGTAAGGGGCACAGCTTTTGGGGTACAGGGGCATTTAAGGGCTGTGAGACGATATTAGCATGGCATGCTGCAGGGGGCTTAAGCGATAGCACTTATAAGTGGGGGTAACACTATAGAGTGTAAGGGGAGAAGCAGGGAAACACAGAGGCATAGATCTATTGTATTAGAAGCTTATTAGAAGCAATACATATATTGATATGTTTTATTGCTCCTTGAACTGTGTAAGGCCTTATATGTATTAAAGTGACCAGTCAAAGGTTATAAAAAAAGGAAGAAATGCAGATGCTGCAGTTTCAGATTCTCCTTGTACAGAATCGCAGATGTAGTTTTAGATCTCCCTGTGTGCAGACATAAACCAAGTATTAAACATATAAAAAGAGTTATGGACTGCAAAAAGAACTAAGGCTCTCTTTGGAGTAAACAACCTATGTCAAGGAAGGAGGTGATTTTGAGGAAACGGGGGTAAGACTTTCTGGGAAAAGACAGCCAAGAAAAGACAGCAAACCATGAGTTAAAGCTCCTTGAGCTCTCCCTTCATATTTCCATTGGGAATTGTACCCTAATACTTCAGGTACTGCTCCATCAAAGGTCGCTGAATTTCCAGTAAGACCACTCCTTCAATGATACAATTTATTCAACAATTGGATCTACTCTCAGTGCAACATTCAGGGTTGTGCATGTCTCAAATTCTGGTATTCCAAAGCTTGGAGAAGAAGTTGTACACTGACCCATGGCAACCTTTGTAAGTCTTCTTCACAGGCACAGGTTGAAAATTATGGGGAAAGACAGAATTTGCAAAGCCTGTGTCTATGCTGCAAATCTACCTAAGCTGACAAATATAGCTCTGGGGCTACTACAGTTCCTGAGGCCTGCTTTTGTGCGCTTACTGCTAGGTACTAAAGATTGTGTACTACATGTAAACAGCTCAGTGTTGAATGTTTGATTACTGAATAATCAATTAATTGCAGCTGAGTCTGTGAGCTGTTGCAGATGAAAAGTATTTACTGGGATCCAAGGAATGCTGCGTGTGAGCAGAAATTTCCATGCACTCAGTGAGGTTTGCCAATTCCCCCTTCCAGCTACATCTCATCTGGAGGGTCTTTTCTTTCTTTCAGAAATTTTCTTTCAGATTTTTTTTTTTGGGGGGGGGAGTGGTGCACGGACTTCAGCGGGAAGAGGGGTCAGAAAAGGCTTGACTCCCATGCAGTACATGAGGGATGGTCCTTTTGATCCCAGTCTTTGCATCTCAGGTGATAGGAGTTAATATGAAAGCTTTGACTGTGGTGCTTTCCCTCTGTGGTTGCTGCTTTATATGTGCTTGTCCTGACCATTGAATGATGGGCATGCATGTGTGATCTTAACTTCCCTACTCTCTTCTTGAGCAGATTCCCAAGAAGCCAAAAGGCTTTTGGAATCTAGCTTTTGGGGGATTTTGTGAATGACAGTGTCCAAGAGTGAGGTCACAAATATTCTAATCATAAGTGTGTTTTATATTTTAAAAACCCAGCATACACTGTAGCCACCCAGTGAAAACACTGGCAGATCTCACATTAGTTTTCTATTGAATATGTGTTGCCTGTTGTTGTTGTTGTTGTTCTACTACTGAATTAGCATTTAGAATATTCTGCAGTAACATGTTCTTCTCCATTAACAATAAAAGTGAATAGTCAGAATTCAATGCTGCCTGTGCACTAGAGGGACCCACTGCTAGCACAAAGGAAGCCAGTGCTTTGTAAAGCAAATGGAAAGAGTGGAAACACTCATTTCTGGAATGGGACACATCAGCAGAGCTTGCTGAACTGACTTATCCTGTTCTGGAAACAAGCATTTCCATTCGTTTCCAGGGTGTTTTGGGGAGCGCTAGCTCCTGTTGCACTACTGGTAAGCCCCACAGGTGCAACAGAGCTACTAGAAGTGCAGTGATAGCACTGGACAGTGCCCAATGACTTTAAAACATAGCACTTGGAATTTTCTCATGCCTAACAGTAATATTTTTATGATAATCTTCTATTTCTCCCTCTTGCCAGGTAAAATCATGACACTTTTGAGACTTATGCTGAAACTGCCCTTGGCCACAGTGGTATCAGAATTCCATTCCTTTGTCCACTTTCATATCATAATATTAATGCAGAGGAACTACCTGATCAAAATGAAAATAATAGCAAAATTACCCATATCACAGGAGAAAAAAAATCCAAATGCTTTTCTTTCTACCAAATGTTTTATTTCCTTATTCATTTGTTATGAGGGCACTAAATAGCTCCTTGACAACTAGTGAGATGATCTTGTTTAATAATATTATTTCAGATATATACAGTTCAAACACCATTGTGTTTTCAACAATAAATGGAGCAAAGAGAGAAACTGTAGTCTGATTAATTAATCCAGTGTTTCTTTTAAAAAATAATGTTTCCCAGAGTGCAGCACTGTTTTCATTTAACCTAAATTTGAATTGCAGGCCACAGAAGTTAGAGAGAGAGAGAGAGAGAGAGACTGCAACTACACAATCCTGCTGACTTCTTATAAAAAGGCCAGTTTTAAACTTGTTTACACTACTGATTTCAAATTAATTCAAGATGATGGCAAGTTAAGGAAAAGACCATAGCAGGGATTTTGATCAAAGAACTTATATTCAGAAATGTTTGGTTTAAGTGACCGCTAATAAAGGAACTTTAGTTGCTCAAGAGGTCTACATGTTTTGTGAGTAAAGAAATAAAGAAACCATTGAAACTTGTACTATTCTGAATTTAGCAAAATTGTGGGAAGCAGTTCAATAATAATAATAATAATAATTATTATTATTATTATTATTATTTAGAAATTATTAGATATATTAAATAATAGACCTAAAGCAGTGCTTGGAATAAAGCTGAAACTTTTCCAACTTGGTTTCATGAAATAACCTTGGAAGTACAGTTTCCTGTGCTGCAAAATTCCAATTTTCTTCAAAGGCTATGCAATCTGAAGAAATGACAATACAGATTCTCAATACAGATACAGAACTTAAATGAAAATCCTAACAGCTTATTTAACATGTGAGGATAATATCAATATTATACTGTCCCACAAAAACAGAAAATACGTATTTATGATTCCCATTTCCCTGGTTTTCACGACATTCCTGTGAAGGAGGTCATTAATATGTCCATTGTACAGATGGTGAACCAAAGATGAGATATAGTGAACCAGAGACAAGTTCAAAAGGTATGCACTGTACCAAATGGTAGCTAATGTTCTGTAACAATAACTCTAGGTACAAGGTGAGAACTATTTAGGGAATGAAACATTGAAATACAGATCTACCCTTACAGGCATTTTAATTACAAATAATTAGATAAATATTTTTTCAACTCTGTGTTTACATTTTAAATGACTGATATATCAAGTACAAAACTCTAAAATAGCCAACGATCCACCTTATTAGAACACTGAAAATGTGTGTGTGTGTTCAGACACCACAATGTATTTCAACACAAAAGATACCATCACACTATGCAGTGAGTAGCACTGAAACTTTACAATTCCATAAGGTCATCGTTCTCTTTGATGAGGAGTGTTCTAGTGGCCTCAACATGCATTACATTTTATCCTAATGACTTTTGGCAACAAACTACTGCATTTCATACAATTGTTCTTAATGAAGACCATATTTTTTTAGCTTCCTGCCAATGCTTGTTATAATGTGCTTTTTTTAATTTTGTGATGAAATAACTAGCTATATGGAACCAAAATATTAATGCAAATTGGCATTTCTAACTTTAAAGTGGTATTTTGCATAACAGGAACCAAACCTCAGGAAAGCTGAAAGAGCATACACAACACAAATGACTCTTAACACCATAATTATTACAGGAAGAAATGATGGTTTGTGCATGCCATTGTGAGACCCAGGATAAAGCATCTGCCAGTTTGCGACACTGTTATCTCCTGATACTCAGTGTTCATATCTTAATATAAAGAGGTTGTCTGAAAAATACTCAGTGCTCATTTGAACCAATTAATATTTTTTAAAAGGAGATAAGGCTACCAAATGGAAGTTCATGGTTTCAAAATGGAAGGGCTTGTGCAAATCCTACTAACCTTACTAAGAAGTTATAAGACCCATTAGAATACTCTGACACCTGCACTGAAATATTAACTATATAAGCTATGAGCCTCAGGCCAAATGAAGGTTATTACTAGTCCAATTACATAGCTGCACTAATCAGTAACTCTGAGTCTGTGCTATTATGAATGAGGTGTCATCCTACCAGTGTAGTATATGGAGCAGAACATAACTTTTATTTATTTATTGATAAATTTATTAATTTCCATATTATATCTATTCATGAATACAAATAATTATAAAGTCCTATAAATTTAATCAAATTCATATCAATTAAATTGTCCCCAATAGTAAATAAGGTTGTATTGAATCCTGAACTTTCTCATTTCAGTAAAGAGACTCCATTTTTCAATAAAAAATTATTCACTAATCTTCCCTCTCTGACTCTAATCATATTAGCTAATTTCAATATATTTTTAATAGTGCATGTTTACTAAGAAGCAAGCCCCCTTGTGCTAAATGGGACTTACTTCCTTGTAAGTGTGCTTAGGACTGCGGCCTAAGGGCGCAATCCTATGGGTTGCAACCTGGGTACTTGTAAACATCTGAATTCAGAGCCTTATGAGTATTCTATGCAGAGAGGGAGGTGCCTTGTGCCTCCCACTCTGCATTTTAGCTAGATGGGTGATTTTGCCCATCTAGTGGAGGCTTTGGGGAGGGAAGGACGAAGGGGCGGCAATAGGAAAGATCGTAGGAATGCCGCCCTGGCCTCTTCCCCTCCCCACCCCCAGGAACGCCTCCTTTCCCCTGTCTCTATGCTCCATTTACTATCTACTTGATCTCCTCTTGCCTTCTGCCAAGCTCCATGAGCTTTGCAATGCAACTGCCTTGATAAGTACTGCAACCCTTAACCAGCACAGAATTGCACATGAATTGCACTTTTCAGAATTGCCCATTTCCGCCCTGGGCTGGCACAGGGTGAGGGAGCAGAGCTACACACCTAAGTGCTTACTGTCACATGGAGAAGCTATGCTGTGTGCTATGGTTATAAATGAACAGGACATCTAACAGACCCTGAATAGGGGAATAACCCTAAGCAGAGGATAAAAATCATTCAGCAAACAAACATACAGCAGTAGCATTTCATAGGAAGGGGGCTAGGGAACAGGAACTGCTTTCACCTCTTATCTGTGGAAAGGTCATTCATATATACACGTGCATTGCACACCACTTGGTGCTATAGTTTTGCCCTATTTCCGAATGGAAACAGCAGGTAGAACTGAGATATTATCTGTGCCACACATGAATACTGGTAGTGGTAATGCAGAATACATTTCATGACAGTCAACCACAAAAGAGAAGTCAAATGCACATTCTAGCCAATGTAGACATTGCAGACTGACTTAAGGTGCAATCCTATGCATGTTTAGGGAGAAAAAAAGGCCTACAACCCGCAGCATGCCCAAGCCAGAATGGTGTCCTTAATGATACACTGAATAAAGTTTTCCATGTGAAAGTGGCCACAGACTTTTCTAGCAGAGTTAAATGAATAAAAACACCCAATGGAATTTAATCTTGTGATTTTTACAGTTTCTTCATCTGCAATGAAATTTCTCAGGCTACTATTCCTAAATGGAAGCCTGTGAGAACCATAGGAATGAGTTTAAAGATCTGATCATGATCCCATGTCAATGGCAGAACTGTTACCATATAGAATGATGTAGGACTGAACATGTAAACAAGCTAACAAACAAACATATTTATAAGCCACCTTTCTGGGCCAAGTCCACTTACGGCAATGAGCAAAATACAAGAATAAAAGTAAAATACAGTAATATAATAATAAAATTTTAAAATTCAAAAAAACTAGAGATCAAATAATACATTACAATATAATGCAGATAGGATTTCAAAAAAAGCATTTCCAGAGCCACAGCAATATAACATCAATTAAACAGAAGCATAAGCAATAAATCACATCAATTCAAAGCCATTCAAAGCAGGTGGATTTTCAAAGTCTTTTCAAATGCTGCAACTGAGGAGGGCCAACTGCACATCCCTTGGGAGAGAGAACTATAAAATAGGGGCCACTACTGAGAAGGCCCTGCCATTCTAACCAATCTTAAAGGCAGGCATAGCTAAGTGGTATTGCTAAGTACTTTCAGAACTTAATCCTCTTATTGTGGGGCAGGAGTGCTTTAAAACTGATGTATTACTTCAGTTGTGAAGCACATGGCTGACATTTCTCCTCTCACCCCTCACTGTCCTTGGCCACTATTTAATGCTTTACAACTGCTTCTACATCCCTGATATGTTAGAGCAAAGAACAAAACAAAACTGTTTGCCAACCCCGATTAAAAAAAGATGTACTCTGAGCACATACAGTTTCATGTTTTAATCTCATGGAGAGAGCATCCAATGTCCCCAAGACAGCTTCTGGGGGAGATAGGATTTTTCGGTTTCTCAGCTCTGAGCTTGTAGACAGCGCTATGAGCTCATAGCTGGGAAACCATGCTTCCTGCCCCCTTGTAGCTCGTGCAGAGAGAACCACACCGCCACAGCCGCCTCCGTGCTCGGAACACAGAGCATGGAGGGGTGAAAATGTGGCGTTCCTGGGGGTGGGGATGGGAGGAGACCATGGAAGCTGTTTTAGACAGCTTCCTATGTGGTCTCCAGCCAAGTTCCCACCCCCTCCCCAAAGCCGCACTTAGATGCGCGAAAATGAGCATTTAAGGCAAAGTGCAGGGCGGCTGCAGCATGGAGGGAATCCTCTCCTCTGTGCTGCTTCTGCCCTGCATTGGATAGGCAGGGCGGACACAGCACAGCCTCCAACTTCAGGGGAGGTTGGCAGTGCCCGTCTATCTCTATAGGATTGTGCCCTTAAATCATAGCACCACCATGACTACCGGAATAAATTGGAGTTTGCTTCTTCTGCTACCCTGATATTAAGCACATTTGGTTCAGAATAAGCATCATTTTGTTGCTAAAAATTATAATATATTTTTAAAATAAAAATAAGATACGTATCTGTAACCATGTGCATGCCCAGTTGACTACCATCTACATATAATTTTTTTAAAAATAAGAATGAACGCTGAGCTGAAGCAAGCAGAATCTGTCCCAATAGGCCCCAGCATGCTCCATACTGGCCCAGGTGCTGAAGCCTTGTTTGCTGCTGCTGCTGCCATCTCCTGCTGCCCAGGTGATCCTTCAAATAACCTGACTCCAAAACATTTGGGGCTTTGAAGTCCAAAACCAGCACTTTGAATTGGGCCCATAAATGCACCAGTAGCCACTGCAACAGATCTTTTGTACAATTTGAATTGCTTGTAAAAACACGTAATCACTACATATTCTATAGCATGCCAAGGTTTATGCCTGCAGGTAGATAGCAACTTAAGTTTTTAATTTCATTTTCTTACTGGAGATCTATATGTATTTAGTAAAAGAGTGACCTTTATGACGGAGTAGTCCAATGTGTTAGAAAGGTAAACAAAACACAGCCACAATGAAAACAACTGTTATGAAGTAAGAGGGGGGTTTAAATGATCAAAATCCTAAACTGCAAGTTGTTCTCACCCCTGCGGGGATAATTGTGACCAGCCAAAGAGAAAGGAATGTTGTTTTCAGAAGTATGTTTAAGTATCACAGGCCAAGATCAAGCAAATACAAATATACATTTGAAGCACATATATAACTTTGCTTGATAGATACAATTATACCTAATGCATGCACATACATTCTTGGCAATCTCTAACAAACATATATATTATTCTGTAAACCGGGGATGGGGAATGTGTGTCCCTCCAGATGTTTTGTTGGACTACAACTCCCATCATCCCTCACTACTGGCTAAGGCCTGATGGGAACAGTAGTCCAGCAACATCTGTAGGGCCACACATTCTGCACTGCTGCTGTAAATAATAACTGTGAAACCAACCAAGTATATTAGTATTTGTATGCATGTCACATTTTGGCTAACTTTTACTGATCATTTAACCCTCCTCTCTCCCTGTCAGCACGAATTCCCCCATTCCTTTCCTTTTCAGCACTAAGCATGGTGTAGCATTATATCTGCACTGAACTTAATACTATGTTTAGTTTTAAACCAGCATTTGAAACCAGCATCTGAAGCAAGTTTGCAAAGCCCATTTAAAGGTAAAACCACAGATAGTGCTAATCTGGTGCAAGTGTGATAGAATTCATACTGAACATGAGGTGAAGGAATTCACACAGAAGAGAGGAGGAGGGAACAGAGGGAATCTGCACAGTGCTTTTGATCTCTCAACCATGGTTAACAAATCTGGAAACTTTATGTCTACACTAGTGGACTATGTTTGAGATTGCAAGGGTGCAATTTGATAAGTACCAAATAGTATGAAAAGTTTAAAGACTTGGTATCCAATCCAGAGTGTTCTTCACCAGAACATGCTTTTGTTTTTAAAACATAGCATGAGACAAAGTCGATAATAATAATAATAATAATAATAATAATAATAATTTATTACATTTCTATACTGCCCCATAGCCGAAGCCCCCTTACAAAAGTTAAAGCCATTATTGCATATAAATATGGCATAATTTACAGATATATAATACATCCTAGCAGTCTCTAGTAGCTCTTTTGGCATTGGCTTACTATGCCGTATAGTCATGGCATAGTTTAAAACTTCACTGGCAACAATGACCTTCAGATATGTCATTTTCTGGTACTCAGAAAGAAAGAAACTATATTTTTCAAAACTTGTCAACATTTGGGGGGGAGGGGAGGAATGTAGGAATGCCCCTGTTGTGGCATAAGCTTCATAATCCTGGAGCCAACTAAGAGAAGAGTGCTAACAATTTGTTTTTGTGCTTTAGGAAATATATGGTAAAAGTAGTCACTCTCTCTTACCAAGGTAATCCTATGCACACACCTAAGGTAAAGTGAATTTAGTGGGATTTTAACTCCAAGTAAACATGCCTCCACAATTGCCAGAAGTGTTCTCTTCACTAACAAATAACAAATCACCCTGTTCCTATTCTGATTATTTAGTAACAATACAGAGAGAGAAGATAGTACGATGATGATACAAAATCAGTCAATTACAAAAGAAGACTACAAGTGAATGGATTAGAAAAATCATAGATCACCTGTGATGTCCCTTATGAATAGCAGCAACAGCAGCAGCAACAACACAACCCTAGGCTATCAAACACATTGCCATTAATATTTATTACTAATATATCCTAATACTAATCAGGAGCCATGATCCCATTTGGTAATGCTAAACCATGGTTTAGCACAATGGCCACATTTGCATGTGATGCTAAACCACCAAATCCTAGTTTAATAAGCCAGGATACGCAGGAGTGACATGCACCCACATGCAGCCCATTCTGTGCCACTTCTCCCTGCATGTTAGTGTCAAAATAAGCAAGGTTTTGTCACTTAACCATAGCTTCCTATAACATGTAAACCAGGCACTATGGTTAAATGCTTGCAGGTAAGCCAGGATTGGAATCCATCTTTAAATCAGTGTTTAAATTTGGATTAGGAATGCTAACTTGTTTGCAAGCATTTAAGCTATGATTAAGTGGTTGTTGGCGTGCTTGCATGAAGGGAGGAGCAAAGCCAGGTGCACTCTACTCATGTATATTCTAGCTTATTAAACCAGCATGTTTGGCTTAGCTTTACACGCAAACCAGGTTTATGTGAATGAGATGATGGGAG
This sequence comes from Heloderma suspectum, assembly GCF_057233095.1. Classification (NCBI taxonomy): domain Eukaryota; kingdom Metazoa; phylum Chordata; class Lepidosauria; order Squamata; family Helodermatidae; genus Heloderma; species Heloderma suspectum. The sequence goes on from NC_139459.1 coordinate 21,058,513, forward strand.
CCTTGGGTGGGGGGAGGGAAGGTCACATGATCCCCATCCTCTTACCTCCACTGGTGCAGCTACCAGAAGAGCAGAAACATTTGCTTCCTGTTTTAAACTAAGAAGAGCTTACTGCAAACTGGGAAAGGACTCTGGTAAGTTTAAAGTAAAACTAAGATTTGTTGAATCAAGCCAGGATCAAACTATATTTTATTATATTATATTGGGTTGTTAATAAATCATAGTTTAAACTAACCAGGGTTTTCCCCAATTTGGACATAACCCAACCGAATAGAATGTACATTGTAGAGACACTGTGAATATACTTATTTAAATCACTGATATAACGCATCGTAACATTCACAAAAGCAATGACAAAGCAGGGAAACTACTGGGAAAGGAATATTAAAAATAGTGGACTGGAATCCAATATTATGGCCCAAATTAGCTTTAAATGTGGACTATTGATGATCCCAAATGCCAGCTCTGCAGGTATACCTATTAAGACACATTGCATATTCTACAAGTGTCCACAGAAGACATGTGGTGTAAGTAATGTTTATAATCAAAGGAAATTTGAACTGGACAGCCATTCACCACACACAAACTCTGATTCTGTTAAATTTCTCAGTCCAGAGCACTATGGGAACACAGCATCTAAAGAACATGAGTTAGTTCCCTTCATTGCTTGAAGAACAAAACTATCCACCACCACTCCCCAATTAGCCTAACTCAGAACCACTTTCAGTGTGTGCCAGGGACACTTTTGTATGTAGTATTTCAGTTGATACATGGCAAATAGGGAAGTGCATATGTAACTGGGTCTCCTCTAGAGATTAGGTGAGGGTCTCCTTGGCTGATTTAAACCAATTTCATACAGTAACATTCTGTCACCCTACCTGTCATTGCCTCCTTAGGCCAGTGAGAAGCCCTATCACTCAAGTCTTGAAACACACTGTACAAAAACCCTTGCCCTTTAATTATATATTGATTACATCAGTCATTGTCTTTCCCTTATTTCTAATTTATTTTTTCTTCTTAATTCTTTGCTTATTGTAGCCCACTATAGTGTTGAAAATAATGCACACTTCATTAACTAAAGTCTTTGTACCTTTGAAGTACGGTATCAATACTATCTAATATTTTAGTGCATGGGTTATTTTTTTAGAGATTATATACAAACATCCTTACTTTGTAAAAAGTCTGTCTAGATAGCAAATGGTTATTTAAGTGATCTATGCTGATCCCAGATTTACTGTGAATCATGGCAGACAAAATCTGTTGTCCTATATTAAATAGATACTGCAAAAAGGATTCTGTGAATTGGCCCAGGTTTAGTACACTGAAGAGTTGATGTCTATAGCTGTAATATCCAATATAATTATATACACTTAAATGTATAAATGTAGCATAAAATGCTTTTAGTTCTATTTTTAGCCCCATTAGATGTAGCATAAATATTTTTAGCTCCATATTGGAATTTGATTTAAAACATTATTACTTTATATACCACCCTTCATTCAGTTTTACTTGTAGAGGGGGGTTCTTTAGTTGTACTATATTGTTTTTAAAAGACTGTTAGACTGAAGGTAGTATCTTTTACCTTTTAAATATTTTGTACTGTACCCAGACACTGGGAATAATAATAATAATAATAATAAGCATTATTAGTATCATTTAGGACACTTGCATCAAATACTAAGATCAAGGTCAGCGTTCAATGGATTAATTTGGGTCAACCAGTATCTCTCAGCTTAACCTACTCATAAGTTGTTATAAAGAGAAAATAATTCAATGAATGCTGCCCTGAACAGCTTTGAGGAAAAAACTAGTAGAAGGCTAGATACAAATCTGACAGACAGATAGTGAGAAAGAGACAGATAAATGTTGCCAGCTACCCTGCTAGGTGACTAGAACAGAGTTACAAGAACTCAGAGCATATTTCAGCTGTGTTTTGAATCTTCCCGCAAAGGGTTCCTCTTATTGACCATCCTCCTACACTTTTAAAAAATAGACTCTATATATTGTCACTACCTGCACTGATCCTTGGCTCTCAGGTTAAATCAGCATGAGAAACTCTTTATTTATAGTCAAGGTCAGTGTTGCAGATGCTTGCACCAACAGTACTAGGTGGGATGTACTGAGTTGGAAAACAGGAGGGCTTTGATAAATGTATGCATTAGGATAAATTTGTTTACATGAAGACAAACAATGGATACAGTTTCAGACGTTGGGCATTTATATGCAGATAATTCTGCACTGTGATACATAAAAGTATCAACTTCTAGCAGGTGACATTTGTAGTCACATCAGGCAGCTTTGCAAAAGAAAGAAAGAAAGAAAGAAAGAAAGAAAGAAAGAAAGAAAGAAAGGCACTTTCATAGGCTCAAAGTTGAACCCATCCATATATTTAAATACATAACAACAGGACACGTAACCTCAACATGATGAAAACCAAGTTGATATTGAATCCCCCTGCCCTCTCTCACTCACACCCAGACACACTGGATAAAGGGTGGTATAGAAATATGAAAATGAGTAAATAAATATTTTAGGATTGGGGGGTGGTTTTTGGAAACATTTGACATCTTGTAAAAAGTTATTGCTTATGGTGAGTTTTCAGGAGATGCAAAAGGAGTTGAAAGGATTCATGGAGCAGAAGTTCAGCTCCCAGGGATACTTCCACACAGATCCCCTAATTAGTTCCAGGTGGCAGAAGTGTTCTAGAACGTGTCTCTTGCAGCCTTGACTGGGCACAGATTTGATGCATTTTTTTCCTGTTGCCAAATAGAACTTGTGCCCTCACTCTGAATTAGCTTCTTTCTTTTCTTGTTTTTGAATAGTTCTTGTTCAACTGACACTGAACAAGAACTATTCAGAAACAAATAACGGTTCTGAAGCAGCAACCAACTGGGGGAGCAAACAGCAACACACTGGCACAAAAAGGGTAAGCTGCGGGGAGAGACCCCTTCAGCGAACATTTTGTGTACCTGAAACCCCCATTTGATGCAGAAGGGGTTTCATGCTTCTCAATATTTTGTGCATCTATACTAATATATTTAGAAACTGAGTTCTGCACTGCAGGGGTGTGTCTTTTCTTATGTTACGCCATGAAGTTCCATGTGTGCTGATGGTGCTGAATAAAAAAAAAAAATATATAAAGTATTGTAACTGTACTAGCTATAAAATGTAGGTACCTGCAATGGAAAATGTATAGTGAAACACCAGGGTGCAGAATCTGCTTTGCTCTTTAAGCTGCAATCCTACACACATGTACCTGGCTGCAAGCTCCATTTAACATAGGGGATAAGTAATTTTACTTATTTCTGAGTAGACATGCATAGGATTGCACTATTAAAATGTGTTATATTTTCAAACAACTTAAATGCAAATTTGCTTCCAGTGTTGTTTTGTTTTTGGAAAAACATGTTAAGTTTACCATGTAAACACTTTTGGAATGATACAGATTTATTTCTCTGTAAAAAATAAAAATGGTACAAATGAATTACTGACAGTACCCACCATCAAATTAAAGGCTTTGCTTTTATATAGTTAATCAAATTGCATTCACATTAGTTTGAGAGGGTCATATTAACAAATATGTCTTCTAGTGCAATCCCAAGCATGTTTACTCAGAACTATGTCCCACTGAGCTGAATGGAACTTACTTCCTGGCAAGTGTGTATAGGATAATATGAAGTGTTCAAAAAGGCTTAATTTGTTATGTAGCTCCTTCCTGTAGTAAGTGATTTCAAAACTGCGTCTGTATTTCTGACAGCTCCAGTCAAGAAATAGGTTTGCTTTATTTGCAAGTGCTGGGAAATGGGATTACCATAGGCAAATCAGAACATATCATCTTACTGTTCCAGCATTCACATACTTAATACTATACAAGGTCTTTTTTCAGGTGTTAATAGAAAAATCAGGTTTACATCACAACAGCTGGGATCGTTTTAAATATCACAGCTGTCAGAATTTGAAAATAACTAATTTGAACATAGCCACTGTGTTGAAAATGTAGTAAAATGAAAACAGGAATGATCTGTATGTATTATTCCCTTTGCCACCAAACTTCCGGTATGACTGGCAGTGGCATCGCACAGATATCTAATAACAGGTTTCAGCTTTTAGTCATGCTATGGCAATGCTGAATGCATGGAATTTATTTCCTATACGAAGCAAGAGAAGGGCTCACTGCAATAACAAATTATTTGTTTTAGGTATGCTTATAGGTTAGCTGAAAAGACAATTTTACAGAAACAGTGTCACCTCTGGAAAAAACAACAACTTGATTTAAAGAACAGCCAATCCACTTACGTAAGTATTCTGATACCAATCAGTCTACAGATTAAGTAATAGTTGTGATAAATAACAAGCCTTTGTTATTCTAGAAATTGAGAGGTTTGTGTTAAGAAGAAACTCTGGAATTGTTTACACAGTCCATACAAAAACTATTTAACCATTTCTTTCCTAATTGTTACGCCCTGTAGCTATGTAGGGAAGCAATAAATCAATTCAGAACAAATCTATAATGGGAATAATTTGACTTTTCACAATCCTTAACCAATGGCATTAATTTAAGATTAAATGGGGTATGGTAATTTTGAGCTAATAAACAACAGTAACAAGAAACATTTTTAATTTCTAAGCTGAGAGTTGCCATATTTAAAACGAGACTAGAAGTCACACTCTCCACCTCAAATATCTCATGGGTGGAGGCTGAATTTGGCACTCACTGCACTGATGACACTCTGCATGAGCTTAAAAGCACTCCCTTTGTTATCCTTAGGGATGAAATTCGTTTGCTCCAAATTTTGATATTAACTTACCCAATGTGCACCTCTTGAAACTATATTTGAACTGGAATGCACTTGCATGTCCAAATCTGCACTTTTCAGAAAGTTGTAATGCGATTCGCAACTCAAACAACGCTCAGAAAAATGTGTATATTAAGGAAAAATGTGCACAAAAATGCATATATTATGGGAAAGTGTGCACAAAAAGACAGAATATTAAGAGAAAATCTCCTGCAAAATATGTGTACATTAGGAAAAGTTTGTACAAAAATGCATATCTGGTAGAAATGTACATGAAAATGCATATTATTTTTTATATGGATTTTTTGGGGGGGTTGAATGCACAAACTGATGCAGAAACAGGTTGAAATGAATGAGTGGGTGGGGGGAAAAGAAACTAAATCTGAAATTGTTAAATTCACCCATCTCAGGTTATTACTTCATATATTCCAGTGCTGTGCTCTGGCACTGAAAACAGGATCTCAGTCTTGCCTCTGAGAGCTTGTATGGCATAGTGTCATGCAATCTGGAAAGTCCCTGGTTCAAATCTTACCTTGGCAACAAGATTTCAGTAGGCAGCATGAAGCCAGCTACTGTTTGTTTTTTTTTCAATTTTGCCCCCTCGCATCTGCAATACAGGGGATAAGGATATTGGTCTACCATAGAGGGCTGTTGTAAGGATTTCTGAGATAATGCATGTGAAGAGCTTTGAATATGCTTTATAAATGCTATTATTATTAAAGCCATGACCAAGTACAGAAGAATACAAAGGATGCAGACAGGAAATGCGTAACTCCTTGTGCTATCATTCTGGGTTCAAGCTCCCTTGCTGATAATGGGCACATCAAATGCTGCTGGCATACCTAGATTACCTCCCTCCCCCCAATATATGTGAGGGTTACAATATGGTCTATAAAGTGCATCATGCTGTTAAAATGATAACATGTGAATTTTGAACTGAATTTTTGTTTGTTAAATCTCACAGTGGCATCATTTAACAATAACACAACCATAATCCTTTTAGTGTGCAGCCATATCAAAAGGGAACTCAAACAAGGGCAAGGGAAGTCCCTGTTGCTGATTGAGATGTTATCCGAAAAAGATGTCAGAACACGTAATGCTAGTTGGAAATGGCTACATTTGCACAGAAAGGCCCCAATAAAGCACAACATTTGGTGTGCAGAGATCTAGTGGAATTTAAGTTTACATCACTGTGCACTGGACTGTGAGCCGTACGTCTGCGTCTCTGTGTCTGCTATTCTAAAGGCATTTTCTTGGAAATAAAATGCCAATTTTCTAAATTTAATTGACACTTAAGTTTATTTTATTCAAAGCAAGGAGAACTGCATTCATGTCAGTCTGTTTTAGATCTGGGTACATATGTATATATGTGAGTGTGGTTAAGGAAAAGCTTAAATACCAGAAATGTTCAGGCAGCAGGTATCACAGTAAGTAAATATTTTCATTTTGAAAATTATCATGTGCTAATCAAGGCTAGCATAAAGCACTACAAGGAAAATGACACTAAAGTGCAAGCCTATGTTTGTCTACTCAAAAGTAAGTTCTACTGATGGCAATGGGACTTACTCCCAGGTAATTATTTACAGGATTGCAGCCTACGTAATTTTGTAGCTGTTTCTATCAATCCCACCCTCCCCGTCACACACACACAACTGCTCTCAAAAACAGCCTAAAGAATCATAGCAACACTGTATGTTATTCCTCATCTACTGGAATTGTTGTAACAGGTGCAGTAGTAATAATATGCTGGGCAATCAACTTTTTCCCGCTGATCTGTCAGCTTAGCTTAATAATGCCATTAAGAATGTAAACATTTCTGCAATTTATATTTAAAAGTCAATAAAATAATGGGGTGCACTACTTATCCTTTTTAATTTTTTAAGTAATACATTTGATTATTTTAATCATGTCATCCCTTAACAGGATGGATTTAAATATGCAGGGTACATCAATGTGGATCCCCCCACCCCCGCCACTGCCACCTTCATTAAAAAAGCCATTGAGCAATTCTCTCTTACTCCCTTTAAAACAGAGATTATTTAGGGACAATCAGCAGACATTCTACATTCAATTGTTCGTAACGGCAAGGAAATATGTGTAATATATCTTTTATTAAAGAGGAAGGGTACTATAATTGACCATAAAGGAGTGGGAATCTGAGCCACAGCAGTCTAATAAAATAACTTAGTAATAATAAGGATCAGCTATAAAAACTATTCTCATGTAATTACAGGGAGTTAGCTAGCAAGTGAAAAATGTTTTTATGTCGAAACGAAAAAAGAATTCGTAACATTATAGACTTTCCCATTATAACAGCGGTACTACTAGTACTCAGGGTTTGCTAGTCTATAATTCTCACTGAAATGTCTACAGAGGTGAAAAAGCCAAGTCAAATGTTAGTCTGGATTGTTAACATCCTCTTTGCATTTGCAGGTCAGCTACAATGGAAGCAGCTGGAATCTAACATTCTCCACGCTGCCCCACCAATTACTTCAGCACTGGCTTCTCTCAGGGCGAGTGTAATTTGGTCTCTATGAAAGCTCAGCTTTGAGTCCCCTGAGAATGACAGGCAAAGACTACATATTTCAGGGGTGCCTGAGCGGAGACACATCTCAACACTGCTTTTCATTTGTTATCTCTCAGCTTTAGACCATTCTTGTTTCGCTTGTGCTTGGTTAAATGCCGAGGCATACCTCTCTTAGTGCAACTAGATTTTGTACACTGGGATATTTATAGCAGCTCCACTTCTGCTTAGGTACCTATTAAAATGGTACAGGTGTACAACATTTCCTCTGTTTAAATCTTTATTAATCTTTTGGGTCATCACACTAATAAAATAAAAACTGTGTGTGGGGGGGAGGATATGCACACATGTACATGAGTGTTCACACACACATACACACACACACACACACTCACATGCACACAAACAGCATATAATAACCACGACTGATATTATGATATTATAAGCAGATCATATCTAAATAATTTACAGGGGCTAGTAGCATAATGAAGCTACTAATGCCAACAAGAGCAACAAATAGTAGCAGCAAATGCTACAACTTTAAACTGGAACAGTTTTATATCTGAAGACACATGCAACTCTTCTTTTGTTTAACCATGGGGATATAAGATGTTTTTGGTAAGTGACAGATGGAAAAGTGGCCCTGTACTGTATACTTCTAACATGCCTGTTGCAACCACTTACTCGAGGAGACAAAAATGCTTCAAGTATTACAATTCATGCATACACTCTGGAGTTTCTAAGTTATTCCAGTACTAAAACATGGGAATATTTTCTAAGAAAATTCTGTTAATGTCAATTTTGCAAAACAAAAATATTGTATATTCACATAAGAATCTAACATATACATTATATAAGGCTGATTTTTGAAGAGCCTCATTGCAATTCATATGCCTGGGTTGCTGGAACTAAAATATTAAAATATGTTAATTAATAGAATGCTTGATTTCTGGAAGCCAGGGCGTGAAACTAAGTTTTCAGTAGTTCTACAGCAATGTCAGTCAGCTTTATCTGTGTTCTTTAGAAATACTTCTTTTTCCAGACATGTGCTTTAAGACATATATTCACCAGGCTTGTCAAATGCAAAGCCGGACTGACAGACAACTGTGCAGACAAAATAAAAGTACAGCCGATCCACAATCTAGTTAAGCTGAATTACTAGAGTTTAAGCCAATTTATTCCCATTGACTGCAGTTGGAATTAATTTTTTAATTCAAGGACTGCAACTTCCTTGGGTTATGGATCAGGCTGGCAGTATCCCACACAGTTTTCCCATATGCGATGGATTCTCATGGACAGTACAGTTGCTGCACAAAATATACAGCAGTTGCCTTGTCCAAAGTCATCCCTGGTTACAAAATGGGGAGGGGGACCCTTTTTATAAATGACGACAGTGATATCCCTATGAATCTAGACAGCCATTGTCTATCTATCACTCTTTCTAAACACAGCTTGGTACAATATCTCTAAATCCTAGGTCCTTGACATACTACGGCAATTTTACAGTAAACCGAGTATAACGTGAACCAGACATATTCTCAAACAGGAAACAAACAACTCTTCTGCACAATTTCCTGTAGATCACTTGGAAAGGTATTTAAAGGCTGTACTGGCAAAGAGCATTTTCAAATTACCCCCCCTCCCAAAAACAAAATATGTACTCAGCCCAAGATGTCAGGAATACTGTATTTTTCTTAAAGGCAACGTGTATTAATTTTACAAGTCCACCTCATCAATTCATCATTAAGTAAAGCAACCACTACTTATAATTTTATTCGTGAAGTTACTGGAAGATCTTTCTATTTCTGCAACCATACTCAAGTTAATACATATAACAAGGAGGTGGTCACGACACGATACACTACAATATATGTGAGGGCACAGGGTCAATATAAAGCTGCATTAAAATGATGACTGAATCAGGTATACTTCTTTAAATACATGTATATCCATATCTACATCTATCTAGCCAATTCAGCCAATCAATAAAATAATGATCATTTAATTTTTGAGCCATGAAGAGGCAACACCATTGTTAAGGCAACATTTAAAAGCAATTTATTTGAGCATGCATGACTACAATTTTTATTTCCATAAACCCTTAGATATGGAACATTCCATGTTTTGCTTTTAAAAACACAACACACGGGGGGAGGGGGAGGCAAATGCAGCCATATTATGCGCAGTAAAGTACATATTAATTTTTTCCTACTTTTCTCTTTTCTTGATATGAATGGGCACTTTTCAAAACTATTTATTATACATCTAAATTAAGCAATGGATTTGAATGCTCCAGTAATTTAGAGTGGTAGCGAATAAAAATTCTACCACCTATGCTGGTTTGTAAAGATAATGTAGAAAATGCGCATATATTTGAAAATATATAACATTAAAATATCTAACTGTAATGCTACTTAAAAAAATGTTACTGTACTATTGTTTATGAGAGTGAGATAATGACTATAACACGCATATTACTAACACCCACTGATTTCAATAGGAATTTCTTCTGTTAATAGATTTTTGGCATGTTACTGCTTTCACATAGATTGAATATGCTCCTTTATTTCTGACCTTGAGTATTTCCAAAACCTAGAGAGTACCATTTCATAAACTCCATATGCAATGTCAACTTGAAATATGAAATATGGATTACAGCGCTTGTTTTAAAAAGTGGATTAAATGCAAAGAAGTCTAACTGACAAGTGTGTTTTAAAAAACGCAAGGGAAACAGACATTATTATGATCTTCCATCATACACAAATTTTTACTCTTTATTTATTGCAGTTGGTAGATTTATACTATTTTGCCTAGACTATCAGCAGGAACAACACTATGGACTATTTATCTCTGTCTAAGAACTTCTTGTAGTTCAAAAGTTCCATAATAAGAATAGCAGACAGAGTACAAACATGAAAACTCATTAGCATATACTTTTTGTGATTTGATGACTTGACAAATAACTATTTCAAAACAACTAGTTGGTGAGATGGCTTGACGCTTGTTGGTATAATGTACAAAAAAAAGAGTAATTATGATAATTATAGGGTTCTCTATATGATTTAACACATGCGCATGAGGGTGAGCGCCAATAATGAGATCTTAAAATACTATTAAGTGAAAGTTTTGCCATTTTTGCTTTCAATTCCATTTGCAATAATGTCATCTTTGCTGTCTCCATGTTCTTTCAAGTATGGCATCTGATCAAACAACTGCTTGCTACAAATCTCAGTCGTGTGCAATTAGCAATGCTAAACATCAGATTAAAAAAGTGATTTCAGGCGATACATACTATCAGAAATATCTTTCAAGATTCAAGAAGCAAAGCTTTAAAAGAGCAGAGGAGTTGGGAGTATAGTTATTACACTCAATGTGTTACACAACTCAAAGCATGCATTATTAAAATAATAGTGTGTGTGTGTGTGTGTGTGTGTGCGCGCGCGCGCATAGATAGATAGACAGACAGACACCATAAAAATGTAAGCATGGAATATTATTAGCTTAAAAGTGATACGGTGACACATACAGTTCAACCAAATACATTAAATACATAGTATTTCCTGTGAAAGTAGTGCTTATTTATTTTTAAAACAAGTACCAAAATTTTAAAGAAATTTAACAATGGAAAGGAAAAAAAATGCTGCTGTGGAGGAGATGGATGACATGAACAACAGGTGAACAGAAAAAAGGACGTGTTTGATTCCCTTAAACTCTATAATACCTTCATTACAAAAAGAGCAACTTAATGTACTGATCAGTCATATGTACTTATTTGTCTTTTTTAAATAAATTTTTAAAAGAGAATGAAAAAGAGAGAGAGAGAGAGAGAAAGAGACAGGGAGGGAGAGGGGAACACTGTATTCCCCACCATACCTTCCTTCCCACCCTAACATAAATACAGAGGGGTCTGGAGTGATTTTGCATGTTTTCCTTTTGTTTATTCCCAGGGAAGACCTATTTCCGCTGGCTGCTCTCAGTTCAGAGAGTTCAAACTGAATTTAAACAAGTAATTGACTTGTCAAGCAAAGGGAGAAAAAAAATGAGGAGGAGGAATTTCAAACTATGTCTTGTTTAAAGACAAATGCACATGCGATGTATTGTAGCCTCTACTTTCGCTCTGCAAATTGGAGAAAGACGTGCAAACACCCGAAATAAAATCTAGCATTTT